>NC_080570.1:100691046-101326214 GCF_030247185.1 Malaya genurostris
CAACAACAACTTCATGATGCTAATGGAATTATGGATGATCAGTTAGAGGAACGTCTCAAATCAGCCTTAGAGCAGCAAATTACCGACTCCGATATTCAATTCCCAGAGAAGAAAAAACTCAAAAAGGTTCGACGAGTTCGAAGCAAACCCCTTCCGAAAATCGATGCTGAGAACAATGTGGTATATGATCATCCGGAATTAGGAATCAAGATTACTGCAGATAGTCCGACAATCGAAAGTATACCTGCTCCTATAATTACGACTCATGTGGAAGATGTTGAAGAATGTACCGTGTACAGACTTCCAAAAAAAATCAAGAAAACAACATCAGGAGAATCTTCTCCCGATATCGACAGGTTAGCGAAGAAGACACAGAAAAAGACAGACAGCTTTCCGGTAGGGCAAAACATCGTAGAGTTTCCTGACCAGAATGTTGATGTATCTACTGTTGAACAGGTAGAGACGAAGATTGGTGATACAACGCTTGGCGAGTTAGCCAAACGTAGAAAAGCCCAGGAGTTGCAGAAAAAGATAGAGACTCTGTCAAAACTCAGTGGTAAAAAATTACTCAGTGAAACAGAACAAAATATTATATCCGTTTCCGTTGAACCTAATACTACAGTTGAAGGAAAGATTGAACAACTTGAGCCTCCTGAAGAAAAGAAATTGAAACCACCTGGGAAGAAGATTTCCGCTATTACAATAGAGCGCAAAAGAACTCAAGATTTGGAGAAAAAAATAGAATCTATCGCCAAACTTGGTGAATCATCGGATATAGCTAACATTTGGGACCAATGCGCTACAGCTACAGCATCAGCCACAAATGTGGTACAGAAGTTACCAACCAGAATAAATCAAAGGCAAAAATCGGAAAAACCCGACACATCTTTGAAAATCATGCCCTCAGAAGAACGTGCACTCAATGATTTGGAGAAGGCAAATCTTGAAGAGCAAATATCAAAAGCCCAAGGATTGCAGAAAAAAGCAACTGACAAAAAACTCGTAGAACAACTAGGAACAAAAAAATCTGAAAGAAATACTGAAGCTCTTTTTAATACAGAAACGGTGAAGTCTCTCGAGAACGAAGATAAAATCCCGTTCGCAGACGCCAAGAAAAATAAAAATAATATAGTTTTGAAGGACAATAAGAAGACTGATATAAAAAATTCGGTTGATATTACACAAGAATCAATCAAGAATATTATTGAAGAAAATACAACAATATCAGAAGAAAAACCTCAAGAAATGCTGAAAACATTGACTAAGCCAAGTATTAAATCAACAAAAACGGTGATTAATTCAGAAGATGCTGCCAAAAGTACTCCGAAGCCAGCTCTAAATGGAGCTATGAAAACTCCGCAACAGACAAAATCAGAAATTATGAAACCGACTGCGTTGGAAAATACGTCTGCAAAATTCAATGAATCAAAAGATTTAGATTCAAATAATGTACAAACGCAAGAAAAACTTGTCACCACAAAACCAAAATTATCAGAAAAGCTTACGTCTTCTAAACAAATAACTGTTGCCCCTAAAACATTTACTGGAGATCAAGCGGAATCTCCGAAATCTGTTGCTACAACATCGAAAATCGTTGAGCCTCTGAAATCCAAACAGAAACAAGAGGATCTTCCCAAACCAATTCTGAAACCATGCAAAAAACCTGAAATCATATCACCTGCCCCCGTAGAGGAAGACTTTTGGGGAAATATTGGGACTAGAGAAACCATAGCATTTGCTCGAAGAAGACAAAACCTTGAACGTCGTAATCAATTAATTCTTCTCAAATTCAATGAAGGAGAAGAAGACAATGCAGGAGTACCCGAGGTAATAGCTCCACCAACAATTAAAACAATGACTCCGCTTCAAGCACAGAATAATGAGATTAAAATGACGGAAGCAAAAGACGAATGTGTCAGCAGCGCAGGGGTGCTAGGTGAATTTGAGGCTGCCAAGGAAGCACCTCGTGACATTGTTCGGAAAAAAGCTTTCGAAGTTTCGAGAGTGAAACTTGAAGAACCAACAATAAATTGTAAAGGGGAGAATGTTTTGGATATCCTCTCAAAGCCAAAAAGTAATAATCTCAAGATTGAAGTTACGAAGGACGAAGCCAATGCAAAAGTGGTCGAATTGGGGAAAGCAACTATATCAGTTGAAAATTCGAAAACTACTTCATCACAAAAATTAGTCGTAGACGAGAAAACGGCTAAAATTCTTCCTGCTAGTTCAACCGTTCAACCAAATTTACCTAATGAAGAAAACATTGGAAATCCGCACATATCACCTGAAGCTGTTTCCAAACTACAAAGAATAAAAACAGAAAATGAGACGAATAGAAAGTCTCTACCGAACTTCGAAGAAAAACCTTTAATATCTAAGATGGCTAATACGAAAAAGTCTCTTGTAGTTGAAGTGGAACAACCTAAGACACCTATTGGTAAGATCGTTGGAGAAGATGTACTCAAAACATCATGCCAACAAAACCAACAGTCTAATGTGGAATCTTTCAAAGAATCTCAGAGTATTCCTGATCCTATAAAGTTAAAATCTTCCGATGACTCTTTGCTAACGGTAAAACCATCGGAAAATTTATCCAAACAACAAACACCAGAAACTCCAATCATCAAACAACTTCTTGCACCATCTATTTCCAACAGTACAGATCCGGTGTCACAATCGAGCACTAATCTAACACCTAACCCAGTCACAGAGCAAACGGTTCCACCAGTGGCCCAGAAAAAACTTATCAATCCAAAACTATCACCAAAGGAGATGATTAAAGCTGTAGCTCCGACCATCGCTGCTGCAGCCGAAAAGAAACTAGCTCAAGCACAGAAAAGTGAGACGTCAGCTATGAAACTGCAAAAGACTACCGACAATCCGGAAACTCCGAAAAAGACTTTAATCAAGCCGCAGGCGGCTGATGAACCGACTTCGATCAAAACAGACAATGACGCAGAGGTAAAAAATGCTGACAACAAATCATCAACTGCAGGCGGCGAGAAAAAGATAAAGGTTGTGAAGAAAGTGATAAGGGTTGTGAAACCGAAGGGAAGTGCACCAACGGCATTGGATGCTGCAGCCAAAGCCGAGGCTGACCGATTGGAGGCGGAGCGTAGGAAACAGCAAGAAAATCTAGAAAAAATGAAAGCAAAAGTAAATCAGATCACGCTGAACATGGGCGTTAAACTCGAGGTGGAAATAAAAGAGTGTGCTAAGTGCCAACAGGCAGCGCTGTCAAACACACTTCCGGCAAAGAAACAACAACCGGCTTCGAGTAATGATAAGCCAGCACCGAGCGCGGTTGAAGCAGGGTTGACGAAGAATAAATTTGGCGTTGTTACAAATCTAAGTGATCTATCAGCTGCGGGTAGAGGTAATCGATCAGTTGGCGATCAAGTGTCGACGGGCGCGGATCAACAGAAGAAACTCAAACAGCAACCCGGTAAGGCGCGATACTCTTCCAGCAGTAGCGAAGTAGATAAAGATACTGCTTCAGAAACATCCTTTTCCGGTGTCGAAGACGACTGGTCATCGGACGAAGAGGAGGAAATGGCAAATGATAAGCCAGAGAAGAAGAAGTTCGATCCCCAAAAGCGGGTTAAGCTAAATGTCGAGCAGATGCGCAAATGCTACTCCAAGGAGGAAAAATCTCCGATTGTGTTGGTGGCACGGCCGAGGCCTCTATGGAAAGTGAAACGACACGGACATCGGCACAACCGGAAGGCAGACCTCACCAGTAGCAGTGAAAGCGGGGACGAATCGGAATCAAACACGGATCAAACCTCATCGGAGACCGCTTCCACAGTGGACGCTTCCTCGGATATCAATACCGATAGTAGTGTGAATAGTAGTCGCGGTGATAAAAAGAAAAAACCCGCAAAATCTAGTAGCAAAACCAGTGATGTGGGTAGTGATATCTATGATAATCCTATGGTAATTCCGTTGCACACGGAACCAGCCAGTTATAAAAGTTCAGCCAAAGATGAGAATAACAATGAACGAAATCAGTCTGGATCGCAGCCGAATGAGGATGACGACGAGAACAACAAAAACGCTGGAAATCATGAGATTCGTAGCACCAGTACTAGTAGCCACGATTCAGGTTTCTACGGCGGAGGAACAGCGCCAATTAGCCCAAAAAAAGCTATGGGTAAGTATTCTTGACCTTCAATCATCATCTGTTACACGTTCAAGGTTGGAAAAATCGATTCATCGCGTGTCATTGTGCGGTCTGAACGCTTTGATCTCGCACACCAACGCTAATGAAATCTCATTTCTCGCCCTATCGGCGGATCGATTGTTGTAATTGCAGCTTATGTGTGCACAGCCCGAGTGCACTGTCAAGTATTCACAGTCTGTCAACAATGCTGAGTCAACAATGTAGATCATTTTGGGTGATACACGATCTGTCACGAGTGGCACGAATCATAATACCAAATTTTGTAACTGTACATGGGTGTGTACGCACTGTTGTAGTTGGCATCGTCGACAAATTGCATCAGCGTTTCCGGTAAGTGAGATAATCGCTGACCAATTGAATAGGGTTACTTTCCTCAGCCGGAAGAATTGACATCTGTTCAATACAAATTTCGATCACCCAAATAGAATGACGATTTATTTCTACGGATTGCCGATTAAATTATATAAATAGAAGCTCGTTTTATTTCGTCGAGCCAGACCGAGAGATTGTTTGTTTTGTCTCGGAGTGACGGAAAAGCGCGCGAGAGAGAAAGAGTGTGTATGTTTGCGTGTTGTACGTGAATGGAAGTTTAGCATTTATTGTTCAAACATCATATATTACTATGATAAAGCTTCCGAAGTGGAACTTGGTCTTCTGTTTCGGTAGAATTCTTAGTGTACAGCTCAGAACAATAGTTAAGCTAGTGCTACGATTCTTCTGACTCTATGAATTTTTCCAGGGTTTTACTCATGACACCTGGCTTATGAGACGCTTAGTACAGTTTGAATTGTCTATGATTGATATGCGGATCGATACTCTGATCTTAGCACTAGTCATATAGTTGTTCAATACATTGATGAATTGGTTGCGGAGTCAGTTGATACAGAAGATTAAGTTCCGCTTCGAGTGTAGTAAGGAGCTTCGAGTTTTACATATTTTTTTCAAATGCGAAACAAATAATTTCGTTAATAACAGCAATATAGAATTTTACCACAGTATCATGATTTAATATCCGGAGCTATCTAACTGAACTTCGCTCAACAAAAATAGATATTGGTACCATTCTCGGAACGTTTGTAAGAAATCCATAAATTACCTAATTACGGTGTTGATGCTTGAGCTCGGAACCACGTTAACTAAATACCAATGTAAAGTACTCAACATGGAGATCAATTATTATACTTAAAAGAGAAAATTACGAAATAAGTACTCCGATTTGGTTATGGTGAAATCATGACCTTTAGTTCGCATACCACTTATCATATTTTCGGCACTCTGTAGGCTAACCTGAGCGACCATTTTGTTCCATCATTTGTTCATCTCTGTCACATCCTGAGTTACCTTTTCAATAATCCTCATCTTCTGCTGACAAATTCCCAATATTTCGCAGTTGAGAGCATAAGGTTGAATTGAAATCTACTCCTGCATCTCGATATCGTTGTAGCGTTTCATCACTGTAGTGATAGCTTGCCAAATCATACCAAAACTTTACAAGTCCATTGTGAGCTTTAATGTACAAAAGAATGCATTATCTCAGTCATTCCTGTTTGTACGGTTGTACAATCGAAAGTCTTGTTTGCCACAAAAACCTAGGTTTTTCCGGCCACAGCTTCTAGTACCTTGCCAGATCATAGTCTTCCTCGAGAATGTATCGGCAAAAACCCATTTCGCAATGCTTGGCAGCGTAACCATCTTCGTTGGCATAGCTCGGAATCACTACGAATGTTCAAAATTCCAGTGAAAACTATCGTAGATTGAACGCGGGGTTATACAAAGCCAACGTTATGTAGGTTCAAACCGATCTTCGCCGGAATCCCAAAACTTTCGGGAATTTTGTGAATTCCAAACACAAATCTAGATCAGTTCCGTCATCTGTTTGTTACGGTGGTGTTGCATCCAGATCAACATTGGCGTCTTGCGACTTGTTTGCAAAGTCCTTTGCTTCGTTATTTGCTGGAAATATTGCATCTGACATTGAAGCTAAGGTTGCAGCGTTGGATGGTCCTGAGAGCTTAGTATACATGGATACTTTTAATATTATTCCAGAAATGATGGTTGCAGCGGCAAAAAAAATTGAAACGATCATTCTCGGCCGGGCTAGATGACATACCCGCTGCAGTTTACAGTCACTGTGCTACTGCTTTAGCCGAGCCTCTTTGCGTGATGTTTAACAAATCATTTGAGCAAGGAATATTCCCGATGATTTGGAAGTGGTCTTTATATGTGTTTTATATGCCGGTGATCCTAAAAATGTAAGGAACTACCGTGGTATAAAAAAATTGTCTGCTGCTTCAAAGCTCTTTGAAATAATGGTGAGTAATGAATGAGCTGTTCTCTCGTACAAAAAATTACATCTCCACTGATCAACAAGGGCTTATGGACGAGCGTTCGGTCAGCACTAATCTTCTGAATTTTAACTCGACCTGTATTTCGCGTTTCGAGGAAAAAGTACAAATTGATGCCGTAGACAATGATCTGAAAGTTCATTGACTGGCTATGCTCTTACTTACTACTGGTAGGGTCTTACGAGTTAAGTTAGATTCATGTGTGTCGTCTTCGTTTGCGAACATATCAAATTTACTTCAAGGTAGCATCATGGATCCACTTCTGTTCTCGCTGTTTTTTACTGACGCTACTTTGCTGCTCAGTGGAGGCTGCAAATAAGTTTACGCCGACGACTATACCATGAGGTACGCTCTATTGACGAATGCGTTTGTATTCAAATGCTTCTGGATGAATTCGTTACCTGTTGTCGAATGAACTGGTTTATCGTCAGCATTGCAAAATGTCAGGTCAAAAAATTCCACCGAATATTGATTCCATTATATTTTGACTATGAAATTGACGGTCAAACGCTTCAAAGAGTTGGTCGTGTTGACGTATGGAAAAAAACCTACGTCTGTTGAGAATATTCTATGAAATTTTCAAAATGATTCATTGAGTTTACCGCTCGTGTTGTATTTTTTTCTGACTGAAAATTAGAACGCTCGGAATTGCATAACTTTACTTGTTCTACAAATATCTCGGCTTTGAAGGCTTGTATCATAAATCTACCGTGACAAAGTCTAAATAATTTAGTTTAGATGCGATTAGTTCATAAAAACATATATGTTATCGCAATAAAAACAAAGTCTTGTATTTTTCTGTGAAACAAAGTCAGTTTCAATGCATCCGCCGTTTTATTCGCTTTAGTTTCCTGGTGGTGTCCGGGAAAAGAAGAGAAGAGGAGAGAAATCAAATCTACTCTACAAGGTTCCTAAACATACAGACGCAAAGGTAAGTTAGGGAGTCAAGGAGAAAGATTAACAATCTATCCGCGACCCACTGTCCACTGTCACACAACGGCGTTTGAAGTGATCCTATCTATCGATGCTGTTCCACTCGTGAAAATGTAGCAAAATGCCCCAAACAGACGAATTCGTCCATTTTTACGACTTCGCGGTTTTTGAACCTGGCAACGTCGGATTTTTTAAAATGAGTGTTCAAAATTAATTCTCTGTTCGCGGATTCCATTCAGTATAGCTTCCTTGAAACAAACCACAGTCTCAACATATTACGTCAAGTGAATCACGTTCAGAATGAAAATGACAGAACTCTTGACCTCTGCCTCTCGAGCAAATCCGATTGCGTACGCAAAATTAAAATTTCCACATTGTACTAGAATCGTCGCACGACCGACATATTTATTGCTTCGCCAGTTGCAATTTCAAAAAAGCCGACTACAATAGTATCATTGTTTTTCTTTCTAACTTGATCTGGAGTGAAATTCTTGACAACTACGATGTTTATCTTGGGACTCAAACCTTTTCTAACGTTATGACGTACGCAATCGATCAATACGTTCCTAAGCGAATTAGCCAGCCCGATCCAAAAGCATTTTGGAAGCATGCACTTACCCTCGTCTATGTTTTTCAAACAACAAACTAGTGCCTGCACGCAAGAGATTAGCAATAAATTTGTAGGAACATTTTCCAGCGATTTTTCTAGAGAGACCTTAAGCCCGTACCAAATCTCTCTTCCAATATCAAGCCGGTCTTTGAATTCAATCAATATCGACCCTGACGCTGTAAAATTGTTTGAATTAGTAGTTCTCAAGCCAATTTTTGATCACTGTGGAGAATATATTGGAACGCTCCACTGCTACTAATCCCCTATCTTTCACGACGTATATAATGTACATAAATGTCTAACGGCTTTCAAACGGATGCAAATAACATGGATCTCTCCAAAGCTTTCGGTAGAATCAATTACACTATCACGATTGCCAAACTGGATAGGCTGAGTTTCGGATCCAGTATTCTTCGATGGATGCAATCCTATCTCTACAATCGACAGCTGGCGGTTGAAACCAATGACTGTCTATCGCAGGAGTTCTTTGCTTTTTCCGGAATACCTCAAGGCAGTTATCCCGGCCCACCGATTTTTCTCCTATATCAATGATATAAATTACTCACTGGAAGGCCCACGAATATCTTTTGCTGATGGCTTAAAATTATACCAAACAATCAAGAGTGCAGAGGATGCTTACTCCTTTTAGCGTCTACTGACCATTTTTTCGAAGTGATGCGAGATCAACCGTATGACTTTGAACATCAGCAAATGCTCTATTATTACGTTTACTCGTAAGAAAGACTTTCATTCTATTTATCAACGACCTTTTCTAAACAAAAAATGCTTTCTTACTAGCTATCGCTTACAGGGAGCACTCTCGATTATACACCGCATAAAACAGGTATCCATCTATTTATACTTTGGTGTTATATGCCTGTTCAGTATTAAGGATCAAATGTAGACCAAGTTCACTTGTGTTAGTATATTGTGTATTGCGTACATTTTGTTTGGCATTTAGGGTAACAGAGGTATTTTGGCCCACTTTAAGATAGATTTTATTTTGGCCCACTTTGTAAAAATATCCACCAAATGTTCTAATATCTTTGAAAAATCCTTACACAATAGGTAATTTAATGTGATTAGCTTCAAATTGATGCAACATGGGTTACTTATGTATGTATGTATGTATGTATGTGTGAAGCCACCATCAGTTCAAGGCATTACCAGTGGATGCAGGTAGACTTACAGTAGATCCGAATTTGATTATCAGATAACTTTCATATTACTGCTGTTAAGAAGGCCAAAATCGGCTTTGAGGACCCGGCGCCTTCCAGTAATAACATCCGGCCATATAATAAAAGAATTCGCTGTACCAGCTTAAACCTGCCTGATGGTTTGTTTGTTAGAAGGGTGCGTCTTACTCATTTCAGACCTTCTGGGGAAAACACACAGCTTTCCCCTGTGAATCGGGTTGACATTTCACTCCTTCATCCAGTCATTCACTTGTAAGATACCCTGATGCACTCCCATCCCTCTTCCCTTACAATGTACTTGAGCATAGTATTATATAATGTAACATAATACACTTTAATATAATTTCCGGCAGTATAATACAATGAAACATAATATAGTATAAAACGATGCAAAATCGTATGGTACAGTGTATTATAGTCTACTATAATATTTTATGATGAATATAGTAGTATCATAATGTTATGTGACATAACATTGTAAAATATACAGGGTCCGGCACTCGAAGTGTAACCAATTAAAAAGGCCATAAATTCAGTTTGGAAAATTACTTTTACTTAATTCAAAGTACAAAATGTGTAAAAATAATACAAAATTCAGAATCAATTCACTTTTGCTCGATATGACCACCTTTTGCCTTGACTTGATGACTTGAGAGAGCGAAGGAGTTGCTTCGTTTGGCCGAAAGCGGTCAATTTCCGAATATTGTATTTTCTGACGAGAAAATTTTTCCAATTGAGCAATTCGTAAACTCTCAAAACGATAGGGTTTACTTGACCGACCGTTCATACGAGAATTTGAGTCATCGATTGGCCACCAGGAGGCAGCACCCGCAACAGATAATGGTTTGGACCGCTGTAACCGCAGATGGGCGCTCTCCAATCGTTTTCATCGAGCCTGGCGTCAAGGTAAATGCGACATATTATCGGGAAAGTATTCTGGAGGTTGCTTCGAAGCCGTGGGCAGACAAACATTTCGGTGCCAGACCATGGACGTTTCAGCAGGACTCGGCACCGTCTCACAAAGCTCGAGTGAACCAAGAATGGCTGAAAAACAACGTTCCGAACTTCATCACGTCCACACAATGGCACTCGAATTCACCAGATGCGAATCCAATGGATTATTCTCTTTGGGCCATTTTGGAGAGCAAAATCCGAACTAAAAGATACACCAGTCTCGAGGCGCTGAAAAAAGTTATTGTCCGCGAGTGGGCCAAAATACCTGCAAGTCACATTCGGCCAAACGAAGCAACTCCTTCGCTCTCAAGTCATCAAGTCAAGGCAAAAGGTGGTCATATCGAGCAAAAGTGAATTGATTCTGAATTTTGTATTATTTTTACACATTTTGTACTTTGAATTAAGTAAAAGTAATTTTCCAAATTGAATTTATGGCCTTTTTAATTGGTTACACTTTGAGTGCCGGACCCTGTACCATAATATATCATAATATAGTTTGGTCACTATACGATACTGAATATAATAAAATATTATTATGCATAAAATATAAAAATATAATACATCACAATGCAATATAATACACTTATAATTGTGTATTAACAAAAATGCATTACAATACTATATAAAACAATACCAAACATTGTACCATAATATAGTATAATATAGTACAATGTAATATAATATAATACCACAAAATATGACGTAATATAATATGATACAATTCAATAATATATGTGTAAAGTGAAATGTGTAGTATGGAAATGAAAATGTAGCTGATAATGATAAAGATTATAATAATGGTAACGATAATAATAATAATAATAATAATCATAAAAATAATACTAATAGAAACAATAGAAATACTAATAATAATAATAATGATAATAATAATTATACTTGAATACTACAAAATTATATAATATAACATAATATAGTATAATATACTTTAATTTAATATAATATAATACAATGTCATACAATATAATATATTATAAATCAATATATAAAATAACAGTTAATGTAGAGTGTCAGTTATGCTCTTCTATCTTCGCAATACTGCAGGAAGTAGAATATTTCTCTTCTAATAACAATAATAATATCCACATCTATAAAAATAATATATGTTATTATTATTGATGACGAATTAATAATAATAACAATAAATATAATAATGAAAATAATAATAAAAAACAACAAAATATAGTACAATGAATTATATAATAAATATTAGAATGAATAAAATGATATGTTGCGATATACTATGATATTATATTACTTCAATTTATATGTCATTTCTCATCCTCTCATTCTGCCATCAACGCATTCCATCGACCAATTGTCACCACAGATACACGTGTAGGCATGAAACAGGAACCAGTGAGGACCAAGCTCACCTTGTGACGACCTTGATATTTAGTTAAAATTTACTTTAAAAATGATAACTTATAAGGAAAACAAATTTATATTTTGCGCAGAGGTACGTAGTACTACTCATAATAAAGCCTATAATATAATATAATATAATATAATATAATATAATACAACATAATGAATACAATATAACATAATATAATAGAATACAATATAATATTTGTTTATTTTGTTTATTTGTTTATTTTGGGGAGCAGGGAAAAGCCCGATGGAGATGAAATATAGCAATTTCTCTCTCCAGCAGGCATAAAACCTCCTCATCTTTTGTATCAACAGATTACAATGATCCAACAGATACATTTGCGTTTAAAACTAACAATTAAAACTAACAGTTAAAGCTAAACCACTAACTATATAACTAGTTGATGACACAATATTACAGCATTACAGAGCAGCTTCCTTGAAAGGCGGGATAGAAGAGAAAAGTGGATATAAAGATGGAAGAAGAAGGTTAGTTGAGGGAGCAATGAGTGAGCGTGGACGAACGACGGGGTTAGAACCGGCATGTAGATCTAATTAGTGAACAAAAAGATGGTGGAAGACGGAGAAAATGAGAGGGAGGACGAACAGGTTAGTTAGTATTATAATATAATATAATATAATATAATATAATATAATATAATATAATATAATATAATATAATATAATATAATACAATATAATATGATATAATGCAATGCAGTATAATACCATACAACATAGTATATAATAACATAAAATAGTGTAAGACGATAATATGAGAAATAATATGCTATGATACAATGTAACAGTTAATGCCGCAGTGTAAGTTACGCTCTAAAAATAATAATAATAATAATAATAATAATAATAATAATAATAATAATAATAATAATAATAATAATAAAAATAATAATAAAAATAATAATAGTAATAATAATAATAATAATAATAATAATAATAATAATAATAATAATAATAATAATAATAATAATAATAATAATAATAATAATAATAATAATAATACATGATGTAATAAACAACAGAATTATATGTTGTAATATACTATGATAAACACTGCACTTTAGGATGGGCTTCAACCTACAAGCCATTTCGCACCCTCTCATTCTGCTACTAACGCAGAAGGCGATAGCACCCAGTCGACGCCGTTCTATTGACCAAATGTCATCATAGACGCTCGGGGAGGCATGAGATAGGGACTTGTGAGGACTTAGTTATCTCACCATTTGACGACCAAATCCATACAGTTTGTTAGGTGGGCCAAAATATATGAAGTGGCCGAAATACCTCTGTTACCCTATGTCATAGATCTATGTATTTATATATGCAGTGGTTTGAACAATGGAGTTTAAAACAATCTTTTTAGCAACAATTTATTTTCAATCGAATGTTACGTCTGACTTTTTAAATCAAATCAGTTTTTATCGATTTTTCACCAATGTTTGATGGAAAATTGCTTACATTTTAACATCTAATTAAAAGATAGCTACACTGCTTCAATGCATTTGTATTAAATCGCACTACACAAAATAAACAAAACTTTTTTTTCTGTTAAACTAGCAGTTTTCCGGAAAAATAAATAGTTTTACGACTACCTCCATTGCCTTTTGCGTGTTAAATTAAAGGTTCCTATTTTGCGGGATTACTAATAAAAGGTACGTAAATCTTTATTTCGCACTAATTTCTGCAGGAGAAAAACCATATAGGAATGTGTTCGTTGTTAATCAAATGTGTTATGTGTAAGCTGCAACTGAAATAAAAAAAAACGTAGATTTTCGCTTTTCTTGAATTGCAATTCTAAGAAATATGAACTGATTTGTTTTTTTTTAGACATATGGAACCTTTATTGATTAAAATCAGTAAAAAACCGCAGGAATTTGTTTTTACGCACACATTGTTGACATAACTCATACGCTTGCAAAGTGTCTTGCTCTTTAACACAGAATACATTAATATTAGGTGCGTAACTAAGTTTTAGCTGATTGCCAACAGTTTACTTTAGCATTAAAAGCTGGGCAATTCTGACAAAAACCAAACGTTAGGAAAAATGATGATTTTGCTGTTGGTGTACATTAGGAAAAGGGCACAAAGCCATTGGTCGATGGCGATGGTCGATAAATATTGCCACCAAACACAAGAAACGATTACTTCAGTATTTGGAGTTACCATTACATTTCTTATAAATAACTGAAACCTAGTACCTCGAGCATGTTAATTAATCGCCTGTGAACCATGAGAATGGGTTGAAGAAAATTAGATTAACGAAACTGACATATGACGAAAAATAGATTAATTACGGCAATCTGAGAAGGAGATAATTTAAATCACCTTGTCAAGATTCTGCCACATAATGAGCAGAGGTACGAACAAGTGGTTCTGCTGTATGATTACGCCCGGCCTAACGTTGCCAAACTTGTTAAAACCAAGTTGGGAACATTTCAGATCCACATTTGATATTCTTCTGATCAGTAATTTCTCTTATATAAGACGAATATTTCAATCGCCAAGACTTTCAAACACTGCCAGCAAAATGGGAAATAGTTTTTCATAGGTAACTTATATAATGGTTTTAATTATGACTTGGTAAACAGTTTTTTGATGCACTTATGCCTGAGGTTGTTAATAATCTTTTAGAAATTTAAAAAAAAGAAAAAAACCTTGCTCTTGAACGATATCACTAGAACACTGATGCAAATAGACGAAGTAGTTACAGATGTGCCTCGTGATGCATTTAATGTCTCTTGGATTGCTTTGAGTTACAACAAAATTAATACAAACGTACGTTGAATGTTGTTCGAAAAACTATTTGTATTTAACTATCGACAAATGGTGCATCATCTTCTTCCATCGTAAAACTGATCCTGTCGTATTCAATTATTTCATTGCGGGAGGATCTATGACACGAGGACAGAATCTGAAGGATTTGGTGTCATTCTGGACCAAAAAATGACTTTTCGACATCATTATGACGAAACTTTAGCCAAAGCCAATCGTCATCTCGGTTTCATCATGAAGATTGCCTCAAAGTTTCGTGATCCGTTGTGTTTGAGATCCTTGTATTACTCACTTGTACGTTCAATACATGAGTCAAACGCTGTGGTATGGTGTCCTTACCATGCTACTTGAATGGAAGTTGTTCAACGAAAGTTTGTGCGATACACTCTGCGTCTGCTACCATGGCGTGACCCCATGAATTTACCAGGAGTTTTTTATATTGGTTATTCCAGTTCATTTAGTTCATTAATTTTCATTCATTAAGACAAACTATGTCAGATAAATCATTAAAAACAGATACACAAATGAAGACCCAGCGTAATTGTAGGTACACTTTTAGAAAAAAATGAAATTTACGCTTGACGTTAATTCAAGTGGGCCGTAATTTCTTCGGTGATGACACAATATTACGTCTACTAACATGTAAAGATAAATTTTGCGTCTGTATTGATGTAAGCTTCAGCTAACTGTGAAGTTAATGATATGACTTATCTCTACATGCTTTGTATTGTGAATGTAAGTGAATCGCGACGCTCCTTTTATGTGCATCTGAAAGATGTAACATTTTCTAAGTGTGTAACACCCTTCTGGGTTCCGATGTCACACTTGTTTGTCTACTTTATTATTGTCATAATATTCACCTAATTCAAACAAGCCATTTAATGATTCAGTACTCAGAACTACCACTTACAGCCAATTTCACAGTCAATTGAACATGTCAGAATGAGTAAATTTTCAGGGATAACGAGATAGGCGATTAATGGTGCAAGTATAGCGAGTTCAACAAGCATCTGGAACCGTCGTTCCGAATCTAGTATGCAATTAAAATCCGCTATAATTGGAATTTAAACGACAACTGCTTGCGGCAGTTTAGCGAATGGCAATATGTTTTAGGTACACTATGAAACCACGCCATTAGGCAGAATGTTAACTATTGTAGGTGAAAGGTGTCGAAAGATTAAACACTAAATAAAATTAACTGTAATGTAATCGTAGTTTGGCGATAAACAAACAATCGTTCAACTTGTTTGCTGATTTTGTAGGATGTAATTATTAAACAAGTTATGTCGAATCGCTCGAAACATTCTTCCTTGTTTGTTTTTTGCCTTTCTCATATAGAAAGGTTATGCAATCACTGTGTGGAACAATCACTGTTTTGAACCGCGGCCCAGAGGGCCGTGTGTCATATACCATTCGACTCAGTTTGTCGAGTACGCAAAATATCTGTGTGTGTGTGTGTGTATGTGCGTATGTGTGTATGTAACGTTTTTTTGCACTAACTTTTCTCGGAGATAGCTGAACCGATTTTCACATACTTAGATTTAAATGAAAGGTCTTAGGTCCCATACGAAATTCCTGAATATTATTTGGATCCGACTTCCGGTTCCGGAATTATGTAGTAAAATGTACAAAAAAATTGTGAAAATAAGTGCACTAACTTTTCTCATACATGGCGCAAACATAGGTTTGAATGAAAGGTCCTGTGGTTCCATACGAAACTCCTGAATTTCATCCGGATCCGACTTCCGGATCCGGAAATATAGGGTAAAGTGTGTTAAAAATTTTATACCATTACTGAAAAGGGCGAAAACCGTAAAAAGTTTTCTAAGTCGACCTAAAATCTTCTCCAATTGATAGTTTTTATCAGTAGACGGTCAAACAAACCGGTTTCGATTATTCTTTTAAGAATCGAAGAAAATTATTTTGAGGAATGTTGTATTATATATGATAGTATAATTGATATGAGAAAGGCATCATTACACCCAAGGTTGCTGATCCTATCAATGAAACATTACTCGTGAACTATTCTCTTCACCGGCGATGCTCTACCCGTGCGGCGAGCAGTTTGTATATATTCCGTGTCTGCTTTATTCATTCTTTCCTTCCACTCAGAGAATTGAACCGCTTGGCAAAGCAAGCAAGCATCTTATATGCACTCTGTTGGCTCACAGTGAGCTCGTTTCGAAGCATTTAGGTAGAAAGCTATTCGGTGGTGATGATGACTCGCGTTGAGTCGAATTTTCTACTCACGGTGATTCGTTCTCTGCGACGTATGGCAGTACAACTGAATGACCGCCCAGGATAAAATTTTATTCCTGTATAAAGCTTATAAGAAAGATGTCGAATCTTTTTGAATTGTCTTCACTGCACATTTCTTCGGTGTTTGCTATACTTCAATCGTGATTTGTAGCGTTAGGGACAACTTTGATACCTGCCAGAATATGTTATTGATTAACAGTGAAGTTAATGATATGACTTATTTTTACATGATTTGAATTGAATTTGGCGATAATTAGTTCAAATAATTTCATACAGTTGCAATTTTTACTTGAATGCAAATTACAGTCGAGGCCTGTAAAATTCATTCAAACGCGACATAAAATGTTTACGAATGGGATTTACCGCGAATGGACTAGTTTTCTTGTAGTCCTTAACGATCCATTATTTGTTAATGCGAATACATTAAGCTGTGAAACTATTAAAATTTCATCGATAAAACTGTTTCGATGTAATGGTAGTACATAGAACGAGAAAATCGAGTGATTTTGCATCTTGTGAGATTCACATGAAAAAAGCGGCACAGTCGATTCAACTACGAGCTATCATTTACAGCTAATTAAGCAGTAAATGCATCAACACTAACCTTTTTTTTATTAATCACATGTAATATCCTTTTTCTCAGATTACAAAATACAGCACACTTGTTTCGTTGCGTCTTGTATAATTTTCATTTTTTCTAAGTGTGAGTTTTGGTGTTGGTAGGTGTTGGTAAAGATCACTTCTTCTTTTTTCGCGTGATTCCGAAGTTTGTCAATACTCGTATGAAGAATTAGAAGGGGTACGAGGGGCGAACCACTGTAAGATGGAACTCATTCAATTAGAATAAAACCAATATTAGTGAAACGGTAGTAGATCAAAGAAAAAATAAACAATTTAGCAAAGATTTTGTGACACTGTAAATTTGTGGAAATTTAATATAACATCATATGTTGCTAACAGTTGCCGAAATTTGAAGCTCTACAATCAGAAATGCTGTGATGGATTATTTACATTAGCGGTTGATTTACAGTGCTGGTCACACGAAAGTTCAGAGTAACAACAGTAGACACGCCCACCCACGCGCCTGTCCTTTCACATTTAAAAATTCAACATATGAAGGCAATGGTCTTAATTTGTAGACAGTCTTTTTTCTCGCAACTACTTTGAATTAATTTCGGTTCCTGTGCTCAAAACAGATTACATGTGTATCGATTTTATTTAAATATTTGTAATGACATAACAAATATATCAATTGAACAAATATACCGTGTAAACTTGGTAATCAAATTAAAAAGAACAGAAAATCTCTAAAAATAGAGCCGTTTCTGTCCGTGATGAACCAGACATCGGTACCGAGAATTATAGCGCAAAAGAAATACAGCGGACGGTAGTTATTTTTGGCTTCTGTTTCGCTAATTATACCCTACCAGTTTTGACAGGTGATGGTGCTGGTGGCGGTGGAATAGCAACTATGCCGATAGTATGATAGAGGTATTCCAATTTATCGATTCACAGTGTATATGCTTTTGATTTTTGTACCGGAAGAACAGCACGTTTAAATGCATCAGCACGAAACTAAGGGCTAATTCATTCGGACTAGAGCAAAACGTTCGGCCAACGAAAATGTATTTATAAGAATTGGCTAGCGTTTTTGTTTTTTCCAGCAAAAAGAATTTTCAAACTGTTTGTCTGAATTTATGAATTTTAGCGTATATCGCAAATTGCAATTCAAATAAAAGATTTTTTTTTGCTTTTGAAACAAAGCTTCGACATTCTACTACTGAACTCTTAACAAGGTTAATGTAATACTTTTTCTTCCAACAAGAAAATATTTTTATTAATAGTTTAAACGCTAAGTCAAACTATGATAACTTCTCTATATTATATAATACCTAGTTTTAAATTTTAAAACATTTCCTTTATTATTTTGTGGATTTGTTGTAATTTTACACATTCGTGATTGAGGTTCTAATTAGAATGATATTTGCTAATTATTAGAGTAGTTCAACTAATTGGGGAGCAGGTGATTCTGTTTAAAAAATTTCTCTGTCGATTTTTAGTGACTTGTGCTAAGATTATAATGATTTTTACAACGAGAGCTACAATAAATCAACAGTCTTATAGTTGATGGTTAGTCCTATCTGGAGAAAAATCATAGCTAGTGTCATTCTCCCTATAGAAATTGCAGTAAATGAAATTGAAATTTTGCGTAAAGACAATTGTGCCACGGTAGAAATAAAGTGTCAGAGATCCAATTGAACAGAAGTTTATTGTTCTGTTCAATTGGATCTCTGACCCTTTTATTTTTAGTTCCTTCTCCAGAATGAAGAAAGAACGATAATATCGAGCATATATCGTAATAAAATGTTAAAATATATATAAATAAGAAAGAACTGTGCGTAGAACATTCTACAGTAAGAGTGCATTTACAGTTAATATCGCGTTCGAAATGCCCGACACTTACACGCCTCATTCCCCAATGTAACTCACACACCTCACTACCCAATTTAACGAAATAAATACTCAAAGTCCTCAATTAAAGAGTGTTAAATGGTATACATTTCCCTGATTATTGGACGATTTGTGCCGAAAAACATCTGAACCGGGAACTACTTTGGTGTCCCTTCAGTGTACATCTGGTCGCCTACCAACTACTCGTAGTAAAGCTTCCTGGTGCTGGATTTAACCATATTATTTCGTTTATAGGTTATATTATTACTGTTTTATTAATTACAAATTAGTCTCATGTACATTTAGTAATATATCGATATATTTGACAAGTAAAGAACATTTCGGTGAAGCAATGATCCATTACTTTGAAAAATATCTTGCTGTTGATTACGGGGAACATAACCTGTTGGTTGCGACTTGTTATTGATTAAAATGGATTTAAAAGTGCGGATTTCAGTTTAAATAATTTAAAAGTAAGGATTTTAGTGTGAAAGATGTAACCTCATCAATTTTTCAATCTATCCCTCTCTCTCTTGGTTTAGAGAAAGTATGCTGGTGATGCTCTCAGGGTCGCTCACACCGCAAGCAGCATCTCTTTTCACAGCATCGCTTTGGGATGCTCAAAAGCAAAAAGAATCGATCACCTTCCGACGGACGATCCTCCAAATGAGTCCTGTTTGGCTCTTTACAGCCCGGAATTCGAACAAATTACGAAATCATGTAAATAATTCAGTTTAACCTTGTTTAATTTTCCTTCTCCTACCCCTAACATACCTATCCTATTTTCTATCCAAAATTATCAGGTGTACAACTTTGCTTCCGCCGTTTTCTTCCAAAATTAAAAGCTTTATTGCGAAAAAGTGCTCACAGATGTATTAATCAAAGTATTGTCCGTCTCTAGCGACAACTTTCTCCCATCTTTCCGGCAGTTTTCGGATTCCGGCTCGAAAAAAGGAGTTCTCTTTCGACGCTATCCATGAAGCAATCCATTTTTCCAACTTTTCGAAGGATTGAAAATGTTGATTTGCCAGACCGTGTGCCATCGAACGGAATAGGTGGAAGTCAGAAGGAGCGACATCTGGAGAATACGGTGGGTGGGGCAAGACTTTCCATTTCAGCGTTTCCAGGTACTTTTTGACCATTTTTGCGATGTGAGACCGAGCATTGTCGTGTTGAAGGATGACTTTGTCATGTCGCTCTTGATATTGTGGCCGCTTTTCTTTTAACGCGCGACTACGGCGCATCAGTTGCGTTCGGTAGCGATTTCCTGTGATGGTTTCACCCGGTTTTAAGAGCTCGTAGTGAATCACACCGAGCAGATCCCACCCGGGTTGGTGGTTCAATGCATAGGACGCTGGTCTTACAAGCCAGTTGTCGTATGTTCGAGCCCCGACCTGGAAGGGTTCTTAGTGTCAGTAGTATCCATAGTACTAGCCATGCAATGACTCTGTACACTAAGAATCGGCTGCGAAGTCTGTTGAAACAGAAAGGCCAAATTCCACAAAAGGAATGTAATGCCAAGACTTTGACTTTAGATCCCACCAAATACAAATCATAACCTTGGCGCCGTGAATATTCGGTTTTGCCTTCGACGAAGTAGCATACTCGGGCTTTCCCCATGATTTTCTGCGTTTAGGATTCGTATCGAACCCACTTTTCATCACCGGTTACGATTTGATGTAAAAACCCCTTAAAATTTTGCCTTTGAAGCAGTTGCTCATATACAGATAGACAGCGCTCGATGTCCCTCGGTTTCAACTCGTACGGCACCCAGTTTCCTTCTTTCTGAATCAAGCCCAGGGCCTTGAGACGTTTTGAAGTTGCTTGCTGACTCACTCCTAACGATTGGGCAAGCTCTTCTTGGGCTTTGCACGAATCTTCATCAAGCAATGCTTCTAGTTGTTCATCTTTGAAGGTTCTTTCTCTTCCACCACCATGTTTGTCTTCGACATCGAAATGACCGGTTTTAAAACGTTGAAACCACTCCCGGACACGTTCTGTTACTCAGAGCAGCATCACCGTAAGTTTCTGAGAGCATTCGATGCGCTTCAGCAGCATTTTTTTTTTCGAATTGTAACAGAGAGGTAAAATTTCCCGCAAATGGCGAGAATTGGGCACATAAACAGACATTTTCGAGCGTGAATAATACGAAAACAAGAACAACTGTCACTGAAACGGGGATGACAATTCGTTAGGCACTATACACACTCACTTTAAAGGCATTATCATCTATGTATTTTGACCAGCCTCAGCCGGTACAGCCACCTAACGGAGAACGGCGGAAGCAAAGTTGTACCTGATAACAATTTTCCACAATTACTCTTAATGTATACTGACGTTACATGTTACCTTATGTGCTTCCAACTTTTCCTTCACGTTCATTTCACGTGCTTTCGAACCAAATAGCTTTCAGACATAGCTTCACTTATGCATATGGCAATGCAACATCAGTGTAACAGCCAACACTACAAGCTGACGAACCTCAATATTTCCCATGGTCTTGATTGTTTTAAAGATGAGGCGACGATGGTACACAATTAATCTCGGCTACGCTGACAGCTTTCGGTATTCGTAGGCCTGAGAAAATGGCGTCCTACGCCCTCATTATCGGGAACGGCCCACAGATTGTTGGGGATGGCCGAACGTGTAAAATCGGGTAAATGTCCCACCAGAATTCCGTCTAACCTTCGCGGAATGCTTCGTACTTCCTGGTGGAGTTATCTTTCCGCCGTAGTAGCGGTGACTTCGAGCCAAGATCCGGGTTCTATGGACGAAAAATTATTATAAAAGCGTATTTATCTTGAATTATTGGTGGGAAAACGACTTTTACCGAAATACAACGAAAGTTTCCGACAAAAAAGCATATGTTTGACAGGTCATTATTGTATGGCAACACTATCTCTAGTGTCTCCACCTCTGAGCGACCAGATAACCCTTCGGGCTCAAACCGATCTAATATCAATCCATGGAAGAAGAGGTGTAAGAATACGGTGCAACTGAAAAACGCCGATACATTTTGCTCAGAGATTTTAATATTCATCCGAGGCTGTCAGATTCACCAGCATACATGAGAGGCTCACTCGCGTACGAGTCTCGTAAGGAAGTTTATAGACTTGTGGTGGAGCCTTTTTATCATTCTGAAACCTATTGGTTACAAAGACAAAGAACGCACAGGTTAATCCAAATAGTTTGAAAATGCTAAATCGCAAGGATTTTTGAACGAAGATAATACCCAAAGTTAAAACCAAATTACGGAAAGGTTCACCGTTACTTACCAAGCCAAATCTGATCGTCTACTCGTTATGGGCAAAATTCAGAAGTTGTGAAAAAGGGTTTCTCAACAACTGAATGACAGATTACGGGAAAATTGTTGACAAAAATTTGCTTTTTTGGCATGAAACAAAGGGTTTTCTGCTTCGGGTTGTAACAAAAGATGAGTAATGAATTTATTTCGAGAATCCCAAGCGCTGAAAATCATGGCTTGACCCTGGCCAACCGTCGACATCAACTGCAAAACCCGATCGCTTCGAAAAGATAACGATGAAGTGCATTTAGTAGGATCAAAGAGGTATCTAGAGCTGCAAGCTTCTTAAACCAGATACCAGTAAATGAAATTAAATTGAACCAAGCATTGCTTGAAAAACAGCCAAGACAATAAGAATGTCACATTTCTGAACAACGCCCCCTTGAAGCTTTTACTTATCATCAACAATAAATCCCACCAAATTTAGTGGTACAGTTTGTAAAACCAAAACTGCTTTGGATCAATCTTGAACTTCCTTTCCAATCAAAAAACCTACATCCTTTAAACCGATGCTTAAGTGATTTCAGTTGATGATCCAAATCTCGCTTTAGCAATTTATTATTTTCACACTTTCTCAAAAAACAAACGATTCCGGACATGGTTTTGCAGCTAACTGTTTCACCAAGGTCGTCTTTCACGTCAATTCACGATACATTTTTCAATTTTTTCATCCTGGGGAAACTATCTGACCAAGAATACAAGATACCAAGGCCCTTGACAATAAAAAAAGGCATTCGGTTTTTGTTACGTATTAGTGGACATTACACTAGTTTAGAGTGTAAAGTCCATTAATACGTAAAATCAGCGCTGCAAGGTACCTATCTTCGAAAACGCAATTAATTGTACCTATTGCAACTGCCAAATGAAATATGCATTCACGCAGAGAAATGGAGCTTGTTTAAAATAACAAATCAGTTAGTAGATTTTTAAACCTGACTCATGTTAATTTCAAGCTAGAATATGATTGTTCTACACCATTTTCTCCCTTTAACAACTACAAAGATCTCTTTTCAATGTTAATAAATGTTTTGGTCTTGCCAAACGAAAAAAAATATTGTTCCAGCTGATTTTATTGTTGAAGTAATGCATCAATATATTGCGTATCAACAAAAGCAGAGTTGATTTTATTGGCAATATCTATGTTGATTCAATTCTGGTTTATCTTTATGTTAAGAACAAAATTTATTCATTTTATCTGTTGTCTTATTTGTGTAATGATACAACAAAGTTTATTGTTCAAAAGAACCGTATCAGTCCTATTTCTTATAAACCAGAGCTGTTTTTTCAATCGTGAATGAACAGAAAAGTTTTTTATGCGTTTCTAAAGTAAAATTTCATCTGCTTATATATTTTTCATCGGGCTTTTCATCAGTCCACGCAGAGAAAAATATTGTAAATGTAACTAAATCTGGGTTTCACGTAACGATTTATTTTGTTGAAATAGTGACAAAAGAAAAATTGGTTTAATATAGCAAATATTGTTGCTTGAAACAACAAAACTAGGTATTTGATTTTTCTCAGTGGATTAGTTTCTTTCTATAAATATTTTGATAATACCAACAAATATTTTACTTGTGCGTTCCTGTCAATTTCTTGACAAACAATATCATAGTCAATTCAACTAGCAAAATCAGTTTAAAAATAACTTATTTTGGATAAAGGTAATATTTATAGTGTTTTGAATTTATAAACTTGGCAGTTGAAATAAATGATAAGATATCAACTTAAAATGATTACTATTTCAATTTACGCTTTTGTTTGTAGAAATTATTCATTTTGATTTGTTTTTACGAGTAAAATGATTTCTTTCGAAATAATTTGAAGGCTTGTTTTTGGAACATTTTTCTACAATTTATATATTTGTAAGGAATTCCAATTACATTTATATTCCATACATTTATATTATTTATCTACATACCACAATCAATTCAATATTACTTTTTATAGTATCCAATGATACTATAAGTACCCTGCCCCGGCGCTCTTCCGGTGAAGACAGAGATAACCTGCATCAAATATATGTTGTTAAGAAAACGTGTTATTGCAGTTTCTAATATTATTAACTATCAATACTTACGCTTGGACTGATGAAAAGCCCGATGAAAAATATATAAGCAGATGAAATTTTACTTTTGAAACGCATAAAAAACTTTTCTGTTCATTCACGATTGAAAAAACAGCTCTGGTTTATTAGAAATAGGACTGACACGATTCTTTTGAACAATAAACTTTGTTGTATCATTACACAAATAAGACAACAGATAAAATGAATAAATTTTGTTCTTAACATAAAGATAAACCAGAATTGAATCAACATAGATATTGCCAATAAAATCAACTCTGCTTTTGTTGATACGCAATATATTGATGAATTACTTCAACAATAAAATCAGCTGGAACAATATTTTTTTTCGTTTGGCAAGACCAAAACATTTATTAACATTGAAAAGAGATCTTTGTAGTTGTTAAAGGGAGAAAATGGTGTAGAACAATCATATTCTAGCTTGAAATTAACATGAGTCAGGTTTAAAAATCTACTAACTGATTTGTTATTTTAAACAAGCTCCATTTCTCTGCGTGTACAATATTTTTCTCTGCGTGTTGTTAAACTGCATCAAAACAATCGTTTCAAGGACGTCGTTGATTTTACTGACTAGGGATAATCAACCAAGATAGATGCGAAAAAAAGGAGTATAGTTAATAAGCGTTATTAATACCAACAGCGTCGTTGTTGAACGCGCAACTACGGTACTTCGGAAATTTATTTTCAGCACATAAGCAAGCCATTATATTTAACCAGCATACCGTGATGTTTTTCTTTCCTGAATTCAGATGTGAACGAAGATGAGTGACAACAACTGAGCTGTCTCTGTTCGAACGTGAGAAATTTTGCTTACATTATTTATTACTTATAAGAGACAAAAGCGAGAAACAGGAAGGAATGCATGTCACAATATAGAAAAATTTTCCGTTTGTCGCATGTCAGAAATAAATGAACTTTTTAATTTGTCATAGTTACGTGGGTTCGAAGCAATTTTCCAATGTTTAATGGACGTGAAAAATAAAAGTATTGAAGTCGTACATTTCTACAAAATATCCAATCATTTTCAAATGCATTAACTTTTCTTTTCTATACATAATGTGAAATGAAAAATAAGTAAACTAAACATTATTTTTACGTTTCGTCTTTGACTCATCAGTGCAGAGCAGTTCAAATTGAACTGCTTAGTGCTAAACTCGGCAGTTCAATTTGAACCGCTAAGCAGACGTAAAGTTTCTGCTATTTACAGAACACTTTTTGTTTTGCAACGAAGTGCAATGTCTTTTCTGACGTGCCGAACGAAAACGTGTTTTCGACTATTTCTGGCCGATGCAGGTATGGTCATTTAGGGGTTAGCCAAATTTTGTGCTAGGGCACATAACCGTTTTCATTATTTTTACGTTTCGTCTTTGACTCATCAGTGCAGAGCAGTTCAAATTGAACTGCTTAGTGCTAAACTCGGCAGTTCAATTTGAACCGCTAAGCAGACGTAAAGTTTCTGCTATTTACAGAACACTTTTTGTTTTGCAACGAAGTGCAATGTCTTTTCTGACGTGCCGAACGAAAACGTGTTTTCGACTATTTCTGGCCGATGCAGGTATGGTCATTTAGGGGTTAGCCAAATTTTGTGCTAGGGCACATAACCGTTTTCATTATTTTTACGTTTCGTCTTTGACTCATCAGTGCAGAGCAGTTCAAATTGAACTGCTTAGTGCTAAACTCGGCAGTTCAATTTGAACCGCTAAGCAGACGTAAAGTTTCTGCTATTTACAGAACACTTTTTGTTTTGCAACGAAGTGCAATGTCTTTTCTGACGTGCCGAACGAAAACGTGTTTTCGACTATTTCTGGCCGATGCAGGTATGGTCATTTAGGGGTTAGCCAAATTTTGTGCTAGGGCACATAACCGTTTTCATTATTTTTACGTTTCGTCTTTGACTCATCAGTGCAGAGCAGTTCAAATTGAACTGCTTAGTGCTAAACTCGGCAGTTCAATTTGAACCGCTAAGCAGACGTAAAGTTTCTGCTATTTACAGAACACTTTTTGTTTTGCAACGAAGTGCAATGTCTTTTCTGACGTGCCGAACGAAAACGTGTTTTCGACTATTTCTGGCCGATGCAGGTATGGTCATTTAGGGGTTAGCCAAATTTTGTGCTAGGGCACATAACCGTTTTCATTATTTTTACGTTTCGTCTTTGACTCATCAGTGCAGAGCAGTTCAAATTGAACTGCTTAGTGCTAAACTCGGCAGTTCAATTTGAACCGCTAAGCAGACGTAAAGTTTCTGCTATTTACAGAACACTTTTTGTTTTGCAACGAAGTGCAATGTCTTTTCTGACGTGCCGAACGAAAACGTGTTTTCGACTATTTCTGGCCGATGCAGGTATGGTCATTTAGGGGTTAGCCAAATTTTGTGCTAGGGCACATAACCGTTTTCATTATTTTTACGTTTCGTCTTTGACTCATCAGTGCAGAGCAGTTCAAATTGAACTGCTTAGTGCTAAACTCGGCAGTTCAATTTGAACCGCTAAGCAGACGTAAAGTTTCTGCTATTTACAGAACACTTTTTGTTTTGCAACGAAGTGCAATGTCTTTTCTGACGTGCCGAACGAAAACGTGTTTTCGACTATTTCTGGCCGATGCAGGTATGGTCATTTAGGGGTTAGCCAAATTTTGTGCTAGGGCACATAACCGTTTTCATTATTTTTACGTTTCGTCTTTGACTCATCAGTGCAGAGCAGTTCAAATTGAACTGCTTAGTGCTAAACTCGGCAGTTCAATTTGAACCGCTAAGCAGACGTAAAGTTTCTGCTATTTACAGAACACTTTTTGTTTTGCAACGAAGTGCAATGTCTTTTCTGACGTGCCGAACGAAAACGTGTTTTCGACTATTTCTGGCCGATGCAGGTATGGTCATTTAGGGGTTAGCCAAATTTTGTGCTAGGGCACATAACCGTTTTCATTATTTTTACGTTTCGTCTTTGACTCATCAGTGCAGAGCAGTTCAAATTGAACTGCTTAGTGCTAAACTCGGCAGTTCAATTTGAACCGCTAAGCAGACGTAAAGTTTCTGCTATTTACAGAACACTTTTTGTTTTGCAACGAAGTGCAATGTCTTTTCTGACGTGCCGAACGAAAACGTGTTTTCGACTATTTCTGGCCGATGCAGGTATGGTCATTTAGGGGTTAGCCAAATTTTGTGCTAGGGCACATAACCGTTTTCATTATTTTTACGTTTCGTCTTTGACTCATCAGTGCAGAGCAGTTCAAATTGAACTGCTTAGTGCTAAACTCGGCAGTTCAATTTGAACCGCTAAGCAGACGTAAAGTTTCTGCTATTTACAGAACACTTTTTGTTTTGCAACGAAGTGCAATGTCTTTTCTGACGTGCCGAACGAAAACGTGTTTTCGACTATTTCTGGCCGATGCAGGTATGGTCATTTAGGGGTTAGCCAAATTTTGTGCTAGGGCACATAACCGTTTTCATTATTTTTACGTTTCGTCTTTGACTCATCAGTGCAGAGCAGTTCAAATTGAACTGCTTAGTGCTAAACTCGGCAGTTCAATTTGAACCGCTAAGCAGACGTAAAGTTTCTGCTATTTACAGAACACTTTTTGTTTTGCAACGAAGTGCAATGTCTTTTCTGACGTGCCGAACGAAAACGTGTTTTCGACTATTTCTGGCCGATGCAGGTATGGTCATTTAGGGGTTAGCCAAATTTTGTGCTAGGGCACATAACCGTTTTCATTATTTTTACGTTTCGTCTTTGACTCATCAGTGCAGAGCAGTTCAAATTGAACTGCTTAGTGCTAAACTCGGCAGTTCAATTTGAACCGCTAAGCAGACGTAAAGTTTCTGCTATTTACAGAACACTTTTTGTTTTGCAACGAAGTGCAATGTCTTTTCTGACGTGCCGAACGAAAACGTGTTTTCGACTATTTCTGGCCGATGCAGGTATGGTCATTTAGGGGTTAGCCAAATTTTGTGCTAGGGCACATAACCGTTTTCATTATTTTTACGTTTCGTCTTTGACTCATCAGTGCAGAGCAGTTCAAATTGAACTGCTTAGTGCTAAACTCGGCAGTTCAATTTGAACCGCTAAGCAGACGTAAAGTTTCTGCTATTTACAGAACACTTTTTGTTTTGCAACGAAGTGCAATGTCTTTTCTGACGTGCCGAACGAAAACGTGTTTTCGACTATTTCTGGCCGATGCAGGTATGGTCATTTAGGGGTTAGCCAAATTTTGTGCTAGGGCACATAACCGTTTTCATTATTTTTACGTTTCGTCTTTGACTCATCAGTGCAGAGCAGTTCAAATTGAACTGCTTAGTGCTAAACTCGGCAGTTCAATTTGAACCGCTAAGCAGACGTAAAGTTTCTGCTATTTACAGAACACTTTTTGTTTTGCAACGAAGTGCAATGTCTTTTCTGACGTGCCGAACGAAAACGTGTTTTCGACTATTTCTGGCCGATGCAGGTATGGTCATTTAGGGGTTAGCCAAATTTTGTGCTAGGGCACATAACCGTTTTCATTATTTTTACGTTTCGTCTTTGACTCATCAGTGCAGAGCAGTTCAAATTGAACTGCTTAGTGCTAAACTCGGCAGTTCAATTTGAACCGCTAAGCAGACGTAAAGTTTCTGCTATTTACAGAACACTTTTTGTTTTGCAACGAAGTGCAATGTCTTTTCTGACGTGCCGAACGAAAACGTGTTTTCGACTATTTCTGGCCGATGCAGGTATGGTCATTTAGGGGTTAGCCAAATTTTGTGCTAGGGCACATAACCGTTTTCATTATTTTTACGTTTCGTCTTTGACTCATCAGTGCAGAGCAGTTCAAATTGAACTGCTTAGTGCTAAACTCGGCAGTTCAATTTGAACCGCTAAGCAGACGTAAAGTTTCTGCTATTTACAGAACACTTTTTGTTTTGCAACGAAGTGCAATGTCTTTTCTGACGTGCCGAACGAAAACGTGTTTTCGACTATTTCTGGCCGATGCAGGTATGGTCATTTAGTTTAGCACCCGAGTTTAGCACTAAGCAGTTCAATTTGAACTGCTCTGCACTGATGAGTCAAAGACGAAACGTAAAAATAATGAAAACGGTTATGTGCCCTAGCACAAAATTTGGCTAACCCCTAAATGACCATACCTGCATCGGCCAGAAATAGTCGAAAACACGTTTTCGTTCGGCACGTCAGAAAAGACATTGCACTTCGTTGCAAAACAAAAAGTGTTCTGTAAATAGCAGAAACTTTACGTCTGCTTAGCGGTTCAAATTGAACTGCCGAGTTTAGCACTAAGCAGTTCAATTTGAACTGCTCTGCACTGATGAGTCAAAGACGAAACGTAAAAATAATGAAAACGGTTATGTGCCCTAGCACAAAATTTGGCTAACCCCTAAATGACTATACCTGCATCGGCCAGAAATAGTCGAAAACACGTTTTCGTTCGGCACGTCAGAAAAGACATTGCACTTCGTTGCAAAACAAAAAGTGTTCTGTAAATAGCAGAAACTTTACGTCTGCTTAGCGGTTCAAATTGAACTGCCGAGTTTAGCACTAAGCAGTTCAATTTGAACTGCTCTGCACTGATGAGTCAAAGACGAAACGTAAAAATAATGAAAACGGTTATGTGCCCTAGCACAAAATTTGGCTAACCCCTAAATGACCATACCTGCATCGGCCAGAAATAGTCGAAAACACGTTTTCGTTCGGCACGTCAGAAAAGACATTGCACTTCGTTGCAAAACAAAAAGTGTTCTGTAAATAGCAGAAACTTTACGTCTGCTTAGCGGTTCAAATTGAACTGCCGAGTTTAGCACTAAGCAGTTCAATTTGAACTGCTCTGCACTGATGAGTCAAAGACGAAACGTAAAAATAATGAAAACGGTTATGTGCCCTAGCACAAAATTTGGCTAACCCCTAAATGACCATACCTGCATCGGCCAGAAATAGTCGAAAACACGTTTTCGTTCGGCACGTCAGAAAAGACATTGCACTTCGTTGCAAAACAAAAAGTGTTCTGTAAATAGCAGAAACTTTACGTCTGCTTAGCGGTTCAAATTGAACTGCCGAGTTTAGCACTAAGCAGTTCAATTTGAACTGCTCTGCACTGATGAGTCAAAGACGAAACGTAAAAATAATGAAAACGGTTATGTGCCCTAGCACAAAATTTGGCTAACCCCTAAATGACCATACCTGCATCGGCCAGAAATAGTCGAAAACACGTTTTCGTTCGGCACGTCAGAAAAGACATTGCACTTCGTTGCAAAACAAAAAGTGTTCTGTAAATAGCAGAAACTTTACGTCTGCTTAGCGGTTCAAATTGAACTGCCGAGTTTAGCACTAAGCAGTTCAATTTGAACTGCTCTGCACTGATGAGTCAAAGACGAAACGTAAAAATAATGAAAACGGTTATGTGCCCTAGCACAAAATTTGGCTAACCCCTAAATGAAACTAAACATATTTTGTCATGAATCCTTCCAGTGCTCTAGTTGAGTTTAACTGAAGTTAGTCTGTTGCAAACTTGCTATCAAAACATTCCGGTTGAAGCTAAGATATACTTTCAGAAATACAAAAACTTTTACTACCCGTTTCCAAAATAAATAGTACTACCATAAAATATTGTTTGGTATATCTGGGACGTTTCCAGTAACTTCTTAGGCCTATCATTTGTTAAAAGGCACAAGCGCTCACATAATACATAGAGGCAAAAAAGGGTGATTGCGAGGTAATCCTAGTTTTAATTGTATGAATGGTCGGTTTTTTCAGGTCTACTGTGTGACCACCGACATCATTTACAGTTATACACTTTTATTTTAATTAAACGATTTTGGGATTTTTCTCATACCAACTGCATGCCAAATAGACGAAGAAATCACGAGATATATTACTATAATTTATACGCCATCTCCGCCTCTATTCCTGTCGAATAATAAGAACAGAGTCTTATTATAGGCAAGTATATGTTGTCTATTATTTAGCAGCTATTTATAAAACAAAGAGCATACGTTATTTATAATTACATTTTATGTAGTGAAATGGTGATGGTCATGATTGATATTCTTGCAGACTGTGACGTAAACTGTCACAAAAAGTGTGAAAGACTAGCGGCCAATTTGTGCGGCGTCAATCAGAAGTTGATCGTCGAAGCGCTGTCGTCGGTTAGAAGAGGTAGGTATCCACCAAGATGAAACTCATGATAGTTCTGGTTTGGACCTGACGGAAGAATCGGTGAGCAAACAATAACGAAAATTACTGTTTAATGATGATTAGGTTCGCCGTAAAATGTTACTGACGTTGATAGTAAGACGCATCGTAATGTCGTTTGTGATTTGAAGAATTGATTAACTTGAGCGTGCTGGAGAATGTTATTAATTCCCCCTTTTTGATAAAGTGCAGTGAACATTGATTTCAGATGGGATTTTCTTCTTTGTTTCAGAAGTGTTGTTAATTTTTGCATTGCAGGCTTTTCGAGAATTTTTTTTAATTTTCTGTAAAATTTAAACGGGAAATAAAAACAACTAAATAAAAAAGTGAATAAATATAGTATAAAGAACAGACATCCATTAGAGATTTCAATGTGTGTAACGAATTTAGCGGTTGTTTGGCAAAGTGAGTAACAAGTAGCAAGTAGCCTATAGAGGTGCTTCAAAAAGCCCAGCAATCGTCAATGGGTTCTTGCGATCCAGCAATGGTAATTCATGCATGCAAAATAGTACGTAACGGTGATTCTTAACGGAATATTCTTATACGCTTTACACAGAGTTTTTAAAACCGTAATTATGTGCCTGGATGTCTGTATTCTGTGAATGTAGTTCGTATATATTCCGAGTTAGATACACTCCATATTACACGAACTAAGTAACGTTGTTCACTTAAATACTGGCCACACACCATGGTATTCACGTTCGTATGTCTGATCGCGTTGCCCTAACCATCCTAACGATTAAAATCTAATCAATTAGTCTAAACATTATATCGACTATTTCCAAAACCAATCGACCAGAGAATCGATCAATTGATAGAGTAATTGAATGATATACTTGGCAATAGAAGAAAAATTAATCGATTTGTTTGAAAAATTATTTTCGAATATTGAATAATCGAATAATTCGAAAAATCCGGTACCTCTATTAGATTTTACTCGAACATAACATAATTCGCTGAATGAACATCAATTGGCTGCTATATTAAATACGTGTTATTGGAAATGTAATCAAACCACCGGCACAAGCCCCGTCGAGAGAGATTATTTTTAAAGTTTTAAGGTTTGGGAATATCATTGAATTAAGGGAATTTCGAATACATTATCAAATAAATTGGCAAAATAATTAACATTCCAAACACGTTTCCATTTTAATATTTTTTTAAATATTTCGAATTTCCGGGCCCCCTAACAAAGTCCGGGCTCAGGGCCCTCTTTCCCCTCTCCCTCTCGGTGGGCCAAGGAACAGGGACTTTTTTCATCACGAGTTAATCTCTGATGTCATCTTATAAAACATAATATACGATTGAAAGAGCGCTCCCGTTTCCTATATGCTTTCGTTCATTATTTCATACGATTCGTCGAGTTGAGCGAATTCGTATGATCTTTTGCATACTCGCGTAAGCCAAGAGATCTTGTGCTGGTGTTACATTGATTAAGAAGTTATTAGTTCAGACACAACGTAATTCACGAGAGCGTTCATCACGTGAGGTGGTTTATAGTATGATCAATTGCTTAAAAGTGTTACATAAATTCCGCGTTGATCAGTTTTCGTGTGCGTATTTTCGCATAGTTGTCATATGTTATACATTACACAATGGGGAAAAAGGATAAAAAACGCGACTTTACACAATAATTCCATAGTAATATAAATAAATATTATAAAAGTGGGCATTTATTATGCAAAAAAATACCGCAGAATCGATTGATGATAATTAGTATAGCCGCAAAATTCACTATCATGCCCGTTTTACCCCAGTTCCTCTTTTATCTGACTTTACTTCGAAGACTGACAGTAAAACTGTTAGAAAACTAAATTCAGCTAATTAAAATGCACTCCTGGCATATTCATTAGTTTGATAAATGAATTGCGGATAATTAGAAAGGCCGTAAATATCCGTACTCGGTTTTATTCCAATTTTCCTTCTTCCATAAAGGCTATAGCAGGATAAGCATGTGAAATCTGCCCCCAAAGGGAATTCATATTGTTATACCACATTCGAAAGGTCATAGACTGGAAACAATTTTCTCAAAGTTTCAACCCTTTAACTGCCATATTGACGGAGCTAGGGTGGTTCTATTGATTTTTATTTTATTTGATTTTTGAAGAAACTGCTTCTCCGAAAAATTTGAAAAAAATCAGGCATGTTTAAGGCATTATGGGGATGCTTTACAATTTTTTTCAAAATTTTTGAAGATGTATTTCTTTTATTAAAAAATACTAGAAAATTTTGAAACATATTTTTTCCCTCTTCCAATTTTTGCACCACCCTGGATTTTTTAGTGATAAATAAAGAATTTTCGGACATGTTAAAATGGTATGTTTTCATATTTTTTAAAAATGTGGACGACCAAAATATTTAATTTTTTCTAAAAAATCAATAACAGTCGACCATGCGTTCCCATCAAATTCTGAGAGAAGGAAACGCATGGTGCTTTATCTTAGCAGTTTCTAGTAGTAGTCGACCATGCGTTCCCATAAAGTTCTCTTAAAACGGAAACGCATGGTGCTTTGTTCTAGTAGTTTATGATGCAACTCAAGCGCAGGGCTTAGAAATCAAAGTAACGAAAAGAAGGAAATGAGTATCAACCTTTGCATAATACATACACGATCATACTTCGGGTACAACCTAGAAAGCTACAAAGCGAGAACTTACTGGTATGTGGTTTATATATGAATGGTAGTAATATATGAACGTTGCGAGTATCACACATATGCAGTTCGGTTACGGCAGTCAAGAACTAGAGCGAGTGACTGTATATAATTCGATGATTCGATAGTGTTTCATGAAATGGTCAAATCGTTTTACACTGTTGGGTCTCGTACAACGCGGTTTTCTTTTTGCCAGCTCTGTACATTTCACTAAATACATAGCGAGTTGAAACAGCAGTGAATTTAATTCTTTCTTTTTTATATTGGTGTCAAACAAAAGTGGCCACTGATGAAGGTTGGAATCGATTTCTTAGAATTGTTTTTCCATAAATACGTTAATTTCTTAAGGCAATTTACATAAGTTGTTCTTCGCCGTAGCATCACTTTTACATAGAATTCTTATCCTAATATAATACTAATATAGTCACATCAATTTGAGTTTAATAAAGCATATTCCTCTTATTCTTTAAATATCATATTATTTAAACCAAACGATGAACTGCTATAAATTTTAAAATAAGCTGAAATTTTTATACATTTTGTGGTTGATTTCATAACCCTGGAGTTTTTTTTTTATCAGCACATCATTTTTAATAAAATTTTGCTATTGGATGAACTAATGGACGCAGTAGGAGTCAGAACTAAGACTCAAAAGGGTCAATTATTAAATTGAAACTTCAATTGTCTTTATGAAATGATTAAGAAGTTTCATGTAAGAAAGGTCACAAAAAAATTTCTGAAAATTTTTGACTGTATTTTTCATTTAAATAGGAAATGGGATAAAAATGTTATAAAAATACATTGCTATTTCCATGCACACATTTTCTCTCTGATTCTTTTCGTTTATTCTATAGAATTATCATCGTCACTTGGTAGCTGTTCTGATTTGAGCATTTCTGACAATATTTTCGCCGGTCTCACAATTCTGGATAAAAACCGAGCATAAGGAAAGGTAGTGAATAATGGCGGCCTCGTGTGAACAGCAACCAACAGTTCAATTGCCAATAACGCATTCACAGCAACGGCGCTGGATTCCCAAATATCCAGTCGAATTTGTAGTGTACTCGATATAGTACTTGTAAGCGTTTAAAAATGAGACTTTTTACCGGCCCGAATAGCTTTTTTGTGATATGTGTGTCTCAATTGGGTCATCTCGTGATAAAGCTTTAAATCCAAAATAACTTGGCAGAACATCCTTTTCAAAAGCTTCTGTTCCAGAGCTACTATATTCCGATACTTGTTGCACTCGTTCCAATCCAAGGATTGATAATATTATCTTATTAGAACTTCCCGTTCGCAATTTGAACAGAAATACGAATAAATCTTTCTCATTTACACCAGCATATCACGAAGCTCAATGATATTTGACCATATTAAACCTGTAAAAACCTGGAAGCGTTCCTCTGAGTTTGAAAATCACTTACTGAGTTAGTTATGTATTCTCAGATATTTTCTGGAAAATATGGAACTTTCTACACAATATACCCAAAAATTAAAGAGATCGATTCAGCGAATCAAGTTTTTTAATAGACATGGTCGATAAATGCTTGATTTGAAATTATGCAAAGGTTATAACTCAAAAATGAAAAATAACGCATCACTATTTTTTTATATCTGTTGTTGTTTCAAATTTTAGAATAAATATAAAAATATACAGCGCTCTCAGTCTACAAACCATGAAAACCATCATAAAGATATTCGATTGAAGTTTTCAAACACAAAACTCCAACTTTATCTTTATTATACATTTTTCCAGAAAACTGTACACATCCCTCGATAACATATCTTTATGATAACTTTTGACACTGTAATGAAATTTTCATTCTTTCTTTCATTATTCTTTCTTTACATCCATCAGCAACACGTAAAAAAACTGACACTCGCTCTAGTTCTTGACTGCCATAACCGAATTTCATATGTGTGATACTCGCGACGTTCATGTATTACTACCATTCATATATGAACCACATACCAGTAAGTTCTCGCTTTGTAGCTTTCTAGGTTGTACCCGAAATATGATCGTGTATGTATTATGCAAAGGTTGATACTCATATCCTTCTTTTCGTTACTTTGATTTCTAAGCCTTGCGCTTGAGTTGCATCATAAACTACTAGAACAAAGCACCATGCGTTTCTCTTTTAAGAGAACTTTATGGGAACGCATGGTCGACTACTACTAGAAACTGCTAAGATAAAGCACCATGCGTTTCCTTCTCTCAGAATTCGATGGGGACGCATGGTCGACTGTTATTGATTTTTTAGAAAAAATCAAATATTTTGGTCATCCACATTTTTAAAAAATATGGAAACATACCACTTCAACATGTCCAAAAATTCTTTATTTATCACTAAAAAATCCAGGGTGGTGCAAAAATTGGAAGAGGGAAAAAATATGTTTCAAAATTTTCTAGTATTTTTTAATAAAAGAAATACATCTTCAAAAATTTTGAAAAAAATTGTAAAGCATCCCCATAATGCCTTAAACATGCCTGATTTTTTTCAATTTTTTCGGAGAAGCAGTTTCTTCGAAAATCAAATAAAATAAAAATCAATAGAACCACCCTAGTTCCGTCAATATGGCACTTAAAGGGTTCAAACTTTGAGAAAATAGTTAACAGTCTATGACCTTTCGAATGTGGTATAACAATATGAATTCCCTTTGGGGGCAGATTTTACATGCTTATCCTGCTATAGCCTTTACAGCAAAAAAGATCAACTGATCTTTGTTTGGGACAATTATGATACCCTAAGACAGTTCTATGTTTTGAATTTAACCCCACAAAAAATATTTAACAGATAGTTATCATGATCACATGAATCGTGTTACATACTTTTACCCCGATTTCCCATAAAACTTAATTTTAAGTTGAATTCTGCTTTACAATCCTGAAGCAGGATCAATGCGACCATCAATAGTTGTTCATATTACGTAGATAACTTTAGCGATCCAAGTACACATAATGGGAATGACAGTACTAACCCGTTTAACCCGTTTTACCAAAATTTATTTCATAAATCGTATATATCGTAAGACGGTATAACATGACTAGTGTAGCTATCGAATCGATTTGTAATCTACTTTTTAGGACGTTTCACGTAATACCAATCGAGTTTAATCAACCTCAATCAGTCTTTTTTCGGAATGCAAAAAAAAGTTTAGTTATAAAATAAATTGGGATAAAACGGTACAACATGATTCGTGAGTTCATTGAATCTATTTGTAATCTACTTTTTAGGGTATTCCATGTTATATTAATCGAATTTTTTAATCCGCAACCAGTCTCCTTCCGGAATGCGATAGAAAGTTTAATCAGAGATAAAAAACAGAGATATTAGGTATTCGATCTGCTTTTGGATTGTAAATCAAATATCAACTGAATATTATAACAAGAAAAACAGAAGTAAAACCATACAACGAGTTTCGTGCTGTTACTTTATCTGGTCTTCGTCAAATATTTCGGTTCTACAACTACAAAAAGGGAACTTGGAGTAAAATGTACATGGTAGCGACCGTTTCTGAAAAATCGTCGAGGTTTCGGTCCATTTTTTCCTCTGTGCGTTGATTTAAAAACTATGATAACCGTTTGAAATCTCGATGACGTAAGCGTTCTCTAAATTAAACTATTTGCAACCTTATGCATGTTGAGGTGTTTTTTTCTAGAGACAATTTTCATTCCTCTTACCATGTGCTTCAATGTCCTACGTATACAAGTAAAAATGTTAGAAAGAAGAATGAAGATAAATCGGGTTATCTTTATCTTCCAATTAAATTGCAGAAAAAAATTTGGAATAAAGATTTTATTTTTGATATAATAAAAACAGTATGACTACTCATTTAACGAAATTTAGCAGTATATTAGTATGACATTGATCCATACATATTGGGTCGTTCGATTAGGCTACAAAATAATAACAGATTTTCATAACGTTCATACAGACCGAAGCTAATTAGATTATGTAACAGGGCTGTAGCGACTTTATCACTCTGATATGGATTTATATGGTGATCGACTATACGTTCCCATTTTTCAAGAAGAAATCAACTTAGGCTTATAGACCTTAAGCTATTTGCTTTCCTTCTTTTGGAATTTTTAGATAATTATTTCCCGCCAAGCTCTAGGAATTCATCTTGTCACAAAACTAAATGTAAGAAATTTCTTGAAAACATATTAGAGATTTAATATGATCAGTATCTAACGGGGAAACAGATTGGAAAACTGACATGTGAACACAATGATGTAATGAAAACCGCGAAAATGATACCGCAGAGACGGGACTCGAACCCGTAGCTAACTCCTAACCGGTTACATTGTTTTACAATGTAAACTACGCTGCATATGAAAACACATGAAGAGAAAGTCCAATTGATTGGACGAAAACCAAGCATGCTTCGCGGTACTTAGCCACCACGGTATTCACTTACAGTCCCGTATCGACGGAAACAAATTCAACAGAAACACATACAATGATCACGAGTCTATTTCTACCCATCTGTTCTTGCCGCACGATACTGATTCGAGACTTTTGTTTTTGTCTATTTCGCTATCTACGGGATAACACACGATAGTTTCATCCATCGATTTAATGGATCTCCACTAGTGTGAGGTAGCAGCAGTGACGATTGTGTGATCTTAAACACAATGGTAAAGGTACACAAACCTTTTATTGACCTTCAACGATTTGTTTTAGTCTTTGTTAAGACGTAGAGCCGTCTGGAGCTAGTTTTAATATGATCAGTATCTAACGGGGAAACAGATTGAAAAACTGACATGTGAATACAATGATGTAATGAAAACCGCGATACGGGACTGTAAGTGAATACCGTGGTGGCTAAGTACAGCGAAGCATGCTTAGTTTTCGTCCAATCAATTGGACTTTCTATTCATATGTTTTCATATGCAGGGTAGTTTATTTGGTAAAACAATTTCCCCGGTTAGGAGTTAGCTACGGGTTCGAGTCCCGTCTCTGCGGTAACATTTTCGCGGTTTTCATTTCATCATTGTGTTCACATGTCAGTTTTCCAATCTGTTTCCCCGTTAGATACTGATCATGACCTTCCAGAATTCGCAAAAGCAGGACGCAAATAACCTGTGTTGACTATGTACATCTTTGTACTGCTAACAAACCTCATCAGTTCAGAGCCCCTCAAATTTCCGTTTGAGCTTCTCCAAATCACATTGTGAGCATTTACAGTTACTGACGATTATACCTGGGAAACTGTTGTTGTAGTAGTATGATACAACCATTGATTGGTTATGCGGCAAAATGCGGCCAGCTGAAATATCTCGAGTTGTAAGCGTAAATACAAGAAATATCTCGAAAGAGCTAGTTGCAATTATGCATGCTCAAGGCATTTTCCGTGTTTTATTCGCTATCAATCAGAGTAACACACACTCTATTTCCAGCTCTTGTAATACAACAACTAGAAATATATGAACTATTAAACGCCTATAGCGACAGGTGTTACAGAAATATTTCAAACATTCATATCCCTCGAGTTGCGAAGAGTCGAGACGCCTATCGTATCTTAATGCAGCAAAACGAACAGTCAATATATTCCGTTAACGACTTGGTATATTATCAGAGTTGCTGTAGCCATACAGTCATCGGCTCGGACAATATACTCAACCAAATTACTCGTATTTGTTCACTACTGCTTGAAAACTCAACAACACAGATCAACTTAAAATCTTTGGACTTCTGCAACAGGGGATTTTTTTGTTTTGAAGTATCGGCGTGGATTCCAAATTAAAATTGGTTCACGAAGAAATACTTTGATATTCAACATTCTTAAATGTTGAACTATCTTATTACGCCTCTCGATTCAGTATGTACGTTTGACATTATGAATACAAAACAGTGAAAGAAAGTCGAGAAAATTTATTTCAATTTCTTTTTCGTAATGGCTAACATCGTTCAGCGCATAGTAATTTAAAATCACACTCATCAATTGGAGCACAACGGGTCTGATGAAAATAAACGTGCGTGCGCTTTTAGTGTGATAGAACAATGGTGGGATGTGTTGAATGTTTGACAATGAGACAAATGATGAGATGCCAGTGTTTATTGTGAAATAAAGCTCTGAATAAATAGTCCGACATCAGTAACCGGTGAGTGGATAGACATTGTTCAAATTCTGATTCCTTCGTTCATAACCCTGTGTTATCAAATCAAAAGTATATAGTTTAAGCACAGACTAACAGACATGACAGTATGAGTAAATTCTTATCAAAATAATTTTTCGTGATTCACTAGTTCCACCTATATTGTACTGCGCGAACTATTTACTATCGGTACACCCCTTGTGTTATGTGAAAGTTTTTTTACTAGTTGGTTTCCCCTCGTTTGTCAACACCGATCAGCTGCTTGCAGGGATGCCTGATTTCATCATAATATTTGAAAATGAATCATCACAATAAATTATTGGATTACGTTGATAATATACTTAACTTTTTCAGCGATCTTGGAAGGTTCTCAACGTTGCTCATCTAGATTATTTTTTATTGTGTTGGTAATTTTCATCCGAAATTAAGTGGCGGTAGACCAGAAGCAAGTAAATATTGTAACAAAACGGGTTCGATTTTGTACTGCGTTGGAGGATGAGAAGTAGCACAATTATGTATATAGTTTTGGCAATATGTATTAAATCTGTATCCTGCATGAAATTCGCATGGACGTAGACAAATCAATACATTACAAGTAATTCTGTATGAATGGCAACTCTGTTGGTAAATGAAAAAAATAAACACAGTCTAGATGACAGAAAGGATATTTTTGATAGGGTAACGTGGCGCCATCATGACACCGGTGAGTACTGTCCCAAATAAAGGAATATTCGAAATGACCGTTAAAATGATTGACGAATCTAATTTGAGTGTCCTGTCTGTTAGTCTGTGGTTTAAGTCGAATAATTCAGTTGATTATCTCGTATTTATATGGAATTATTTCAACGTAATACTTTTATAGAGAAGCTTTTTTTTAGTTAAATTTCTAACATCTTCGGAACTTTTTGGAACATTTACGCTCTCCTCTCACATGAACTAATGTTTATTCCGCTCTATTTTTTACCCAGTGCCGGTGCAGCACCACCTTAGCAAACAAATTGATTTAGTGTTAGTAGTAAACATTAAACCTTCGGTTTACTACGACGCGAAAATCAAACAATAATCTATTAACAGACACAAAGCAAAATCCATCGGCGTAGTGCTGTCTGGGTGGCTACTTTAACCACTTTTCCGACACACTGAAATAATAATAACAACAACAACAACATATCCCCAAACAAAATTTGCTTGTTCACAGCAGTACAATGAATCTCGACGTCTCGCGTCTTGCCAACACTTGCCAAAACCAGTCTGACGACAGTATTTTCATTTAAGCTGTACCGATTCTTCCTCAGTTTACTACAACAACTACCAAACAAATCCACTATCCGGTTTGGGTCGACCAGTCACTTATTCAATCAATCGAACAATCACAGACAATCATAATGCCTATCATCCACGAACAGGAGTACATGATGCCCGGGATTCTCCATCTTCTACGCCCCCCAGCGCCAATCCGGCCTATCGCATTGAAGCACCGGTACTGCCGGACTTTGCCGGCACAGGAGGAGGAGCAACTGCCGGTGGCAAGGAGGATGACGAAACAGGTAACAGATTTAGCGAGCATCTGCACCCACTTATAGAGTATAAATTCGATGTAGACTCGTGGTACTTTGTAAATGGAGTCACATAAAGGTACTTTTATTACAGCCGTTGAGATTGTCACATTTCAGTTGTGAGTGATACTTATGTCACCGAAATGAAAATCAAAATCAAGAAATTGTTAAACCATAAATTCTCAGTTTCATTTTCGTACAGTGGTTGTTTTTAAAAACGAAAGGAGAAACTGGTCTCCGTTCCGTGTTTTCGCCTTCACCGTACCTTCTCTAGCAAGTTCCGTCGAAATGTTTGACTTTACGTGCAGTCGAGTCGGTTGTGTTTTCGAAAAGCTGTTGACCGAAAATTTATATTCGTCTTAGCCTGTCCCGTTAACGTTGTCAGTCATATGTCGAGAGGTGAGCGACTGGTGCACCGCTACTATAACTGTAGTTGATGTGGTACTAGAAGAAAATGCCGCCTCTAGTCTTTGTTGGTAATCGTGGGCGTCATAGGGAAAAACACTTTCGAAAATAGTAGAGATATATTAATATTCTTCACGTGAGCAATACTTTACTTTACTCAGTAATGCGTTAATTTTCAGTGTTTTGCTTTTTATTTCACTTCTTTATATTTTTACTTCTTTTTATCTTTCTCATATAGAAAGGCTATGAAAACAGTGTGAAAACCAACTTTTTAACTGGGCATATACCATTCGACTCAGATCGACGAACTGAGCAAATGTCTGTGTGTGTGTGTGTGTGTGCGTGCACTCGATTTTCTCGAAAATGCCCGGACCGATTTTCACAGTTCAGATAGATTCAAATGAAAGGTTTCTTGGTCCCATATTGAATTTTGAATTTTACCCGGATCGGCCTTCCAGTTCGGAGTAACGGGGTCAAATATGCAAAAAAAAAAAAATGAAGAAAATGTGCACACGATTTTCTCAGAGACCACTCAACCGATTCTGCTCAACAAAGATTCAAATTAAAGGTCTTATGATCCCATAGGTTGCTATTGAATTTTATCTTGATCCGACTTCCGCTTCCGCGTGCCATCATTTTTTTTTCGGAAACCGCTCATCCAATTTGCACAAACGTAGGTTCAAATGAAAAGTCCTACAATCCCACATAATTTAATCAAATTCCATTCTAATACGATTTCCGGTTTCGGAATTACAATCTGGTAGGTATAATAATTTCATTTTCAGGGGCGTGTTTTGCCTTTCTCATATATAAAGGTTATAGAGTTTCATTTGGATCCGACTTGCGGATCCGGAGTTATACGGTAATAAGTGAAAAATAAGTACAAAATTTGCACTCGATTTCCTCGAAAATGGCTTTACCGATTTCCACAAACTGTAATTCAAACGAAATTATTAAATAATTTCTAGAACATTTCAGTCGAATCCGGGACTTTTAGTTCCGCAACTAAAATACGATAAGTGGTAAATTTTCAATTTCAACTGTTTTATTTCATAAACGATTGCAAACACAAGTACAAAATTGACTGATAAATTCTTTGTTAAATTCATTGTTAGTAGACGGCCTAACAATTAATTCCGGCTGTGCCGGCTCCCGATTTCGATTCCGGAAACTTCAGCAATAATGCACGGAACGACCGAAATTAGCTCTGCGCCTAATTCGTATTACTGTTTTTGAATTAGTTGATTTTAACAAACCAAATTTCCACAATAACTATAAAATTAGTTAAAATTGAGAATTTACTTTGCTGAAAAAAAACTCTTATTTTTAGAGAATGTGTTTAGTTGGCGAATATCCTGTACACAAACTAGCACTATTTCAATCCAACACGAAATTCTCATTGACAACTAATTTTGTTATTAAAATCAGAAAATTTGTTTCTATTTATCTATCACCATCATTACTGAAGGGCAGCACAAAGAAAACAAAAATGAAATGGGTTTTATTAACAAATTTATTAGCCAAAAACTCATGCGAAGTGTCAAAGCAAAACAATTCATTAAAAAGCTAAAAAGGACAGTCTTGTTGAAATTGCTTGCAAATTGTTTAGATGTTTTTCGCATGTGTTACGATATATCCATATATAAATTTATAAACCGATTTGTAAAAATGACGTAAGCTCTTAGTGGAAAGTGTATTTATTCAGAATTTGTGCGCATTTGAAGCGATTGTGCATGATAATGTTTTTACGCGGAACAGTGAAATGAGTTTCGAATGTTGCACTCTAATTGTATATATCAAATGATGTTTTTTGTATCTTCCAACCTTCCTACTTGTATTCGGTTTTTGTTTTCCGAGTGCTCAAAGTTTTCAGTGAGAGAGTCGATTTCGTGAAGTCGAATGAAGAAAACAGAGATCTAGGAGAAAAATTTTTCAAAAAGAAGTTTATGTTTCGTTTATGTCTTTTTCTCCAATACAACATCGTATTTATATCTGCCAATATAGAAAAGACAACCGTGACTGAATTTTTTTTCGGTAGTAGTGTGGCTAGTAGTCATTACGGTGTTAACATTTTCTCGGTGACAGAGCGCCATATAGCTGCAAATTGCAGAAGCCAATTCAACCATTCACGTTGGTTGAAGACGGTTTATTTCTCTATTTCAACTAAAAAAATAGTTGAATGGAAATAAAGTGTGCCTTAGCTAAGAAATGACAGCACGTTTAAATGGTGAATTCAACTAAAAAAAAGCCATTATTACAAATATTTTATTATTATTAAGGGAATTAGAATTAAAAAATCTACATTGGCAAAAGTAAGATTTTTTTAGTTGTCTCAAAAAATAACTAACTAAAATCTGAAAATCAACTAATTTTTTCGCCAAAATGCTGATTTCGGTCTTTCCGTGTGTAAATATCCTGAAACTCAGACTATTTTCTTAAAAATGTTTTGGCCGATTTTATGAACCCAGGTTTAAGTGAAAGATTTTATAATCCTAAAAAAATTTCCTAAAGCGACAAAGCAAAAGAGGGACAATTTCTTTTCAATTAGGTTTTTTTTTCATAAATACGTTTATTTCTTAAGGCAATTTACATAAGTTTTTCTTCGCCGTATCATCACTTTTACATAGAATTCTTAACCTAATATAATACTAATATAGTAACAGCGATTTGAGTTTAATAAAACATATTACTCTTATTTTTTAAATATCATATTAGCTATTTCGTTATTTATTATTAAATCTACTTAAGAACATTATTTGAACCAAGCGATTTACTACTATAAATTATAAGATAAGCTTAAATTCTTATACATTTTGTTGTTGATTTCGTAACCTATTTTGAGTTTGTTTGTATCAGCACATCATTTTTATTAAAATTTTGCTATTAGATGAACTAATGGACGCAGTAGGAGTCAGAACTAACCCTCAAAAGGGTCAATTATTAAATTGAAACTTCAATTTTCTTTATGAACTGATAAAGAAGTTTCATGTAAGAAAGGTCACGACAAGCAAGAATGTCTCGAACTGGGACATTGGATAGTCTACCTTGGGTACGCAAGGAATTTATTAGTTGAGATCTGACATCACGATACTCCACGCATGTCCAAACGACATGATCAATATCGCGATAGCCTTTGCCACAAGCACAATGATTAGTTTCGGAAAGTCCAATTCGAAGTAGATGTGCATCTAACGTGTAGTGATTGGACATGAGTCTGGACATCAATCGAATGAAGTCCCTACTCACATCCAGCCCCTTGAACCATGCCTTTGTCGAAATTTTAGGAATAATTGAGTGCATCCACCGACCCAGATCATCTTTATCCCAAGAAGCTTGCCAGCTGGCAAGTGTTCTTTGGCGAGTCGCGCTATAAAATTCGTTGAAAGCAATCGGTCTCTCATAAATTTCACCCTCAATAGCACCACGTTTGGCTACATTATCGGCTCTTTCATTGCCTGGAATGGAGCAATGAGCCGGGACCCAGACTATAGTGGTTAGATAATTATTATTCAATATGTCGTTTAGACACTGTTTTATTTTGCCCAAGAAAAACGGTTCATTTTTGCCCGCAGCGTTTGAGCGAATGGCTTCAATTGCACTCAGACTATCTGTGAAGAGGAAATAATGGTTTGGAGATAATGTGACGATTACATTCAAGCTATAATGAACTGCTGCTAACTCTGCTATATAAACAGATGCAGGTTCTTGAAGCTTGAATGAGGCCGAAACATTATTGTTGATTTTCAATTAGGTTAAAACTGTACCAATTTGTCGGTCATTTGTTGCTGGTAATACGAACTAATTTCGGCTATTCCGGTCCTCAAAATTAGGTTTCGGCTTTTTTGCTCACCAAATCGATCTCTCCATAGATGGACCTTAATTTTTTTATTCACTATACCAACGTTGGAGGCAAGTTAAATTTTGCCACGGGTACAAATTTGTCCAGGTACGCCACTGATCCGGATAAAAACATTGAATAAGAAAAACCAAACACAGTTTTTGCAATGCAAAAAATATTTACAAACATCTTTCTTGCAAGAACCATATAAAGAAACTTTAAATGCAAAAATCGGTTAATAAATTAGCTGATTCTCCGAAATGAATGTTTGCATCCGATTTTTGCAATCAAAATTTGTACTTTTCCGATTTTTGCATTGTCGTTCATAAAGGGTGATTTATGGGTACGCCATGTAACTTTTATTTTTTAAACATGCAATAAAACACAAACAGTTCATCCGATTTCAAAATTAATTTTTTCATATTAAAGTACAATCCTTCCGGTTAATTCTGGAATATAATTTCATTCGGTCGTAGCGTTGGCTGTGTGGCACAGAGCGCCGTTTTATTGGAACCAAATGGTGTCCAAGTCTTCCTCTTCAAGTAACGGGAAGAACCAATCGCTAATCATGGCGCGGTAGTGCACGCCATTGGTGGTGGCGGCGGCTCCTGCCTCATTTTCGAAGAAAAATGGCCCAATGATGCCGTCAGACCAAAATCCCCACCAAACCGTCACTCTCTGAGGATGCATCGGCTTCTCCATGATAACATGCGGGTTTTCCGTCCCTCAGATGCGACAATTTTTCTTATTAACATACCTGCCGAGATGAAAATGTGCCTCATCCGAGAAGATGATTTTTTGGCAAAAATCGGCGTCTTCTTCAAGCTGATCGCAAGCCCAGTTGGCGAAACTAAGTTTCTGTCAAATCAGAAGTGACATTAAGGTTACCAATGTCGAAATAACCGCTAGTTCAAAAAAAGTTAGAAGGCGGACCCTGTATTTGCTGATATCCTTTTGGCAACACTGTTGTTGACAGATCACGCGTGAATCGTGTCTTGTGTCATTGTCAAACATGTTCAGTTTGGTTTATAATTTAATCATGAATGGGCGCTGGCAAAGTTGGATCCATTTTTGTCAATAAATTGTGTTCAGCGACGAAGCTCATTTCGGGTTAAATAGATACGTCAATAAGCAAAATTGGTGCATCTGAAGTGAAGACCAGTTAGAACCATTACAAGAGCTACCAATGCATCCTAAAAAAGTCACTGTTTGGTGTGGATTATGGGCCGGTGCTATTATTCGTGAAATACCGGCCGATATGTTGGAGAGACTGTGCCAAAATTGGACTCTGCACAAGGGCCATCTAAAACGGAGCCGCAGCCAACATTTGCATGAAATCATTTTCTAACATCAAATTATATTAATCATTCTATTGGAGTAATAGTGTATCATACCAAGCTATTACAAATTGTTCGATTTCGCTCTACAAATTTTCAAGTTTTTATATCGATATCAAGCCGCGAACACTCTTTTTGAGTCGTGTGAAGTTGTTTAAAGAGATTCAATATTGTAGTGGCTGAACCGAATTTCATAAATTTCAAATGAAAGGTTTGATGGTCCCATAGCTCGCTTTTGAATTTTATTTTTATCCGATTCCCGGTTCACTTCGATTTCTCAGCAACGTTTCAACCGATTTTCACAACAACAAGGTTTTAACTGATTCAAATTAATGCTCTTAGTGTCTTAAAAGATACTGTGCAATTTCATTATCATTTCATTCCAAAATTATATAGCATAGATTAGATTATAGATCAGATTAGATTAGATTTTAGAGTATCAAAACTTTCAAACTGTCATACAAAATGATGCCAAATCGGTACGCATCGGCACGTGCTGGTACGGAAAAAAAGACGCCACCACCTAGCACACAGCGTGCTTTGTTCAATTTGGTATAGCGTGCAGGGTTGCCACATTTAAATCTATATTAACTTACCATAAATTTAAATCTATATTAACTTAACAAATTGAAAAGGTGATACCAAAAAAACGTTTTTGGTTTTATTCAAGTTTGAAAATAAAATCTTGTAGTGATAGAGAGAATTCGTCGGTCACTAGTAGCAACAAGTGTGGCCATCTTTCGTTGAAGTGTGGCTATCTACGTTATTGATATTATTTTTGAATCGAAACGAACGTTTGTTAGATCTGATTCTCGCGAATGAAATTGCTTTACCGGTCACTACCGTATTCTCGCCAGCTCATTGACCTTGATGCTGACCACCCCGCACTTGCTGTTGAGTTCAGGATAACTACACCCATTGAGTTTGACGAACCATCTCTATCGTACTCTCTTGACTTCCGCCGAGCTAATTAAGTTGAGATGAACGATCTGCTTTCGAATCTTGATTGGCATTTTATTGAAACGATTACTAATATCCCTCCTCAGAAATCGCCATGGTCTAACCCACATTTGCGCGCACTCAAGCGTGTACGATCTTCAACCCTCCGGAAGTACTGCAGTTCTCGATCTTAGTATTTCAAGCATCAATTAAGCATAGCTACTAGTCGATATCGCCGTTACAATATGTTTTTATATCGTCGTCACATAAGACGAACTGGAATGAACCTTCGCCGAAACCCAAAACTTTTTTGGTCATTTGTTAATTCTAAGAGGAAAGAAACTGGTCTTCCGCACACTATGTATCTGGCCAATGAAACAACCCGCCTCGAAAAGGAGGAATGTGATTTGTTCGCACACCACTTTGAGCGTCCATTTCACGACACTTCTGCTACATCGAACCAAATAGAAGAAGCCACAGTTTGTGTACCGCATAACATGTTTAGTTTCAACTTTCCTCTCATAACAGAGGAGATGGTTACAGCCATGCATAAACTGAAGCTGTCATTCGCTGCTGGCCCCGACGGTATTCCATCATCTGAAGCGTTGTGCGAATTCTCTGAGTTATTCGTTAGCTAGGATTTTTAACATTTCTACTCTGCGAAGTGAGTTTCCTTTACGATGGAAGTTTTCATATTTATTCCCAGTTTACAAAAAAGGCGATAAATGCAACATTTCTAATTACCGTGGAATTACGTCTTTGTGTGCTTGCTCTAAGCTATTTGAAATAATCGTGAATGATCTACTATTTGCTAGCTGTAAAAGCTATATAGATTACGAGCAGCATGGTTTTTACCCAAAACGCTCGGTATCATCGAATCTTATGTTATTCACCTCAAAGTGTGTTCAGAACATGGACTCTGGATTGCAAATCGATGCAGCGTATATGGATCTTAAGGCTGCATTCGATCGAGTGGATCACGGAATACTTCTGTCTAAACTAAAACGACTGGGCGTCTCACCGACGAGCGTAGACTGGTTCAAATCGTACTTGACAAACCGTTCAGTTCGAGTGAAAATTGGATCTTCAACTTCAGATATATTCTCAAATCAGTCTGGAGTTCCGCAAGGAAGCAATCTTGGCCCATTACTGTTTTTGATTTTCATAAACGACGTTTCCTTTCTGTTACAACCGGAATGCAGATTGTTTTATGCAGATGATGCAAAAATTCTGAAAGTCATCAAGAATCTCGAGAACTGTTTTGAACTACAACAAATGATACAAAAATTCGCTGATTTTTGCTCAAAAAATTTCTTATGCTTGAGTATCGAGAAATGCTGTGTCATATCATTTCATCGGAAATCGGATCCTACCCTGTACGATTACGGAATTTCGGGAAGGTCACTGACGCGAGTAGAAAGCATTAAGGACCTTGGTGTCACAAAGCTAACCGTCAACTTGGTTTTATCATTATGGTTGCTAAAGAGTTTCGGGACCCGTTATGTCTAAGATCATTATATTGTTCACTTGTACGTTCAATATTAGAGTCAAACGCTGTAGTATGGAGCCCCTACCATGCTCACTGGATCGCCAGGATTGAGGCTGTTCAAAGAAGATTTGTTCAGTACGCTCTGCGTTTGCTACCGTGGCGAGACCCTGTAAATTTACCGCCATACGAAGATCGGTGCCGCCTTTTGAATATCGAGCCATTGGAGTTACGACGTATAGCCGCTCAAGCAACTTTCGCTGCTAAACTACTGTTGGGGGACATTGATAGCCCCACTTTACTTATGCAACTCAATATCTACGCACCTGAAAGAACACTTCGCCAGCGAAGCATTCTGTTCCTAGATCCGAAGAACAGAGTGTATGGACAGCACGAACCTTTTCGAATAGTCTGCATGCGGTTCAACGAATTTTTTCATCTTTTTTATTTTAATGTGTCACCTGTTGTGTTTCGTCAACGATTGCTTAACCAATTCCACATTGTGAATAATTAGCTTTAAGTTTTTAGTCATTATTTTTATTTCTCTTTCATTAAGACAAAATATGTCAGATGATACTATTTATACAAATAAACAAATAAACAAATAATATCAAGACAATCGTTATTGATAATCTAAGCCAGTTTAGGCTGCACGTTGAGCATAATCTACTACTCCCAAGTATCATGTATTTGGTTCAATATGCAATTTCAACTGATCTTTCATTAACCATGAGTAACTCACGTGTGGTCAACTAACTAAGCAAAACAAAGATGAAATATCATAAGTATTTTAATTTAACAGTTTTTCAAAATAAAACAGCATTCAAAAACGGCCGTCATCCCAGAGAGCCTCTTAGTAAAGTACTTTCAGAACGAATTACTCTCAATACATTTAAAAGTAAATGGATTTTGATCCCATGTTGTATATACCTGTTTGTTACGAAAACAAAATAATAAACTGCTCACCCATTGTTTTTTAAAGGAAGAAGAGCTCCGCCTATAAATATAGAACTGTAAAAATTAAGTCCAGGAACTTTTCTTCGCCATATCTCAGCAGCCAGAGTCAGAACGGTGAAGATCTTACGTGTGCTAAAAATAATCTTTTTGTTTCTGTTTATAAATAAACTTACCTGTGCGAATGGGGTTTCCGAGAGATTGACTAACGTGGTGGCGAGCCGGCGTCATTGAATTTTTGGTAAATAGTGGAGTATCACTCGATGCATATTGACGAAGTAGTTTGCATTCATGTTCACTATTCTCTGAGAAATGAAATATAGCATTTTTGACCATGAATCTTTTGTTCTGCTTAATGAACGCAGAAAAATAAGAAGAAAAAATAAACAGTTTGAAAACAGTTTGATTTGGAGCAAAACGTTGCTTAAAAGTAATAAATAATTTTTTTCATTTTCGCGTAAATTCAACAAAATATTGTTGTTTAAATAAAAACCTAATAAACAAACAAAACTTAACCCTATTATATATGACTTGTGACATTTGTGCTTCCATCCACAATCCATGTAGAACTGAATTAGGTAGAGATGGTGTAACATGGACCTCTATCTGGAAATATGGCAATATCTCAATCACACGACACTCACTACTCTTTGAACAATTTAATGGACTCTTAGAATACAATTTCAATTGAAACAGTGCTCGCATATGGTGGGTTGTAGAGAAAACTGCTCTGCGTTTCACAACAATGATTGTTTTTCCTAAGATCACATATAACAGATATACAGGCTCGTATGTGAACTGTGTGTAAACATTTGAATGAGCAACCCTGCGAACACTTTCAGATGTCATCGTGATAGATGCTATTTTTTGATGTTGCATTCATCTCACACCAAATTTTTGTTTTACTATAGATTAAGTCACACGTTCATTTTTGTCTTAATCCGTTTGAGTAGATGGCAGTAGTGAGCTCCTTACTTCCAGTGAATAGCAATTATAAAATTTATCTTATTTATTTTATGAATCTATTTTCTGTGCTATGATTACCAATTGCCTCTTAGTTCACAGAAAAGGGTAATACCAAAAGTAAGATATATGCGAAGGTTATACAATTGCACTACCTTTATATAAGCTACTAAACTAAACTTCTAAGGCGTTTAGGGGTAAATAATGTGAAGCAATTTATTTACGTAGTAATTTTAAACGAAAATAAACTGAAGAAAGTATTCAGAAATCATTGTGTTTTACACTTATTTGCACACATGTACATACAAATGCTATAACATAAGAAAAAAATGATCCCGAAGCTCAATTACAAAAATAATGGACTTTGTGAATTATTGCCTTAAAATTTTATAATCAAAAATTATAATTAAAATCATGTATCGTAAATAGTTCTATGAGCGTATATATAATTGATTGTGAAACTTATTAGAAATCAATTCTCGGACAGATACTTTTCAAAAAACATTTGTGAAACTCTTACAAAAACTCGTACATTGACCATATTTCAAATACAGCAACCAAAATAGCAAAGAATCACAACGTACGTAGTTATCTACGCCATATAAAAACGAGTTGATTCGATGTTTACTGAAACATATCGAACTCAACATCTAATTAACAAATTATATCAATCTTTGTATATATCCCTGCACCTTTCTAAAAGCGAATTGTGTATTTGTTTCTGATAAACGATTAACATTAGAGACTGTCTGTACAATGCTAGCCCGTTAATGAACGACCGATCGGCGTTGGTTTTGATCAGCATTTAATGTCATGGCTCTATCCTCAAAACCAACGTCGATCGATTCCTATTCTAAAGAATGAGCATGAAGATTGGTCTACAAGGAACTTTCAATCGAGTATCTGCCGGATTCGACTTTCACATTACGCGTAGTAAACTTCAAACGATTTTTTTAAGCATACTTAGAAATAGAATTATTCCTTAATTCCTTATTAACTTTAATCATTGGGACTACACATCGTCTGTTGATTACATGTAAATAAATAAATGAATGTTGGTGTTTTATATTTTGCCATTGTAGATCAAGGGATTCTTCACATTTCATGACGGGTTGTTAGTAAACATCTAAACTAAGCAATGCGTACAGCAAAATTGAACTATGATTTATTAACCACATATTTTTAATTTGTCAATATGACGTTGAAACCAACATCGCTAATGCAATATCGTTGTAGGTGCAAGCTTTTTGATATACGTTTTGGTTATAGAAAAATATTGCTTTGTAAGAGGTGGAAAGCGCAACAAGTGCGTGGAAAAATTTTACATGATACATCAAAAACCTATTCTTAATCCACCTAGTGGTGTGATGATGCCTTTCTCTTTCATAGATACAGTCTCATTAAAATTAAATGGTTTTATGAACCAATAGTAGTTTCCGAACGAGCCTCAGTTTGTTAAAATCGGTTCCAATAGCAGCTGCAAACGAGCCTAAGATTGTTGAAATAAGATCAGCCATCTTCGAGAAAAATGTGCACGAAAAATTCAACGTGTTTTGTCGATTACATCACTTATACCATTCTATCTCCGAAACCAGAAGTGAATGTCGTTTTATTTTCGAACTAGATAAATGGCCCAATAGTAGCGCTCAAACGAGTTAAAAATTTGTGAAATCAGATCAGCCATCTTCGCGAAAAATAACGCGAAAAAACAACGTATTCTGTCGGATACGTCACTTATACCATTAAATCTTCGGAACCAGAAGTCGCAGCCATTTGATCCCTTTTCTGCAAAATATAAACTGCAATTCTGAGTGTATATGACTTTTTGCGATTGTTACTTCTGTTACTCTTCACCGGTGTAACATCGACTGGACACTATTTATGTTATATAGGGCTGGAATGCCTATGAACAGAGTGACGACAGCTGTTCGTTTTTTCGACCTGTCAAATAGAATGTAAAGCTAACGAAATTGCCAACATTTCGGATCAAATGTATGGAGCTTTTGACAACATACGGTTGAATGTTCTCACTCTGGTTATAGGCACTCTATGTAGCAGAAGTTTAACAAAATGCATCTTTTTAGCAGTGTAAATATTTTCCTCACGGTTCATTTAGCAAACGCTTAATCGTGGCAGGCTAGTCAAAATCTGTTTTGATGATAGCCTGTCACCAAAAACACGTATATAATGGAGGTGAATAATCAAGACACCAGTGGAGATCAAACTTGCACCAACAACACCAGCGAGTATCGTTCAACTACATCGGATTCCATGGTTCTTCCTTACTATGAACTGAGACTACCGTCACACGTGCTGAATAAATCTCCCAGCAAGATTGAGTTCCACCTAATACAAAATAACCAGAGGTCTAAGAAGCCCTCTGTTACACGGAAAAACATCTACACACGAACTCGGTGCGGCGGCGATTGTACTTCCAGGCGCAACACAAAGGATCCTCCGAGACCAAAAATTCGCAAAAGTCTCAAACGAGTCTTCTTCAATTTCAATCGCAAGTCTTGTCCGGGAACCGGAACTGATTTCCCAACTGAAGAAAAGCGTCAGAATGACGATACTGACGAAATTGAAAACATGGAAATTTACTATTTCGATCATGGCAGCCCTGAATTCTATCGTACAACAGATTGTCCGCCACATTTGGTTACTGAAGTTTTAGCTCAATCAACGTACCACCACGCCACAAAATTCTGGGCAGAGATCTTTGGAACGCTCAACATCGGAGCAACGTTCGTAATCAGTTTTTGGTTGCAGCTGTACCGTTTTCTACTGTACGGAATAACCCGACCGATTCTCGTAGGTGTTCTGCAAATTACTGCAGATTACATGATCAAACCATTGCTAGCGGTTGTTTTCAATGGACTGATTCAGCCACCAATAGTGTTTGGGCAAAATATTTTAACAGCCTGCGGAGCCATGCTGGAACCGATTGCAAAACTTTGCGGTATTTTTCTACTGCCAATCGAACGACTTTTGCGATCTTTCCGATTTATCGAAAGCAAAACCATTAACAAAAAGATTGTGAAGAAACGAAGATTCGATGTTTGACATTTGTCAAGGCTCATAAGTAACAGTTGTTAGAATCGATTTACCATCACATGAGTTTATGTTACGAAGAAGAGACTAATCGATTTATCTTTCATTTCTTCCCAAACAGAAACATCGTACACGTATGCACAATTTCAGAAAACGGGTAAGCTGACTGCTCCGGCCACGGTGATACCACGTTTTAGGAAATACAACGTTGATGATTTCCATTTTTTGACTGTGTTAGGAAAAGGTAGTTTTGGAAAGGTGTGTACCATTGATATTACCTTCTCGAAATGGCTTCTTAAAGTTTCGTCTTTAAACATTTACAATTTGCAGGTATTTTTAGCTGAGCTAAGGAAAACAGAGTACTATTATGCGGTGAAATGTTTAAAGAAAGATGTCGTGCTGGAGGATGATGACGTCGACTGTACTTTGATTGAGCGGAAAGTGTTGGCACTGGGCACTAAACATCCGTTTTTGTGCCACCTGTTTTGTACGTTTCAAACAGATGTAAGTAATAAGAATTCAAAATATCATATAAAAAAGTTCTATTCAAGCAAATATTAGGATCAGCACATGATTTCAATATGTCAAATTCTATCTAAAATACTCTGTATCGTAAGATAATATTTTTATGGAAATTTTGACTATTTCTGCATCTCTACGATATAAATTAGTTCGATTTATGACTTTGTTAAGTAATTTCTTACTGCGTGCAAATAAGTTGTTTTAATAACTAGTTGTTTCCGCTACATTAATATAAAAACAGAATCGGATGTCGTATCCGAATAATAATTCAACAACTTATTTCCTAAATTATCAAGATCGCTCATTTAAACATTAACTTGTAAAAATAGTCATCGTAAAGATTCGTTCGTCATCGTTTTTCTCGAAAGCAGGTTTTGAAAGTCCGTGTCCATCGTCATTCAGAACATACTGTATCATTTTTTTTCAAATTTGGCACACACTTTCTACATGCAAAATACCTGGCCCAAACGTTTTCCTTCTCGTTATTTGTTACTTTGGGAAGGTTTTACAGCTACAAAAGTGCGGACTTCGGATTCGTGAAAAATCATAGTTTTGACTTTAAGCAACCACCAAAAATTTAAAAAAAAACAAACAAACAAAAACGTTGGGGTCTAGAAAAGCATCTACTGTTTGTTTTGATTTGTTGACTTCTGATTAGTCTGCGCTGAGATACAGTGGACACCGTAAATCATAATTTTTAAGAAACGTCTTCCAAAATACCTCCTCACCGACTTATTTCTCAATATTTTTCCACGAAAAAATTATAAAATGTGGTTCGAGTGATGCTTTGTATTATGCAAAACGTATGAATTTATTTTGTTGAACAATAGTTCTGAAAAAAAAACATTCCCCAAAATGACGTTTATTCATCATTAAAAATCTAAACCCCCTTTTTCTTTTTTAGAATAGAGTTGTCGCGAAAGTTGTTTTTATTTTGGTATTTATACAAATGTGTAGTTTGGTATTTAATTTGACTATGAGGATGATTAACAATGAGTAGGGCCGGATTTCGTGTCTTCAAAGTTAATAGTAGGGCGCCTCATTGAACCAATAAACAGAATACGATGGCCAAATTCCGCTCCAAGAAGCTGTGCCGAGTATGGTTGATGCAGCCTAAATGCATCGTAGTGAACAACAAGACGTACATAGAGGTGATATGTAGCGGAATGTGAAAATAGCGTTTTTGATCAATTATTCAAAAACTAGACCGATTTTCGAAAAACCAAAAACACTTAAGTTTTCGAAATCAAATTTAACATAACTAAGTATTCTTAGAATTTTGAAATTTTACTTTGCCGAGCCGTAATTGGTTTTTGAAATGTATAACCGGTAACTGTTCCGTTCCACGGGGATGATTTTAGATCTGAAAAGTAGTGTTTGTAGCAGAATTTCACAAAGAATCTGAAAATGCAACTTAAAATTATAAAATTTTAGCTAAAACAACCGATATTTTAAAAAGTTTACATAAACTTTTTCCGATATTTTAAAAAGTTTACATAAACTTTTTTTTTATTGCTTGCGCGCTGCTGTTTCGTATTGAGGTGGTGTGAGAAATGCACGGTGGGCACGGTGGCATTATATCGTGAGTAAAAATGACATATAAAATTATGACGCAAATTTATGCAGCATTGGGTTTTGTGTTGAAATAAAAACGAGTTGAATACAATAATATGGGTATTGTAAGAAATTGTTTATTGTTTCAGTAACTGTCATTTATAATGCTAATAATGTACAATTCTGTTGAGTTCAATGCATTGATGTTGCTGAAGCAATAAAGCCTGGCTGTGTGAAATCGTATAACAGGTATTATTTTAGATTGTAGCAATTTTTATAGCAAAACTATAACTTCATCATTGACAAGTTACTGAATGAAATACAAACCAAGTATTATCGTGATACAAACAATGTGATAAACATTGAAAAACAACAGGCATATACATAATTAGCAAGTTGGTCAATACATATACATATAACCTCATGTTAGTCATTCATAATTACTCATGATTTATAGCTCTAGTGCAAGAGTAATCACTAACATCCATTACGTCTAGTCTTTTTTAAAAGCCAATATAACGAGAGATAAGCCCACTACGCTCAATCATTGAAAAAAGCTCTAGTTTCTATGTGTCCGTTTTTCTTGGTATATTTGTATAGTTAACTGTTTATCTAGAGAATAAACCATTGACACGTGATCAATGCGAACATGATTATAATTGATATTTCAACCTAATGTTGATCATCATTGAAGTCTAATAAGCAAGTTTCAGTAATGTCTAACTCAATAGTAAAACTCGGGAACCCTCATTCTTCAATGGTTTCACTGTATGTGTTGTAACTACAATCATCATGCTTGCTCCCGTTGAAGTCATTGAAGAAGCTGTGTTGCATGATCTAAATCTGTTTAATTATAGGAATCAGTTCAGTCGATCATGATCGTGGTTTTATTTGGCAAAGACAGGCGCGTTGCATGGGGATCATCGATCGATCATATGATCGAATTTTGGTTGTGTTGATTTTTTTATCTGTGACGACAACGAATACAGCTGAGCTAAGATTTCGATTCCCGAAAAAGAACAGAATATACGAGCATTGAACGGGACGCTCAAGAACGGCGAACAGGCAAATCGAATGGGAAGTTGCCACTAGCAGACATTCCAAGTTTAGACGATCTGTAGCGTTCGATATGTTTGAACGTCGCATTTAAATTTGAAGTTCTGACAATTTTGTTCAAATACTGAAATCAATCAATATTCCACCTCGGCGAATAACCGTAAGGTTAAAACCGAGGGCAAATAAAGCGACATAATAATGATTTTTAAGAGTAGTATCCTAACCAGTCTTTAGTTTAGCAACCCCATCGCACGGTACAACATTAAGCATATCATGTAAAATGAATCAACCACTAATCAGTACTGCTATATGTGCGTGCACAAGATAGACAATATGTCGCTTTTCTATAACAGTAAATAAGCCACCTATTAGCATTCCCTTTGAAGGAAAACTGCAGGTAGGTTAGGTAGGTTTCGGCCCAAAATTAGGTAGCGGCTGGTAAGAGTATAGCTCTTTTCAGAGCCGTAGTGAGCGATTCTGGTGCCCGAGGCGAACGGCGAAGGTGTTTGTATTGAACCTACAAATTCCGCCAGTGAATAATTTTTCGATTCGTTTATGAAGCAGGAATCAGCATAAACATGCGTTAAATCTATTCCGAAATGATTCAAAATTCAAGAAAATTTTAAAACCTGCTTCACGATCCAAATTTAATTTATTCTGATGAATTCCATAGTATAATCTATTTACGACTTTGAGGCTTTCTCTGATGAATGCGCTTTCATTTTTATCGTGAATATATGGATAAAAAAAACTATTTGCCTTAAAATAAATGCCCTTTTTGCAAAAGCTTACATGATTTATAAACATATTTTTTGTGATTCATCGTCATTTTGGTCGTCAAAACTTGTGTGTTCCTAGAATGAAACATGAAAGTCGATTTTGAAATTTATTTGATGTCAATAAATGCTAGAATAGAACATCAAAATGGCGGACATGGAAATTTGGGCTGTATGAAAGGCGTCGGCTTACCCATCACGTTATGCCCGTCGTTTGATGCAATCAAATACCAATGGCAAAAATATTGCTAAGTTATTAGTCCGCGCAAAAGGTTTTATCAAAGCTTTAAAAATGACCTAAAAACTTTTATATTTCTTGTCAAACGACGAGTTGATTATAGCTTTCATGAAATAGATAGTAATTGTTGAATTAATTACATAACCCTTACACATTACAATTAAAACTTAAAGACATTCGAACTAATACTTGCGTATGTTTAATGTGCATAACATGAAACACTACAAGGGATAGTCCTTTGGGTGTGTTCGAACTGTTGACGTAGGACTACACAATTATTGTGTAGTCCTTATTAATTTCTGTTTTGAACATTCAAGAAGCAGTTATCTTTTGTGTTCCTCATATCCTTATTTGTACCACGGTTAAATATACTCTTTCAGATTTCCTATAACATACCGTTAGTTTGTTTATGCTGATTTTGAGAGGTGTGTAAGGCGAACGACGCATAAAAATCCACAGAAGGCCCATTTACTGATGAGCACAAAATCCTTTACCAAGACGTTAACGAACCACACAGAGTGTAAGTCAAATTAATACTTATCGTCATCACTGTTAAGCGAGCAGCTTGGTAAACACAGAATTTTTCACATAGTTCGTTATTAATTGAAGTTTCCAGCATCAATTATCTTGAATATCTTTATCTATTCCAAACGATGTGGCCTGATCTCTATTTAAATTGCGGTTTCAAATTGCGTGTTTTGAAAGCGCACTTCCATTTAGTAAACAAAGACATATTCCTATGTCAAAATGTGCGATACAAGTGCAGTGAATAATAGTACAGAAATCTACGCACATGTACAATTTATTGAGTTTGGAACTCTCAATAGCAAATTTTTCAGAAATAGAAATTTTTGGAATCCTTCTCAATGAGCAAATCAATCTAAAAAAAAGTCATAAGTTTTTGAATGAGCACTGTACATACAAAATCAGGGGAATTTTATGTCGTGAATACAACTATGAGGTGCTTTTTCAAAATTTACCTTCTTGGAGAGTGATAAGCTTTTGATCGTGAGAATATCTTGTTGTTTCTAACGTCTTCGGAGATATGATCAGTAATTTGTGGTAAAATTTTTGCTAATAACTTGAAATTTAAATTCTATAGAATATTTCATGCTTTGTATTTTTTCTAGCCCGGGGAAATTGACACGTTCAGTTCAGCCCAGAATCTCATGCTAGAGTACTGTTCTGAAATTCGGTTTCAGAATCCAAGATCAGATTTTTTCCATTTTTAGAATCCTGATTTCAAGTTTTTTTAATCCAAGGCCAGAATCTAGTCCCCAAATTCTGAAACAGAAACTGAATTTCAGCACTCGACTCTAAACCTGCATTTTGAAAACGAAATCTGAAATTGAGATCAGGATCTTGTTTCTGGATCTGGACTTTGGAACAAAATTTTGGAAATGATCTTTAAAACTGAATTCTGAATTTAAATTCTATAGAATATTTCATATGTATGGAAAGTCAAAATTTTATGCTTTGTATTTTTTCTAGCCCGGGGAAATTGACACGTTCAGTTCAGCCCAGAATCTCATGCTAGAGTACTGTTCTGAAATTCGGTTTCAGAATCCAAGATCAGATTTTTTCCATTTTTAGAATCCTGATTTCAAGTTTTTTTAATCCAAGGCCAGAATCTAGTCCCCAAATTCTGAAACAGAAACTGAATTTCAGCACTCGACTCTAAACCTGCATTTTGAAAACGAAATCTGAAATTGAGATCAGGATCTTGTTTCTGGATCTGGACTTTGGAACAAAATTTTGGAAATGATCTTTAAAACTGAATTCTGAATCTGAAACTAGAATTCAGTTACAAAATACGGTCGAAAATTTAGTTTCAGAATTTTGGTTAAGATTTCTGAAACTGAATTCTGAACCTGAAGTTCTGGAACTTCCGGCCGAAATCCAGGACCAGAATTCAGATCCAAAACTTAGTTGTATTTCCAGAATTCAGTTCTAAATTGCATTAAAAAATCCACGTTCAGTATTCAGTTCCAGAAAGCAACTCTAATTTAGGTTCAAATGTCATTCCACAATTCTAGAAGTGTAACTGAATTCAGGAACTAGATTCTGAAAATTTTTGAACTAAAATCCGGATCTGAATTCTGGAACTAAATCTCGGAGTTGAATGCTGAATCCTAATTTGAAAACTGAATACTAGACCGGAACTCTGTAATTAAAATTCAGAAGCAAACCAAAATCTGGGTCCAGAGTTCAGTGCTAGGACTTAGGTTTAGGATTCAGTGTCGGAAGGATTTAGGTTTGGGATTCGGAATCCTGTTCTCGAGTTCAGTTAGAAAACACATGTTCAAAGCTCAGTTCTAGAATTCAGTTCGAGAATTCGTTACTTGAGTCCAGTTCCAGAATCTAGTAACAAAATTGAGTTTCAGAGCTCAGATTTAGAATTCAGCTCTAGCATATTGATTCGAAATGTGGACGAGTTCTAGAATTCAGATTTTTTAATATCAAAGAAACTGAGCCATCAATTTTATTCGTATTCACGTCATCCGGTTATGTCTCACGACATTACCCACCTATCTGCTTTGCATTCAGAAAATCAAAGCTCTTCAATAGATTGGCAGGTTTGCTCTTTGGGAAGGTCCAAGTGTACAATAACAATCGATAAAAGGGCGACTCTTATTCATGAAAAATAGTTATTACGGTGGTCACTGAATAGCGGTTCCGTATTATTAATGGCTGCTGGTAACAGTGGTAATACTATTTGAATTATCTGAAACTTAATACAATTTAAATGGGTTTCCCGGAAAAATCGCAAAGAGTTAATTTCTTGATAAACTATTAATACAACTAATTTTCACCAATTCCATCGTGTTTTGGCGCCCCATGGATGTTGGCGCCCCAGGCGGTCGCCTCACTCGCCTCACCCTCACTACGGCACAGGTTCTTTTGAATCGTTCGCAAGCGGGATGACCATCTCCAGCACCAACACATCGCAGCAGGGAATCATGTAGTAGACTGGTCGACATAGAGTAAACGCCTAAATTCCTGCGCAGTGTAATACAGAAGCTTTGAAATTATAAAGTAGGAATTTCTTGTCTCCATCCGCACTTGCTAGAGCCCTGAACCGCTGTGCGAAATTATAAAATGTAGATTTTGTGAATAGGTAAATGAGAGAAAAGTAGGTTGATCATGTATGTAGTGTATCGAAATAATGTTCGATGATAGTTTTAGGCGTTATAGTAATTAAAATCGATTTTTTTCCTTTTTTAACGACTAAGTTTAGTAGTCAATATTTCTTTTTCCTTTTTGCGATATTCTCCTAACCAGAGACCATTTTTTTGTAGAAACAGACAATGAAAATTATAGAATGATAGTACTCAAGGGAGAGTAAGGATGTGAAAATATAAAGTTGCTATTACGCTCAAGTCCAAGTTTCTTCTCACTATAGCGCTGTCAGTGTCTCTGTACATTAGGGTGGGACAAGGTTGTATGCGAAAAAATATTTTCTCGCTCCACCAAACTTTTCGTGTTCCTTTTGGGTCCCATAGAAATTATGCAAAATTTTAGCTCAATAGGAGAAACTATATTTTCGCGCCCGCGGTTCAAAGTTTGTATGGGATTTAGTATGGGAAAACTAACTTTTAACAAAAAAATCATCTGGGGGTCACCCTATATACTCAAAAAATCAGCGGGCATGTAATTTTTGTAGGAAATTTAATGAGGAAGAAAACCTTCGAAGACTGTAACATAATCCGACATCTGTAAAAAATGTTATTAAAGAAAAACCGACACAAGGTCCGAACGATGGCTCATTCCTTAATGTATCTAGCACCACTGCTGTTAATGGTGGTAATATAATTTTACTCTCTTTTATTATGCTACAACGATTGATCTGAGTTGTTTGATGTCTTCACAATAGTTGCTCGGTGTAGTTTGAAGATTTTTCTAAACTTAAAAACCATGTTCCAAAACTCACTGTAAAGATACACAAAAAACTAACTTTTTTATTTGAAGAAATACAACTTTGAAATCTTCCACAATATTGTTGATAAACTCAAATACAATAACTTTGTCGAAGACATAAACTATCTGCCTCATATGGTTTAGAAGATATGGATGATTTCATTTAATACTATGAAAAAAACATTGATTCCAAGTTTTTCTTTTTCTTATTTTTCTATCGTCCATATCTTCTAAACCATATGAGGAAGATAGTTTATGTCTTCGACAAAGTTGTTGTATTTGAGTTTATCAACAATATTGTGGAAGATTTCAAAGTTGTATTTCTTCAAATAAAAAAGTTAGTTTTTTGTGTATCTTTACAGTGAGTTTTGGAACATGGTTTTTAAGTTTAAAAAAATCTTCAAACTACACCGAGCAACTATTGTGAAGACATCAAACAACTCAGATCAATTGTTGTAGCATAATAAAAGAAAGTAAAATTATATTACCACCATTAGCAGCAGTGGTGCTAGATACATTAAGGAATGAGCCATCGTTCGGACCTTGTGTCGGTTTTTCTTTAATAACATTTTTTACAGATGTCGGATTATGTTACAGTCTTCGAAGGTTTTCTTCCTCATTAAATTTCCTACAAAAATTACATGCCCGCTGATTTTTTGAGTATATAGGGTGACCCCCAGATGATTTTTTTGTTAAAAGTTAGTTTTCCCATACTAAATCCCATACAAACTTTGAACCGCGGGCGCGAAAATATAGTTCCTCCTATCGAGCTAAAACTTTGCATGGTGCTTATGGGATCCAAAAGGAACACGAAAAGTTTAGTGGAGCTGAAATCAATATTTTGTCCCACCCTACTGTACATGCAACATCTTATGATTCCACAGAATGCTGTTGAATTTTATCTGCATCTACAATCTTCAAACTGTTACAACTTGAATTATTTGTTTGTTTATGGGCAAACGATTCGACTGCGGCTTACCGGCTTTCGGTTCCAGAAGTAGTAAACAAAAACTGCATGAAAAAAAGAAGCATGTATCAATAGACATTCGTGTATGGGGCTGTCCATAAAAAACGTCACACTTTTTTGACGATTTTTGACTCCCCATCCCCCCTTTGTCACAAATTGTCACAGAAGCAAAGACCCCCCCTATGTCACATGTCACGAATTCAAAATAAATAAAATTCATCTCAATACATTCTCAATATGTATGACAAACCATACAAATAATCGATCGAAAAAAAAATCGATTTATTACATTACATGTCATTAGATTAAAAATATCCCTAAAACTACAAAATCATCGGAATTATTTTGTTAATATCAATTATATAATTTAACTAAAGTATTTGGCTGGAATTGATGAAACATTTAAATCATCTGTTTTATTCCTCCTAGGGGTATACAGATATATTATTGTTTTAGGTAAAGAATAATATTGCCTTAGTGTAGCATACAGGGCTGAGAAAATAAAGACCAAAACCTCATCAAAACGAGATCACTGCCGGAGAATCTTTTCATGATCAGTTGATCAGTGAATTTTATATCACATCGATCAGTATCGGTACTGATCTTCCGTCACACAATGGGTAGTGATTTTGAGCTAAAATGATTTTTGATTTATGTAAGTTCAATCATTGGATGATTCGATAAGCTTTGATGTTGGTGGAGGAAAATCACATATGATCAAGATAAGACATGACATGATCTACGTCTAAAATCGTTGATCTCCCGCCCTTTTTCAAATGGAGTACAATTAAATAAGCTGCATCAGAATCAGATAAGAGAAATTCTTATGATATATTATTATCAATGCTAGATTATCAAATTTCTAAAAAAATTGTCAGTGCATAACTTAAGTTAAACCGTTTGAGGGCATCTTTTTCTTTTTTACTCATATTAGGCAAAATTTTTTAATTTCGCTAATTTTCTCGCTCCTCCGTGCACTTTTGCTGATCACAACAGCAATAATTTCCTGCATCATTCATTTCCGAATTTACAAGAAGAAGCTTTTACATCAACAAATACACGTTTTTCTATAGAATGTAAACGTTTATTGTGGGGATTTTTTCAGGAAATAGAGCAAAGTAGTAATATAATTAGGTATTTAAAAAATGCGCTCGTTGAAAATATTGGATGTCACATTCCAAAAACCTCCCCCCCCCTTCCCCCTGTCTCAAAAGGTCACGTTTTATGAAACACCCCTCTCCCTCTTGCGGCGTGACGTCTTTTATGGACAGCCCCTAGATGGTAATGAGGAAGGTACTATTAAACCACTGAGTGGATTAAAACAGATTTTTCTCTTTTAGGAAGAATGCGCTTCAAAGGATTCAGAATAATATTCTGAAAATGATTTTGAAGCGTCCTCCCTGGTTCAGTACAAATGAGTTACACAGACTCACAAATATAGAACCATTAGATGTAATGTCCCATAAAATTATAAGCAAATTCCGACAAAAATCGATGCAATCTTCAAGTTAGTATATAAGTTCCTTTTCCCCATTACACAATACAAGTAGGTTTAAAATTTTCCCTACACAAGTCACAGAATTGCGGAAGCAAATGATGTCTTCATGGTAATAACCAAATCATGTATATAATAGGGCTGAAAAGTCACCACTTGCGGCCGAACACCCAATTTAAATATTAATAATTATTATATAATTTCAGATACTAATTTTGACACCAATTGATTCAGATTGATTCAAGTAGTTCACAAAAGCATGCTTCAGTGTTTATGTCACACAGTCAGCATAATTTTTCCAAACTAGGGCTTGACATTCACAGCCATTTGATCTTCGAACTTGATCTATGGCCCGACAGTAGCTTTCAAACGAGCCCAAGTTTGTTAAAATCGGTTCAGCCATCTCTGAGAAAATTGAGCGCGTTCTAATATCTTCGAAAAGTGCACACACATACACACACAGACATTTTCCGATCTCGTCGAACTGATTCGAATGGTATATAACACTATGGGTCTCCGAGGCTCCGTTTGAAAGTTGGGTTTTCCAGCAATTCTAATACCTTTCTATAGAGAAAGGCAAAAAGGTTTTTCTTATTTACAAAGTTTAGTATCAATCTTAATAAACAGTTTTAATAAGTATTTAATACCAAAACTACTTATGTTGCATGCTGCATCAAACATAGAGCATCGTTTTCCTGTCAAAATGTTTCGCTCTTAATAACGACTTTCATTTAAACCGTGGAAGCATTTTCTTGTTTTTCAACATGTTTCCCACCTGTCTATCGATATTTTGAATCATTCCACATTCACACATCCACAATTGATTGTAATCAGATTATTGACTAACGCCCCTATTGTGAGTAGTTCAACATTTTCGAATTTGATGGCATAATTTCTTACAGATTTGGCTCCAATTACCCATGGTCGGTTATGCAAATTTATGAACTTGAATCTGATCCGTATGCGATTGAAAATAAAAGTTCTCTCCCGTATCCGACCCGAACTGAGAATTTAATTTTAATATTAACCCAAACCTGAGTACGTTTAAATTCCCGAAACTAAACCAGCCAACTCTCAAGTTATAACTATAAGCGAACTCTCAAGATTGTACCCGCCTAAACATAAATTTTTGCCTTTCGCATATAGAAAGGCTATACAATCACAGTGAAAACCGACTTTTGAACCTAGGCCCGGAGGACCGAATGTTATATACCATTCGAATCAGCCTGACGAACTGAGCAAATGTCTGTATGTGTATTTGTGTATGTATGTATGTATGTACGTATGTATGTATGTATGTATGTATGTATGTATGTATGTGTGTATTTGACAAATAATGTCACTCGATTTTCTCAAAGACTGCTGAACCGATTTTCACAAACTCAGATTACAATGAAAGGCCTTACTGTTCCATAGATCGCTATTTAATTTTATCTCGATCCGACTTTCGCTTCAGAAATTACAAGGTATTATGTATTCAGAAATTACAAGGTATTATGTCTATATTGGTGGAGCTTGTCTGAAAGAATATCAATGGAAACTGAATCAAATGCTCCTTTAATGTCTAAAAATACAGATACCATTTGTTGTTCTTGAGCGAAGGCAATTTGGATGTCAGACGAAAGTAATGCAAGGCAATCATTCGTCCTTTTTTCTACGGATATCAAACTTAGTATTTAATAACAAGCCGTTCGTCTCGACCCAAGTATCGAGACGTCAAAGAATTGTTTTTTCGAACAATTTCCTGATGCAAGACAACATTGCAATGAGTCTATATGAGTTGTAGTTGGAAGCTGATTTCCCCGGCTTTTCAATAAGGATAACTTTCACTTGCCTTCAATCAGCTGGAAGAATGTTTAGCTCAAGAAACTTGTTGGATACTTCCAACAAACGTCTTTTTGCGAGGTCAGGTAAATTCTTCATCAAGTTAAATTTAATGCTGTCCAACCCAGGAGCGTTATTGTTACAAGACAAGAGTGCTATAGAAGATTCCATCATTGAAAAGGGGCTATTGATGAAACCATTATTTGGAGAATACTCCCGAATATTGCTCTGCGTAGAAACTGAATCTGGGAAAACTTTCCTAGCAAAGTCAAATATCCATCGGTTCGAGTATTCCTCACTCTCATTGCCCACGTTACGATTCCTCATTCGTCTGGCCGTGTTCCAAAGAGTGCTTATTGAGGTTTCTCTAGACAAACCTTCGACAAAATGTCTCCAATAGCTACATTTCTTAGCCCGAAGTATGCTCTTGTACTTGGTTTCTAAAACCAAGATACTTAAAAGTAAATATCTTTGAACCTATCCGATCCTAACCCAAATGATTAAATAGCATGGTATTTTAATACTGAGCGCGTTTCATCCGGATATCACGATCTACGGGGATTGGCTCGAAACTCCTTTTATTCTGAATCGCCCTTTTCAATTTTTTTAGCGTCTCACATAAGCAACAACCCATTGCAACGAGATAGCGAATGACGGTGCGAATTTTGCTTTTGGAGGAAAATACGAAAGACATTTCTCGTGAGAAATGCTACTTCGTCAAAAGTTTTCAACACACTAATAACGAATTGCTCTCGTTTTGCAGAGGAGAGGTCAGGCTGGTCAGGCTACACGGCAGTGTTGCCAACATGACGACAAAGTATTCTCTACAGCTGTGAGAGCACCAGGACATTCACTTTCCGGATGTGCCTCGTACCAAGTACTATGTTGAAAGCTCTGTGATTTGGATAGCCAAATGATCGATCAATATTTACCAGAGTTCAAGTAGTAAAATACATGTCACATTCGACTAGATAATGTACTGTAGAATGGAATTTTTAATGGAAACGCAAAGGTCTTACCTAGGAAAAGTCTTCTGAAAGCTGTAGATAGTTGAAATCATGTTGTAGTTAGTTAATGTGAAATGTTGAATGAAATTTTCTTTACTCAAATCAAAACTGTACTTGATTATCTTTTTATTTTAGAGCCATTTATTTTTCGTTATGGAGTACCTGAATGGAGGTGACTTGATGTTCCACATACAGCAGAGCGGCCGTTTCAACGAAGCGCGTGCGCGATTCTATGCTGCCGAAATCGTATCCGGACTGAAGTTTCTCCACCGGAAGGGTATTGTCTATCGGTAAGCGGAGCCAGCTCGTATCAAGTCTACTGATTTATTTGATCGGCTCTTCTTTTCTCACAGTGATTTGAAACTGGATAATGTCCTGCTTGATTACGATGGTCACGTTAGAATAGCTGATTTTGGCATGTGTAAGCTGGAAATCTATTTGGACCGGCTGGCTGACAGTTTTTGTGGCACACCGGATTATATGGCGCCTGAAATAATTAAAGTAAGCTGTTCTATAGTTGAACTGTTCGTATGTGTTTGTAATATAATGATTACGTACACCAGGGTCAAAAGTACAATCAAGCAGTTGATTGGTGGTCGTTCGGTGTGCTGGTGTATGAAATGTTGGTAGGACAGTCACCCTTCAGTGGCTGCGACGAAGATGAACTGTTCTGGTCAATCTGCAACGAAATTCCATGGTTCCCTCACTTTCTGTCGAAGGAAGCACTGAAGCTCTTAAAGTCCGTAAGTATAGTGAGATGAAGCACATTTTAATCTATATTCATTTAAAGACTGTGTAGTACAAATTTCCGAAATGATCCCTCCATTTTTGGTGTATTAACCATTTTTGCAATAAATGCTTTTACTTTACAGTTCTAGTACCCACAAATATGTTCGTAACTATAATAATAGTTTCATAAAATTCTTCTTGAAACTTGAGTTCGAATTACACGAAATTTTTCAGCAAAATAAAAAAAAATTATCTTATTCTATATCATATATATTTTTATATTATTCACGATGTTTTTATTGCATTTAAGTTATAAAATGTTGCATATATTTCAAGTTTTCAAAATCAGCAAACAGAATTGTTTGAAATATTTCTTGTTTTGGGTATGCATTCCACTTGCAACTTGTGGTGCGCCGTGAACGTTTCAGCATGTGAAAAAGATGTTTCACATTCAATTTATTTTGTAAGAAAAAAAAGCTTTTTATCTTGCAAATAAGATCCGTGTAATTCAAAAAGGAGCTTAAGTTTCAAGACGCACTGCTATAAAAAGATGCATCAATGTTTATGTAACGAAAAATATGTTAAACATTAGTTTTTTGACAAAATATTTCATTGAATTTTCTCTTGGATACTATAACTATTAAATAAAAACGCTTATTGAATAATTATTTGATTTGAACCCATAAGATCCATGTTTCAATTCCAGCTTCTCGAGAAAGATGCAACCATAAGATTAGGATGCCTAAATACGATGGAAGAGGACAGTGATGTTAAATATCACTCATTTTTCGAGAGCATTGACTGGCAAAAGCTGGAAAGAAGGCAACTAGAACCGCCGTTCAAGCCGCAAGTGGTGAGTGATACCAAAAAGTAAAAAGTATTCCTATCTAATATATTATATTTACGGATGTCAAATATAATTCTCAAAACTCTTTTGAGAAAGGCAAATACCTATTGTAGTTGAAGAAAGTGTCTGTTGATTCGGCTCAGAGATGCGAAATCTGCAGATTTGTCTGTAAATCTGCAGATTTCGTATATAGTGCTGCAGACATTGTTTGTTGCACACTTTTTTCGCCGACTTTTGATTATCGAGTTGCCAAGACAGTTTAGCTTATCATGCTTTATAGAGAAATTGCTGCCTGCAAGACATACTTTTTAGAGAAATTGCTGACTGCAGATTTTTTTTTCGGTTTTACTGACTTTTGCAACTCTGTCTGAAGATATTTGCATATTTGAACTGGCGTCTCTGTTTCGGTTACATATTCTTACTGATGAATATTTTGTGCCGATCATCAATTTAAACAATTTCCGCTCAGTCGTGGCAAAAATTAACGCAATGTTTATTTCTTTATTTATTTCGCCAAGACAATTGAGAGTATGTATATTAACTTACATATTAAGCTTGTCTTTTCTTTTTTATGCTGAATTAAAATGAACATCAATAAAACAACCCCTTTCATCAACCTTAGCTTTTGTGATAAATATTTCATACAATAATGAAGAAAAAAATCAGCGTTCGATTACTGATGATTCAGGAATTCATGTTTCAATGCTGATTGTTTTTGCCAACCTAATAGAATTGCTAATGACAAACTAGAAGCAGCTGAAATTACGAATTCATTACCAAATACTATTTTTTCAAACGAAGCGTGTCTATATTAGTCTATTTCTAAAGCAAATCAAAACGATAGACAAAAAAAATACCTACTTGCGACAATAAATCTTATATCTATTTGTAGATTTGTAAGTTAAAATGAAATAAATTTGAAGATATTTGTCATCGCATATGAAATAAATAATGATTGAAAACAATAAATTATGGTAATTAAATTGATTACCGATCGTTCGGTAATTGCTGAACTGTCACACAACTACCGTAAACTTAAAACCAAATGGATATAATTGTTTGTTCGGTAATTTTTTGTTTTCTTTTGTTTTCCTTTGATTGAAATTCTGGATTTTCGAATTTCAAAAAACAACACAAATTCACAAAAACGAATGAAGAAAATTCCAACCTGTTGTGGTTATGGTTTTATTCCACAAAAAAGGGTTAAATGTTCCGGCTGACCGGAATTATGAGCGTCTTCCCAAACACTGCACAATCCGTCGAGTCCAGCAGAAATTACCCTCGCACGATTTGTGTAGGCAGCAAGTGGATAAGTGATACAAAACTATTTTCTGCCTATAAGTAAACAAAAAGCTTTTAGTGGTTCTAAAGGATTAAAAACTTAATCACCTGTACCTCAATCCATTCGATGAAGTCTTCAAGTTTTATTTTCGTTTGGTTAATAAAATGACACTTACTGAAAATTTTAATGACTGTTTGACAGTTAGTTTCACGACAATCAGTTTTCACAGAAGTTCAGTTATTGGAAGATAATTTTACCATACGAACAGTATGGTTTTTACCGTACTTGGCGCCTATTCAGATTCACCGTATGAATTGTATACTATTTACAAAGTTCTGTAATGAAAATTTACGTAAAACTGTTCGTCCGGTTAAAATTTGCATAATTATTGTAAAATAAGTTTTATGTACCGAAATATCGGTCATTTCTAAAGATTACTGAAATTTCTCGTCAAAAATATTGCCGAACAAAGGAATTAAATCTTAGTGTGTACGATATTTTCCACCGCTTCAAATGCCTAACGAGTTTTTCATATTGATTTCAGCGACATCCTCTGGACACGCAGTATTTCGACAAGCAGTTCACACGTGAAAGGGCGCGTTTGACACCCATCGACCGCAACATCCTTGCCTCGATGAATCAGGCCCAGTTCGAGGGATTCACCTACACCAATCCGAACAATACGCTAACGTGAATATTTCTGTTGTTCTTGTTTATTATTATTTCATTTATTATTATTAAAATTATGGTCATTATATTAATAACGTATCGCTCACTTCCACGAAAAATCAGTCAACAAATCACCAACACATATAGACACATTTTCAATAGTGTTTTATTGCGTTTATCATCGTCACAAATAAAAATCATGATTAACTACTAGTTACTACAAATACAAATAAAACTACACACCCACACATGCATACAGATTAGATTTACATTGTTAGTGATAATCCTAATTGAAAAATAAAAGCTTAGTAAGGCAAAGCTAAGGAAATCGTATCATTTCTTGTGAATAGTAATACTAGTATCAAACGAAATACTCTTTCTTTTTTCGATTGAGTAATTTGTTCGTGTATATTGTACATTTAAAACTGTTTTGTAATGAGCGTCATTATCGTCTTATTTCTGTAACGATTTAGTCTTGCAAAAGGCCTGCTAACACACACAAACCTAAATATAAATAAAATCACTATAGCGTACAGCGCAGCTGAAACATAAGCATTTGCACACTTACAAAGACAGTCGTATTTATCTCCGTCCGTGAAATCCTCTCATCTTGTTTTGTTACTTTTCATTTCCGACTAACCAAGTTTGTTAGTGAGAGTAGCTGAATTCTTTTCGTCGATACTTGTAATATATAATAATATTTTCTTTTTTCTTCTTCATTCTTTATCTCTTTCATGCCCTGTACACGTGCGCAAATACACTTTCGAACATTAAACACATAAACACGCATACTGTTACAAAATGAATTATCCCACTTTGATTATGTAAAACACATATTGGTGTTTATTTAATCGAATGAACATGAATGAATTTTTCACACACAATTTCAATTAATTTACAATAACCAATAACAATTGATCCAAAAAAAAACTAACGTAATGCAGGAAATTGCGAGAAAAACAACGTAAGAAACAAAAGAAAATGTATTTTTGTCCTCAATGTGGTGATATTAAAGTAACGTATAATATATTTTAATATAAAAAGAAAACAAATGAAATTTACAGAGAGCTTGCAATTAATTATATGAGTTTTTTACCGATATTTTTGAGGCTGCTTTGAGGAAAACTACGAAGTGGAAGTTGTTAGAAATGATCAAAAGTTGTTAAGTTTTGCATTTTGATTAAAATTCGAGAGTGAGTATTTTTGTACAAATCTGGAAAAGAATGTAACCCGTAACGTTGACTTTTCTATTCTACCACATTGTCGAAAGCTGCGTAAACTAATGTTGTGACTGATTCAACAATTAATGTTGTCCTAAATAATTTCCTTCATGCCCATACCCAAAGAGTCTCGTGTAACAAATCAACAAACCTAGCACTGTCACTACTCTTATTCAATGATCCAGACATAACAACCCAAAAAACAATAACACTAATGAACAATACTTTTGGCATTTTTTGAACTTCCTCTGCACATGGCAAACACAAAACAGGCAAATTGCAGACACCTACCACCCAATACGCTGTCGCTTACAAAGATCCCACAGAAGAGACTACGATTAGACCTACAAGCTAAAGATTGCTAACCCTGTTAAGGATGTTTTCTTGAACTTTAAGCTAATTTATTAAAAAACAAAACGATTCTTGAGTTCGAGATGCGACAGTCAAAAGAACCGATTTTCTGTATTGTTAGAGGAACTACACCAGCTTTTTTGTAGAAATGTATTTTATTGGAAACAATTGGACTCTTCAATTTTGCATATATTTTTACCTCGCGTACTGTAAAGAGAAAAACGATGGATTTTGTACAGCAACCAGAACGGAAGGTTATAATTTGTAAAACATTTTACGCAGCTAGTATAACGAAACCGATTGTATACTCTAGAAATTATGGAAAAAGAAAAAAAATCAATAAAATGTTAAATATCACTATACAAAGAAATTGTTTGATTTATTTATAATTCTGATCAACATACAGAACTATTCTGCCACGATGACTTCGAAGATTTTCAATTATATTACTCCAAATATTAATTCCCCCCCAGTTTTTGTTGACATTTCCTAAATAACTACAATATGTGAGCTTAGTGTAAAAACCAGATAAAATTGCATATTCAGTCCAACGCATAATGTTTAAAATCTTATATCATGCAATCTAAACTAAATAAGAAAGGATCAATAATGTAGATGGTTACCAGTATACAGATCAATTGTATAGATCAGCTATTCCCAACCAGTGGTCCTTAAATTTAATATGATAATGGTTTTTGTCAACATAATAATCATGATATCGTTTCCTAAAACTTGTGTGTCCTTTTCCGTTTATACTACCTCCAACAGGATGAAGAAAAAATCAAGATTTGTTCCTACTTATTTGTTTCATTTGAATACTTAAAATAGGAATACAAATTTACTTTAAATGTTATGTTTAATTTGGTTATATAAATGTACAAGTGGCATTGAGTCACCTGTTCGATGATTTTACATAAGATCAAAGAGAACAGACAAACTTTTATAAAAAAGGCTCGTAAATCATACAAATGGAAATTCGTTAAAAACACCGTTGCATACGTTTTTGCACTAATGAATTACTAGTGTATACGAGCTCGAATGCAAGTGGTCATAAGCGATTACTGTGCAGCTCAAAGCGACTCTATAGCCGAATTGCTTCGAAGACGAAACATAAACACAGACTAACAGACATGACAGTATGAGTAAATTCTTATAAAAATATTTTTTCGTGATGCACTAGTTCCACCTATATTGTACTGCGCGAACTATTTACTATCTGTACACCCCTTGTGTTATGTACAAGTTTTTTTACTAGTTGGTTTCCCCTCGTTTGTCAACACCGATCAGCTGCTTGCAGGGATGCCTGATTTCATCCAAATATTTGAAAATGAATAGTCGCAATAAATTATTGGATTATGTTGATAATATATTCAACTTTTTCGCGATGTTGGAAGGTAACCATTTATTTGACTCAGCGTTGTTCATCAAGACTATTTTTTATTGTGTTGGTAGTTTTCACCCGAAATTAAGTGGCGGCAGACCAGAAGCAAGTAAATATTGTAACAAAACGGGTTCGATTTTGTATTGCGTTGGAGGATGAGAAGTAGGCACAATTATGTATATAGTATCCTGTATGAAATTCGCATGGACGTATACAAAACAATACATTACAGGTAATTTTGTATAATTGGCAACTCTGTTGTTAAATGAAAAAAATAAACACAGTCTAGATGACAGACAGGATGTTTTTAATAGGGTAACGTGGCGCCATCATGACACATGTGAGCACTGTCCCAAATAAAGGAATATTCGACATGACCGTTAAAATGATTGAAGAATCTAATTTGAGTGTCCTGTCTGTTAGTCTGTGACATAAAGTATTTAAAGAATAAAAACAGGGTTTTTTTATTCAATAATATAATATATTTTTAGACACACTGCTTAAGCTCTAAGATGCCAAGGGTATTTTTTAATCTTAATTAACGACTAACTTAAAACTAGAATAGTATCGACAACACGACCTGCCACTCGTCTATCGAAACTGTATCGCAAATTTAACTACCCCTCAGTAACTGGTAATGTCAAAACGAAAATGTCTGAAAAACTATTGAAACTGGCAACACAAGTTGATAGATTATTGATTTTAAATAACAGTTACCATAACCTTGGTTACTGCATATTGGAGACTTGGGAAATGTAAACAAAACAAACTGCCTCGAGTGGAATTATTATTTATTTTAATCGGATTGAGGTCTTCGTTAAGGCTTGCTGGTGCTCGAACATATTAAAAATGACTTCCAGACAATTCAATATTCATGGATGTTTGTTAAATAGTTCAACGTAACCATACTTAGATCTATAATGACTATCTGCTATGTAAATGAGTTTTTAAATGGTGTTAAGTTTTGCAGTCATTCAATCAGTCATTGCGAAACTTTTTATCAGTCCTATCATCAGAATTTGGTATTGAAAGCATATTTGTTATTTTCTAGTGATTTGAGCTCTTCGCAAAGTGCGTGTATACTTTGATGAATATGAAAGGAACTTGAACAGCACGGGAATCTAATTTCTCAATATATTAGATCTGATCGAAATTATAGGTTTTGAAGTGCACATCGAAAGCCAACAGTGCAAACAGGTCTCCTTCAAATAATTTGATTATTTGTGTCTCAAACAGAAACCAGATTGTAACTACGGTCTACCGTAAGGCTGCTGGAACTTGTCGAAGTAGTCGAATGTAAAGAGTGTCGGATAGAATTTAACATTTCGTGAAGATTGGTACTAACTTCCGGGATGGTTGACAGTATGTTAAGCAAAAGTGATGTGTTCCGGAAACTCGACTGGTTATTTCTAAAAAGAAAGACCATCATCATGACTACATTGAAGATGGGCTAATGGGTAGTTGTGGATGATATAGGATGACGCATCTCTGTCGCAACACTACTTCTAGTACCAGATTTAGTTATTGTACTATTGTGGTCGGTGTAAATCTAAAACGAACGTTGAAACAAAATTTAAATTTATTTAAACGTTTCACAACTTTCTCAAATGATTTGTTTATTTATAATAGCGCTCCTTGGTAACTAGTTCATAGCAACTTAAACAGTGTTGCTCAAGAAGTTTATTTTCATGATTATCGAGGGGTCGCTATATTTATGGTAACTGGCGGTAAATCACTCACGAACACTTTTTGTTCAGATTTTTCTTCGGAGTGCCTGGTCGTGTCGTCGATAGTATCATTAGATTATGTCGTCACGGATTCTCGAAAATCCAGCTTTCAGCTAGCGATAATAAAAACAGGTTGTACCACGTAACCCAGCAGCATGTACTGTGAAGACTTTTTAGTTCTTGAACGGTTACACCGGTGCCTAACCATTTCACTGTCAATTGCACTAATTTTACGACCGATACCTTCCTTACTTTAGGTTCTCAGACACTCATTGAAGGTTCTTGTAACACGAGACACAAGTGTGTTTGCAATTCTGGTGTTCACAAATTTCTCTCCAAACTCTTGTTACAGAAGATTCTGATGTGTCATTTTTTACCGAATGCACCCTTTACTGCAACAAAGCTTTCGTTGATCACTGTTCTTTTTACGAAGCAATAATTTTTATTTCTTTTTATTGGTATTATTGAGATCGGAATCAGTGATAGTTGTATGTTGGATGTTTGTAATCTGTTGATAAAAAAATATAAGTAATACCTGCCTGCTGAATGAGAAGATTTAAAAAATCTCAGCTACAGTGGGCCTTTTCCTGCTTCAAAAAATATTTAAAAATAAAACTGAATCTACAATTCTATCGGTCATGTTCCGAACACGGGGTTTACACCTTCAACTTATATATTACACGCAGTGAAATGGAGCATGTTTAAACTAACAAAAGTTGAAATGATGTTATCGGAAATGTCTATGTTGAGTCAATCCTACTTTGCTTTAATATCAAGAAAAAAATGGTTCAATTTATCTATGATCTTATTTGTGCAATCAAACAACTAAGCTTACTGTTTAAATGGGCCGTATTAGTATCGTTTCATATAAATCAGAGCATGTTTTCTTCTGAGGATATAGTTTGTGCGCGTTTTATAAGTATAAATTCTTCCATTTCCTAGGTAAGTTTCAACAATTCAAATGTATGTATTGATAATTATCCATATTTTTGAAAATGTTATAAGATCACATAACACATTTTCTTTGCAAAAAATATTCGATGCAGGGATCTTGGCCGGACTGAAGAAGCACCAAATCATTGGATTCTAGCTTGATTGTGGTATATGAATAATTCGGTCGTCTCGCTACAAAGAGCTAAATGTCTATAAATTGAAATAACAGTAGCATCAAAAATTACCCTGCAAATTAGTTTGAAAAAACAAAATCATTTTATTCGTAAAGTTAAACATAAATGTATGATTATAACAAACGAAAGCGTTATTTAAAAAAATAAATTCAAGTTCATTTATTTCAGCTAAAATGTATGTAAATTTAAAGTGCTATTATTATTATTGATTTAAAGTTAGTTCATTTAAAACAAATCATTCAAATTGAATTTACTGTGAAAATGCAAAGAAATTGGCAGAAACGCACAAATAAAACAATTGTTATTTTTATCAAAATATTGATTGAAACAAACTAATCCACTTCATTTAAAAATATTTGTTGCATGAAACCCAAATTTAGTCATTTTTGCAATCTTTTTTCTCTGCGTGTACAACATTTACCAACACATTCTCCGATTTTATTTCAATTATTTTCAATCTCTGGACGTTAGCACAACCTGGAGATAGATTGAATGATACTGTCACGGTCCCAGGGCTTGTCTGTATCCTCACTCAATGGAGAAGGATGCCCACTAATGATGTCATGGGTGATGTCTGACAAAAAGATGCAACAATACACAGAAGGGGAGCAATAAAATAGATATTGTTGGAATAATCGGTTACACCAGCAAGCGATCTTGTTGCAGGTTTGCATAGCAACCATTGTTTGAGACATCAAACATTTTATGAAAAAGTTTTCATTCGATAATCAACTCTCCACTAGACAAGTCTAATATAGTTTTAGTCCGCTAAAACCTGGTCTTTTAAAAGGTTATGGGCGACTCAAGCAAGGAATCGGTCCACGGGATACCGCAGTTCTCGGGAACCGGCTACGATAATTGGAGCTTTAGAGTGGAGAGATACCTCAAGTCTTTGAAACTACTCGATGTCATCAAGAATGATCCACCAGCGGCTGCAGCTGAAATTCCGAAGTTTCAAGAACAAGACGAAAAAGCTGCAAACTTGCTGATTTCTTTCATCCATGACGATTTGCTGGACCTCGTCCGTGAAAAGGACACGTCGAAAGAAATTTGGAGAAGTCTTGAAGCCGTTTATGCGAAGAAGTTCGTCTCATCTCAGACTTTGGTAAGGAAGCAACTGGCGAAGCTCAGAATGGCAGAAGGATCGTCCGTGAAGAATTATTTGAAAACGTTCGAAGATTTGATACGGCAGCTGAAACTGGCTGAAGCACAGGTAGAAGAAAACGATGTCATCTCCCAGCTGATTGTCACACTCCCAGAATCGTTCGATCCTCTGGTTGCTGCGTTGGAAAATCTTGGTGAAGATCTGAAACTGGATGTTGTTCGAGAGCGACTTCTTGCTGAAGAACTTAAGAAAACTGACCGGGCATCAGATTCAAATCAAGAAAAACCAGCAGCTTTTTCGGGATCGAAGCAGAAACCTGACAAATTTCTTGGCAAGTGCAATCGTTGCCAGAAGAAGGGACACAAAGCTAAGGATTGCCGTGTGAAAGTGAAGGTAGAAGCTAATGCTGCTTGCGGAGGAAAGGCGGTAGCTTTCATGACTGGAAGGTGCACCGTTGAAAGAAACGCGGAAATGGTATCGTTTAAACTGGACTCTGGCGCAACTGATCATCTTGTCAACGTGAAGCATTGTTTCACCAACCTTACGAAACTGAAGAATCCTGTAGTCATAAATGTGGCGAAGGACGATCAGTCACTCATTTCATGGCATCGAGGCTGCATAATGGGTGTTAATAGCAAAGGTGTTCAAGTGGTCATCAAGGATGTACTATACGTGCCTGAACTTCGAGCGAATTTGTTGTCGGTGAAGAAGATGGCAAAGGCGAAATTGGACGTCACTTTCAAGAAAACGGAAGCTGTAATCAAACACGGTAGTCAGCTGATCGGAACTTGTGAAATGCGAGGTGATTTCTACGAATTCGACGTATTCATTGGAACTGTGGCTGCAAACTTGTGTGAAGATACAAGCGGCAATCTTTGGCATCGTCGCTTAGGCCATTTAGGAAGTAATAACTTGCAAGCGCTCGTGAAACACAACATGGTAACAAGAATTCCTGGGTTATCAAGTAAGCTGGATTTCTGTGATGTATGTGTTCTTGGAAAACAATGCCGGGAACCATTTACTGGAACGAGAGTGCGTGCTGTGAGGCCATTAGAAAGAGTGCATTCTGATGTGTGTGGCCCAATTACGCCGTCAGCATGGGATGGTTCTCGATACTTCGTTTCCTTCATTGATGATTTCACGCACTTCGCAGTAGTGTATCCACTCAAGAAGAAATCGAAAGTTTTCCAAAAATTCCGGGAGTATGTAGCCATGAGTACTGCTGCTTTGGGCCAAACAATCTCAAAGCTCACGGTTGACCAAGCAAGAGAGTATTGTTCCCTGGACCAGTGGGACTTTTACGTATCTAAAGGAATTCAATTAGAACCTACAGCCGCGTACATGCCACAGCAAAACGGAATGTCCGAGCGATTTAATCGGACAATCGTCGAAAAGGTTTGAGCGATGTTAATAGAATCAAGAGCTCCGAATACTCTTTGGAACGAAGCTGTTTTGGCGGCCGTCTATTTAACAAATAGAAGCCCGACAAGTGCTGTCCCGCATTGGAAAACTCCAGCTGAAATGTGGACCAGTCATAAGCCAGACCTTGGTAAACTGCGTGTGTTTGGCTGTAGAGCATTCGCTTGGGTGCCAGCACAGCTGAGAGGAAAACTAGATCCAAAGAGCAAATCTGCTGTGATGATATTGATATGGGATATTGAAGCAAAGAAATTGTTTCTGGCTAGAGATGTTAAGTTCGACGAAAGTAACTTTCCATTTGCGGATGAAAAGTATGACGAAACTCCCTTAGTTGTTATTCCTTACCAATACAACCATCAGGACAAGATCGATGTGAAGGTGCCTGGACCAACCGTGCAGAATGACGAGATGGCTGAACAGTTGAACGACATTCTAACTGATGACGAAGACAATGACGAAACTGAAGCGCTCCCTTCGCAAACAGACCGTGGTTCGAACCTTGAAATGGTAACCCCGAGGCGCAGCGAACGGGAGCGCAAGCTCCCCGGTAAGTTAAAAGATTTTCTCACCGGAAACATATTCACTGCCGTTCAATCCGATTCTCCAGATGATAGTCCAAATATCGCCGATTCCACCACATTGTATGATGAAGCTGGTCGCTTAAATTCCGATGTTCCTGAAGGATACAACGCTATTTCTGGAAGAGCTGACGAAAAACAGTGGAAGCTAGCTGTACGAGATGAACTGAGGTCACTCAATGAAAATCATGTTTGGCGAGTGGTAGAATGTCCAGCTGGTGTTATTCCTCTCAAATCCAAGTGGGTTTTTCGAGTGAAGCAAAACGAGAATGGAAAAATGATTCGATTCAAAGCCCGTCTGGTAGCCAAGGGTTTTCTGCAAAAAGCTGGTGTGGATTACGACGAAACGTATTCTCCTGTCGCTAAGCTGGCAACGATTAGAACCGTTTTGGCGGTAGCTGTTCACCGGAAGATGTTCATCCATCAACTCGATGTGAAGACTGCTTTTCTCTATGGGGAATTGAAAGAAGACGGTACCTGAAGGAGTCGCTGCTCCCTCAAATCATGTATGCAAACTGGAAAAATCGCTGTATGGACTCAAGCAAAGTCCACGCTGTTGGAATAATAAGCTAAACGAACTCCTACTAAAAATCGGTTTCTGTCGATCTCGACACGATTACTGCCTCTACACCAGGATTAACGATCGAGGCGGGATATACATCACAATCTACGTTGATGACTTACTGATTGTTGGCGATCGATTGGAATTAGTGCAGAAAATTAAATTGTCCCTTGCTCAAGAGCTGCAGATGACTGACTGTGGTGAAATAAATCATTTCCTCGGAATCAAGATTCAGTATGATCGTGTTGCTGGTGCTTTGTTGCTCTCTCAAGAAGTCGCTGTTGATCATGTGCTGGAACGATTTGGTATGCAAGACTGCAATAATGTCAAGACACCGATGGAAAAAGGCTGTGTGCTTCCAGTAGAGACCGCGGGAGCAGATTCTCAACCCTATCGTGAATTGTTGGGAAGTTTAATGTACACCATGCTGTGTGTGCGTCCCGATATTTGCTATGCAGTTGGATACCTTGGGCGCTTCCAAAGTCAGCCTGGAGAAATTCACTGGCAAGCATTGAAGCGAGTGGTTCGGTACTTAAAAGGAACCAGGAAAATGAAGCTGCTGTACAAGCGAACCGAAAGAGCAGAACCGTTAGTTGGTTATGCAGATGCTGACTGGGCATCAGATGCTGTAGATCGAAAGTCTGTCAGTGGATTCATATATAAAGTATTTGGTAGTACGGTATCCTGGGCTAGTCGAAAGCAACAAACCGTTGCATTGTCATCGTGCGAGGCTGAGTATGCGGCATTAAGCGCGGCAGTTTCGGAAGGACTGTGGTTAAATGGAGTATTAGAAGGTTTGAAACAGATCGAACCAAACAGTGCTTTCAAGCTTTACGAAGATAATCGTGGTAGCATAGCAATGGCAAAGACTACCGAGAACAAGCGTGTGAAGCACATAGACGTGAAGCATCACTTTTTACGGGATCATGTGGCAAATGGAAAAATTAAGTTAGAAGCCATAGGAACAGAAAATCAACTAGCAGATGTATTCACCAAAGCATTGGTCATCGGACGTTTCCGAAACCTGAGGGCGCTCCTGGGGCTTACCGATTCAGAGGGGGTGTTGGAATAATCGGTTACACCAGCAAGCAGGTTTGCATAGCAACCATTGTTTGAGACATCAAACATTTTATGAAAAAGTTTTCATTCGATAAACTCTCCACTAGACAAGTCTAATATAGTTTTAGTCCGCTAAAACCTGGTCTTTTAAAAGATATGTTCCTCATTCCGAGTGTGCCAAACTTGGCAGACATTGCCCATTCTAGAACAAATACTACTCTTTGATCTATGGAAGAGAAGCGATCTACTAATCAAATTTGATCTCTTTTGTAGTATGGAACATATGCTGACCGAATCATGTCCTCTTTGTTACTTTTTGGAACCGCAAATTACGTGGATAACAGCGTCCGAAACTTCCACACATAGTAGTTTAGTTGCATGTTAAAAGTAGCTCTCCCATAGATTACATTGTAGAATGCTTGGTGCTTTCTCAGATATCCGTTACTTTTACTTAGTTCCATACTAATGCTTCCCTCACTCATCAATAACCACTCATATTCTACTATGCGAATGCAAAACATACATTTATTTCCACTTCCAATATTGTATATTGAGTACTCTATCAAACCATATATAGTAAGGTATAATATTTCATTAACGCATTTGGTGAAAGGATCCATGCACAATTCCTGGTCGCCACCCCGAATTGTGCATGGATATTTCAACTGGGGAGGAATTGGAATTGTATATCCTGGATCAATAAATGGGCCCGGTTTAGAATTTGTGCTATTCAGCTGCCCGACCGGTAAAACCACCAAAAACATTATAATTATAAGTTTTTCAATAGTTATCAGTATCGCTAAACGGTGAAAATCAAGCGAAGAGAACGTACAGGAAACGGCCACGAGAAAAAAGTGAGGTTCGTCCGTAGTGATTAAAATAAAGTTTTACAGTTTCAATTTCAGTGTAATCAAAACTCTGTCTGGTCAGGAAATCAAAGTGAAATATAAATATAATGTAATATGATGTACTGAATAGATGTAACTTATACAACGAAACATAAGCCAGATTGGAAAAAATAGAAACACTGTGAAACAATGTGAGCTGTAATGCAATCATCTTACGATAATAATTTCAAAAAAAAAATTCATTATATGAATCGTATTAGTGGTGCATTATGTCAGTAATCAATCTTATCTGAAGATGTTGAGAATATTGTCAACCACACCAACTTTGAAAAAGATTAACACAATACTGTTAAATAACCCAATCGTACCCGAAAAACATATGCTATCTAAACTATATCTATTATTGTTACTTGTTAGAAAATTTTGTTATTTTCATTACTAACGAAACCAGACTTAAACACTTGTTACGAAAACTGCTTTTTGATAAAAACTTGTTACTGTTTGATTATTGGGTACCCATAGTTTTGTTCTATCGCATGGCGATATGATCAGCATAGACTAACCCGTCATTACCTGTTCTAAAATCGCCATTGTGTTGGGTCTCATTGCTGAACCAAAACCGTGAAATAGAAATGAAATCAGAGAATATGGTACTTCAAATCATGAGCTTCCCATCCCAAGATAAATTTATATTTAAAACTTCTTTTTCATCTGATTTTTTATATTTACTCGCACTCTGGACTGCATTTTACTGATATTGCACCAATTTCAAGTATTCAATTTTGAATTCAACCTTTTACATTGTACTTGAGCAAAAGACGAACATTGTTAAAACCTCTCTGATGTACCAAACAAGAAAAACAATTAATTTACTTCAATTGAATAGAATTTTATTCTGCATGTTCTCTTAATTCTGTAGTATTGAATAATTTGATGCCAGAATACACACAGGAACGGTATATGGCATTATTTTCAAAATTTATCTTTTGCCTCGCGCAGTGCCTGCATTGTTGCCAATGGAGTATTCTTTCCAATAGAAAACTGAACGCTCTCTTTCTGCACTCGCATGAAAACATTGATAAGTTTTTCTTGTCCTATTGTTGAAGGTATCATGGCACGGCGACCATCTAGATCTGCTTCTTTAGCTACCGCGAGTAACTTTGAAATGTTCTCATTATCAGGTTCAATGGTATTGCCAAATCGAAGATTATTCAAAGCATACTCGTGACCACAGTAGACCTTTGTATCATCCGGAAGAGCTGAAAGTTTTGTAATCAAGGCATCGTACATTTGTTGGGCAGTACCTTCAAAAAAACGACCACAACCTGCCAGAAATAGGGTGTCCCCGGTGAAAACAACCTTGTCCTCAGGGGTTTCGATGTAGTAGCATATGTGGGAAGTCGTATGACATGGAGTCGAAATACAGCGCACTTTTAGGTTGCCGATGTTTAGTGTGTCATCCTGACCGACAGGATTTGTCAAATTAGGAATGCGTTCATCCTGCCCACCATAAATAGACAATGGACCTAGACTTGTATCCATTTGATAATGTTTGAATAAATCAGCATTCCCACCGGCATGATCCCAGTGGTGATGAGTGGTTAGCACCTTATTCAATGATACACCCGATTCCTTGGCAGATTTCAACACCCGTTCCGGCTCAACTGGATCTACAATGGCCGCATGTTTTGTCTCGTTACAGATTATCAGATACATAAAGTTATCTTTTAGGGCTGGTATTTTGGTTACCGTCATGCGAGTCATGTTGGTAGTTTGCACAAGTGACGACCGCCTTCGAAGACTCCAGCTATTAACTGTTTATAATTTATTTCTTTATGTTTTGCAGCATACATTAAAATTGATACTTCTTACCTCTAAAATATGCCGCTGTTAAACCTTGTGAAATGCGATGCGGTAAAAAATTCAATAAAAAAGCCATTCAAATATAGAGAAAAACAATCAGAGAAAATTGATAACAGCGATCGAACCTACAGCACAAATTATCTAACACTTACTGATTGAAGAATGCAATATGACACAGAAAATAGCTAACTAAATATGAAAATGAGAATGAATTCTACGCGTTTATAAAATTGTAATTGTACTTCGGATTGATATCGAAGTTGAATGTAAATAACACTTCCGGTGAAACTCTCAACGGGTGAGCACGTTGCATCGTGTTAGTCCGGGGAAAATTCGAGTATTTCGCAAGAAAGAAAGGATTTTCAGCCGTACTTTGACGATTCGACGCAGCCACACAGCGAGATTTTCGCTTGTAGTCAAGTGAAAAGAAAGTCCACTGGACTATAAACGAAAATTAACTGGCAATATAGCCTTAGTTTCTGTGCCATCAATTCGGCGTCATCTCAAGTGAGGTGACGCCAACCAGAAAGGAAGAAGAAGAAGAATGTAAATAAATAAATAATTACACGAAAAACTAGAACTACTTTTTAAGAGGTTGTCATAAACTTGACATTATACACTTACATTACAAATGACCTAGACTTTATGTAATTATTAATGGTAATGTGTGTCGTGACCACCAGCCAATTTCGATTGCCGTCTCTCCATTTTTGAACCGTCTCGCGCAAGTGTCGTCGAACGAATGACGAAATTTTAATAGCTGCAATATTTCCAGCAAATTCTTGCACAATCATTAACTCAAGACCAAGCAAACACCAGGACTGCCATGGCAACATTGTCAAGGAAACGGAGGGGAAATAAACAACGTTTTATTTCCTTCTTTCTGTTTTTTTTAGAATGCTTTCGAAGCTTCCGTTTTGGCGAATTTTCATAGACCACTAGACCAAGAACGCAAGGAATAAGGTTGATGATACAAATATACATACCTATTTATCACAGGGCAGAATGTTAAGACGATGAACAGAAGCATTCGAACATTTATTTATTCATTTATTCATCTATTTTTTTTATTTATTATATATTTTATTCTACTTATATTACATCCTCCACAATGTGCACAATAGCCAACTGGTTAGGGCATGCTCAGGAGTGTTTTAGTTCTAAATGCATAATTTATGTCAGTTACAAAAATTAAATCTGAATTTTATAACAAGAAAAACTGGCAGCTCCAGCAGTGTTTTACTCGTGTTTCAAATATACAAAAAATAGAACGGCTTCGTAGACCAGTTTTAAATTTGACAGAAGAACTGGTCGAATAAATAAAACTAGAACGGTTTGCTAGGGATACATTTGTTCCAGTTTCTGCTCTGTTAAAGATCTTCCATACAGAACTTCTAGCTACTGAATTTGCTCTTAGCAAACTGAACAATGTTATAAAAATGAATTGACAGTTGTGCAAATATTTGCAGATGTCCTCGCGATCCCCTCTGAAAAAAAAATAATTATAAGGCTTAAGACCTTACACGATCATTGAAAGTGTCATTACTAACAAATAATATCATTTTAATGAACGTGTATGATGCAGTAATGACGAGTTTTCTATGCAAATTTGAAATATCATCATTAAAAATGTAAAAATAATTTTCGTGTAAGGGCCGGCCACGCTAATGATGTATAGATTTTCATACACAGTCATGATTTTATTAATTTCTCTCTATGCTAGGGATCCTATAATCAGATATCAGCGGAGTCATTGTTATGATTCCAATTGTGCGGAGTGTTGATATCAAATAGATCATAAATGATGTTTGAAAGAAATGTGAAATAATACACAAATACTTTATGCTTTCCTCACTGAATTCAAACAAAACTGATGAATATACTAATTTTGTTTGCTGCAAGTGTGATACTCCTCAAGCAAACAAACCTGGACATTGAAAAGGACACTCCCACACATATACAAATATCTAAATGTGTGGTATTCTTCAAAAAAAAATTCTTTCATTCTTACATTTGTCCATAAACTTGTATAACCTACAAAGTGAAAAGTGCTCAGATCAGTATGGCAATCTCTGAGGACACGAAGTGAGTTCCACTATTGCAATTACTTCCGAAACTAGAATGCGGGAACGAATATTATAAGTATAATCGAAGTCGGTTCGAGAAAAGTGACTGGGATCCATTTTTGAGTCTACGGCTACAATAATCGGTCTTTTATTAAAAAAAAGGTAAAAACCGGGAACCAGGAAAGCTAAAATTACTTTGTTCTATCGACTACTGACGTCGACTACCAATTGAAATAGTTTTGAGACAAGTTTAGACATTATTTTACGTTTTTTACTTCGTCGCGTTTAGTGACGGTATAAATATTTGAGCAATCTTCACCCTGTAAATCTGGTTGTTTATAAAAATCAGTCAAGTCATCACTGAGAAAAGTGAGTGAGATCTAGTTTGGAATATTTGACCACTATTTCCGGTGCTTCCGGACCCTGGACCGGTTTAAGTCACGGTGTACAATGTTTAACACACTTTACCCTATAACTCCGAAACCGGAAGTCTGATCCGGATAAAATTTTGAAACTTTGTATGGGAATATGAGACCTTTGATTTGAACCTTAAAATCTGATAAAAATCAGGAAATAATTTGAAATGGTAATTTTTACACTAATAACCCTGTAATTCCAGAAGCAAAAGTCAGATCGAAATAATATTCAATCAGACAATTGTACCTTTCATTTTATTTTAATTTTGTGAGAATCGGTGTTTTGCATGAATAACCCTGTGATTCCGGAAGTCGAATTCGAATAAAATTGAGGAACTATGCATGGAGATACAAGACCTTTCATTTGATTCTAAGTTCATGAAAATCGGTTCAGCCATCTTTAAGTGAGAGCGAAATATGTTACATACAAACTCATACAGACAATAACGATTTATTAATTTCAGTTGTTTGACGTAAAGCCGCCATAACTAAGTTCAGTTTTTGCTATGACTGAGCGGAAACATATATTGGAGAAGCCAAATGAATGAAAGACTAACAGAAAAGATGAATTTTTGGAAAAAGATACGCTACTACCTTCACAGGGGTCTGTCGCTGACGATGTCCAGCCAGCGACTGGCACCATTAAAGAAGGTGACAAGCGATTATAAATACACTCTCCTACTCAATGCTTGATCGGAGAAATAGGTATAAAGCAAGAAGACTAGTGTTTGATGGACAGAGAAGATGTTTGGATATAAGGTATCGGTCGGGTGACGGCCAGGATGTAGACCATGTTCGATGTACGCGCTATTGTGTCTGTTTGGCGTTTTAGAGTGACTAAAACAAGATTCAGAGTGGCGAAATGGTAGCGCGTATGCACGGAATGCATAAGAACGCAGGTTCGAGTCCTGTCTGAACGTATCTTTTTCCAAAAATTCATCTTCTGTTAGTTTTTCATTCATTTGGCTTCTCCAATATATGTTTCCGCTCAGTCATTGCAAAAACTCATACTGACATTTTTCATAGTCGACGAACTGAGTTGAATGGTATATGACACTCGGCCCTCCAGGCCTCGATTCAAACATCGGTTTTCACAGTGATTACATAACCTTTCTATATGAGAAAGGCAAAAAGAAATACAGTGCCGATTGAAAGTTTCCGTCCATTTTCCCGGACAATTATATTACATCAATAAAAAAAATTACTCAATTTGAAAAGATCCAGGTACAGTTGAGTCTGCGCTTATACGAAACGCTATTGGAATTCCGAAGATTTCTTTCCGGTATTTGTGCGAAACCATTTTTTGTTGAGAATATATTTTCTTTACCAAAAAGAATATTTCCGTATAAAATGTTCAAAACGACGACTGTAACAATGAGAGATTCTCTTTGTTTACTTTCTCTTTCGATTATTACGAAATATTCCTGCTTTTTTCGGTAATTTCTTCAGTGCAAATTAAAAGATGATAGCTTTAGTTATTATTATCGGTAAATAATTGGAGAGAAGGATTGCTAAAAGTACCGTAATAATTGAAAGAGAAAGTAAACAAAGAGAATCTCTCATTGTCACATTCGTTGTTTTGAACATTTTGTACAGATTTGTTCGCTTTCTCACGGCAGTATATGTTTAGAAAAAAGTATACAAATGGCAACAATTATGACCAGCGGATTGAATATTAATTAGATTACAAAAAAAAGTCATTATATTCATGGCATTTTGTTCAATTTTAATAAATGTATTTCCTCAGTGATGGTTACATCGATTTTTATATGCTTAGATTAAAAAATATAGGATTTCATAGACAAAAATTATTCGGAAAAATATCAATTGTGTTTTGTCAAAAGAATGAATGAGTACATAATGTAAAGAGAAGCGAATTCCTTAAAATAGGACAATAAATTTCTTTAGTTTAATGAAATTGTAATTAGATGCAAAAAAAAACCATTTAGTAACATTTAGGGGTTTTTTGGTTTGTACGTAAAGTACATATTTAGTTTCGATTTCTTTGCGTTTCGCCTTCGGCTCATCAGTGCTTAAAGCAGTTCAAATTGAACCGCCATCTCCGCCTAACAGTTCAATTTGAACCGCTAAGCAGACGCAAAGTCCACACTATTTATATGACACTTTAAGGATATGACACTAGGTGCCATATCCTATCCGAACACCGATCCCCGATTTCCGTACCAGGAAGTCGTTTGAAATGACGATGCAAAGAACGCCAAACTCTTCGAAATTACTCTAAAGGCTGTTCTATTTCGTCGATTTCGTTCGTTGGCGACCAAACGAAGCAAGTTTGGCCTAAAATTTCTGCTTCCGGATATATTATTCCAAAACGGAACTCACCTGGATTTCCCAGAGATGGGTTTAATTTAATTTGATTTATTTTTAATTTTCGTCTTTTGAATAATGATTTAATATTTAATAAATTAGAGTTCAGTTATGGAAAAAGTCTTAGAGTGTATTGTCCATTCAATCACTCTTTTAATTGTTACGATTTACGACGTTTCGGTAGAATAACGACTGAACCCATCGACTTTCGACCTGTAGTTAAGAAATTGTTTGAAAATAAAGGAATAGGCTCTAATAATTGAAAGAGTAAGTAAACAAAGAGAAACTGTCATTTGCATTTGGGACCTTTTCTAATGTTCATCGAGAATTGTTTTCAAATAAATCGGAAAATTTTCAAATATACATTGTTAGTCGTATGTCGTATGTACCTGGATGTATCTGGAAGTTCGATTCATTGGCTCAAAGAATAAGATGAAAATTGGGCCATTCGTTTCTAATTTAATTTCATCAAAAAGCAGAGGCTCACTTCGTTCCAAATTCCCCGCGATTCTTTCTCTCTTTCAAATTTGGTAAACTCATTTAAATACAGTCATACCGCCTCTGAACAATCCAACGCAATTTTATTATTCTAGAGAATCTACCAGAACCTAAAGAGCGGACTGTGAGAGCGATTGAGAGTCAAAGAGAAAGAGTTTGACTCATTCGAGACGAACGCAGAAAGGACGGGGAGTGTATTCCAACTTTCTGCTTTCAACCAACATAAGCAGAGACCGGTTCGAAGCAATTGGAAACAGTTCAGCTTCTTCAGTTATTTCTTTGTTTCGGACGAGTTAAGTGCATTTAGATAGAGTATTACTGCAAGCTCGTCGCGCTGTCCCTTTCTGAAAAACTGTCTTGTATGTGAGATACGTGTGAGTGTTTCTGTTCACCTTTTTCGCAAAACCTGCCTCTGGTCAAGCAAACAGTGATAGTACTACCGGCTAACCGGAAGCAGCGTGTCCGATCATTGTCGTAGTGCAATTGCGGAAAATTAAGTGCCAATCGTGATTCTTGGATTAACGTGAATCCCCTGTAAGGAGTAATACGAGAAGAAGAAAGGCTCCCATATTAATAAAAAATCGCCAACGAACGGTGTAGGTAGTTCTCAGCTAACAGGAAGCAAGCAATCGAAAGAACCAACAAAATGTCCGAAGCTGTAGAAGTCGAGCAAATCATCGAAAGCAAGCCACGAAAGGTAATAATAAAATAATTGCACTCACAGCATCCACTCGGTTTCGACTGTGGAGGTTTTTATGAAATTTATTTGAAAGGAAGTAGGATATATCTCAAGTCCTGATGTCAGTATTTGCAAGTTTTCTAATTACTATGGTTGTATTTAAGGTAAACAAACTGGGCAGATATTTTGTTTTCTTAAAGATACTGTTTAAAAAAAATATGTGAATTTGTAAATAGTTCTAACAGGTCATGTTCTCCAGTTCAGAAAATGTAATTTTTGCAATGAGTACTTTTTTCCATAGTGACATCCCTAAGACACATTCCTCTGCATCTGCAAAAGTTTTGGTACATAGCTATTTTCACGAGCACATTCTATATGTATGCTATCCGTCAGACCAGACACATAATACATGTGTGACGAGGATTTATTCAAACCCCACATACATGCTACTAAGTAAATATGCACTTACATTATATGAGTGAGCACATGACGACAAAGCCGACGACCGTCAACGAGGACGAGACAGATCGATAAAGCCTGGATGGTGGTGGTTACTCTTGGCTCCTGCTGCTTCTGTGTCGAGTTCAATGCAGTGTAGGCGACAGTGGGTGGTTTTTGGCCTCAGAGGGTTACCAACGTAGAATACAGCAGCAAGTAAAATATTACATTCAAGGTAAAGGCTCGTAAGCATAATCGAAAGAGAAGTCCTCGCCATACGCGCGGCGAATGTGGGCACACGCATCAAATATAAACCGCAACTTCGATTCTGCTCCTTAGTACACAGCTACACATAAAACCCCTGGTGGAAGGTCATGTACCCCTCCGAAAGCAAATCGGTCCAACAGAAAGAAGAATCGAAAGTTTTTGAGCTCAAGCGGGATAGACGAACTGAGAAAAATGAACGCTTGATTCTACTCAACCTTTCTCCACATCCTTTCCAGGCGTTGCATGCATATTTATCCGAATTTCGCTCTCTGGTTCCCGTTCACATAAAACTAGACTCGTTTTTCCAACCGTTTCCCGGTTCTTGTTGCGCATTGCGAAGAGATATTCACTAATTGGTGAGAGACTCCTTTGATTGCACTGCTGAGAATGCAGTTCGTTTTTGATTTCTGAGCGTTGATGGAATGACATTCAAAAGCGTGTTAACCGGAAATATATGTATATGAAAATTAAAATTCTTGTTCGAAAATCCAGTGTATAAATGGTCTATTGGTAATGGTCTAATGGTAATCATTCCATATCAGCGCAAAACAATAACACGGAAACGACCTTGTTCAAATGAAATCACCTAGCGCTATTTGCTACGGTACGGATCTCGATTGGACTAAATGACATCAAAATCATTCATAATTTGTTTACGTCTTCAAAATTTCATAATTTTGAGCATCTCTCCACTAGCTGAAGATTCACAAGAGTCTTCGCCATCATTAGCTTAGTTCTACCCACCGTAAGACATATTCGAAAAAGGTAAACGATTGAATTTCTCGGTTAATTTTTCAAAAGGGCGTATAAGCAAGTGACAGTTTCTCTTTGTTTACTTTCTCTTCAATTAATTACCAAGCGGTTTCCGCGTTTATCACTCAACTCTTTGCATGAAATGATACCCGAAACTTTCGACTTTCAAACAGAATTGTGATATTAAAGAAAATCTTTTTAATCACATCACAATAATCGAAAGAGAGAGTAATTAAAGAGAAACTGTCACCTGCTTATAGGCCCTTTTGAAAAATTAATCGAGAATTGCTAAAGTAAATTGTTTCGAAAAATTACTCCACAGAGATTGAACTCGAACCTGCAAACTTTTTTTTTTTTTTTTTTTTTTTTTTTCAATTATAGAGGCTTTAACATCTTAGGTCATTCGCCTCTTCGGACCAGAAAATCTTTCTGACCCTATGTGCGGGGTTGGGAATCGAACCCAGGCGGGCTGCGTGAAAGGCATCGACTATCCCATCACGCTATACCCGTCCCCCACCTGCAAACTTTCTCCACCCCGTAAAATTTGAATTATTACGAGGCACGCATTTCCTTCCCTATCCACTATGGTCCGAAACGGGAAATTAGCGTGACAAAAATATTTTCACTATTGAATATTAGTTTTTTGTAGGTGGTGTCTTCACAAAAGTTGTTTGTAATCAAATGGCGCTTCTTTTGATGAAAAATGTTACTAGGGTGGTCCTCATTTAGATTGAAATTTGAAATCTAACTTTCTTAATTGAACTCAAAAATGATTTCATTGTACAATAAAATTGTAGGAAATTTTATTTTAAGCAACTTTGCTGAAAAAAACATTTTCATTTGATTGAGTCACATCAATTTATGCGAATAAAAGAAGGGTGGCTTCTGAAAATTCACTTTTATTGTTCTAACTTTTTTGTGAAACGTTCTACGGAAAAGTTGTCTTCAGAAGAGTTGTTGTACTAATCATTGCGCACATTGTACAACCAAGCTTTTTCATATGAGCCACCAATAAAAAGTTATGTTTATTTTTTCATCAAAAACTAGTCAAGTTTCAAATATAAATATTCATTAAATGCCAGATCGATAAAAATGTATCCTATGGGGTTCCTGAAAGGTCATAATATAAGTAAATATTCAAGAGAAAATTGGAAGGGTGTTATTTTTTTAACTTATTTAAATTAGTTTTAAAAATACCTTCAAAAACATTGCATAACTCTTAAACGCCTTAACGTATCAACATACTTCCTTCGGCAAAATGATAGTATCAAATTAGTTCTACAAGTGTTCCATACATTGTCCATTCGAGAAATGAGAAGCACAAAAACTCAATCAAATGAAAATCTAGAGAGGTGCTTTTTTCAGCAAAGTTGCTCAAAATAAAATTTACTGCAATTTTATTGTACAATGAAATCATTTTTGAGTTCAATTAAGAAAGTTAGATCTCAAATTTCAATCTAAATGAGGACCACCCTAGTAATATTTTTCATCAAAAGAAGCGCCATTTGATTACAAACAACTTTCGTGAAGACACCAACTACAAAAAACTAATATTTAATAGTGAAAATATTTTTGTCACGCTAATTTCCTGTTTCGGACCATAGTGCTATCGTTGATCGGGTAAAGACGTTTAAGACGTGTTTTGTCTCATTATTTGAAAACAGATGGAATTTGGAATTCCTTAACGATAATTAAGACCATTTAAAACCCTTTTGCCATTCTCCTTAAAAATCATATTGAAATGCTGGAGAACCGACTTTCAAACAGCACATCAGAAACCCACAGTGTTTGTGATTATCAAAAAATAAAAAAATCCAAGTAACATAATCGTAGTAGGTGTTTTTCTAGACCCCTATGTTATTATTTGATATTTTCAATTTTTTCAAATTTTTCACAAAAAAATACGCCATTTTGTAGCTGTAAAAACTCCCAAAAGTAACAAAAAACGAAAAGGAAAAACCTCGCGCTTGAGTATTTTTTATGTAGAAAGGGTGTGCAAAATTAGTTTATTAGTGAATTAGTTTTTAAATGACGATGGACACGGACTTTTAAAATGCACTTTCGAGAAAAACGCGTTTTAAGTTTATTTTCTATAAAATCGAAGGAAACAATTTCTCTAACACTTTCAAAAAATTCTCTTTTTTCTTAGTATTTTGTTATAATACAACATTTGAATTATGTTTCGTCAAATTTTCAAATCAAGTCAAGGCACATAAACTCCACAATTTTGTCCGATAGGCTTAAAAATTCGACAAAATATTCTTGAAATGCTTTACTATAAGAAAACATAAAAAAATTAAAGGATTTTTCAAAAGTGTTAGACCCCTTAAGTTTTTATGCGGTTTTTGCATTCAAAGTGGGTTTATTCGTGTAATCAATAAGCGCATAGTAAAGTCACATTTTGGCAGCTTCTAGTTCTCATTTACGGGGTTATCCTATGTTTGTACGCAGGGCACATAACCGTTTTTACATTTCTTTACGTTTCGTCTTAGACTCGCCAGCGCAGTGTTTGGCAAGTAGCATTAACTTTACAACTGCTTAGTGGTTCAAATCGAATTGCTTCAGTTTGCATTAAACAGTTCAATTTGAACTGCTCTGCACTGACGAGTTTAAAATGAAACGTAAAGAAAAGCTTTTAGTTGTTAGTTGCTAATAAATGTTATAGTCGTTTTGGAAAATATGTTTGTTGCTAATAAACGTTTTAGTCGTTTTGGGAAATATTCGGTGAATAGTTGGATATTTACGCAAATGTTTATTCATTACTCATTATTGATTGATATACAATAGGTAAGCTTTAAGATTGCTAATATAGAGTTAAATCGATTTACTATGTCCCTGAAATATTATTTAATGCTTATTAGTTTCCTGGTCCAGTCCAGTGGCGTATCTAAGAGGGGACGAAGGGGGCACTCGCCCCGGGCGCAACAGTTTAAGAGGGCGACAAACCAATCTTTGGGATCTTTTTTATTTTGCTCATCCAAGTAATCCAAGCCCAGATTTTTTGCTCACCAAACCAATGATGGAGGCGGCAAATCTTATTTTGATCCGGGTGTCAAATTTCTTCGGTACGCAACTGGTTCATTCCAACCAGTCTAACTAACAATCCGTTATTTGTTGTACAGATTTAGCTGAAAGTAAATTTATCTGGTATATCAATTAACGGCCAGAAGGGGAATAATCCTAGCAATCGTTTATTAGTTTTGGTAATAGTTCGAAATGAGATATGTTTCATTTAGAGTGATACAAGAAAAAATCGATGCAATGTAAATATACATCTTAGCTCATTTATTTATTTAGGTGTCTATCAATCCATACGATGCAAATAAATTTTCTCTACTTGTTCAATGCATTCCACTGAAAAAGATAAGACGAATATAATAAATTTTACCCCAGACGAATATCTCACTACCAACTATTTCAATTATCACAGATAAAGAAATGATACTGTTATCAATTTGAGCTTTATCTATCGATTGTAGGTCAATCAAGAAAATAAATAGTGAGGCTCTTTGTGAGATTAAATGGGAATATATACATGTACTACTTTGCATTGGTTTGTCAAACACACTGACCCACTCAATCAGTATTGATTTTAATGCTTCACATGTTCTCTGCTAACTTGAGAGATCGTAGCGATCGCAAACCCGCCTAAAGAATCCCGCTGTAGTCTGGTGCACTAAGTGACTCACGATGATGGAAGGAAAATAAAACATAAACGTAGCGGATGAGTCAGATATATTCCACAGAGAAAAGGGTAACCAAGCTGTTCCTGCCGATGGTGGTGTGTGACAGCACATATAAAGATTAGAGTTGCAGAGGAAATTGTCGAAAAAAGTCCATGACGTGTCTTTTATAGGCTGCGGCGGATATTTATCCTATGTTGAAGTGGATATTTTTGTAGCAGAAAATGAAAAAACTGTTCGTGAGTCAGTTTTGTTTCCACGGTTGAAATGAAAAGTATCGTATAAATAAAAAATCCGATTCTTTTATTTATAACTTAAAGAATTCAAGTTATATGTTTCTTATCAGACATCCATCGAGTTGTTGGAAGCTATGGATTATTGGAAGTTATGAATTGGCACGATTTCTAGTACTTCTCCGTTTTTCAACACCAGCCCCTTCCAGTCGGGAAGCACCGACAAATAGACATAACACAACTGTATTATTTATCGTTCATGTTAAAAATAAACTTACATTTTTTATCAAAAATTTGTTTGAGTTAAAATAATTTTTATTATATTCAGTGGATAAAATCTAATTAAAAATAAAAAGTTCCAAATGTAGTGCTATTTCGTTTGTGCTGCAAGTTATAAACATTTGTGACGCATTCTGCATCGCCGCAGTGCTTATCAGCCTCAGAATTCCGGGGCAATTACTAACGTAAATAATTGTTCCCTTTCAACTGTTTATTGGTGTTTTTTCACAAATACATAATATGAAGTGGTTGTAGATTTTGTTGCCATTTGTCAATATGTAGAGGAACGTAGTATAAGGCCCCACACCGGAATATAATTGAAATATATGTATTGAAATTTTAAATTTTCGCTTCGGGAAGTAACTTCTGAATTTTCTCCTGAAGACTATAATTGAATTTTATCAAGATTTAATAGGGTATTCAGCCACAAAGGGGTTTGCGGTTTTATATTTGATATTTTTAAATACTACAATTATGATGCCATTTGCTTTCTTTTTCAATTATTTCTGTCGCCGGAAAAGATCATAGTTCATTTTTTACTATCAATACATGCAAGAAAGTATCTGAATTAGCAAAGATTGCTGTGTGATCAATCTAAAACTTTGTCGATCGACAAACTTCAAAGCTTTTAAAATTAATTATGACACTCAAGCAGTGTTCTGTTCGTGTAGCCTTTTTATACTAAATATCGGCATAATTTGAATTGATAATTGAGTCGTTTACTGTACTCAAATCAAGCATTGTTTTTTCTTTATATTTAGTGCAACTGCAGAATCCGTTCAGAAATCTGCTTTCCTCTGTTTAAATGCAGAAACCGTTTTTCAACATACCGGTGCAAATTAATTGCTTGTATCAATTTGCATACCAAAACGATACACTACCCGATCAGCAAGCAGTTTATAACAAAAAGCAATTCAACCTAAAAACTGTTGCCTGTATATTCAAAACAAAAATAAACCGTGATTTTGACAATAGTTGTGTAGTCCTACGTCAACAGTTCGAACAATACTATCTATTACCATAATTTTTCATGCACCTATTTGGAGTATGAAATTGAAAATAAAATTATTTCATGGAGCATTAATTTTCAATCAATTTTGAAAGCAATATTAAACGTTGTTTTAAAATTATAATTGATTAATCGGAAAATCAAAGAAAAACCACCTAACAGCGAGAGTTTGTTCAATAAGCTAACATTAAATATACCACATGCAACCTGTAATTGAATCACCACAACTCAGCAGATGAGTAATATATTTACTTACTATTAAGTATTTAAAACTCACCTTTCAGTATAGCTTTGCACATGCCTTACGAAAACTACTTAGAGCAACATTTCTCAAAATTAGGTTATCGAGTGGAACTCCAAAATTGGGTAGACGGTACTGAAAGTTAGGTAGGTTTCGTCTCCGGAATTTGAAACTAAAAATTGTTACTGGGGAACTGGGAAAATTGCATTGTTGGTGCTTCAAAAATTATTTCTTCTTCTCAGGGTGTCGATTCCTAAAAAAGCTTCGAAAATTCAACCTAAAATATCTGCTATTATCAGAGAATATTTACCCCATTTAGGGAAAAAATCTATTGATTTTTTTTAGTAAAAAAATTATTCCTTTCACATTAACTTTATAGTTACTACCAAATTTGTTTAATTTTTGTAACAGGAAACTTTACAGAGCAAAGAAAGAAAAAATCGATAAGTAGGGTCCGTAATTCTTTGAAGCCAATGTTGACAAATGCCTCTCAATCAGCAATCAGAACAAATTGGTTCAAGTGGTACGTTCCCCTGGTTATTTAGAGATTTGTGCCTTGCCACGGCTTCTCAACATTTTCCTGATGGGATGGGAAGGATAAGAGCAACATGGAAAGGAATTGTGTAGTGGAAAAACAGTACGAAACAAATAGAAACAAACCATTCTGCATTCCCGAAGGCATGCTGAACATGCTGCCGGTGACAATTTTAATGAAATCTCCAACCCCCCAATAGAATTTAGGAATTTAACGAAAGTAACAGCATTATGCATTACTGGAAGAATGCAGAACGATTCGTAGTATTGGAGGACGTAAATTTAGTACCCCATAAGGGATACTTAACAATCTACTAAAATCTTTTACGTAAGCCGCTACTTATATCAAAGTTTGACATTTTTTAATTTAAACGTACTCAGAACGTTTTGATGTACAAGCGCTATTTGTGTTGTTTACAGTGAGTTAAAAAATGGAAATTTCAAGAGATGGATTTCGTTGGATTATTTTTCACAAGTTTCGACGTGAATTATCTCAACAAGAGTGTGTCAATGAACTTTGTTCTTTGTTTGGCAATGAAGCACCATCCAAAACCACTGTATATCGCTGGTATAGTGAATTCAATCGTGGTCGTAGTTCGGTCGCCGACGAATTTCGTGAAGGTCTCCAAAATCAGTTGTTTTGTCAGAAACCATCAATGCTGTGCTTGAACTGATAATGTAAGATCATGATGTAACATACCGTGAGATGGAGTCATCCTTGGGCATTAGTTCCACATGCGTCTATTTAATATTACATGAACCTGGCCGTAAAAACGGTTTGTTCTCGTTGGATCCCGCACAATTTGACAATCGCTCCAAAAGAGGCCCGTTTCGATTGGTGTAAGGAAATGTTAAAAAATACGATCGCAGTTCATCTCCCGGCTTATACGAGATCGTAAACTGGTGACGAATCATGGATATATATGTATGAGTCGGAAACTAAACAGCAATCGAATGTATAGGTGTTCCAAGACGAGCTATATCCAACAAAATTCATTGGCGCACGAAAATGACAACTTTGCCGCTGAAGCAACGTAAGACGGTCAATTTTGAATGGTACACAACCATATGTTTGCCTGAAGTCTTTGGAGAAATTCGCAAAACGAACAAGTGAATACGAATCATCCTCCATCATGACAATGGGAGCTCTCACACTCTGTTTTTTATTTTCGAAAGCAAAGTCTTGGCATTACATTCCTTCCGTGGAATTTGGCCTTTCTGTTTCAACAGACTTCGCAACCGATTCTTAGCGTACAGAGCCATTGCATGACTAGTACTATGGATCCTACTGACACAAAGAATCCTTCCAGGTCGGGGCTCGAACGTACGACAGCTGGCTTGTAAGACCAGCGTGCTATGCATTGAACCGTCAACCCGGGACATTTTTATTTCCGAGTATCAATAAAAAATCCGTGGTCAACGATTTTCTTTGCAGTGGCAAAAATGATTTTCTGATTCGTTCGATCGCATGCAAAAGTGTATCGATCATCATTAGAAAAACAATAAAGCAATTTTCACTTAAAAATGTTTGTTCTTATTCGCTATTCTCGATATATAAGTAGTGGCACTCGTAATGCCAATAGAGCAAGGATTCATTCACTCCAGGAAGAACGATGAACCCTTCTGACTATAGCTCTCTACCTTAGTTGTATGAATAAAACGTAGCAAGCTTGAATTTTCTGTCAAAAGAAGAGATTTTACTACACAACTTTCGAACTTACTTTCGGTAGGTAGCTCTAGAGGTAGTCTGTAAGAAAAAAATGAAAAGGGGGAATTTTTGCAGCAGTAAGTAGGATTCTTGCTTGCTTATGTCAGCTAATCCGGCTGACAGTAAATGATCAAATTCGGAAGTAGCATTTAGGGTAACAAAGGTATTTTGGCCCACTTTAGGATTGATTTTATTTTGGTCCACTTTATTAAAAAATATCCACCAAATGTTGTAATATCGTTGAAAACCCCTTCTGCAATAGGTAATTTAATGTGATTAGCTTCAAATTGATACAACATGGGTTACTTAACATCGATTAAATCCATAAAGTTTGTTAGGTGGGCCAAAATATATGATGCGACCAAAACACCTCTGTTTCCCTACCACATGTTCGAATTTGTTTTTATTCATACAAACACTGAATTTTAGTCAGAGGATTTTAATTTTGAGACGGCACAACAAACATCTGACCTTTCTACATTTTATTCATACTTTCCATTGGATGATAAACGATAGAACATTCTTCGATTTAAGCTCCCCATACACCCATTTAACCATGTATTAAGAACCAAATATCCGGATACGTGGTTGTTTCAATGGGAGGCAGTTATATAGCAGGTGATAGGAAGTACCATAATCGCATTCTCGCAAATCACACGAACAATACTCAGCACGCTGAATAGTAGCCATGTGATAGTTGAGGATGCAATGTCCAGTCAGAACTCTATTCAGGATATTGCAAAGATGCTTAGAAAAACGCAGTAATATGACACTTTCAGATTCAAAACCTGGTGCAAGTTTTGTCAGTAACTGACATGTTTGAATACAGCCCAAGAACGAATCTTGTGCTCTATCCAACTAGTTGACATCGGTAAAGCTGGTTCTTTCACTTGTTGCACCAGCTCACTTAGCCAACTCATCAGTTAGCTCCTTTTCAGTTATACTATTCGGATAAAATTACATTGCCTGTACTATGATTAAAAACACCATGAAATTATGAAACATATCTCCTAATAATATCATGAATTTTCATGAGCAAAATGATTCATATCATGAACAATAACTCCTCTCCCATGAAAACGTTCATGATATAAATCATTTTGCTCGTGAACTCTTTAATAATATGCATGATCTCATGAGAAGACATGCTTCATGATTTTCATTCCTTTGGAAGTGTTTTTGTGGCTTTTTCCGACATGGAACATGAAACCAGTGGAGTGCAGTGAATCAATTCTTGGTTAAAAGAATGCGACACGGCTTACCTATTTGGTAGATTTTTACCACCGGGACAGGTAGACCATAGTGTTATTCTTAGCCAGTTGGGATCCGCTACCGACACCAAAGTTCTGTCCAGTTAGTGAAGTTAGTGACCGCTGCAAGAACTCTTCTTTAACGGTTTGTTTACCTAGGCACTCACTTTCTGTGGTAGAAATTTCACGGTGTTTCGTGCAGAGAGTCAAAACGATTTCCAGATGGAAGTCGAAAGGAGAGCAAAAAATCTGCACACCCACTGTGATAATCAAATGTGGTCCGCAATACCGTGTATGATGTGTTCAAACGTTTCAGGGAGCGAAAGAGCGTGGATCGAGTGCCTCAAGGTGAGCGTCGTAGTGGGACATATGACCGCAAGCTGAACTATCAGATAATGAAATCGCACAATCACTGTTCGCAGTATTGTTCGAAAAATTCGTTGGCCAACAGGATATCATTATTATCAAGCCAGCAAGCCACTAAACAGAACGTTGAAGCAAAGTTTCGTCACCAAAACTCGAGCTCGGAAATTATACCAGCAGGTTTTGACGAAGTACCAATAATGCTTGCTCATTGACGATGTAACCTACGTCAAAAAGGACTTCGGACAGCTTCCTGGCCAAAAATTCGATATGGCGACGGCACGAAGAGATGTTCCTGCGAAGTTTAAGTTTGCTTTAATGCACAAATTGGCCAAAAACTGATGATTTGGCAAGGGATGTGCAGCTGCAGAGAAAAGATCAAAGTGTTCGTGACGAATAAGACGATGGATTCGAAGCTGTACAAAGAAGCCTCGAAAACCGCGTATTACCTTTCATTAAAGCCCACAAAGGTCCTGTAACGTTTTGGACAGATTTGGCGAGTTGCAACTACAGCATGGAAGTCTTCCAGTGCACAGTGGTTCAAAAGCGCAATTTCATGCTCTTAATAGATAACTCATTAAAAACGTGGTTTTCGAGGCACAGTATCTTCAACAAAGGTGCTCAGAATGATAGACGCCATTGGCAAATTTTATTTATGTGATTAATTCCCTTAGAAGTGAGATAAAAATTTTAGTTTAGCTCAGGGCCAACATAGGGGCTAAGTTACTTCGACAAAGTTGTGCAGAAAGTTATTTCGAGCAAGTTTGCTGAAGGTACTATTCCCGTAACTTGATTGTAATTCATTATATAATGTATTTTCTGAAAAGGGTGTCCAAAAACCAATTTTTGTAAGAAAACACATATATTTTCAATTTATATGAGTTATACAAAGTTTTTCATCTTTAAAAACTACACAACTTTCTCAAACATACTATGCTGCTATCATTTGCAGTGGTACCGCGATAATAACGTGGATTTCATCGATAAAAACATAAACCCCCGCAACTTCCCGCAGCTCCGACCCCTCGAGAAATTTTGGACCATAATGAAGCGGAATCTTAAAAAAGTGGAAAAACGGCTTGGGACGCGACTCGGATGACCAAAATGTGGAACAAATGTGCCAAGGAAGTTGACTTCGGAGATGTGCAGCATTTGATGTGAGGAATCAAGAAACTGCGAATTTTCATTAGAAACGAAAAGAAATGATTTGTATTGATTCTTTTTTCTTAAAGTACAGTGAATTACTTTGTTTTGATGTATTACCCTTATTTGTACGTCAATTCATTACTTAGATACAGATGATTTTATTATTCCGGGTTCTAAAAGGACATAGTTTTAGAAAAGGAAGATTGACACTGAAAGGCAATTTCCATTGGAATGGCAAACTTGACTTTCAAACCCTTATCATAAGTTTAGCGAGATAAGGATAGTAAAATTAAATATTTTGACAATCATATTGAAGGACGTTTTTGAACCGAAATGTCCTATTATGTATTTTTACGTTTTCTCTGATTTTGCTCAAAATGTTGCTGTCTTGTAGTTAGACAAAAAGAATTTCTGGAAAAAATACTGATATATAAAACAAAATGTTAAGAATGCCGGCTGGAATACATACTATTTAGAGTAAAAAGTATTCTCATTGTGAACTGCAAACGCTTTTTGCTACGGATTTGTTTCCGGAAAATCTTCAAAACATCCGTCGCGGTGATGATCTCCTCGTGCGAGCTGTATTTCCTGCAACTTCACTTTACAACTTTTCATAACGAAGCAATGAACTTCTGAAACGGTTTGTTTGCACGACCACGTTCAATTTAACTGAAATCAATACTGATTAATTTACTTGAAGTAGAGCTCGTATAATGCTTAGTACTGATACCATTTCTTTGCTTGTGTAGGATTTTTTTTATTAAAAACAGTGTTTCATCAACACACGAAATCCTTTTCTCTCTATAGTTTCTAAGTTCTCAAAAATAGTGGTATAATCACTAACACAGCAATAAACCGAATGTCATGAAATTTCGATAGAAGACATCTGAAGGATGTCTCTATTGAATGCAAAACGGATTTTTATTTAGTGACGCCATCTGTTTGTCAGATAGTACATTACAAAGTTCAAACAATCGAAATCGGAAAACGCTTTACTATCAATAATTCCGGTGCGAAAACTACAGAACAATTGCATGACTTGTAATACATTCCTACTAGCATGCATGTATAGACTCTGGTCGAGAACGATCTCCAGATCCTCTCCATTTCAATTTCATGTAACCGTGTCGGTAGAGAGTGCTAAGAAATATGTTACCAAAATCGCCTAGACATTTTAAGCAACGATGTAACACCTATTACGCAGTCGTAGTCATGCGTTTAGTGTGACCATTGTTTCAACCTTACTTCTTATAACGGGCCATTACTACAAATTAAGCTGTTGTTGAACCAAATTCTATTTTCCCAACTACACATTGCTTGCCAAGCGAGAGGGATCTCAGATTCTTTTTTACTGTCTAATCTTACGGGATACTCTGAATCGTCAACTATAACGACGGTATCGTATCTCATCGGTAATTTATCTTAGAACTTATTTGAGCATTTCTTTACCTTAAAATGTTGCTTCTTCCCTACAATTTGTGCCTTACAATGGTTAAATTTGGCGTCGCGACTGTTCTAGTTACGCCATGATGTAAACAAATGAGCTTATCGTGACAACAATGTAGGACGAAGAACAGGTTTGAAATTCATTTTTCGATCATGTGCGACAATAAAACAAAGCTTTTGAACACGCGGGCAGACGAAGAGAAAGCCCCGTGGTCCAGGTCAACGACAATCGAACGCGCTGTCTGTCCAGTCCAGAGAGTTTGGTAAGCGACAGCAACTGCGTGCCTGTACCAATGGTAAGCAAGTATTAATTGTCACATAAATAACCACATAACCACCAATTAAGTAAACGACCAAAGCAACCTCAAAATCAGCTCTTGGTCATGCGCTTGGAGTCCAGTTTTGCTATTTATGGTCCATTAGCGGACTGCTTGGTTGGTCCCACAGACTTCGAGCGAGCCAAGGTGAGATTTGTGTTGAGTAGGCAGTTTCTTTTATTTTATTTTTTTTCGCATGCGCTCTTGGCAAAGAAAGGCGTTGGGATAATGGTATTCGCTATATACAAGTTACCACGCTGTACAGAGGCGGCCATAATGATCAGTGTGCGCTGCCGGCTGACTGCTGAATTCATCAGTCGTGGCGCACCGAGAGCCCATTTTACACGCATCAGGGTTTGTTTAAACTTTCTTCTCGGATGGTGATCCGTCTCGATGCGAGTGACCGGTTGAATGCAGTTATTGTTGGAATTTCTCCGGATTTTGTTATGCATTTTTTCCCCAAAGCAGTCTTCTCGCGTCGGTTTTTGCTTGCGTTTGCGGATCACGTGCGTTTTACGAATTTTGCTTGCGGCTTGACGGGAGGATGGGCTTTGCTTGATTAAGCTCAAGATTTATGCAGAATGGGACGTATTTACATTTAAAACAAAAAGTTGCTTTTCCGCACGATGAACGTGCCCGACGCTTCACTTCCGTTAGGTTAACTACCGATTATTGTCTACGTCGTTAACTTGTTTGCGATCCTTGAACTTGAACATGAACGTCATATTTCTTACTTCAGTATCAAGCTTCGTTCCTAATCAAGGCCACATCAAATCGAACAATAAATTTACCAGAACAACTTAATGTCAGATTGATACTTCAAGCTAATCTACGATGTAAAATAATCTTAACCACAAGCAACTTTAACATAACAACAAACAGAATGAGTTCAGAATGCCGGAGTCAAAAGCTGGCGGATCGAACCTAGTGAATGCCCGGAATCGGTGGTCTTGGGTTCAGGTCAGGAACCGGTTTTCCATGGGTCTAAATAATTGCTACTGTACAAGCTAGAGACCATAATGGCTGGTTGCCAGTAGAGTGTAACCGATCGACGAGCACCACAATGTTGCACAACAGTGTAGCCAAAGAAAGTACCTCGGACAACGGAGATGGTGATACATGAAATAAATCAAATATTGGAGCAACAGCATTTTATGCTAGCTGGGGAAGCTGACAATGTAAGAAGGAAGAATATGAAACGTTCCAGCTGGCAGTTTGTTTCCCCTAGTGACCAGCTCGCTTTCCCCATTCCAATTAATGATTTTGTTGAGTGATCCTAAGTGAAAGATGATGTTCCACTTTTTTTAGCGAACTAGTATAACATCGCATGTAGACACTGTGATAGTGAGTGACATTGGGAATGATTTCGGTTTCCGTTTGTCTTGTTTGTGTGTTCAGGAACTTTTCTTGTTGATTTTTTTGTGAGTTAGAGCCAAACTTTAAAGAATGTGACATCTGTTACGTCTTTTGTTGAAAACATTAATATTTTTCTTTCAGTTTCAAAGTTGTTCACAAATAATTTTCACACGCAGAAAACAAAAAAAAAACATCTCAACCTCATATTGTTTTGCCATTTCCGCGTTTGTTTAATTTTTCAAAGATAAGGCACATTGCGTTAGCTCTAAGCTACCGAGAGCTTTTGCTTATAATTACTTTGAACTAGGATATTTTTATGCATTGTTATAATTTTAGCAAGGTATACAGTAAATGTGGTTTGTACGGTCTGAGAACAGCGTCAGGAAGCGGTGTTGTGCAAACTTGTTGTCGGGTTTGGGTTGCAGTGATCAATTCTAGGGCTCAGGGACCCCAGTTGGAATCCAGCATTAGCTGGGGTGTTGGATCTTGCGAATTCCCGTGTAGTAGTTTTTTGCGTTTTTGTGGTTCTAACCTTCTGGTGATTTGCCTCAAAACTCGAAGTTAATCTTTTAGGAAATCGGTAACAGAAACTTTCTTGGTGATTATCCTCCTACGCAAATATTGTACAACCCTACCAAACCCGACATTTCAGGTCCAGCTGGCGATTCGATTCAGTTTGTTAAAATTTGACATGTATGAAAGTGTATGTGAAATAATATCAATAATTACTCTTGGTGATGGTCGGTACGATGTTTGTATGCTTAGATTCAAATGAGAGGCTTCTTTTAGGCTAGTATTGCATTTTATCAAATTTGAAATAACCAGTTGTTAAGGTAAGTACGGTATGGTATGGTATTATTATTAACATAAACGCAGGTATTCGTGATTCGATTTATTCCATTTTTTGGATGTCAAACATTCGTAAAATGAACTGTACTAAAAAATGAGCAGTTCTTGAAATTGACATCAAATCATCAAACTTTATATAGCAGGTGTCTAGGAAGAAGTTATAAGAAATTGATTAAAAATTCGATAAAATTTTACATAAAAAAAAGTTGAACGTTTTTCTTTCAATCTTAAAATTATTCTAAAAAAGAATTAAGATCATCTTTATTTAAATATTGTCTGACTTAAACTTACCCCTGACGCTGGAAATTAATGCAATTGGTGCCTTTTCAAAAATCAAAAAAAAAAGTTTTACTCCACCTAGTGGTGTAATGATGCCTTTCTCATATTAGTAATATTTTCATAAATATCACTTGCGGATTCTATTAAAAATTTGAAAAAAAAACTAGAAAGTTTATTTGGGTGTAAGCTAACATAACTTTCTCAATTGGTAAACAATGATGTCAAATGAAGAATAATTTTTCCCTTTCATGTATCGTCTCTCTAAATAACGGTGTGCAATTTTAAACACAATTTACCCTATAGTTCCGGAACCGGAGGTCGAAAGCGGATAAAATTTCACGGCGATAGATGGGGCTTTCATTTTAGTCTAAGTTTGTGAAAATCAGTCAAGCCATCTCTGAGAAAAACGGGCGTTTGGCGGTTACATCACTTATACCATATCTCCAGAGCCAGAAGTGTCATTCATTTGAACTTCGAGCTTGATCAATGGCCCAATAGTAGCTTTCAAATGAGCGTAAGCATGTTGAAATCGGATCAACCACACCGAGAAAATTGAGAAGTGAGGAGAAAACGCACTTTGTCGGTTATGTCACTTATCTAATTATATCTCAAGAACCAGAAGAGACAGTCATTTGAACTTCAAACTTGATCAATGATTCTAAGCTTGTTGAAATCGGTTCTGGCATCTCCGCGAAAATTGAGTTGTACGAAAAGTGCACACGCATACATAAACAGACGCACAGACATTTTCCAATCTCGTCGAACTGAGTCGAATGGTATATAGTACTAGGGGTCAAAAGTCTGTTTTCAGCAATTCTTTTTTCTTTGTATACAGAAAGATAAAAAACAGTGAAACATGATTCTACCGAAAAAAACAATTGCTCAAAATGATCCTTGCTCTTGAAAAATCCGTTCTCGATATATTTAGAAATAAGACCCAAAATACTCGCAGTTTCAACATAATTCTACATGTATGAGAAATATTATTCTAAATAAAAATACGCTTTTTGCATCGTCGTTATCTTTAAAGACAGTTTAAAATTTTCTACTCTCTTCACTCTATAATTTCGAAATCAGAAGAAAGACCTAGATAAAATTTCCGAATTATCGGTCTAACCGTATGCGATAAACGAGTTAGGTTCGATTTCGGGGTTTTCAATCACTGTTTTCTGTACTTCCGGAACGGGAAACGAAGAAGTTTGTTTGATCATATATTAACAGATATGCAAATTACAAGTTTTTTAGAATATACCTCTATTTGCATGAATACTTAAAAACACTCTTGAAATTAGTATTGTAGCACTGTATCACTGTTTCATAAAAATCAGCTTTCTCAGTCTCAGTTCGTAATAAATACGAATATTGTTTACGGTCCGACGTTGCGGCTTTTGGTTTAGGTCTTTCTGAAGGAAAACTGGAAGATTTCATTGAACATTCTACATCCGTACAGAACAGCTTCTACCAGCAAAAATGGTTTAAGAAGCAAGTTTATTGCTTTCGATCTTTCAAATCATATTCTAGTGTTTTAATGACTTTTTTTTTAAAAATTAGTGTATTGAAAATTTTTTAAATTTTGGATTGTCCATCTTTGAAAAGTATTGATTTTAACACAAAATTTAAATCGAAAGTATTTCAACGAAATTGGAAAAGCGGTTTATTGTAAACAAAAATTTTGACTATTTTCTAATTTTTGGAAAAGATCTCTACGTTTTTTTGTGGTATAATTTTTCAAAGTTTTCTATCAGCTTCCTACAATTTCTTATTGAGCACAACGCTGCGAATAATAAGTGTTTTGTAGGTGGTAAAAACTTTACATCTGCTTAACGGTTGACATCAGCAGCATTTGAACATAAACTACTAATGCACTGACGAGTTTAAGACGAAAAGTAAAGAGAATGAAATAGTTATGTGCACTTTGCACAAACAAAACGTTACGCTGGAGGTACCAACACCCTTAAATTAATTATCATAAGCAAAATGCTAAGTATTGGAACTAAATCTATAGCCGAACCTAGCACTTAATAGGGGGAGTTAGGCGATTTGCTTGAAATTAAACACATTTTAGAAAATAGCCTGGAAAAAAATGATTAATAAAATCATAAACTTTAAAATTTGCGAAAACTTCCTCAAAGAAGGAACTAAAACCAGATTTTCTCTCTCTTTCTCGCAACAAAATATCACAATCGAAATAAATTTGCTAATTAACTTTAAAACTAGGTGTGGACAATAATGATTGGTAATCACTTGGTTAGATAAACAAGGACGATAATGATGTTTTTTTTAGAAAAATTTAGTTTAAGGCGAAGAGAGCTATGTAATGAAAGCACAAACTAAACTGTTCAGCAACTGCAAATCTTAAAGCTACTATTAGTTCGGATCAAAATTATTCACGAATGAGGTGCGTACAAAAATATACTATTTCATTTGTGAAAGCCATCACTTTAAATGATCGTTCAGTAATTACATCTATTCAATCATTTTAAACTGGTCTCATTCCTTATCATTGTGGCGATAGTGGAGTGACAAATATTGAAATCAGAAAAATTAAACAAAAAGTATGCTAGTTCAACATGTTTGAGATTTTATATTCAATTGGTTTACATTAGTTTATTTTCGGTGTAGCAAAAATACGGAATAATGTTCTTGTGGAAATTGCAAATGTTACGTTAGGTCTTTAGATCAAAACAATTTGAGTAGTTTTATCAGAAGCTGCCAAATGATCCCGTTTTGGAACAACCCTCACTATTTTAGCCAGAGCAAATAAAAATTCCAGACTTAACAGCAGAGATGACAGATAAAATTTTCAAATATCTTCAAGCAGGACTGGAAAGTCTGCGGAATCAAGTTCTATATAAAGAATGGAGAACGAAATTCGTTGCGAGAGTAAAACAAAAACCGCGGCGATTTGAGAAGTCTGTAAATTTTGATGAAATTTTGATTTAAATCTTGATTTTCAAAAGTCTGCAACAAAAACATGTCTGCAGCTTATTTTAGAAATCTGCAGCCCTGGCTTTTCTCTTAAACAGTCACGTTTTCTTGACAATCTTTACGTTTAATATGTAACTGTTCGATCATCAAATTTTCATAGTGTGTGTTTCGCCAATAGCACTAACTTTACGTCTGCTTAGCGGGTCAAATTGAACCGTTTAAGTTTGCACTGAGCATTGACGAGTCGAAGACGAACGTACTTAGAGAAAAGTGAAATTTTCATAGTTTACTTATGATACAGTAAGCTTTAGTCGTGAAATTTAAGTACATTTAAAATACTTTACAATCCCAGTCTTATGTAGACAACAGCAGCGTGGATAAGATGGATTTATTTCGGTAGGATTACCAACGCCCTATAGTAATTAAATTGAATTTTTTGCATTTGGCATGGAGATCAAAAGTAAAAATTTAAAAACCATGAAAATCAAAGACACACCGTATCACGGTGTAGTTTTCATTCATCACTGGTCGGGGTATGGTTTATTGTGTATTCCAACTGAAGCAATTTTGTTTTATGGAGATGCGCATTTTTACGGCAACCCGGTCTGACGAATCAAGCTGCGTGAAGTTTTACCCTGGGGATTAACCAGCTCATAGTTCGTACACACGTTGGCAGAGCAGTAAATTTCTAGAAGGCCAACCCCTCAAGTCGCTTATCTTGATGCACTCAATTGGGATTCACTTTCCGGTTGCGCGTGTTACTTTTCCTTCTTTACCATTCGCCAGCGTTCCCGCAAAGTGAATGTAGTGCATTAATTGTGTTACCATTTCTTCTCATGTGCGATTACTTTTTGACTGATTTCGTCCAATTATTTCAGTGCCATGTGTTCAACTGTTCATTTACGCGACAAATTACGAATCGGAAGAGATATCGTACATTTGAACGGTAGTTTTATTAGATTTTCACTCGTTTCTCTCCATTGTGATTTCCTCTCAGGTTCATTTATCAACACCAGCGATTTCTAATTAAACTGATAGTTAATAATAATAGGTACAAATAAATTGTATTTGTCGTTGAGAATGTCATATTTTTGACAAAAAAGTTTCCAAAAATTGTTGACTCTATTTACCTTTTTACCTTTGTCATGTAGTAAAGTTATGAAATCACTAGAAAGCTCGATTAGTAAAAATTGTTCTTGAAATTATTCGTACAATAGCCTTAAACCCTCATGTACTTGTTTTATCATAATTTGCTTGATTTCGTGATTCGATTTTTCGAGAAAAAATACATTGCCATTTATGCCGTACCATCACCGTAAAAAAATGCATAACTAAATATGTACTGTTTGATGCTGTTCAAATAATTCGTGTAAAAGTTATTCATTTATCGAAAGATTGGGCTTCTTTTGTCGAGTCTAAAAGTATATCACATCTTAATTGATTTCCACAAAAATTAATTAAGTTGAGAGGCTCCATAAGTCGGTATCCAATTTTAACATTATTCCGTTTCGAGAAGTAAGGACTGTACTCAAAATAAAAACAAAAATGATCACCAAAACTTCATTTTAAGTTTCAAAGTTTGACAGATATTTTTAAAACTGTCAGAGAAAAAATAAACACATATTGGATAATCCACCGAGAGCACCGCTGTCATCAAATTATGATGGCATTGATGGTTCTCAGTTTTGATTCCATTGCATTCAACTCTCATTCCTAGTTTTAAAAAGTGAGTACTAAGTTTGGCATCACCGTACCGAGCTACATCGTTGAGTGTATGCTGCCAACACAACCCAGATTTTTGGTTTTGTTTTTGCTTGTTTTCGAATGTTGGCCGCCCATGGCAACTCTGATGAATGGGGAATACAAGCGAGACAGTGTCATAAGAATCTGATTGAATGTATTGATCACAAATCGTCTCTCAGTGGGTTCTACTATTTGATGCGCACTCAGTGCTCATCTTAGCTAGAGATGTGCGATACAGCTCATACCGGTGAGCAGCTCCGAACCGATCAGCTCACTAAAGTGAATCGATTCAATGCATCAGCTCATCAGCTCATTTAGATTAAATGATGGTTAGTTTTTAGCGCCGTTTTTCTTGCGCCGTTTCTCTTACTCCGTTTTTCTTTCATATGCATGATCGAAATCATTAATGCACAAAGAACAATGCTATGCGAACTAATTTGTGTGCGAATCATTATTATGTCACATTTGTTGGCATCCCTGAATGTACCGTAGCCTACTGCGTGAGAGGTAAAATTTCTTATTGACAATGGCTCATTCAATCTGTTAAAGAAGGATAGATGCATATTTGGTAGAACAAATTAAATCACACATTTCTTCTCATTTAGAACTCGCTATTCAAGAGCCGAAGATCCGTTCAGCTCGTAGCTTGTTTCCACCTTACCAGTGTGGTGAACTGGTGAGCTGCGGTTCTTTTAAAAAGAGCTGTGAGCTGTCAGCTCACTTTAAAGATTCGATTCACTGGAGCAGCTCAGGAGCGAATTGCCCATCTCTAATCTTAGCTGTGTCAAGCTAAGATGTTTTCTCTACACAAATGGTTACCCAGTTACTAAACTCGCTCAGTGATGCTTCTGAAACCGATTTACAGGTGAGCTGAACTCAGTGATGATGAAGTACGGAGTTGATTATTGCCAGCCCTGATTGGATTTGTTCTTGCTAAGTTGGTTTATTCAACCTAAGTCTTTGCTTTATCAAACTTCTTTGCACCATTTTGTATCAAGAACAGAAAACTTGCAAATCGAAGCAACGGATATGAATAAAAGAGTTTCACCCTCTGTGCTATCCTCAATATATATATATATATATATATATATATATATATATATATATATATATATATATATATATATATATATATATATATATATATATATATATATATATATATATATATATATATATATATATATATATATATGTATATATATATATATATATATATATATATATATATATATATATATATATATATATATATATATATATATATATATATATATATATATATATATATATATATATATATATATATATATATATATATATATATATATATATATATATATATATATATATATATATATAAATATATATCAGGCGCGTATACAGATTGGTGTTTTAGGGGTTGAAACCCCCTCCGAAACTCAAAAAATTATTATATTATGAATACTTTTCTCTTTAAATATTTAAGTTAATTATAAAATGATTAATATTCAACAAACGACTTTTTACCCCAAAATTTTTCATATGATCATATACATATTTCTATTCGTATTGATCAACATGTTTTTAAACACCCCCCGAAAAAAAAAAAAAAAAAAAATAAAAAAAAAAATATATATATATATATATATATATATATATATATATATATATATATATATATATATATATATATATATATATATATATATATATATATATATATATATATATATATATATATATATATATATATAGAGCAAACTCTAAGGAACAAATGTATCGTTTCGAAAATGGGTTCAAATGTAAAATTTATGCTATAAGATGGTTTTCAAAATGTGATATTCAATTTAATTTGGTCTTGAAGAGCAAATAATGTGTTCGAAGTTGATTTCCATGAATATTACAAAGAGACTTTCGGTTGTAAAGCAATCGCTATTATTTATTTGGTTTGGTTAAATTTTTAGTCCTTGCCAATGCTTCAGCTTACATCCAACCTTCTATTTCATACCAACCGTGTCCGAATAATTAGTCTTGATTACTGGTTTTGGTTGATGTTTTTCGGCAAAAAAAAAGTTCGTTGTAGTTTACATTTTAGCTTACTTCTATTTCATCCATCTTTGAAAAATCCCCCCATTGTGCCTCTTTCATTCATTTGGGTCGAAGGCTAACTCCTTTCCTAGCTTTCGACTTTTACGAAACGATGACCAAAGCTAAAAGTTGCAATTCTGAAATCCAGCAAAATGTAAATTCAATGTAAATGTAATGAATAATGATCCTGATATTATAAATTTGGGAGTAAATCCAGCGGAAATTTAAGTGTAACGCACTTTACACTAATGGGTATAACTTCAGGCGTGTTTGTGTTATGGTTCTCAATGCACTACTGTCATTGTTACAAAGTTGGCTTGTTTTAAACTTTCATATAAACAAACTAAGCTGGATGTGAAAAGAATATATTCAGAATTATGAAATCGAAGGGAAGATTTTTATTTCTGTGAAAGAAATCAAACGATGTGGTTCGGTAAGAAACTGTTATGAATATCATTAGATTGTGTTCTAAGTTCGCAATCGAATTAAATCTTCAGGTTTTGTAAATTCTTGAAGTGGTAATCTAAAACCATAAAAAATCAAATATTTAGGAATAATGCTTGCATTTAGGAAAATGGACAAAATTTACCGATTTTTCATGGGTTTATCTTCACCCGCACTGACAAAACTACCCATGCAGCATCAATCATAGTAACCCATGAGTCAGCAGACAAAATTTGATTTTTTATCGATTTTTTATAGCCTCGCATTAAACGTTGCACCCGGGATGAATGCCCCCTTCACCCTCCTGGATACGCCAGTGCTAGGGTAACAGAGGTATTTTGGCCCACTTTAGGATTGATTTTATTTTGGCCCACTTTAGGATTGATTTTATTTTGGCCCACTTTGTAAAAATATCCACCAAATGCTGTAATATCTTTGAAAACCCCTTCCGCAATAGATAATTTAATGTGATTAGCTTCAAATTGATGCAACATGGGTTACTTAACATCGAATAAATCCATAAAGTTTGGTCGATAAAGTTAGGTGGGCCAAAATATATGAAGTGGCCAAAATACCTCTGTTACCCTATTCGTGTATCTATATGGACATCACTCATAATGTTCAATGAATGTATAAAATGCATTACAGTCAGGTATGAGTTCCTAGAACGGATGTTTTTGTATGAAAAATTTCTGCAAAATACAACACGTAACAAAACAAAATCTAGTGACTACGGTAGCCAATATAATAACTGGATAATTGGATTAAAAGATATTGGCTGGAAAGTTTAACCTAAATACTTAAAACAAACATTCATTTATTATCTTCAATAGTCATCATATAAAAATAAACTGAAAATGTCTCCACCCAACTCGTAGATTCCTATCTGTGCTGATCATTTCTAATTTTGAACAATTGAATTGCAATCACAAATAGAAACGCATTTACCGCACCAATAAAGCAAATCAACTTTCCGATAACGCTGATATTGACTGTTCCTTGTACAACGACCGTTTAAGGCTTCATTTCACTAATAAGCAAAGTTTATTTTTTTGGTCAGGTTTCTTCCAATTAATAAATATTCTTTTGATTTGTGTTGCATAGCGCATTGGCATCATTCGAATATACATACTGAATACAAACTAAGCAAACTTTTTCACTTCGAGTAATTTTGTTTGTATTGAAAGGAAGAAAACGCAAAGATGTCATTACAATAAATGAAAACTTGAAGGCTAAATCTAAATGGGGACGGGTATAGTGTGATGGGTAAGTCGATGCCCTTCACGCAACCCGCCTGGTTTCGATTCCCAACCACGCACATAGAGTCAGAAAGTTTTTCTGGCCCGAAGAGGCGAATGACCTTAAGGTTAAAACCTCTATAATCGAAACAAATAATAAAATAATAATTGAAGGCTAAATGATGCGCAATACATACAACAGACTAACGAGTCTAATGTTCAATGTATAAGAAATCCAACTGATCTATTGAAAAGTGATCACAGTGTAGCACTAAGCCTATAGAAGCGCGGCGAGTAGCTTAATACTATGTTCACACTGGCCGAAAATAACATGTTTTAACGATAGTAATATAAAGTTAAAACCGCACTGTTCACACTAAGAAAAATGGTTGTACCTATCTGCGTTGCCAGGTCATTTTTTCCAAAAATATGTAGTCGGCCCAAACATCTATCTGTATCATATCGGTATCAATATTTCTTCTACATAAGTAGTAGAAAAGGTGAGCGAAAAAAAAGGTCCCACGACAACTTTTCTCATGTCTATTCAAGCTAAAAACCAAAATCGGTACTTATCTGTGTGATCCGTGAATTATCGGTATTTTGGAAGAACATATTTGTATTGTGATATAGAGGTCAAAAATCTGTATAAATACCGAGAAATCGGTATACCTGGCAACGTTGGTATCAGTTTTCAGTTTTGTTTTATTATGATTACATGGCTACTTTGATGGAAAACTGCTGTTGTTGAACAGCTTGTCAATTGACATAGTCGAAAAGTGAAGGAAAATGCTAGCAGGGTTGTGCTTTACTGACAATTATATCATGTTATTTCGGGAAAACATGTTTTAATGTGACGTTTATGAATATGAAATAACGCAAAAGTAAAACATGTTATTTCGCTTAAAACATGAAATCGGAGTTATAACATGTTTTTACTCATAGTGTGAACATAGTATAACGCTCACATTCGTCCGAACTTGCATGCCATAATTCTGAAGAGTAAAAGTAACACAAATATTGAAACCAATTTTTACCTGGATGTCTCACACAACTAGAGAAATTTCTCTCTAGTTTAGATGTCTGTGATCTGTGACTGCAATACACTGGTGTGGCACAGACGACACCAGTGTAGGTATCGCCAAAAAGCAACCCAGTCCATCGCATTTTCTCTGGGGGATATTTTCGTACACTTTATCGATTTTTGGTTACTTCATTCGGTAACTACTCCTAGCGCATTTGAACCAGAATATACTGAACACTAAATTTGCTTCTCGACCAAGTACAGATTTTTGCCTTTCTCTATAGAATTTGATGGAAAACCGAATTTTGACCAATAGTCTTGTATACCATTCGACTCTGATCAACGAAATCGGTAAATGTCTGTATGTATGTGCTTCTTTCTACGTTTCATCTATCCACTCAATTTTTGCTTTTCCAATGGCTGACACTTTAAGCTTCGGAAACAATCGCACCGATTTCAACTACATTAGACTTGTTTAAAATATACTACTGGGTCATTAATCAAGTTCGAAATTTAAATACCTATTTTTCCTTAAACTAAGTTACATGATTCCGAGTCTTGCATTCAGCCGTTCATATGATCAATTACTAAGTTTGAATCTCTACTGTCTTCCGCTGGGCTGTTTGAAAACATCCAGAATTTGCCAACAGAATAGGTGTCGTTTTTCATCAAGACAACGTCGGGTCACATATGTCTCTAATAACTCGTATGAAACTCTGACCTAAACTTTATTGAAGCTCTAATATATAAAACAAAACTATGTGTTAAATAGTGTCATTTTTTTACCTTCGTAATATATTCCCAGAAAAACATCCCAGGCCTCAAAATGTATTGATAAAAAAATAGTTGATTTCCCTTTTCGCCGGCTGAAATCGTTTCGTAAAAATGTAACTGTAACTGCTATAGGCGATGCATGTTGTGCTGCGCCTGTGCTCCTTTGAACAACTTAATTTTAAGCAACAGAAAAAACAAAAAGGAATGTGTCTGAATCTATTTGCTGTTAATACAACTAATTGGATCATTCACTTCTCAAGTAGCTTGTAATTAATTAGAAATCAAATTTTGACAGTAGTTACACCTGCTGTTTTTCGTATCGGATCGGTTACCAATGAGTTCAATGTTTTGCTCTGAATCAGATGCACTTCTTCCCAAAATCGCTGGCCAAAAGGCAGACTAGCGCAGAAGTGATATGAGAAAACTTTAACGTATAACTAATGATTGAACTTGACTACATACCACCTTCAATGTCTGGTTCAGTGAATACGGAACAGTGGCGTGCTCGTTTGTTGGGTTGGTCCGGGGTCATTATACATAACTGTTCGAAAAAAAATATCCGGACAACGAAATGTGTTCGAAAAGCGAAACGGTCGAAGGAACAGTTAAATCTCAAATCAAACGTGGCTCCACAGACGTGAGCACACATTTTGTACGAGTGTGTTGTGTTAAGTAATTAATAAACATTTGCTTTGCTCGGAGGATAGAAAGCACCAGCACCAGCAGCAGCAGCAGCAGAAATGGCCCCGGGAACAGATGCGGAGAGCAAAATAAATGTACGGAAAAGATAACAGCTTCATCCAGCACCAGTACGACTACGACACGATTCAGCCCGCGTCAAATGTGAAGGCTGTTCTTGCGTGTTACTTTCTACTCGACGCCGTTGATCAGACTGCAGTCTGTTAGGTGACGTCATCCGTAAAGTTGATTTTCCATGTCTGCGTTACAGTGAATGTTTTTGCTTTGTATATGCCAAATTTTGATGAATCAATTTAAGGGCATGCAACGCGGAACTGATAACCAGCGATTGGATTTATTTGAAGAATAATTACTCATATATTTCTAACGAAATCAATGTCAGTACAGGATACAAATTTTTACTCAGACCCATTAGGTTTTACGAAATGACATCACACAAGAACTTGTGATGAATAAAGTTCATGTTTGACATGTATCGTTTACATTTCCAATAACACATTGAGACTACTCAAATTCATAAACGGGAGTGATAATTCTAGTTCGAAGTTTATTACTCCGAATTAACGAAAAATTTATTCCAGTATTTATTTCTGAATTAACATTGCCACCAACAGACCCATACCCAGGATTTTATTTTGGGAGAGGCCAGTTGACTTCACCAGTTCCGGAAGCATAGACAAAAGCCGACAAAAACATCGAAATGGAATGCAAATTGATTTCTCAGATATTGCTTGGCCTATTTCACGAACTTATATTCAAATGAAAGGTGTTATTATTCCATATGATATTTAATTTTATCGAAACCCAATTATAATGTGTTGATAATTTCAAATCGTCATTAGAAGTAACGATGCAACCAAAAAAGAAAAATCGTCTGTTTCAATTTCAAGGTTGATTTAGCTGGTTACAAATTTGGCTTTATCGGTTTCTGGTTTTCGGTTCCGGAAATAGAAAAAAAACAGAACGCACATAGATTTGATGAGATAACTGAGATAACTTCGTGATGATAGAATGGATTCAAATGGAAGGTTTCATTCGAATCCGGCTTCAGAAATACAGAATTTTGAGTGCTCAAAATCTCAAACTGTTATACACGTTTATATTTCTTCATTGATTTCTATCAGAGTTGAAGAAGTACTCTTCTGTTCACAGAGTCAATGGGCTGAGGAGGCCTCATCGTAACGTAACAATTAACGACGATTCAGTCAAGGCCGTTGTGAACATGAGCCCAAATTTTAACTTCTTATTCAAGAATACTGCGTACTAGTGCAATGCGCAGAGGCTAGAGGTACAGCTCGCGATCGAGAATGATACTCACGTTTTTAACAGACAGAACTTTTTCATTTGGAAGTGTCATTATTGAGCATTTGAATATAATTGGTGACTGTCCCCGATATCAGGATACTACATTACCTCTCTTAATGTCCACTTATAGAGTAGAACAATCCACAATAATGTATAACAATGGATCCAGCCAAACATGTATTCGAACTACGCTTGCGTTCGTCTTCTTAGTTTTAAATAGGTGCAGATGAATTTTTGTATAAATATCGTTTTTTGCCCGGATTTTAGAATTGGTTAGGATAAATTGACGATAGATTTGATTCTACTGATTCAATTTTAAACGTTTTTGTGCTGATATTCATTCAATTTGGAATAATAATTTGGTTACATAGAATACTTGGATAAAAAAATTGAAGTTTCTCGGATATAGAGAACTAGTACGTACTAATAATTCTTTCGTAAATTATAACATAATTTGTTATCATCTGCTGAAAACCAACAAACAGGTCTACCTTGGCTTCCAACGTCCAATGTTTTATTCGGTGCGTTCTCATTAACGGGATTAGAATAAATCGAATTCATGAACTCAAGAATATATCAATTTAAATTGCCTTTCATTGGATTTATTGATTTTTAGTTGGTTTGACGTAAAGTCGCCATAACTAAGTTAAGTTTTTGCAATGACTGAGTGGAAACATATATTAAAGTAGTCAAATGAACAAGAAACTCACAGAAAAGATGATTTTTTTTAGTAAAAGATACGCTCAGAGGCAGGGCTCGAACCTGCATTCTTATGCAATCCGTGCATACGCGTTTACCATTTCCGCCACCACAGTTCTACAACAGTAGTTGGTAAGCATACATCGAACAAATGAACTAAATCCTAATTCTATCAAACAGCCTTCATAGGGTCTGTCGCTGACGATAGTCAGGCAGTGACTGGCACAGTAGAGATTTTTTTTGCATAAATATTTGTTTATTAATCTTATGTTTGTGTATTACAGTGTTTTGACCCTTTGGCCTTTCATCTTTGTTGTTCATACGATTCGTTATTAATAATAGGTGTTTTAGTTACTCTTGTTTTACATACTAATGTTTAATCATTATATTTATTTTAATGATTAATAAATATTAAAAGGGGGCAGATTTAGAATCATATTTAAGATCTTACTTTGAATGCGCTGTTGCCTAAGTTTGTGCGTTCCTGAACAGCCCCGGCAAACAGGGACTGCGTATTCAATTGCGGCACAGTAGAAAAGGCAACAAGTGATTATAAATATACTCTCCAACCCAGTGCTTGAGCGGAGAATAGGTATAGAGTGAGAAGACTAGTGCTTGACGAACAGGGAAGATGTTTGGAGGTATGGTACCGGTCGTGAGGCGACTAGGATTTAGATCATTTGTTCGATGTACGCTTACCAACTCGATCTGTTGTAGAACGGATTGCATAGGAACGCAAGTTCGAGTCCTGCCTCTGAGCGTATCTTTTTCCAAAAAATATAATATTTTCTGTGAGTTTCTCATTCATTTGGCTTCTTCAATATATTTCATTGCCAATTCTAAATCTTTTTTGGCTTTATCATATAGAAAGCCTATGCAATCACCGAGTGTCATATACCTTTCGACTTATTTCGTCGAGTACGCAAAATATTTCTGTGTGTATGTATGTATGAGTGTATGTACCGAAAATGTGCCCTCGATTTTCTCGGAGATGGCTGGACTTAGATTTAAATGAAAGGTCCTATAGACTGCTATTGAATTTTACCTGGATCGAACTTCCGGTTCGAGAGTAACGGGATAAAATGCGCTGAAAAATAATAAAAGTGTATTCGATTTTCTCAGACACCGCATAACCGATTCTTTCAACTCAGATTCAAATGAAGGACCCTATAGTCCCATAGCCTGCTATTGAATTTCATGCTGATCCGATCTCCGGTTTCGAAGTAACATGGTATTAAGCGCAAAAAATAAAAAAATGCACTCGATTTTCTTAAAACCGACCAATTTTCACAATCAAATCTTAACAAATAATCAAATTTTACACAAGTCTTCATTGAAGTGTATTATGTTTATCCAGTGAATTGAGAAGTTGTGTGGTACGTAGTGGTCCAAATGAAAGTGATTCAATTGGAAACGCGTGAAAAAAATTAGTTCATTCGTACCATGGGTAAAAAAGATGCAAATTTGGATGGAATGAAGGGTTTTCTTCACTTGAAACTTCAACATTTTAACTCCTAAATGACGGTATAAACGTCAAAGCAAACCAGCAACAAAAGTTAAAGAAGTTATTAAACCGGAAAAAAACAAAAGTGAATTATCGTTAAAAACCTGTTTTAATCCACCTAGTGGTGTAATGATGCCTTTCTCATATTACTAATATGTTCAGAAACATCACCAGAAGATTTTGTGAAGAATTTTTTTTTTCAATCTTGATTAAAATAAGAAACTTTCTTTGGGTATAAACTAACATAACCTATTCAAATTGTAAACTGTTGTGTCATGTTGATAAGAATTTTTCTTTATTTTGCATCGCCGCACTAAATGATTAAACACACTTTACCCTATAGTTCTGGAACCGGAAATCGAACCCGGATGAAACTAAATAGCAACCTATAAGACTGTAGGAACTTTTATTTGAGCCTGTTTGTGGAAATCGATCAAATCATCTCTGTAAAAATTAAATGAGTCTCGTTTTGAACTTTTTGACTACTACTTCTGGTACTTCTGGAACCAGGAACTTGGAACCAGTATAACGATAGTCGGTTCGTTTAGTAAGTAACTAATATAGCCTACAAATTGAATAAGTTTTTAAGCTAAATCTAGAAGAATTTTACCCTTCGTCGCTCTAAATGACGGTGTGAAATTCAATAGCAACCTACAGGATTACGAGATTTTGACGTTATTTGACACATACCCACACACCCACAATACATTGCTCAGCTCGATGAACTGTGTCGAATTATATAGAACACTTAGCCCTTCGGATCAATTTCCACTGGTCAATTTTTCAAGTGATTGTATAAACTTTCTTTATGAGAAAGGCAATAAGTTCACTTTTTTTGAAAAGCACCTTTATCGTGATCTTGTAATAACACCAACAAGTAGGTACAAATTGAATAAAAGGATTAGAAATTTACATATTTTTCACCTGCAAAGTATAAATTTTAATGTGGCAACCCAACACGCTATACGAAAACAAAGCACGCTGTGTATGGAATAAAGCCGCACGTACCGTCGCGTACCAGCTTTGCATCGTAATTTTTTTTTCAATTATAGAGGTTTTAACATTGTTGTCATTCACCTCTTCGGACCAGAAAAGTTTTCTGACCCTATGTGCGGGGTTGGGAATCGAACCCAGGTGAGTAGCGTGAAAGGCATCGACTTACTAATAACGCTCTCCTGCATCATCATTTTGAATTTGAATGTTTTGACACTCATCGTCCTATAATTTCGGAACCGGAAGTCGGATCAGGATGATATTGCACAATATATTTAAAGACAATGAGAGCTTTAATTTGAATCATAAATCGTGAAAAATGGCTCAACCGTAGCCGAGAAATCGACGCGAGTTCCGTTTTTAGTGATTTTCGTCACTATTACCGGTGCTTTCGGAAGCGGAAACCGGGGACTAGTAGTCCCAAAGTAGTTTTATATAATCACTAACTGATAAGATCCGTCAACTACATCAATTTAGCAGTAAGCTTTATAAAAATGTGCACGTCGTTTCGCCATCGCTTGTGAAAAAATACTCATGAAATTGAAAATAAATGTGATACCCGAACTGGAAGTCGGATCTGGATCAACTTTTCGAGGACTTTTTAAAGAATTTCAAGACCTTTTATTTGCTTCTTAGTTTGTGAAAATTGGTCAAGAAATTTCCCAGAAAAGTGATTGCATATTTTTTCATAAATTTTCACATATTTCCTTGTAATTCCGGAACCGGAAGTGGGTTCCAAATAAAACTCAGGAAAATTGTATAAGGCTATAAGACCTTTAATTTAAATCTAAGTTTGTGAAAATCGGCTCAGCCATCTTTGAGAAACGTGTGTGACTATGCGCATATCACCCTGCAATTCCGGAACCGGAAGTCGGATCCATATGAAACTCAGGAACTTTGTATGGGACCTCAAGACCTTTCATTTGAATCCAAGTTTGTGAAAATCGGTTCAGCGATCTCTGAGAAAATTGAGTGACATTATTTGTCACACACACATACATACATACACATACACACACAGACATTTTGTGATCTCGACGAACTGAGTCGAATGATATATGAAACTCGGCCCTCCGGGCCTCGGTTCGAAAGTCGGTTTTCACAGTGATTGCATAACCTTTCTATATGAGAAAGGCAAAAAATTAAATTTTGGAATTCTCATTCGAATACCTGATTTCACATGCTTTTTGTGTCTAAAAGCAAAGCCTTGTTATTACATTTCTTTTGGGGAATTTGATCTTCTATTTCATCACACTATTTTATTTTTTGATGCAGCACAACGAAATCACTATTTTATTTGGATTTAGTTTCATGCCACTAGTCTGAAAGCATGCAAAATGAAATAAGGCTGATTCGTGCAACAGCCTTCAATAGTTTATTCAATTTATGTAAACTGGATTGAATACATGTATGAGAGTGGTCTGCAAATTTAGTTTTCATCCCATAAACTCATATAATTTTATAATAAATGAACTATTTTTGTCGCAACAATGTCGTATTCACCATTTAGATGTCCACTGTAAAAGGTCAGTAAAGTTTTATAATGATTGCACCTCCGAGTTGTCGGTTTTGTTCAGTGGTCTATCTAGCTCCCGAAGATTTGAAAAAAAATACTGGTTTCGAGTACTACCTCTAAGAAAAACTTTTTCAAAATTTGTTTTTATTCATCAATCTTTTGCGATCTTCTTGAATCCTTTAGGGCTTTGGCCAAACGACTAAATTTGAATAATTTTTCTTGCATTTAGAATATATATCGTCTTTTAAAATGGTCTTTGATCAAGGTATGAAAAATGTAACTGTTTACCCGTAATTTTTCCACGTATTCATAATAGTGTCCGTGCACGGAACGACCGAAATCAGCATTTTCGCGAAAAATTTAGTTGATTTGCTGATCTTAGTTAGTTATTTTTTGAGACAACTAAAAAAATCTTACTTTTGCTAATTTAGAATTTTTATTCTCATTCCCTTAATAATAATAATAAAATATTTGTTGAAATGACTATTTTTTTTAGTTGAATTCACAAATTGAACGTGCTGTCATTTCTTAGCTAAGGCACATTCATTTCCATTCAACTAATTTTTTAGTTGAATTAAAGAAATAAAATGTTGTTTTCAACCAATATGAATGGTTGAATTGGCTTCTGCAATCTGCAGCTATGTGGCGCCCTGTCACCGAAACGGTAACACCGTAATGACTATTAGCCACTAGATGGCACACTACCGCCGAAAAAAATTCAGACGCGGTTGTCTTTTCTATATTGGCAGGTATAAATACGATGTTGTATTGGAGAAAAAGACATAAACGAAACATAAACATCTTTTTGAATTTTTTTCTTCTAAATCACTGTTTTCTTCATTCTCACTGAAAACTTTGAGCACTCGGAAAACAAAAACCGAATACAAGTAGTACACCGGACGGCGCAGCTCGGAAGGTTTGAAGATACAAAAAAACTTCATCACAATTAGAGTGAAACATTCGAAATTCACTTCACTGTTCCGCGTAAAAACATTATTACGCACAATCGCTTCAAGTGCGCACAAATTCTGAATAAATGCGATTTCCACTAACAGTTTACGACATTTTTACATATCGGTTTAGAAATTTAAATAAAGATATATCGAACACATGCGAAAAACATCAAAACAATTTTCAAGCAGTTTCAATAAGACTGTCCTTTTTAGCTTTTTAATGGATTGTTTTGCTTTGACACTTCTCATGAGTTTTTGGTTAATAAACTTATTAATAATACCCATTTCAATTTTGTTTTCTTTGTACTGTCCTACAGTAATGATGGTGATAGATAAATAGAAACAAATTTTCTGATTTTAATAACAAAATTAGTTGTCAATGAGAATTTCGTGTTGGATTGAAATATTGCTGGTTTGTGTCCAGGATATTCGCCAACTAAACCCATTCTCTAAAAATAAGAGTTTTTTCCAGCAAAGTAAATTCTCAGTTTTAACTAATTTCATAGTTATTTTGGAAATTTTGTCGTTAAAATCAACTAATTCAAAAACAGTAATACGAATTAGGCGCAGAGCTAATTTCGGTCGTTCCGTGTGTAGATCAAAGTCTTAAGAGTTTTATGATTATAATTTTTGAAAACAAACATGTGTGTGTAACACTATCGAACATTTTATTGAAAAATCAAATCATGTTTTTTTTTCAAATTCAATTCGTAAAGATAACAATGTTTGCCCAAGTTTCCTTATATTTATATATTGCACAATTGACAAGTCGAAACACGGTGTTGCAGTCATGACAGTCATGACAGCAGTGATTTGCCTATTCGCACCGGTGACCGATGAAACTGTTTTCCTGGTGAACTGAAAACAGTGTTCTGATCATCGTTTGACGATAAGTACCCTGGCTGATGAATCTACTCATCTTGTATGCACTACAATCTACGCACCGTTGAAAGCTAGTTGAACTTGCAGACGGTGAGGTTCTATGCAGAGATGTTAAGAAACCGGTTTAGCGATACGAAAACTGATCGGAACTGATTATGTGAAAAAGTAAAATAGATTTGTAAGAAACTAAATGCGCCAATCAAACCAATTCAATATGATTATATTTTTTTAAGACAAAAGGACCCTTGCTTTTCGAATATGATTCGAAAGTAAGTGAAAATTGGGGTGACGCTGAAAAGATTTGTTTAATTGCGTAAGAGCATTGCTTAATGTTGGAATAGTAGTTGTACATTGACCGATAATCAAATTCCATGATTTAATTTTCTTCAAATTCTAGTAAAACTCTGGTCTACAATAAGTAAAAGATACCGTAGAAGTAGCAACACCAAAAAGTTCTGCTTTACACAAATCAAATCGATGCAACTATTACTAGTGAGAGTCCTTCAAGACCATATTAGCGGACCTGTTGTTAAGATATTCTGTCAATAGTAGATGGGTCAATGCTCTGTTAATGTCTCATATGTAAAATTACACTAAAATCGGTAACCAGTAGAGCATTTCATAAAACTATCGTAAGCTTAATCCAATACCAAATGCGATGCTGTAATATTATAATATAGGCGTCTAGGAGAAAACCGCTTAGAAGATTTGAAAAAAAACCAGCAACGGATGATCAATTTACTGAAACGACACCCACGAAATCGTCGAATGGGAAATGATCATCAACACTATCGTATAGACCACACCTCATGAAGTGGTTTACGGCGTTCGTTTCTTTTGGCTGAGTGAACCAAATAATCCGCTCCAGTTGAACCTTCCGAAAACTGGATCACGCCATACGGTGTTGGAGAAATCACAAGACTAAAAAAGAAACAAAGATATAAATCGCCAGATTGTCTTGAATCGGGCACCGAATAAATTATCTCACGCGAATGTATGGTATCACCACCAGCAACCCATTATTTATGTGTAAGACCTTGGACTGATATTGGGACAAAAAAAGCCCCTTCAGTGCTTGAACGATGATCCGTTATACCTATAGGATAGGCTGCAATCACCACCAATTTCCCGGCGATTCGACAGGGCGACCAGCAAACTGCGTGTACCATGAAAAGTACACAAGTACCTAAGCAGACCACGACCACGATGGCAATTAAAGATGGAACAAAAAATGACTCAGCGCTACAAACCAGTTTAAATATTGATGAGGCGCGATCTTCTTGGAGCATGATTTATGATGGAAAAGAAACTCATCCGTAAAGTGAGTGGACTGTAGATTGTAGATTCAATTGATACAAACCTTAGGGAGAAAGTTTTCACAGATGTTGAATCACAACAGTGAATAAATTTATACCAATAACCGTTTGATCCTTTGTTGGCATTTTATCCAACCGGCCGTCTAGACCGCTTTATGCTACAAATCAAAGATGACGCACAAAGATGTTGACCACACACGTGTCTAGCATGCAGTTAAAGTCATCATACAGAAACACACTCACACCACTGCCTATTATATTTGTTCTTTTCCTCGCGTTTTGTGTATAGCCATCAGTCCGAACCCATCGGACTATGTTGCCCCGCGGTACACGACTTCGTTTTCCCTTTTATGGATAACCGAATGCCGTTGTCCCTAAATGGTAACCCACAGACTGTGCCAACCAGGCCAACTTGATGCAACCGGTCGGTCAAAATACTACACTACCTGTAGAACATGGTTCAGGTTTTGCTAGACTACCAATTGCACATTGGAACCGGTTTCGGTGCCGGCGCGTACTCTTGATAATTTAAAAAAGTGTGCCTTTGAGTGCTTGTGACCTTTATGATCGTAATAATTGTGATATTTGTCAACTAAATTAATCGATTACTACTATATTATTATGAGTCATGGTTTTACAATTATTTCAGCGGTTTTGCGCACGACAACAGCATTCTACAACAGACACATTCCAATTAATGATACCGGGCGATTGTGTACTTTTACCACATCGAATCATAATTTCTTGTGGGATCTGAATGTACTGTTTGATATTGAAAACATCTTTCTTTACTATCTGAAGCAAGGTATTCGGATAAAGTTCAAATTCAACCAGCGTTAGAATTTTTGGTCTCAAATTTTTATGCCAACATGTAGGCGATTTATGGATTGGTTTTTACTATAGATCCAATAACTAATGCAAAATATTTTTTTAAAATGATTAGAAACAGCATTTTGCTATTCAATTCTATGATATGGGAATCCCGAATTGGACGATTGAACCAACAACCCGAGTAAAGTCTAACATCAAAATTATAACAAATTGATATCTGATTATGATAGCAACAACAGATTGAAATCCTAATATGATATCGACTCATCAAATTTTCAATTAATATCACATTGTGTTATCATTTTGCTGTTTAAAGGCAAAAGTTTTGTGAAACTCAAAAAATGAAAATAATAATATCAACAACTTAGTGAATACATTGAAATTGAATAAATTTCAAATGGCAGCACAAAAATACAAAGTTAAGTTTCAATGGAAGAATTATTTCTTCAATTCTTTGTTGCCTTTTACAAAAATGCTTTGACATCCTGCCGAGATCCTGCAGTTGACCGCAACCATAACCGCGAAGAAACGATTCTTGTCGAAGCTGTCGGACGCAAACAGAAAGGCGCACAAACCGTTTTGATAGCAGTTTATTTAACGCTTCAACTAAAAGAGATTTACAATTAGTTAATTCACTTTTCATTACATTATGCAAACTTACAATTTCGGTTTTCTAGTCGCGACAATATTTCTTCTGCGCGTCCTGTCGAAACTGCTTTCTACAAACTATATACAAATTTTCAATAATTCAAATAACTTTTTTTCAGGTAATCTTACAGGTAAGTAAACGGGTAAGTATAATTTTAGTTCACTTCAACTTTATAATTTTAGCGACCGATCACTTGAACGTCCGAATAGAAAAGAACTTATCTTCGCAAAAACGTGGTTTTGCCAGTGACGTTTTCCCATCTGTTGTCGATTGACATTTGTCATGTGATGACAGATCGGTGCGTTGCTAAATGCCACTTTGTGTCACCTTCACTTGAGCAGTGTGCCCATCTCGACGGTTTTCTGCGTTGACAATTCTTTTTTTCAACATTTTTTCAACTTTTACGCAAATAATGCTCTTTCTTTTTAACCACTAGAATACTGGTGTCAAACCACACGTCTGGGAGGCATTAGATAAATTGGCGATCATTGGTACCACGTTTGTCTGAAGCAGGTCAATCTGAATAGTGGCTTTGACATTCCCATCTCGCTGATGGTCTGCCGTAGAAGGAGCTTATTTCAGAATTTGATACGAGAAATATATTTGACGTCATCTATACCCTTCTAGATACGTTAAGTATCCGATCCTGTAACAATTTTTGCGTTCAGTTTAAAAAAAAAATGTTTCGATATTTGTAATCATACGACGTCGCGAAGTTCATTCCAAAGTTTTTAGACCATTATTCTCAGTGCATCAAGAAATCGGGGACCTGGATGGCGAAAATAATCTACTCGCCAAATCCGTTCTGAAAATGCCCATAACTTTATATCCAGCAGTATGGAAAAATTCATTGTTTACGAAGTTCGAACATCGAACATTGATGGTCTCAGATTTCAGAACCTAGAGCTAATTCTTAATAATACTTTAGTGGCTAAGAGGAGCCACCAAGAAATATATATGTTTAATTTGTATATTCCTAAGTAGTCCACGAACTGTGTCGAAGAACCTCTTCAAAACAATTCTTATTCCTAGTTATAAATGCTTAGAACTCACTAACGTCTCACTAACGCTAGATGCTATGAGAAGTATTTTATCAATCATCTAATAGATCTTGAAACTTTAATACACTTTTCTAAAGAACCCGACTAACTAAATCTTCATAATTTTGAGTCACAGGACTAATTCTGCATCAAATGATCGTAAATTATAAGTCTACACAAGAACTGAAGAGATTCTGGTTCTATCTGTGGTCAGAAGCGAAATAATCGTTCATTGTCCCAATTAGCCGAAAAAGCAAATGATCTGGGATACCTTATTGCCGGATTCCTAATTCACGTTCCCTGTGTTGTAAAAGACTTCACTGTCGGTTCGGTTCGGTCTTCAGAGCCTCTAAGTTCGTATTTCAAAGTGATTACATGTGCGAGTTATATGCGATCAAGTAGATAACTCAATTTGATGTTATAATGTTTGAATGCTACAGCTTTGGATATGAGAAGGACATAGAGAACATTTTTATACTATGCTCAAATAGCCACACTGCTATTCACGGTGGATGAGGGATGGAAGCGACGCAACGAGTGTGCACTGACAGAAACTACCTGTATACAACTTTGTGAAACAACACTGCTTGTCATATAACCGAACATTTTCCATCTCCTGATAGCCAGCGCTTACAGTTCATAGCAATCGCCTAAAATTCACATTTAAAAACACCTAAGTTCGAAACCGGATTCTCTCCGCGGTAGTGTGGAGATTGCATGAAATCTTTTTTCTTGCTTCCGACTAATATGGAGATTGCATAAAATCTTTTTTCTTGCTTGCGAGTAATATCGCCTAAATGTATACTATCCCGGAACTTTTTTGGCAGTTCTATTTTTAGATTATGCTCGTGACGTGTCATTTCGAGAAAATCTACATCATATTAAGTTTTCAATGTGATTTCACTGAGAGCAAAACTAGTTTCCAGTTTGATGTCACACAGCATTTTTTTTGCTTTCAATTTTGATCTTTTAACCGTTAAAACGACCAAATCGATAGCAAATTAAGTAATCGATATATACGAACAGCACAACATCAAATTGAGTTTTCTTTTTAATCTCAAACTCTACTCGGGAATCATGTCATTAGACGAGACATCAAATTATTTTGCCAACTATTACTCTTACAGTAATCTGATTGCAATATTATCGGAATGAATATCTTCGGTTAAGCCCTAGGAAACGAAATTACTATAAAAATTGTGCAATTTTTGCGTTGCAGTTTTCATATTATCCTTTGAACCAGTATAATATACTATTTGTGATACGTGGAGCTGACGAAGAGCACAGTTATCACAATTAGAGTCATATTGGTACTAACTAGTTCGAATTGCTCTATGTGATATTCTTTCAGAAATGTTCCATAATCGGTTCATTAAATGTTCCATAATCGGTTCATCAAATGTTCCATAATCGGTTCATTAATCAAATTCGAAACTCAAATGTTTGTCACTTCCGGTTCCGGCGAACCTCTATGACCGGGTCGTCGAACTTAAATGTATAATTGTTGATATTTTTGATTATGAGAACCCGAATATGCGACGTAAGCGCTGAAGTACGCTTTTGTTAACTATTCGAATTAGGCGCGTCCTAGAAATTTTTTTCGTAGGGGGTGGGAGTTTCCAGAACATGTTTATAAATTTCCATACGTATTGAAATATGTCTCGTATATAATTAGTTGAAAAAATGTGGGTTATAAAATCGATTGTTGTAAATAATTTCCATCAATAACCATTTTATAATTGACTTAAATATCTAAAGAAAAGAATTTCCATAATATAGGGGAGACCTGGTCTTAACGGGACACTTTTTGGAAATTTCAAGAAACATCCATTATAACTAGGATTTTACCCAAGTTATTTCTACCGTTGTGCAGATTCAACCATCAGCTAAAAAGCCTTGGTATTACATTCCTGTAGTGGAATTTGACCTTCTGTTTCAACAGACTTCGCATTTTATTATTTTATTATTGAAATCAAGATATTTTTTTATACAAATGTAGCGTTTTATTCATACTTTTAAGAAAAAATACGGATAAAATTATTCGTCACGGTTTCGAAGGAATTCTCGAATTTTTCCTGTAACACGGCTCATTAGGCGGCGCACATCCTCTTCGTCCGTTGTTTTAGCTATCTTTTTCCACCAGGTCGTCATCTGATTGATGTCTTTGACAACCTTTCCCTTTGCATTGAGTCTCCTCTTCATGAATGCCCAGTATTTCTCAATAGGGCGGAACTGGGGCAGTTGGGTGGGTTAAGGTTTTTCGGAACAAATTGGACCGCTATCTCTGCATACCATTCTTGAACGACTTTGCTGTAATGACAGCTTGTCAAATCTGGCCAAAACATTACGGGATGGTCGTGGGATCGAATGAACGGCAGAATTCGTTTTTGGAGACTCTCTTTTTGGTATAGTTCCGATGTCATTGTCTTATTTGTAACGAAAACTTTCGTTTTTTTGCCACAGCTGCAAATGCCCTGCCAAATCATAAATTTTCTTGCAAATTTGTCGACAAAATCAAATTTAAATTTGGCTGGAACATTCCCCCGAGCCAAGTAAAATTTTTGCCCGAAGTCAGCCTTGACATAGGTTTCATCGTCCATCAGAAGACACTCGTCGAACTTGGTCAGCACCTGGTCATATAGTTTCCGAGCACAAATTTTGATAACATTATTCTGTTTTATGGTCCGATTTGGCTGTTTGCTAGCTCGATACGACTTGATTTCTTCCCGGAGTCGAGTTCTTCTCACGGTACTATGGGCAACACCGATGGCCAAATCACGGTCCGACAAATTAGGATTCCTTTTAATCGTCTTCAAAATCATAAAAAACGCAATTTTCGGTCGACAGTTCCACTCCGAGAGTTGGCTTGAGGCTTCCGAATCGTCGTCAATGTTTCCTTATACCGTTTGATAACGCGTAATACGGTATTTCTGGGCAATTTCAGCTGTTTAGCTAGCCTAGATGCAGACCACAATGGATTTTCCAAATAACTGTGCACAATTTTTTCCCTTCTTTCAATTTCCAAGTTGATTGATTACAAAGTACAGTCAATTTTCGGAATGTCAAAAATCATACGTGAAGCTGACAAAATTCCCGACACGTGGGCGCTAAGAACTTCCAAATCCGTCCACCAGGAGCGCCACAATATGAGCAAAAGTTTGTTCCAATTCTAAATGAAGCAACCTTCAGTCCTGTGGTGTTGTTTGCTGTATCTCTTCGCCAGACACTCAAGGCCCGAATACTTCGTAAATCCTTTTCCACTTGATCGGTCCACCTTACTCGCTGTGCTCCTCTTTTTCTTGCGCCTACTGGATCAGATTCAAGAATCCTTTTCACTGGGTTGCCGTCCGGCATCCTAATAACATGCCCAGCCCATCGTAGTCGTTCATTTTTAGCTGTCCGTACGACACGGGTACGAGTGGTTCTTCAAGCAGTTGTTGAAATTCGTGATTCATACACCGTCTCCACGTTTTGTCTTCCATCTGCATCCCACCATAGATGGTCCGTAGCACCTTTCATTCGAAAACACTAAGGGAACGTGGGTCCTCTTCCAAGATAATCCAGGTTTCATGGCAATAGAAAATAACCGGTCTTATGAGCGTTTTGTAGATGGTCAATTTCGTGCGGTGGCGTACATTACTCGATCGAAGGGTTTTTCTGAATCCAAAGTACGCATGAAATATATCTCAGAATTTCACCTGCTCTGCTGTCAACCACCTCGATCGTCGTGTTTCTTCTTTAGAGCCTTTTCCTCTCATGTATTGTATTGTATTGTTTTCGACGCATTTATAACCAGTCCGAAGCGCTTAGCTTTAGCTTTCAGTCCTTTGTATGTTTCCATTTTCTTCTCAACATTACGTGTCACAATATCAACGTAGTCAGCGAAGCCAAAAAGCTGTACGCACTTTCTGAAGATCGTACAACTCATGTCGATTCTAGCTCTTCGAATCACACCTTTCAAAGCAAGTTCATCATCTTGCCGTAGCCCTCTTTGAGACTCGAAGGGACTCGAGAGCGTCCCAGATACTCGGACGTAACACATCACTCTATCCATCGTTTCTTCGGTCAGTTTGTCCGGAAAACCGTTGCTAGCATTCGCCGTGAAACCAATCAGTTCCTCGATTCGATAACGTTTTACCTAGTAAGGTTGCGGCAGTTCTACTTATGATGGACCTTATATTACTAGGCAATACGATCGCTACGTAGCTGCTCGAGTTTAAGTCTCGACGATCGTGTGCGACGAGTGTTGTGCACCGTCGATAGTTTTGACCGCATACAAACCGCGACATGATAGTATTCCGAATCAATGTTTGCACTGCGGTAGATGCGGACGTCGAAGAAGAATCGGCCGTCGATTATAACTTGATAGATTTGGTTTTCCGTGTGTTGATCAGATAATCTCCAGATGGCTTTGTGGATATCTTTGCGAGGAAAGAACGTGCTTCGGACTATAATTGCTCGGGAGGTAGCGAAATTTCGTTGGCCGTTGTTGTTGGAAGCCGGATGCAGGCTGTTTAGCCCGATTGTGGGCCTGTACGTTACCTCCCGGTTTGCCTGAGCGTTCATGTAGCCGATGACGAGTTTCACATTTCGCCGTGGGCAGCTGTCCTTCTCTTCATCGGGTCTCGTCCCATGTGGGCAGTGTACGTTGGTAATGCTGTAGTTTCAGAAACGGCCATTAATCTTCAACATAACATATCCTGTCGCTGATTGGTTCCCATACAACAACTCGCTGACGTATCTTGCTCAACAATATGAGCCAGTTCCTAGTACACTTTTGGTAAAAGGTAGCCGCTCGATGCTCGCTTTTCCACACCTTTTGTCCCGTCCAACAAAGTTCCTGCAGTCCAACAAGTTTACTGCTAGATTATTCTTAACTAAAATTTTCAGAGCGGCTCGCTCGGCCTGTCCCAACTCCCTGTCACGCCGTCAATCCATGTATTAAAATAACTGACACATCGAAAATATACTTTCGACAGTGCGCATGAAAGTGACTAGATCTTTTTCATGCTCACGAAACGGAATCATTTCTGCAATGTTCGTATGGGAAGTGGACAGTTCTGGGGACGGATATAGTGTGATGCCTTTCAAGCAGCCCATCTAGGTGCGATTCCCATCCCCAAAAATAGGGTCAGAATTTTATTCTGACCTTATTTTTCGGTGGATCCGAAGCGATGTCAACAAACATTTCCTGCACTCTCTAGACTCCGGATGATATTAAAACATCATTCAAGTTGAAACATACTACCAATATTTTGATTTTGTTTGTTGATTGTTAAAACATTAAATTGATAGTTACATGTAATGGATTCAATATATCTTAAACGAAATCTTCTATTACACACATTCCTTGATTAATTTGTGGAACCTCGATAACCAGGCCCGTACCCAGGATTTCGTTTCGGGAGGGGCCAAAAGATAAAAAAAAATAATGTTACTGAAGATTGCTTGTGTGCCTAATTGTCGGTGTGCCTTTTACGGGTGGTTTTAACAGAAACTTTTCCACTGAAACTGTTATTGTATTACATTTATTTACGTTTACTGTCTTGTTATTTCTGCAACACATGTCTGAGAGCTTCTAAATAATTATATATCTGTTTTTGTTTTGTTTTGGCCAGAGCTCCCCGGGCCTCCCCTCTGGTTACGTGACTGCCGATAACAATAATTCTTATTAATTGTTCAGCAACAACAGTGGCGTACCTAGGAGTTCAGCAACCGTGGCGAAATATGATTTACCGCCCTTAACATAAGGGGAGATCTCTAGATATGACTTGGGGGAAAAAAGAAAGGTCCCACAGAAGATTGTTTTGTCGCTTGAAATGGAACGTATCTCTCTTTCGGTAAAACTTCAGTTTCATTTGCTGTAGGAACAACTCGGTATTAAAATCAATTGTGATTGGCTTTGATTTGGTCGATGTCTTTTAATCGTTAGGTTTACTTATCTTAAAATCGCCTTTTTGTGTGGGATTTGAAGCGATCGTGACACAAAAAATGAAATGTTTCCGATTTTATATAGTACATTAAATTCGCTCGCACTTCATAGCTGATTTATGCACCAAATTGATAGTTTGCTAAACGAATACTGCATAGAACATTTATAAGATAAAATAGCTTCAATATTTGTGAATAACGCACGAGTTATGAATGCATGGCTTTCAAATCATACGACAATCAGTTTTCACAATTAAATATTCAAACCAAACGATATTTCTTCAGTATGTACGATAATTGCACAAGTTTTCATGGAATGGAAATAAAAACTCTAGCTCTTGGATTGACTTGTAAATCCCTGTGCTAGCCGTATCGATGTAGCTTCAATGTGAAAGAGATATATAAGCGCAATCATTGAACCACATCCAAACAAACTACCACTTTGACGCCGCGTTGATGACCACCGCGGCCAATTGACGTTCATGTTCAATGGACTGGAAATTGCAGTTTCAAACGCCTAATTTGGAGCTGGTTCAGTAAACAAACGAAAGCACTACCATTTTCACTTTCGCATAATCGCGATCACGGAAGAATTATCGTCGAACTGAAGTAGTGCAGTCGGCTACAGACAACACCGTTGCACCGTTGGTAGCGGGTTGCCATCCCGCAGGTGTGGATCGAGACTCGCGTGCCTTAAGGATACACTCGAATGACTCAATTACTGACTGGATTATTAAGTAATAGAAACATTCCTGGGCTCCCACAGACGCGAACAACGCTGCCTATCGCCCATAAACTATCCCTTTCGATGACCATCAGTCATGCATGTTTAAATATGTTAGTTTAAACAGTGGGAGTTGTAATTTGTACTGATGATGATCTACTTCTATGCTAACCTACATTATAATCGACAGCACAACATATTCAATAACTCCTTTGTGGCATTTCATTAACAATAAATTGTGGCATGTTTGTAAGCAATAAACAGCCTGTATTGAATAACAAATTAGCTCCAAATGGTTTGGATAGCTGAACCCTGTCAGTGTTAAATAGGTACCAGCATTATGTGTATTTTTGGTTGGTGGATAACGTGTTCCTTTTTTTGCAACTTTGCTCTACTGTTACCGATAGTGTCGTGTCAAAATGAGGTAAACTGTAACTATTGGTGTACTCGACTCATACCGGATTTCATGTCATGTTTTCAGAAGGCTATCTTGCTGCTAGTTTACAAGTTTGGCGTAATATTATCAGAAAAGTAAAGTGAAGTAATGTTTTTAACAGTTAACCGATAGTCATGTTATTAATCGAACCACTCATTTTTTTATGTTTAGATATTCGGTTTACGATTCATGTATTGCGACATAATCGTAGCTAATATATTCGACTCTAAAAAGCAGTATCGCAGCAAAACTTGTCTGGAAAGTGTGCAATATTACTGCCACAGCGACTGTTCGAAGCGAATGCACCATTTAAGGAATTAGAATTTGTTTTTTATAACTTCTAGTTCATCTAATTTCTTGGTGACGGAAAGCATGGGTTTGAGTTAGCATTTGCTACTTTCTTGCCAGATCAGCATTGTACGAAAAATAAAGCGGAAATTGTTTGGTATACCAAACTGTGGTATTACCAGCTCCCTGTTTTATGCGGGAACCTGTCATAATACTATTTATCTTATAGGTTTTGTAATCTCTGAGAAAGTATGCTATGTACTTCATCTGAACTCGATCTTACAATTCCTGGACGTTTCTTCTGATCACTACATTATGTTCATTTGGAATTTTCACTAATTCGTTCATTTGGAATGACATTAAATCGTTGCAAATTTTGTGTAAATAAAATAAATATTTTTTTTTATTGTTATAACAAATGATTGTTACTGTTCAGTAGAGAAATCGCCCATAAGCTATTCAAAGTTTCGGTTGTCTTGGCCCACGTCATCAGTTCAAATAACTTCAATGGAATATTTCTTACTGTTGTTAAGAGAAGAAGTGCTCTTATACTAGGAATGATGAACTATTGGTTCACTGGCCACGTTTTCGTCAAAAAATTCAATATCATTGTTGTTCGGAATGTAGTTTTGAGGTCTTCGCCTTCATTTCATTAAGGGGCGGATAGGGTCTAACACAAATCATTTTTTTCTTTTTATTTGAAAACATATCAAGAATATTCGGTGAAATTTTCAAGCTTATCGGAACAAAACTCAGCAAGTTATGGGCCTTTATCTTTGCTTTTCTCATACTGTGAAGAAATATGAGCTTCTTGAAATGTCTTATTATAACAAAATACAAACGAAAAACTACAATTTTTTGAAAATGTTAATGTTGAAAATGTTAGACCTAGAGTAATAAATTGTTTCCTTCGATTTTATGGACAACAAATTTTTATACGCGTTTTTCTCGATAACAGGTTTTGAAAGTCCGTGTCCATCGCCATTCTACCATTTTTACCTTTTTTTATATATATAAAAAATAGGTATAGAATTCTCTCAAACTTTAGAAAAATTTTCCGAGGCCCGGAGGGCCGAATGACATATACCAATCGATTCAGCTCGACGAACTGAGCACGGTAATAGCTATCCAATAAGCCATTGTTAAAATCCGTCCATTTTTGACGGAGATATCGAAATTTTTGTGTAAACGAATTTTCCCCCTATTCCAGCAGTAGGAGTTTTGAGCGCTGTATGACAAATAAATGCTTGGGAGCAACGGAAAATACGATTTTTTATACTGTTACATACAATTGTTTCTAAGTACCAAAAAGACTGTGTACAGCATCCTTTTTCATGACATTTAGTTTCGGACCGATTTTGGCACTGCTCGTTTTTGGCAACATAATCGTTCGAATATGACATATATAGACCAGATGATGGCAGAATTTTTTTAAATTATATTGTTTTAAACTACTTACAGCAATAAATGCTGGAAGACCAACAAATGCAACAACAACAAATTTCACTCAATTTTCTCGGAAAATTTCTTTTCTACAAATTCAGATTCATACGAAAAGTCGTGTGCTCCCAAACAAAGTTCCTGAATTATGTTTGGTTCCGGAACTATAGGATGATATGTGAAACGAAATCAAAATTGTGTGAATTATTCTTCTCGTAGATGGCTGAACCGATCTAAGATTCAAATGAAATCTGAGAATCATCTAAGATTCAAATGAAAAGTTTCAAGATTCTATAAAATATCTTCAGTCAGATCCAACTTCCAGTTTCGGGGATACAGGGTGACTGGTATAAAATGTCTATTCCACATAAATTAATCAGGTTTATCGGGTTAGCAGATTTGGATAGTCGATAAAAAAATTAACTTTTTTCAGTTTTAGTGGTATTCAGTTGTCGATTCAGAAGGCACCTAAAAATTTAATTCATGCTATGATTTCTCTATGATGTCTTCAATGATTTTCAAATATTTTGAAACAAATGTAAACTATACAACTACTCAGGTGAATTTATCTGACTTCAGCCATACCGATTTTAGAATTCCGGTTCCAGTATAAAATCGTTTCTCAAAGCTCAATCGTTTTCTCAAAAAAAGCCTAATCAAATTTCAGAAACAAAAATTCAAATTAATTTTATACATACACACAAAAATTAATTAATTTTATCCAATTATGACATCCGGTTCTCAAATTACATGATGATGAATTTTTAAAATTCAAACCGATATAGAAGATGACAATCCCGAAAAGCTTCAAAGTTGGACTCAAAACTGTTGTAATTTATTCGTCATATGGCCATACGAATTGGTTTGGGTTATGCTGGTTCCTGAATACCGGCTCTGGAAGTACCTTAAATTACCGTAAACTCTAAAGTGGATCTTACTTCGACATATCATGGAATGTTTAATCGATTGTCACATTTTTAGATTCAAATTCGATCCGATTTGCAGTTTCGACATTCCAGAGTAATGAGTGATTAAAATCTCAAATTGTCGCTTAAAACGACGGTCATTAAAATAATGTCATGAAAACTTAAACACCGAAGAATATTCATGCAAAAACACATGCGGATTGATAAAAAAGGTATCATCTCACTGCTAAGTGGATTAAACACGTTTTTTTCTAATTTTGCATACACTCTCTACATTTAAAATACCAGACCTCAACGTTTCCCTTTTACTTGTTTGTTATTTTGGGGAGGTTTTACAGCTACAAAATGAAGGATTTTTTCATGAAAAATCCTAGTCCTTTAAACAATTACCAAAATTTTAAATAAAAATAAAAACAAATCCAACAGTGACGTTGGGGTCGTAAAAATGGAGCCGACGGTGACATTGGGTTCTATGAAAATATCTACTCTATCTATGCTGCTTTGATTGTTGACTTCTGATCAGTCTGCGCTGAGATACAGTGGACACCGCAAATCATGATTTTTAAGAAACGTTCTTAAAAATACCTCTTCATCGAATTAATTCCTAATATGTTTCACGAAAAAAATACAAAATGTTGTTCGAATGATGCTTTGTGTTATGCAAAATGTTTGAGTTTGTTTTGTTGCACAATAGTTCAGATAAAAAAAATCCCATAAATTATGTTCATTTCCATCATTTAGCCCCTTAAACTTGATCATAGGTCACTTTTTGAAATTATTGTGCGGATAGGAGAAATACGATTTGTCGGTTACGTCACTTGTGTGATTATATTTTCGAAACTTGAAGTTTCTGCCATATTATCTTTGAGCTCGATTAACAACACAATGTTAATCTCGAATGAGCCTAAAATTATTGAAATCGGCTCATCCATATCCGAGAAAAATTAGTGGTAATGAGTTGTGTCGTTTACGTCACTTGTACCAGGAGCGATAGCCATTTGATCTTCAAACTCAATCAATGACCAAAAGTAGCTTTCAAACAAGCCTAAGCTTGTCGTACTATCCCCGAGAAAATTGAGGGTAAAAGTTAGTTTTGTCGGTAACGTCACTTGTTCCATTATACTTCCTGAACCAAAAGCTATAGCCATTTGGTCTTCGAACTTGATCAACGATTCAATAGTAGCTTTTAAACGTGACTAAGCTTGTTGAATTCGGTTCTGCCATCATGACAAAAATTGAGCGGTAGAAAATATGTTCATCTTTTCTTTTGTTTTAAATCAACAGAATTTAGAAAAATTGTTGTGAAGTGCTCTGAACAAAAAATTATTATGAAAAAAAACATGATGAAAAGGAGAGAAGGAGAAAAATCCATTTATTGTTTGCATATTGGGAGCGCGTCATTTCGCCAAATGTCGCTCCGCCGAATAAGTCATTTCGCCGAAAGTCGTTTCGCCGAAAGGGTCAAGTCGGAAGCGGCAGCCTCTCGCACACAAACCTGTAACCGCCTCGTTTGCCCAGTCTACTCAACAGCTAGGGTTCTTTGCTTTAGCAGACCATGTCAGCTTGGAGCGATCTCAATCTTCAGTTCAGCAACGCCATCGCACGGCATCACAGTCAACATATCATGTCAATTGTATGGGTGCGCAGTGCTGCTGTTTTGGCGCGCACGAATTTGACATTTCTCTCCCCTACTTCTATGTACGAGATTCGATACGGACTCCCCTGAGGGCACCATGCTCGCTAAAAAGGATGTTGCCAATGATTTGTTCGGGAAATGTGAGAGCTGGATATCTTGTTAATATGATGTCTTTGGCTTTAGTTAGGTCCGAACGAGCGGTAGCAAGGTCGGACAGCACACAAACCAAAACGATGTGGCTTTCGGAGAAGTGACCCTGACCTATTTATATTCACTACGTGTTGTCACTTTTCCTTCTGACATTTTGTATTGCGGCAAGTCGACATTCGATGCATTAAAGATTTAAAACTCTGTAGTAATTTTTGCTACGCAAAATACAGTACATTTTAATGGGAAAATACAGTATAAATTGAGATACAGTACATTTAAGGATAAAAAATACAGTACAATACTATAAAATACAGTACAGATACGAGCTTTAGTTGTGTACGATGTTACAGCTGTGCAATGAAAACTTTTATAGATCTATTCATGCTAAGATCCAACCAAAAAATCAGTATTGAGCGCTTAGAAAACTCTTGCCCTTAATAATTTAATAATATTGAATTAAAATAATTAGAAACTACAAATTATTCAGTTCAATTTACGAATCACACAGCAAGTTTCCGAATTTCCTCCCGTCTTTTATTCAACAAGATATTCACAGACAAGTGTCAAAGTTTTATTCACTAAATCTATTTTTCCAATGTAGACTTTATGAAAATATGCTTGAATTTGATTGGGCTAACCTACCACAAATCGAAGTTATTTAGCATCTTTACTGCATCTCAATGAAAAAATCTAGTTCTTACCAAGTTTATTTTTTCTTCTTCTTTCAAGATGGCCCTCCCTACCTCTCTGGACAAGGACGCAATCCGGGAAGCTTACGAGGAAGTTCGATCGAATCTGACTGACAGTGAGTGGGCGGTGTTCAAATTTGATGGCCTGAAAATAATCTGCTCCCAAAAAGGCATCGGATTTGATGAATTCTGCGCTGAATTCAACGACGACGAAAGGGCCTTCGGATATATCCGGATACAGATGGGCGATGAGATGTCCAAGCGAAGCAAATTCATGTTCCTTACCTGGATCGGCCCGGAAGTGGGAGTGATGCAACGGGCTAAGATGTCTACCGATAAGTCAATTATTAAAGATGTGATCAATGTAAGATATTCAACAAACTTATGGGCAAAGCAGAATAAATTTCTTTTTTATTTCAAACAGAACTTTGCCGTCGAGCTACAGGTAGAATCAAGAAACGACCTGGACCTGGAAATGTTTAAGGAACACCTAAACAAAGCCGGTGGAGCAAATTACGGCACTGGAGTGCGTGAACTGTAAACAAAACGTACCATGCATGCACACAAAACATTCTGACATCACAATCACGCTCCCAGGATACATTAGCATCGCCTAATATAAGGATAAGTGCGTTTAGGTCTTCCCCACTGTTTCCCTCAGTGTAATCGATAGAACGAACGAAGTCAGGAAGAGCAACGAGAATAATATGGTATCAATTCCAAAATGTCTCCTATTTAAGTGTATAACTTTCTAACCGAACAAAATTGTGATTTGGGAAGACTCCTTCTAAATTGAAATTTTTGAGCGTTTTTATATTTATAAGCAAGTAATAAAAACCATCCGAAATGATTGATTGAAATTAAAAAAAAAACATCCATAATCTAACGCGTGAAATCAAACGAATATTGGAACTTATCTGCAATATTATCATATTAATTCGAATAGTTGTTAAGTTTACACAAGAAGAAAACCTTAATTAATACGATGATAGTTAACATAAACTGGAATCGAGAATTTAAAATATGGAAACACAGCGTCAATGAGAAAAGTTGGTCCTGAAGTCAGATTTCTTTTTGAGCTATTTTTACCAATTGTATAAACTAATTAAAGAATAAAACCCGTTCTGTAGAAGACATGTGTAAACTGCCGTAGTATTGACGGAGAAAATATACTAGAAAAGATATAAAGTTTTTTTTATTTATTACTGCACACACTACCATGAAGACGGAGAAATTTCCAGCTCATTATCAGTAATCTAAGTAATTCAATCAGATAAAAGTGCATGAAAAAGCACCTAACGAAGTTCAGAAATAGTATTAACATTTCGGCTGAAAAGTTCGTATCGTTTAATAGAAACACACATTTTTTTGCCAAAATTCGTTTTCATTATTCAACATAATTGCCATCAGAGGCGATACAGCGATTATAGCGATCTTCCAACTTTTCGATACCATTTTTGTAGTACGATTTGTCCTTTGCCTCAAAATAGGCCTCAGTTTCAGCGATTACCTCTTCATTGCTTCTAAATTTTTTACCAGCGAGCATTCTCTTTAGGTCTGAGAACAGGAAAAAGTCACTGGGGGCCAAATCTGGAGAATACGTTGGATGAGGGAGCAATTCGAAGCCCAATTCGTTCAATTTCAGCATGGTTTTCATCGACTTGTGACACGGTGCATTGTCTTGATGAAACAAAATTTTTTTCTTCTTCAAATGAGGCCGTTTTTTTGAAATTTCGTCCTTCAAACGCGGTATCGGCGGCACTTTTTTTCATCAAAAAGTAATGTTTCATCAACACACGAAATTCCTTTTTTTCCATTTTTTTCACAATAACAAAAGTAGCTTCACTCAAAATGCAATATCTCACAAACTAATAATCAGACAGCTGTCAAATTTATACACGTATCTTTTGAAGGTTGGTACTAACTGAAAATGGTATGGATTTAATTCTAGTGGCGCCCTCTCATAGAAACGATACGAACTTTTCAGCCGATCTGTTAAAAGTGGACCATTTTTCGAGTCACTTTCCACACTTGAAAGTTCACGCGACCAAAGACATCGTATTACCAAGATATCCAGCTCTCACATTTTACGAACAAATCGTAAGCGATTTTCGTTTTTGCGAGCAAATCGTAAGCGACGTTTGACACTCTCACACGAGACCGCATCGAATCTCGTACATACAAGTAGATGAGATAAAGGCAAATTCGTACGGGAAGAGTGATTTCTCTTTAAGCTGACAGGGTCTGACGCGACACAACTGCAAGAACATCTAAGGTTGCTGTCAGAGTGAGCGCGGAACACGGTGCGAAGCGAAGCGATCCAATTAGATTTTTTATCGTGACGTTTCAAATGAACAAGCATTCATCCTTGACAGTTCAGCGGTTTTGTTTACAAACAAGCTTAAACAAAACTCGAAGAGCACATCTTAAACAATCATCTTTACACTTTGCAACTAGTCATTTTTATTCAATAAATCTCAAAACAAACCGTATCCTATCGTGAACAAAAGATTTTAAATTCTATTTAGGCGATATGGAACGTAAATGATCTCATCCAAATTGTCAACAGACCAACAAAAAAATCTCTATTTACAAACTGTACTGCTGAACTGTCAAAATGTTTCCGATGTCCGATTGGGGTTAGCATTGATGGTTGAAAAACCTAATGGGATGTACTGATAACGGATCGTATTCACTCTGACAGGTTTGTTTTTAACAAATATAACTAGCTCGCACTCGCGTATTGACGCTTCGCATAACGCTTGCACTCTGACAGCGCCCTAGGCAGCTTCTGGAATACAAAGTCAAAAGTCTCATGTATCCTTTTAACCAGAAAAGTTTGTATGGTTTTGGTGGATTTTTTCAAATACTATTGATATTTTACTGGATCCACATTCTAATCCTTGAGCTACGATTTAATGAATGCAATCAACTATTATCGGCATCAACTACTAGTTTTCAGCTATAAAGGTTTTTGTAGTAGTGGTCAAAAGACTTCAATCTTAGAAAGAGCGTAACAATATCTTGGAATCGCTTAATCAATTTCAATAGAACTTCCAATAGAACATATAATAATGATTCCGAATTTTTCAGTTCGTCCGTCACATGGCTTCAATTACCTGCTCTTTTTATAATAACTATTTATTGGAATATGAGTTAAAATTAAATTATTAAGATTTAAATTGGGTGTTCAGCCACAAGTGGTGACTTTTCAGCCCTATTATAAAATTTAACTGGTCTTTACAAATGATCAAAATTCGAAAATCCTGGTTATAAGTACCTGTTTTTCACCAAACTGTGAACTTCAACCGTACCTATATTCTAGTTCAGTAATATGAAAACAATCCTGCTATAATACTAAGAGGACGAAGTATTTTAAAAAGTGTGGTCATCAACTAAGAAGAGCCATGAACTAGAAGAATCTACTGACTTAGATTTAAGAAATTGGTTTATCATCTCCATTTATAAAAGCATACTCTTCAAATTTAAATCTTTTTAACCTCATCACCCTGAATCCCAGAATCAAAAGATAATAAAATTAAAACATTTTTTTTTCTTCTGCACCATATAGCGTTCATACAAATATTAGTTGATTTCAAAGGTCATGTAGAGTATACAATCTCAAAAGCATCCAAGATCATTTTTCGTATTGCAAAAAAATCGACAACATATACTGCTTGAAATCATTATATTGCGCAATAGTCCGCTCAAACCTTGAGTACGCTGTCGTTGTTTGGGCATTCGTTTTGCGGCGTCTGTATGGAAAGACCATAAATCCCGATTTGCTGTCCTTTCACCGAGATATCACGAAAGCTGTTTTCGTTACGGATTTAATTGAATTCCGAGTTGATTGCGCAGATCTCCTGCAACCCAGCACGTACCAGAGTTTGGCCACTCTCGAAATCGTACAAGTTCACCGATACAAGTGTATTGTGGCCAGGAAATTATGAACAAAGTCTTACTACTCTCTGAGAAATCGATGTGATGTTGTATTTCAAAATTTTGATAACTTTCTCACTTATAAAAATACACTCTTGAAATTGGAAGTAAAGGTAAAAATCTATCTCTTCCCTTTAACACATAGAATATTTTGATGCAATTCGTCTTATGGAACAAAACAGGAGACTATTCAACTAAACTGATAATTACTTTCAACTCGAAAATTCTTTTCAAATGATGTGTACTCACGCTTCTAATAAACTAAAGGTATTAAAGACCAAGGACTAGAGTAGTTTATTTAGTTGTGAGCCCCTCCCGAAACAAAATTCTGGGTACGGCCTTGCCTGCAATAGCTAACATTCGACATCTATCGTCATAGTTTGCCATTCAATCCTTTTCTCAGAATTCTTTGTGCTAGAACTAACTACGGTTTCAATAAACCAGTCTCCAGTAAGTACCGCTTATTCAACAACGAAAAACTCTGGAAGCGATAAAAAAATATGTTATGATGAGAGTAACAATACTTTTTTAGATTTTATCACGTACACTAAAAAACTGTGATTTGCGTAACACTGAAAATGAAAATATTTTAAGAACACTTGACATACATTGACTTGAAGCAAACGATTTATGTTTGAAATCGCTTTTAAATATAAGATTAAGACTTTAATTTGTTCAATAAAATATTGAAACCATACAATACGATGGTGGTCTCCATCTAGAGTAAAAAACCGATTGCGACAATCTTTTTCATTGTACATGCAATAACCTTGAAGTAGGTGCGTAAAAAAAGTTTACGTTATTTGTGATTTGGTTCGTAAAAAGAGGTAACGTAAAAAAAAGTGTTCGTAAACGGAAGTTTAGATGTGTTACAGCATTGGCGAATTTAAACAAAAACGTGATAGATGTTGAGTGTGTAAATATCACCCTGGTAACACGATTGTCATCTACATACAATTGGCTTGAAGCCGAAAATTTTGGTTCTTTGGTTCTAGTTCGCTGTCAAATGCTGTGTTTAAGCAGTGTTCACACGTTCACATTTTTCTTCATGCGGTTGCACCAACATAAGGAAACGATTTCGGTGTAATATAATCAAACTATAATAAACCACAATTTCTGTTTTTTTATTCAAAATTATTCAATTTATTCAATTTATTATTCAAAATATTTGTTTTATAGAGAATACTACACTAGAGTTACATTGCGTTTGAAGAAATTAACTTTTGACATCAGCGTTGCTTGTTTTTTTTTTGTTTAGATTATAGAGGTTTTAACCTTAAGGTCATTCGCCTCTTCGGGCCAGAAAAACTTTCTGACCCTATGTGCGGGGTTGGGAATCGAACTCAGGTGGGCTGCGTGAAAGGCATCGACTAACCCGTTACGCTACACCCGTCCCCAGCGTTGTTTGATTGTATGGTATGAACGTAGCTTAACATATTGTTGACAACAACACCACCAAAACAAAATGCGTCGGTTTCAGGAACCAGCTTCCATAGCAGGGGGCAAACTGACTGGCGTTATAGCAAATAGCTGTGCCATAATCAGATGTGACAGCTGTCACATCAAAGGAGAAGAAGAAGAAGAATAAGAAGATAGCAGGGGGTGGTAAATATGTGCATTTTTGGGGTAAGCCCGCCACTCTCTTTGGGGGGTCACCGCTATGGTGTTCGATTTATTTGATGGTCCTGATTAAGACTCAGTGTCAATCGGCTGCGAAGTCTGTTGAAACAGGAAGGCCAAATTTCACAAAAAGATTGTAATGCCAAGACTTTGCTTGATTAAGATTGATTTTACATAATGCATATTTTTGGTTGTAAGCAGGCCCGTACCCAGGATTTCGTTTCGGGGGGGGCCAAAGATGAAAAATAATGTTACTGAAGATTGCTGACGTACCTAATTCTCGGTGTGCCTTTTACGGGTGTTTTTAACAGACACTTTAAACTTTTTCACTGGAACTGTTATTGGATTACATTTCTTTGCATTTACTGTCTTGTTATTTCTGTAACATGTCTGAGATTTTCTAAATAATTAAATATCTGTTTTTGATTTCGGGAGGGGCCAGGGACCTTCGGGCCCCCCCCTCTTGGGTACGTGACTGGTTGTAAGGAACGTTGATCTAGTTGTTGATCTAATAATATTTATTCGAATCAAGAGATCTATATCAAATAGAAACAAGCCCTTTAATATGCAAGACATGCTGATAGTATGTCTTAAGGCGTCCCAAGCAGTTATTCTCACAGCATATTTTGAGTCAATGCATTCAACGCTAATGACACAGTTCATTCTGTGCAACGGTATCAAATAACGGTATGGTCATAGGAACTGAGGAGAATGTAGTTGTGATATTCTCAAGCAGAACTGTAATAATAATAAATAATCTAATCTATTATCGGCTGAATTCAAAAATCGGATACGTAAATGGTTTTATCGGTTTGCTTTTCCGTGAGTACTGAAAATAGTGATCAAAAACTTTAAAATGGAATGCACGTATTTATTTTTTTCGTTTATTTAACCCCGGCTTTTTGGTTTTACTGTTTTTCATAAACTTATATTGAAATGTCCCATATTGCAGTAGAATTTTATTCGGATTCCAAAATAAACTCAAAATTCCTAAACGTCATAGGTTGCTATTTAATTAATTCTGAATCTGAATCCCGGTTCAAGTACTATAGGGTGACGATGTTCACCGTTCCAATTTGAAGGCCTCGTTCATCAATGGCCAAATGAACCGACTTCGAATATAAACCTGGATACCAATTCCGGCCAAACTGAAAATAGTAATCTTAAATTCCTAAATGGAATATACTCCGGTATCGGTTATGAAAAGAGCATCATAACTAGACTAGGTTGATACAACACTTTTGTCCAACACATTGCTCTGTAATTTCGAGTCCGGAAGTTGGATCCAGATATAAAAAAAAACTAGTTTTAATCCACCTAGTGGTGTAATGATGCCTTTCTCATAGCAATCATTCTATCAAATATAATACTGTGGTATTCTTCAAAATAATGTTCTTCGATTCTTGAAGGAACAACCAGAATCGCTTTGTTTGGCCGTCTACTGATAAGGACTACTTTATTTTTAAATAATTTGATTCATCCCTTTAAGTGATGGTATACAATTTTTAACACACTTTACCCTATAATTCCGATACAGGAAGTCGGATCCAGATGAAATTCAGAAGTTTTGTATAGAATCATTAATAATGAATTTTAGTTTGTTTTTTAGAAAATTCAGTACGCTTATTTCCATTTTTTCACATTTTACCCCATAACTCCGGAACCGGAAGTCCTGTTCAAAAAAATTCAGGAATTTTGTATGGGATAACAAGACCTTTCATTTGAATCTAAGCTTGTGAAAAACAGTTCAGCAATCTCTGAGAAAAGTTGGTGCACTTATTTTAACGATTTTTTGCACATTTCACCCCATATTTCCGGAACCGGATGTCAAATCCAAATTATTTTCAGGACTTTAATATGGAACAAAAGGACCATTCATTTGAATCTGATCTTAGTAAAATCGGTTCATCCACTTCTAAGAAATTAGAGTGATTTCCGGAATATGAAACGAAGATCCGATATACCCAAAATCTATGTATCAACTAACAAAATTTATCCAATTCAAGAATTATACGGTTATTTGAATGTATTTGATGGAATTTTCCCGTGTCATGTATAAAAACACGTCCCTGAAAATGAAATTTTTATACCTATCAGTTTGTAATTCCGGAACCGGAAGTCTAATCCGAATGAAATTTGGTAGGATTATATGAGGCTGTAAGACCTTTCATTCGAACCTACGCTTGTGAAAATTGAATGAGATATCTATAAAAAATTGATGAAACGTTCTAGTTCATTTTGCACATTTTTCCCGTAACTCCCGAACCGAAAGTCGAATCAAGATGAAATTCAATAGTAACTTATGGGACCATACGTCTATTAATTTGAATCTTTGTTGAATAAAATCAGTTGAGCAGTCAAGAGAAAATCAAATGCACTTTTACCTTTTTTATATATATAAAAAATAGGTATTGAATTCGCTCAAACTTTAGAAAAATTTTCCGAAGCCCGGAGGGCCGAATGTCATATATCAATCGATTCAGCTCGACGAACTGAGCAAATGTCCGTGTGTGTGTGTGTATGTGTGTGTGTGTCTGTATGTGTGTTGTCAACAAAGATGGCTGATCCGATTTTGATCAAACTAGTGGCAAATGAAAGGTCTCCCCGTCAGCCAAAACGCTATTGAATGATTTTGAGATCGGATTCTTACCTTTTGAGTTATACGAAGTTTGATGTTAAAATTTTCAGTTTTTTGACAATTACTGTAACAATTGACTTTGAGAACAGGATATGTTTTTAGATTTAAATTCGCTCGAAAATAGCTATCCAACAAGCCATAGATTGTTAAAATCGGTCCAGTTTTAACGGAGATATCGACATTTTTGTGTAAGCGACTTTTCCCCCTATTCCAGCAGTAGGAGTTTTGAGCGCTGTATGACAAGCAATGCTTGGGAGCTACGTGAAACATGATTTTTTATACTGTTACATCCAATTGTTTCTAAGTACCAAAAAGACTGTGTTTAGCATCCTTTTTCATGACATTTTGCCTTGGATCGATTTTAGCGCGGTTCGTTTTTGGCAACATAATCGTTCGAATATGCCATATGTAAATCAGCATTTTTGAGTTGAAAGCAATTCCATAATTATATTGATTTAAACTACTTACAGCAATAAATGCTGGAAGAACATAACATCCATATACCATTCGAATCAGTTCGTCGAGACCAGCAAATGCGTGTGCCCAAATAATTTCACTCAATTTTGTCGGAGATGACTCAACTGTTTTCTACAAACTCAGATTCACATGAAAAGTCGTATGCTTCCAAACAGGGTTCCTGAATTATGTTTGGATCCGACTTCTGGTTCCGGAGCTACAGGATGATATGGAAATCTAAGAATCATCTAAGATTCAAAGGAAAAGTTTTATGATCCTATCACACATTTTGCTTTCCAGTCAGATTTTCCGGTTTAGGGTACTCGAGGTGATTAATATAAAAATGATTTTTCACATAAATTAATCAGGTTTATCGGGTTCGCAGATTTGGATAGTCGATAACCAAATAAACTTATCTCAGTTTAAGCGGTTTTCAAACATTTTGATACAAATGTATACTATACAGCTCCTCAGGTGAATTTATCTGACTTCGACTACACCGATTTTCGAATTCGAATCGTTTCTCAAAGCTCAATCGTTTTCTCAAAAAAGCCAAATCGACAAAGACAAAATTATTAACTGTAGCTTGATACGCTCGACTCTAGAGTATGCATCATTTTTACATACGAGACATTCAACGTCTTGAATCAATCCAACGCAAATACGTCCGTTTCGAACTTTGTCGTCTTTCGTGGACCTTCCGAGCTACGAAGATCGTTGCAAGCTGATTAACCTAGATTTGCTCTCTGTTCGACGTGACGTCTGTAAGGTCATTTTTGTCACTGATTTCGTATAGACTGTTCAGATCTTCTACAATTGTTACACTTAAATAGTCATCGCCGTACTCTTCGTTTCCAATTATTTCTTAAAATACTCTCATCTAGAACTAACTACGGTTATTACGAACCTTTAATAATTGCTCCAATGTATTTGACCTTCATCATTCTCACAATGCTCTAAAAAAGCTGTTTCTCAGTTATCTGTCTCGATAGGTTCTAGTAACTAGAATACTATATTTAGTATTAGTTTTCTCTCATCATTATATAATTTCTAAGTTTTAGTTTTAAGTTATTATTTATTATGTATTATTTGGATCATTCTAATCTGTTGATGCAAAAGATGAGGAGGTTTTATGCCTGTTGGAGAGAAAGTTTTAACTAAACTAGCTCCACTGGGCTTTTCCCTGCTCCACAATTACAGAATGATTAATTTTTAAAATTCAAACGGATATAGAAGATGACAATCCCGAAAAGCTTTAAAGTTGGACTCAAAACTATTGCAATTTATTCGTCATATGGATATACGAATCGGTTTATGTTATACTGGTCCCTGAATACCGGCTCTGGAAGTGTCACACTTTTAGATTCAAATTCGATCCGATTTGTAGTTTCGCCATTACAGAGCAATGAGTCATTAAAATCTCAAATTGCCGATTAGAACGACGGTCATTAAAATAATGAAATGAGAACTAAAACATCGAAGAATATTCACGCAGAAACACATGCGGTTTGATAAAAAAAGATATCATCTCACTGCTAGGTGGATTAAGCACGTTTTTATAATTTTTTGTTCACATTTTACCCGATTACTCCTGAGCCGTATCCGATCCGGGTAAAATTCAATAACAACTTATGGAACCAAGAGACTTTTCATTTGAATCTAAGTTTGTGAAAATCGGTCTAGCCATCTCCGAGAAAATCGAGTGCATATTTTTGTTACATACACACATACATACACACACCCATACACGCACACATACAGACACACTCCAACATTTGCTCAGTTCGTCGAGCTGAGTCAAAAGGTATATGACATTCGGCCATCCGGGCCTCGGTTAATAAGTCGGTTTTCACAGTGATTGCCTAACCTTTCTATATGAGAAAGCAAAAATCAATTAAAGGCAATGGTAGTTCCATGAGGTCCTAAGGTCTAAGAATTCGAAAATTTCCTGTGAGCTCCTGCATAGCCAAAGCAGAGAAAAAGTCGAAGTTGGGGTAAGGTCTAGTCGACCTAATGGGGGTCAACCTTAACTCTTCGCATAACTTTCAAGACACATCCACAAGCTTTCGATTAATATTGAAAACTTTGAAAAAAAATCTATAACAGCTCTTTAGTCGTGGTTGATGATCGATTTATCATACACACTGTCATTTAACAACCACGACTAACTGATTCGGAAGTTGATTTCCGCAGTGATCGCATAGCCTTTCTGTATGAAAAAGATAACGTATCGACACTTGAAATGAAGGTTTGGAATTTTAAACACTTGTTACTCGTTACGAAAGGATACCATTATTTGAATTAGTACAACCATCTCTAAGAAAACGATGTGAATTCCATTTTGATGTTTTCGACTACTACACTGAAATGAAAATCTTATTTATATTCATTAGATTTGTCATATGAATCATACGCAGAATATAATTCATAGAAATTATATGGAAACTTATAATCTTTATTTAATGTGTACGTCAAATCTAAATGGACGTTATCATAGTTATAAAAATATCCCATATAATTTATATGGAAATCCGATGAAAGTCGTGAATAGTTGTGTCCTCGATATTCATCAACTGCTCCAGACCAATTTTTTCAGGAAGTTTCGCATCTCAATGTAATTTTAAATCGCTGACAAGACAGCTCATACAACTTCGTTCAAGGATAAGCGTTAACGAACCATGAAATATATATCCGGTACATTTCATTACTCTATCTGTTTAGTAAGATTCATTTTTTTATTTTCAGTCTCGGGATCTCACTTCTCTTTCGCAAATATCATGAGGTGCTCCCTTACCGAATGGAATACTAGTACAGCTTGAATCCTCAAAGAAAAGTAGTAGTTGGCAATTATCTGCTATTCGCATGACCTCCATTGAAAGTTATATATATATATATATATATATATATATATATATATATATATATATATATATATATATATATATATATATATATATATATATATATATATATATATATATATATATATAAATATATATATATATATATAAATAAATTTTATAAAACTAGTCATATGGGATATATGAACCTATATAAATAAATTCGAAGTGAATATAATATGCGCTTCATAGATTGTTCCAATGTATGTTGTGCGGATATCTAGTAATGGTTATAAGACGCGCCAATAAATTTGACTCAGACTGGAAATTTCATTCGTTATATGGAAATCTTGTGAAAATAACGTTAAGAAGAGTTTTATGTTTTATAAGATTATCTCATATATTAGACATGATGTTGAACACATCTTGTAACTATTATTGGAAATGCTAATAGTGCAAAATCATTAGAATATCATATAATGTGAAAAAGAAAATTTAGCTCAGTGTATGTTATCTCCAGTACTTCAGAAACGTGAGACTGGGGACCAGTAGATCCAAAGTCGGCTCGTGTGGTCATATCCTAACAAGACTCATAAATTGAAACAGATTTTGTGAGAGTGTTCACCTCAAACGTCTGCCGAAAATAGCAACTCAGACAATATTTAATTATATAATTCTACCAATTCAAATTTACGTAAAACCCTTGACTCATAGTTTTCTCTCAACTTTGTATACAACATCTTAACAACCCTGCAAGACTGACATGCTTCTTGGCGTTACGGACAGTATTAATATTTTGGTCGTTGACTAAAGTGGTAACCATAAATTCTAGCAAGGATATTACGAGAAGACCTTTGGAAAACGAGGTTTACCAAACATTGTTGGATCCGAGTTGGTAATGGATGAGGTACAATACAAGATTAGGTGCAATCAACTGGAGAGTGATGGTTAAAAATAAAGATGGTTCGGTCGTGTTCCCGTGACAGAATCTGCACCATTGGGGTAAATATAGATATAGTAATTGAGCGAAGTTCAGACACACAAAACGATCACTTAAATTTTGTTCCAATGCGATACACTTCGAACCTTCGGAAAACGAAATACACCAATATAGTTATGTACATGTCCGTACTTTCTTCTGAGAAACGCTGATTAGATTTTTAATTATTGATATGGTATGGTCAACGTGTTTCAACAACCTCAAATCCTGTTAATTTTCCAACAAGAGATCTTTCGATGTTTTGATAACAAGAAAATATAACCAAATAATCACCTAAGCAACATACAACAACATGAAGGGTTTCACAAAAAAGCAAATAAAACAACGATTTTTGTTATTCTGAAAAATAAAGAAAACTTTTATTTCATCATAGTTCTTTTTTTAAATTACGTTATAAATCATGTAAAAATATGAAAATAAAACTTAATAAGAAAGCACAATAAAAGTATCAGAAAATGCATACAGTAGGCAGGAATAACTTAACTAAAACTTAAGTATGAATCAGGGAATAGAATGAGCAGATTAGAAAACAAATCTCACCTGTTTCGATGCATGTTAATAATACTTACGTGTTCATTTGATACTTTTCCCTTCCAGGAAGTTCCTTACTATAGTTTAATTAGAATATTTAAGTATGTTCAATTGCGTTCAGAGCATATTATAAATGGAATGTCGACGAAGTTGGAGCTTGGTCTCTTGATTTTTTTAAGTCTAGTTATTTCCTTCAAAACATTAAAATGCATTGATGGGATCCATCTTAAGAAAACATAAATCCGACAGGAATAGAGGTTTTTGATCTTACACTAAAAACTTACAGTCAATTTACTTAACTATTGGACGTATTCATGATGCCTTCCGTACTATTTACAATATTCACGACAGACAAATAGATAAAATATTTAAATAGGTTTGAGGAAAAAATATCACAATCAACAGGAGTGGGCCTCCCCGGAAGCAGCAACCTCAGCATACTTTTCGTCTGCGAAGCATTTCTTTTCAAAAGGGCTCTGCTCAGCAGAATGATTTGTAACACCGCGGACGATCCAGTTTCAAACTGAACGCGGGAAAGTAATAATATATTAAACCAACAACTCTAACGGTATAACTCCTAAGGCAAATTCACAGCAAAAGGGAAACAGCGGGCAATAGCGGACGGATTAGTCCGTCCGCCAATGCCCGTCCGAAGGCACTTTTTTACTTTGATCGGACGTAACAAACTAATTTGCACTTTCATGATACTTGAACTATTAAGTCGATCACCTTCTCATCGGAACCTGAAAACGGCTCATATAGAATTCGCAATCGGAACAATACATAGCCGGTAAAATGCAGTGCTTCTTCCGACAGAGATTACATTGAACCGCTTTAGCCGAAGATTTGACGATTGCGTTGCTGTTGTAGGTTGCGATAGCTACCCGTGTGACGGGAAGGCCGACCTGTTGTGGTTGTGGTTGTGGCGGTAAGGGTTCAGTAGATTGTTGTTGTTGTTGTTGGTTTTGTGGTTGAGGGGACGGAGGACAATCTGAGCCACCTTTGGTGCCAGGTTCGAAGCTCACTTTTTTCTGAGAGGGTTTAGACTGCGATTGTTGCTGAAGGGTTTGCGAAGGTTGCAGATATAGCTGTTGTTGTGGGGAAGGTAATTGCTGTTGAGTCAACGAAGGATCATGATAGGAAGAATCTGGATAGTGCAGTAAGGGAACCCTTTGGTAAGGTGATTGCTGTTGCTGATGGAGCTGCTGTTGAGAACTGTAAGAATTGTATGGGTTAGGATTAGTGCTATACTGAGTGAGAGTTTGCTGTTGCGATGGTTGTTGCGTGTAGGATCCCATGGGCAGTGGAGGTTTCTGATAAACACTTGAACCTGGAGGCGCCTGTTGAGACATCACCAGTGGAGATTGTTGCTGTTGTCTGAGACCGGCTGCGTTTTGTTGATGCATCAGCGAAGTGATGTTCTGTCGGATACCCAAAGGAAGCGCAGGGCTTGGTACACCATTGATAGCTGTTGTGTTAATAGTTGTTGTTGGCGAAGCTGACACCGTTTGAAAAACTTGATCAATCGGACATGGAACGGACATGTAAGGTGATTGGACATATCCAGTGGAAACAGATGAAGCCGCTGTAGGGGCACTCATTCTCATGTCGTAGCTATGCTCACTGCCAGAATCTTCATATAGTCGTTGTTTTTGTTGAAGATACTGATGTTGCAAAACCGGAGGAGGTTGATAGATCATCGATTTCTGAATCGGTGCGTCACTGTACATGGAAGCAGCAGGCTGTGTTTGTTGTTGATGGAACTGTTGATTTTTGAAAATGGCCGCGTTACTTGGAATAGTTGAATACTGCTGATAACTTTCGTTGCTCGGTTGTGATTGCGGTTGCGTCGGGTAGTATTGTTGCTGTAACTGTCGCTGGATTTCCATATTTTGTTTATGCATATCCGCAGCCAGGGAATACTGCGAATTTGATTGGGTCTTAATGGGATGATATGTAATGCTGGTCGATAATGTCGGCTGAGGAGAGTTTTGACTCTGTCTTGGAGGATCGTCGTTTTCGCTAGCACTGCCACCAGCAGTTCGTAGTACTCGTTCCAATATGGGATTCGGAATAAATTCTTCATCCTCATCCTGATCGGCCGTAGCAACAAGGATGACTTGATCGCAAAAGCTGACGCTCTTTTTCTTGGTTCGCTTAGCACCAGCCGCCGTGATAGGAACTGCTGTGGCAGTCACATTACCAGCATTATTCAACGTCTGTTGAACTACTTGGTTCAGCATTTCGACTTCTCGAATTTCCTCTTGAATTTGTGCTTGAGCAATATCGTATCGAGGTTTCGACAGCATTTTATATGCGATTGCACAATCCACCTCGTCGACACCGGCATCATCGGTCGACTGAGGAACAGCTGTGACCTGAGGTTTTGGCTTCTGATCCGTCAGGAGTCCACTCATACCGGTTCGGACATTCGTCAGTGGTTGTTGTGGTAATACAGATGGCTGCTGCAATTTAAAAAGAAAAAAATAACAGATTAGATTGACATGTATATTGCTACAAGTTAAATTAAGTTTTTTTAATTTAAAAGAAAAAAATTTAAATTATCCCTCTAGTAGTCCCTTACCTGTTTCGCCGTTCCATTTAGCAGCTCCTGACTAGGATATGGCCTAATTGTTGAGAGAGTCTGATTTTGCTGTTGTGATTGTGGCGTTTGTTGGGACGGGCCAGTTAGTTTAATCTGTTCGAAACGAGACGCAAGATCGCGCACACTTCTCTGATCATTACCAGACGTCGTTATCTGCTGTTGGTGTATGGGAGGATTTTGATTCTGCTGATGTTGCTGTTGTTTAAGTGCCACTTGTTTTGCTTGTAGCTCTTTCAGCCAAATCTCCGAACGAGTTGTTTCATTCAAGATCTCGCTAGCGCTGATTGGATTGTTGTTGTTGCTAATATTACTGCTACTGTTGTTGTTAGTGTTATTATTGTTGTTGTTGTTATTGTGTTGCTGCTGTTCTCGCAGTTTATTCATCATTAGAAGCTGCTGTTGTTTGGCTTGCAGTTGTGCCAAAATGCTAGTGGTGTTTTGAATTGATGGCTGGTGGTACATAGATTGATTAATTTTCCCCTGTTGTTGATGCTGTTGGAGACTTTGTATTTCACTTAGCTGTTCGTTAAGTGGTTCAAAATCTATTGCGGGTGGAGGAGGCGGAAAATCTTCGCTTGCTTGACGCGAATGGCACGTGGTTGATGGAGGACTTGGATATGGTGGTAGTTCCATACTTCCAGTTGATCCAACAGGGCCCTTTTCGTGGGAAGAGTTACTGTTACTGCTGCTATTATTATACTTGACAATCGAGTCAACTTCATCGACTGAAGCTGATGATGAGTTGAGATGTTGATCTTGAGGTTTCAAGGGAGACTGTTCCTGATGAACCACGGCACAAGTGGTGATAATGGTTTGACACGAGTCCTCGCTCATGCTGGTGTTCGAGCTCATCGTGGACAGGTTAGATAAATTAGCTCGATGGTAGGGCTCCAATGGAGATGTTGGAGGACGACTCTCCTGGAATTCCAGGTGTCGAAGATTGGTTCCATTCAGTGGAAGTTTTTGTACTTGTAGCATTTGCTGCGGTTGCTGCTGAGTGGGCATTTGCTGTTGTTGTGGTCCCGTCAAGGATGATCCTATTCGGACTGGTGGAGGAGGTGGCACTTTAGGGACTGATAGAGTTTTGCCGCTGCCGTGAAAACTTTTACGCATAAGTTTACTGCGTTCCAGATTCGGATTGGTGTTGGAGACCTGTAAAATCAACCATATTAGACACGGTCGGTATAACTCAATACCATCGTACTTACATGAAAATCAAAGTGTCCCTCGGAGAGGTAACCACTATTCACTGCGTCTTTAGCCAAATTCAGGCCAACTGTACTGTCATCGATTGATACCATCTGCTTGACTATCGTTGCCGAATTGGGCTGTTCATCGGCGGCTGCTCCTGCGCCTTCGGTGAGATCTGGCATTGAGCGATTTTTTCGGCGGATTAGACCACCCATAAGCAATTTCCGACGAATTTTGTGCTGTTTCTTTCCTCCCTTAGAATCCTTTTCTTTTTTATCAGACTCCTTCTCTTCCTTGTGTTTCTTGAGAGTATCTTTCGCGTTGACCAATGCTGGGTCGGCTAGTTGAAAGTCTCGATTTATTTTATTCCTGTCTTCACTGCGACTACGTTTCTCTTTCGAATCTTTACTCCTGCCGAACAAAGAACGGCTTTCCCTCTCCGGTTTGACATCAACTGTTCCCGTAATAACTTCCTCGATGTTTTCCGCTTCCACTAACTTAAGCGTAACCTTCTTTTTCGGAAGTGTGGCATATATCTCAATGCTTTTGGATGGTGAATTACGAGAAGCAACTGATCCACTCCCTTCGTGTAGCATTTCTTTGCTGCTTTGTCGACTATTACTGAGTAGCTTTTCCTTGCTATTCTGTCTTCGATGTGCGATCCCACCGGCACTGATTCCGGCCAAATTATACGCTAATTGTTGCTGTTGCTGGTGTTGTTCTTTGATGATTTCTCCACCTTTTTCAATAAGAATTCGTCGATGGAGAGATCGCGCTCGCATTACGCAGGTATTGTGTTTCATTCGGGCAAAGGTCATCGTGTGGGGATTGCTATAGGGTGCATCCATCGCGGCACGTGCCTTACTGGCAGCAGCATTGCACAATACCAATGCGGTTTCCAGATCATGTGACTCCTCTAGAATGCGTGATTTTTCCAGTAACTGGTCTGCTTCCATGCAAAGTTTTTCACAGTCGCCACTTAGAACTACCGATTCAGGAATCTTGGCCAAATGCATATTATTGCCATTGGCCGCATGTTTCGGTGGAAAAGAATCTGTCGAAGAAAGTGAATACGAATCGTAGCCGGCATCATAAAGCTGACCTTGTCGTGTTGGACTAGCTGGGACGCTACCGTTCCGTTTACCGACCAAATATAGATAGGGATTGTCTAGCGTGGTGGATGACGATGAAGAAGCAGAGTTTCGGTCTCCACTCCAATTTCCGGAATCCCTTCGGCGAGGTTGGTTCAGATGGTCTGGAATTGAGAGACCATCTGGCGAAGACGTGGAAGATGATGGAGGAGAAACCTGACCGGATTCGGCACTAAGAGTCCGGTGAAGGTTCATGGGTTGCTTGCGCAGTTGAGCATTCAAAGCATTTTTCGAAATGTAACCAACTTGGTCTTTGTCCGCGTCCTGTTGCTGCTGCTGCTGGAAAATTTTATCCTGGATCACGGAGAGATTCTGATATTGTTGAGCTTGCAGAACGTTCTGAACCGCTTTGCGACTAATGTAATTTTCCTTTTCCTCATTCGGAAAGATTTTGCTTTGGATGACACTTAGATTCTGATAGTCACAAACAGACACTGCTCGGTTTGGCGTTGGCGTTATAGCCCTACGGGTTTGCGATCCAATTGGTGCCTTTTCCGGGCTTGGAGTAACAGCGCGGCGGTGTTGAGCTTGTTGCATAGCAGCCAACTCCTGAGTTACGATTTGCTGTGGCTGTGGTTGCGGCTGTGGAAGCGCATACAAAAGCAGTAGCGGTTGATAGCGACCTCTGGAGCACTTGTCCACTACACCTTCCCAGCTGGGGCCGACCTCTTTGACGTTTGCATCATCGAAATAGACCCAAACACGAAGTTTGGTGTGGAAGAAAAAGGTGGTGTAGTGTTTACCGTAGTAGGACACAACGCCAACCAGCTCATGGCTTACGGTTTGAGCCCATCGCTGATCGCTGACTTGATGAAAAACATCGCATAACCGTAGCGACGTTCCGACTGCTTTTAAAACCGAGTAGACTTGATCAGCAGCTGGCCGTTCCGAATCCCAGACCACACCGATTGAGACTACATCGGGCCGATTGAGTAATGCACGGCGAATGCCAATTTTTGCACCACAAGCGTTCTGTTAGGGAGAAAAATGCACACGTATTAGAAATTAAAGCTGCCAGTTCTTTCAGATGCATAAATATTAAAACGCGCGTAACTGAAAGTTGATTCCAGTCGTTAGTTTCAATATAGGATACAAGCAGTAACGATTCAAGTATTCATCGAAGCACTGTGGTATACGAGGTAGTGCCAAACAAAGAATAATGACGTGCACGCAGTTGGACCATAAAAAATGTCAGACTCACCACACCCACATATTAGAATTGATTGTACAACCGGTGCGCTGTAGCAGCGGAGTTGGGTTAGTAAATTATTTTTAACAAAATCGATTTGCCCGGTTTTGCTCGGTATCGGTCAACTTAACTGGAGTTGAGTGTATGCAGGAAAGTGGATGAAACTTGTTTCATTCATGGCTGTTGCGAGTAAAAAGGAAACCAGTTTTTGTTATACTTCCATTAGCTTAGATCTTGCTGCACCTAGATGAACATGTGCAAGTGACAACCCCTTAACAACTTTTTCTGGAGATAAAAATGAATCAAGTTCTGTTTTAATTGCTCAACAAAACAGTTATATTTTTGCCTTTTCAAACTAATTTGAAAGGAAATCGCTGCACCAAAACACTTAATAACTGCTTACAGTGACATCCGACTGCAACATATTGAGTACAACCCTTTCGTCGTGGACAACAGTCACATGGTTTGTTTCAGGTTTCGCTATGAACTTGACTGTCGCTCGACAATACTTTCAAAAGTAACGACCACAAAGCCGTGTGCATATTCAAACTATCAAAGTTACCGTGAGGGAATACACGATTTTATGTTTGCATCTATACCGTGAGCAATTTGTTTTGGGCACAATCTACTATGAATTTCGTATGCCTCGTCGGTTGCTTGCCACCATCGCGCATATTTCTGGTAGTTGAACAGATTAAGTGAACGTACACCACGATCCAAGTGAATCATAAAACTTTAAGTCACGTATTATTTTAGGTTTTTCCATGAATTGAAGTCCGAGATACTCAGTCTTAATACATCGGTACTAACTCGTGAAATGATTATGATCAACTCATTATGATCAACCAAACTAAGATGCAATATTGTATTTTATAAAAGTTCTCCATCTAGTACTGAAAAATAATTTGAAGTGGTTTTGGTTGTGATGACCGAACTTTCTTTCGCAGGAGAAATACAATACCAATGACATCTACGAAACACTAATAAAACAATACATCACCGTCCACAATATCCCAATCTCGGACGAATTTCCTTTCAAGCTAAACAAAACGCCACTTTATGCAAAACAGTGAAAGAGCGAATAAGAAACGGAAAAATACTACAATCATTTGTCTTAATTGACCCGCACCTATACCCGCGCCTTGCCCATCAGGAGTTTTTTTCTTTTTTTTTGTTGCTGTTGTAAATCCGCGTGCCATGGTCACTATAATGGAATTCGACGATCTTTGTGCAGGCTGCTGCACAGTAGCTGAACCACAATGGCGTACAGCTTCGTCGTGGTTCGTTTCAGATCGTGGTGTGACCATATATTCGCAATTATCGCTTTGACCGTCAACTGAAACATGGCAAACGGACAGTAGGCCAGCCTTTTCTCCGCATGGCGACGGAAACGATGGAAACCTAAACCACAGACTAACAGACAGGACACTCAAATTAGATTCTTCAATCATTTTAACGGTCATTTCGAATATTCCTTTATTTGGGACAGTACTCACATGTGTCATGATGGCGCCACGTTAACCTATCAAAAACATCCTGTCTGTCATCTAGACTGTGTTTATTTTTTTCATTTACCAACAGAGTTGCCATTCATGCAGAATTACCTGTAATGTATTGATTTGTATACGTCCATGCGAATTTCATGCAGGATACAGATTTAATACATATTCACTTGCTTCTGGTCTGCCGCCACTTAATTTCGGGTGAAAACTACCAACACAATAAAAAATAGTCTAGATGAACAACGTTGAGTCAAATAAATGGTTACCTTCCAACATCGCGAAAAAGTTAAATATATTATCAACGTAATCCAATAATTTATTGTGACGATTCATTTTCAAAAATTTTGATGAAATCAGGCATCCCTGCAAGCAGCTGATCGGTGCTGACAAACGAGGGGAAACCAACTAGTAAAAAAACTTTTACGTAACACAAGGGGTGTACCGATAGTAAATAGTTCGCGCAGTACAATATAGGTGGAACTAGTGCATCACGAAAAATTATTTTTATAAGAATTTACTCATGCTGTCATGTCTGTTAGTCTGTGCCTAAACAGCGCATGCAGAAACGCAAAATAAGAAGAACAAGACAATATGTGTGCTTCAGACTGTAGTGGAGGTAGTTGGTGGTTGTGGTCAGCATCCGCCATTTAAGGGAAATATTACAAAATAGGGCATATCAAAGAGGCAATGATTTTGCTTGAATGCAACGAATGAAACCTTTTGGACAGTTGGGGATATGATTGAATAATGGACCGAGGACGGTCATTACTCACCAATCGCGAGCCGAGGTAAACCTTCGCAACAATGACAACTGCTGTGATGAAGTGTGTGGTATGTGCACCCACAATTAAACGTTCTTAACGACGATTGGCATTGAAGGTTCGAAACGTTTAGGCATCGAACACCAATACTTTCGCATTATGTATTAGCACTCATTCGATGTTGTTTGATCTAGATAGCATGGAGTTTTGTAACACACTTGCTCCAATGGAACCCATAAAAAGTGGTAAACACTCCTTAGAAACCAGTAATTATACATGTGGGTCTCAATACTAGGGGTGCAAAACGGGCTTTTCATTGTGGTAGGAGGTAAACTAAAGTTGACGCCGTTCACTACGAGCATAGAGATAGATATAAACTCGTTCAAGGGTACAAATAAGATTTAGAATATGGTAAAAACTTACCGGACAGTCCCGAATGTCGCCCATGTTACCAGCGTTGCGCAGTAACTGTCCGAAAGTGATATTTTGCTGATGCTGGGCCGACAGGCTGCTTTGAGAGTTGAGTGCCGACGCCGACACGTAGTGCACCATCTGGAAAAGATAAAATGAAATGAAAAACTGTGAGTGGAAATCCCAATGAATTATATAGTAAAATGGAGACTTTATTATAAGTCAATGTGAAAACTAAGCGATGTTTTCAATGTAGTGTTGTGTACTTTTATTCTGTATTCTGTGCGTCAATTTGAAATAAAGTAAGAATAGACGCAGGCATTTTGAACATGTTTACTGTCTACTGTACAAAGCTGTAATTTTCGAATAAAGGTGATTCCTAGCGGTTCTAAAAAACTTCAAGAGATTGTCCTATGTGGTTGTTCAAACTTCTAACGTAGGACTACACGGTTATTGTTAACTAAGGTCATACAACCAGAGACCAACGAAGAAAAAAATCGTAGTCCTGATAGTAAAATTTATGTAAACAAAATTCTGACGCTGCTTACATTTGTAAGTGTAATCATCATTTTTGCTTAAATTCAGTAAAAAACAAGCATTAGTAAATTATTTCACGTATCTTTCAAGTATCATATACTCGCTATTTGTTATCAATATTATTTTGTATATTTAGGCAGCAGTTTTGTTGTGTTCAATATAAACTAAAAGAAGGCACACAAATCAAATCCACTAATGTTCGGTATTACAAACCACACAGGAGTTCAAGTCGGTTCGATACTGATTCTGGTCGGATTTCCACAAGCTTTGGCTTGTTCAAAAGCTTCTATTAGGTTACTGATCATGATGAACAAGTGTAGAAATTTTAATTCAAAGAGTGTGTTTTTCTATACCAGACGATGTAAAAACGAACGAAATCCTTTGAACTAGCCACATAATCCTTCTTTGGTGCTGGCATTGTAAGTTGATAGGCAAAATATTTCAGTTTTAGGATGTGAGAAAGGCATTATCACACAACTAGGAAGAGTAAAGCAGGTTTTTCTGCTATATTGCTTCTTAGAGCAATTGTATTTCATTTCATAACAATTGATTGGTTCAATGTTAAGTAATCCACAAAATAACATAGAACCTCTACTTATGAGATGATGCTATTATGATGAATTTGATTTTTAGAAGTAACAGAAGCGCACGATTATGTATGTCTCTAACATACAGCAGTCGCAGCGTTGCTGCTATCATTAGATTTTTAATATTGTCATTATTATCATAGTAATTATTATTAATTATAGCATGTGTTTTATTATTTACTGTTTTCATTGTCGTCTACTGGCTGAGAAAATTTCATTCACTTCGCGAAACATGATATTCCGATGTATATTTTTTGGAATAAACTCCAATCAATTGAATTGTTATTATTCTTTCGCTCACACTTTCGGTAAAATGGCTAAGGTTTTTGCCTTTCTCTATTAGAATTAGAGTATTAGAATTGCTGGAAAACCCGACTTTTGAACGGAGCCTTATATACCATTCGACTCAGTCCGACGAGATCGGAAAATATCTGCGTGTGTGTGTGCACTTTTAAAAGATATTTTGCGCGCTCAATTTTCTCAGAGATGGCTGAACCGATTTTACCAAACTTATGCTCGTTTGAAAGCTACTGTCGGGCCATTGATCAAGTTCAAAGACCAAATGGCTGTGACTTTTGGTTCCGGAGATATGATTATATAAGTGACGTAACCGACAAAACGCGTTGTATTTTTACGCGCTCAATTTTCTCATAGATGGCTGAACCGACTTTAACAAACTTATGCTCGTTTGAAAGCTACTGTCGGGCCATTGATCATGTTTAAAGATCAAATGGCTGTGACTATTGGTTCCGGAGATATGATTGTATAAGACGTAACCGACAAAACGCGTTGTATTTTTACCGCGCAAGTTTCTCGAAGATGGCCAAACAGATTTTAACAAGCTTAGGCCCGTTTGAAAGCTATTGTTTGGCCATTGTTCAAGTTCGAAGATCAAATGGCTGTGACTTTTGATTCCGGAGATAGAATGGTATAAGTCACGTAACCGACAGAACACGTTGTTTTTTACAGCTCTAATGTATATATAAGGGTGCCAATATTTTGGGATCACCTCTAATCTCGTAAAGCGCTATCGTTCAAAAGTGTAAACACCTCGAAAAAAGTCCTCATGCAAAATTTGAGCTAAATCGGACATGGGTAAGAGGTGCTGCTCAGCAGTTGAAGTTTGAAAATTTTCGTTCTTCATATACAACCCATCCGCATCGTTCGTTTGCGGTGGACCGGTACCGGTTTTGCATTGTCACTTTATATGACGGTTTTAAAGTTTTAGCATTCATTGCTCTGTGATTACGAAACAGGAAGTCGAATCCGGATGAATTTGTACAGTAGACAGTAAGAGCTTTATTTTAAATCAAAACTTGTGAAAATCAATACAACCATTGCTGAAAAATCGAATTGAGTTCCACTCTTTGATTGAGTTTTTATTCACCACTTTCGGTGCTTTTGGAGCAGGAAACGAGGGATCAGTAGTGCCAAATTTAGTTTCAAATTCTGCAAACTAGAAGCATTTATTAATCAGTAGTATGGGATTTGCACCTGTTTTTGCCATTGCTTGTGAACAAATATTCATGAAATTGAACATTTTCCACTTATTGTGCTGTAGTTCTGGAACAGAGAGTCGGATCTGGATATTCCAGAAATTTTTAAAAAGCTTTAAGACTTTTCTTTTGAAACTTGTTTCGAGAAAATCGGTGCAACCAGCTTCGGGAAAACTGAGTGAACATGTTTTCATTATTTTGCACATATCACCATGTAACTTCGGAACCGGAAGTCGGATCCAAATCAAATTCACTAGCAGGATATGGATATGTAATACTTTTTATTTGCCTCTAAGTTTGTGGCAATTGGTTCAGCCGTCGCTGAGAAAAGTGAGAGTACATTTTTGTTACATACATACACACATACACACACGTACACCCACGCATACACACAAACATTTACTCAGTTCGTCGAGCTGAGTCAAATAGTATATGGCTGTTCCGGGCCTCGGTTGAAAAGTCGGTTTTCACAGTGATTGCATAGCCTTTCCATACATGAAAAGAGAAAAGGTTGCTTTTAATACGTACGAATTCGTAAAAGTGCTGATTGTCATTTCACCCAACGTGACAGTCAACTTTAGTGTAGAAAAAGTCTCAATTCTTAGAACCTGTTTTAGAGTTAACAGAACAGTAGGTGTGTTATCGATTTGTAGAATTTGTACTCCTCAACCCAGTCCCGACGGTGCTGTAACTAACTCGACATTCGGGGGTCTCGAGAAATTCGAATCCGAGAAATTATTACATTGTGGGTAGGTTGTTTCCAGTTTACCCGAGTGTCATGTTTCGAAGATGCGCGATGTGGTAAGGCGTTTTTTAATTTGAATTTCAAATAACGCTACACGGAATAGCCAGTCAGCAGCCGGTTCAGCTCAGTTCGATATCACCGTCATTATTACGACGTTCGGTGGTGAACCGTAAGCGAAATGTATTTTCGAAACAAAGGGAAAGTTTGTCTGATAAATGGACAAGCATACCCACTTTGCATTCGAAGATTTATCATTCATTGAACCCTGTGCGTTGAATTCAAAATTATGATACAGCACTTGCTTTACAGAATCGGCACTCTATAGATAACTTCACAGATGACTCAATTCCCTCAACGCAATTACCGGAAAAGTGGAGCGAAAATTATCGTCTGCACTGCGAACGTACCTAAAAACAAACTGATCTAATTAATTTCTACGACTCGTTTAGGTATTCCACCCGATGACTCCATTTGAAATCAACCAATCTTTCTACCACCTCTATTTCCCACTTTAACAAGACTGGAAAAAAAAGAAAAGAAGCGTGGCACCTGCAAATCTCAGACACCACGAAACAGGTGCTGATTGCCAGTGATACACAATGGCCCTGCTTCGTGGCAAAGATTTTCTGATCGGCTTTGGATCCCCTACAACAAAACGCCGACAATAAGCTTGGGGGAAAATCACTCAACTAACGGTAGAAGTTCTGTTTTATCGACTCCCACCGCTTTCGTGCCACCCGACAGCAGGTTGTTTTCCACGCGCGGGCGGGAGTTGTTCACTTCAAGAAAATGCAAAACAAGAGTGATCCTACTACTACGGTTGCGGCTGCTGGTGGTAAGTGGTATGGGAAGGCCACTACTTTCAATTCCCAGCAGCACCGCTCGATCTACAACAGTTCGCAAACAGCTAAGAATAAATTATTTTAAACCGGGAACGGCGAATTCTCTTTCTGCTTTTGCTGATGAAATGAAGCATTTTTATTTTTCGGGTGCGAGTAGCAATAAAAAGTAGTGCAATTTTTCTTATCTTTTGGATGAATGTTCGTCGACGAATGAGGCGATGTTGCTGGCCTAATTTTACTTTTTCATTGAGAAAAAGAATCAATTTATTGTGTAGCAAATGCAGTGCTTGAGTTCCTATTGCAAACTTACGAATTTTGTCCTAAATATCATCAGTTAGTAATTTCGAACATTTGACGATTCGGCTATACTACTTCAGAAAGACTATTATTACATTGCAATCTTAAATTCGACATTCTTTGACTAATTATAATAGAATCTGGAGAAAAAATAATCCTTCAAACACCAATAATTGTTTAATAATCGTTAAATCTCATGTATTGACTACCGCCCGAGTGTTATCCGGTTCGAAGGTGTCAAGGCTTGACGTTTATTGAAATAAGCAAAAAAACGGCAGTTGTTCAATTTTCAACTGGACAAATTCCAAGCTCCTTCGAGCTTCGAAACCCATCTTATGTTCAACTCGATACCCGACTCAAGCGCGCATCGATGGCTGATTATGATTTATTGCGCATCCTCGAATGGTGAGGCTTCGTCACAACTCATTTTTATTTTTATTATGAATCTTTTTTATCACTTCGCCAAACCGGACTCTGACGGACGACTAATGATGACTTACACCCAGTGATTTTGAATGCACATCAACAGTAACAAGTCATAAAACTTCACACTTCATCGTCCCGGATGCGACTAGCGATGATGATAGTCTGGTTTGTCCGTCGTCAGTGAAAGTGGTCAACATTGAACACCAATACAATACTATGGTGATGACGCATCTTGTCTGGTCGGGATAGAATTCAGAGGTGAAAAGGTCGTGGAATATTAGCTTACCTGTGTAAATGGAAGCTGCTCGGAGTTGGCACCGCATTCGCACACGCTTTGTTCGACAACTCGCATGGCGAATCGCTGATGGGCGACACATTGTGGAGTATCGCAATTATCTCCATCAACTGGAGACAGATGCTGATGGACACGATGTAACAACAGTTCGAAACATTCAGCTGCATCGCCCAGACATCCCAGTGGAAATCGGCGACCAGCGAGAGGACCACTGGCCAGCGCACGTCTCAACGGTTCCGGACAAAGGGCTGGTTCCGAGCTGGTTTGCAGTTGGGAGAATAATTCCTAAGAGGAGAAAAAAAAAAGAAATTCAATTGTAAAGTTTAAGCATTGGGCATCGTGCGGTGTGTCAGATAAATGTGGATCCAAAACTTACAACAACCGAATTTATGCAGGACATATATTCATAGTGCTGCTGGTGAACACTCTCCGTTTTCATTCGATTAATCATCGCATGGTACGACGAATCGTCGTCCGACAAACAATAGCTAGAAAGGCTGTGTTTGTTTGTATTGTAGTTGTTGAGTTCAGAATACGGATGGTACTGAACAGGCGGTACCATTTGATTATGAATGGTGTTCTTAGGACTAGTTTTTGGCAAAGTTGCACTAGATGCAGGTTGAAGATACTGGTGGGCCGAGCAGTTAGTAGTCGGAGACGCTACGGTGACGATGCTATTGCTTGCATTGCTAGCGACGACAGTCGTCGAAGGCGCTGCAGGCGCCGCAGCAGGCGTCTCTTTTCGCTTGTAGCGAAACTTGATCATCTCGATGCAGCCTTGTGTTTTCCAGCTTTCGGTTAATCCGATCAACACCAGACGAAAATTGAATAGCGTTATGATCTGTGAAAGACTAGCTTTAAAACTCATATTCTACGGACGATTCGATACGACGGATACCGCGAGGGAGCATTCTAGAGTGATTGGATTATTTGGTAACCTTGGTAACATGAGGACGCCAACGGCGCGCGCATCATTTTATTTTCATTTACAAGCGAGAACCTATTGGCATGAACGCAACGAACAACCGTGGAACCATGAAAATCGTTTGACTCGTCATCGCTAAAATATGTCGAGAATTTCCTTCTTTGCCTGCCACCTTTACAAATCAAAAATCCTTCTCGTTCAGCTACGCTGAATTAGCCAGCTATATGAAAGGAAAAGAAGACAACCCAGCAGAAATAAAAGCAACACCAGTCAACCGCTTGCTTCTTCAGCGGAAATGCAGGCGATGAGTCACTTGTTGCCGTGGTCACAGGGTTTTGTTTGACTTTTCTTACCGACCGGTGTGTTTTTGTTTCACTTTCGCGAAAGGGGGCTTATAAGCAACAAGTACCGAAGTAAATGTAAATAACCTCATTTCGTCATCGTCGTCCAAACAGCAAGAAAGTGAACCATTTCAATTGTCATTCAACGCCGATTGACATGGACTTTTGTGGGCTGGAAACTCGCAACCGGAAACTGGACAGGTTCCAGTTTTTTTTGTCGGTGGCTGTGAATCATACATCCATTCGTAAGCGACGGTTGAATACATGAGGGCTCTCCTTTTGGAAAAAAGCAATTAGATTCGAATGAGAAATAGATTAAGTAATACAAATGAAATCCCCAATAGAGTAGAAACCTTAACATGTGTCTTTTCAATCGTCAATGCTTTGACAGAATGATTGAAAAAAAAACGGTAAGCTGATTCCAGTCGCGCAATTAAAGCCAACGCCTCCACGTTGTCAAGCATGTTTTCGTTGATGTTGAATAATTGCGTGATGTACATTAATAGGATTAATTTTTAATTATGGCATGCGTTCAACCATCCACCTGAAGGGTGAACTTGAGCACGTCGTAGAAGGAAAATAGAAGTTGTTTTGGTCAGATTGAGTAACCGCATTCTGACGTGTGTTGCGTAATCATGGACATGCTTTCAATGAGTTGTATGTCCTCTATACGAGTTCCCAAGAAATTTAGAACTGCATTCTGAACTGCTGTCAAAAGCAATGAGACCTTGTTAGGTATTCTACAAATCGCTATCACCCTGTGAGACACCTATGCTGTCGTACATTTGGCAAGTGCGGAATTTAAATTTTAAGTGCCGGTCACGATCAAACCGTAACCATAACAAGTAGATTGAATCGACTGCCGATTCGATTGAATAGGGTGCTCTGCCCAATCGTTACCGAAATTGGAGTGGCAAAGCTGATGCGAACACTTTTTTGCTCGGATTCGTTACCACTTATTGTTTATAATACCTACATACAAATGATGATGATTGGCGACAGCTCCAATGTGCTGACGATGACAAACAAGCGAAATAATGGTCACCGAAAGAAAACAAATGATTGGTATGCGAGGTGGAGAGTGCCCTGATTGGGCGCGGCGGTCATTACCATATGTGGTACATTTTCTGGGAACTAAAACAAGCTACTAACAGCTGCTTAGTTATGAGAATGGTGTGCAAGTGATTTATGAAATAGTATAAACTTAACTGTTTGTTGAGAATAGTTATGGTCTGGATCCAAAACCTAATTTGAAGTAATCTGCGGTATTGCTTAATTTACCCAACAATTTAATTGCACTTATTTGTACAATGAAAGTTCAAGTGATTCAAACATTGTCTCGACACTATTGATAGCACTCTGCAAACAGTACCAAAATACGAAATACAGTGGGTTATTTTCAATAAATGGTGAAGAGCGACCCATAAACGGGATTTTGTAATTACTTTAATAATGCAATTAGCGACACACACGTGCGCTTTTGGGGGAAAAGTGTACCAATTAGCCATTTGCAACGAAAGCATATAAATTGATATGAAACGAAAAAATAGTCCCAAAAAAAGCCGCCAGCTGTCAACGCGTGTCACTTGCCGTCCAACCAACGCAGCGGTCATGGTAAATATACACATAGTTTTGCACATGTCATATTCGTGCGATAGGCGAGGAACCTCAAAAACCACCGAGGCTGCCTGTTTTGCACATTTTGGACGTTTAATGATACATTTCGATAGCTTGTTTTTTTTTCTCGACTGAGGGTACACTGTTCGAAGTCGAGTCACAGCTTCGAAAGAAAACGTAGAAATGGAGGAAAGGTGAATCCCCGCTGGCAAAATTGTAACAGGTGAAACTCAAGGTCCCAAATAATGGTAATAATATGGAGTGTGCGGTCTGATGATGAGTATACTACTGTCGCAATACAACAGACGTCAATATTCGTAACTGTCTCCTTATTACTATTATAATTTCTTCCCGTTCAATGCACTGTCGTCGTTAATCCTAGTAGATCGTTGATGTCTGATTTGCGCCATGCTCCAGAAGCTACCAAAAAGTTATTCCAACTTCACCAATCACTCCACTGACTGCTGCCGATTCCGTGTCAGACACAAACCTGCACACACAATAATCAACAATAGCTTCTTTTCTCAGTGAACGTTAACCTCGACTAAGTTAGATTATTTTCTTGTTTCTTCACATCATAATTGGTTACACTTCTTGAAAGAACACCTCAAGATCAATGTATGATCCATTCACAACATGTATCCATGGTGGAAAAATAAAACAGCATCAAGTGCTACACGCGATCACGATCACATATGCAATTATTTTTTTTTCTTCGGGTCGCTACTGATTCGCTGAACGCAAGCCCACATGCTTCGGATTTCCGGCGAATCACGTCCAACTCGGTCGAATGTTAAATTAAGACTGATTTGATTGCGTTCGGCAACCCACACACAACCCTCTGCGATGCCGAGAGTAGACAGGTGAGAATGTAGACGTGTTAGTGCAGTAGCATACTTTGCTAAGCGTTGCAAGTTACACAAACTTGATCACTGCCAGGCGATCGCTCAGGTAAACCCGTTTTTCTCTTCAGTTTGTTTTGTTCACCATTTGCTGTATCGTAAGGAGCGGAGTGGTGAATTTGGCAGCGATAGCTGTCAGTCTTACTACGGTGGTGAGTTTCGTGTGCCCCTATATGTTTGCTGCGTTGATACAAAGGTTGACTCAGGTGTGCAGCTTTCTCAAGATTTCTTCTTCCCCCGGATTCGCCTATCGTCCTCACCTCGTCCACTGATAGATTGTGTGTGGAGGAGGAAGAACACGAGTACTGGGAAGAACAAGAACCCACCGTGAAGCAAAGATGATGGCGATGGCGGGCGACGAAATGAAAGACGACAGCAATAGTAAGAAAAAAACTTTTATGTTCTCGTGAAAACTGTTGTTTGAATTTCAATTTTGCAGCTAACAAAACTTAATGTGTTTGGCCGTTGCATATTAAGCAAGTTTTCGATAGCTTCAGGTAGGAATATTTTAGGAATAGGCTTTCAAATCCGACACAAATCGATCGAATTGTTGACTGGTTACAATGGTGCATCGCACCTTCAAGAATGGTTTGTGAAGGATCGCGGCACTGGCGCGCAAGTTTGTCACCACTTCACGGAGAAGACAGAATTGGTGTGATGAAGATTGGATTTAACTAATCTGAGAATTATCTCTTTCTGGAAAGGGTATTATAAGAGTAATGAATAATTGGACTAAAGTAGAGATGGCATTTCATGGATGCATTCTTCCCAAAAGAGTTAATCGTAAAGCGGATTTGGGTGTTTCAAAATCCAGTTTATCAACACATTTTTTTTTCGTGGAATCCAAAATTCTCTTTTAATCATGTATTAGATGATTGAGCTTAGAAACTGAACTGATTTGTATTTTACCGTTATTTTTGACGGATCAACTTGATAAAAATGAATGTGATATATGGCAATCTTCATTCATATAGCTGTTGTACCAACAGTCATCTCATTAGTAAAGTCGCCATTATATTTGGTCGATTACTTTCAATCAACCAATTGTGATAAAATTGGATACAATATTTTTGTTTCGGCTCTAAGAAGTAATACTACAGAATAAATAGTTCGAAAATTATTCAATACTTCTGTTATAGTGACACGAAGACTCGAAGCGTACCTATTTTCTTTTTTCCCTTAAGGTCAATTTAAGGCACAGAAACAGAATATCTAATGGGTTTCATATATGAGATGACTACTGGAGCCGTTACCGTATGTTTCTGAAAAAAACTGTTGTGAAAGGCTGTGGAAACTGAAATTACTAACTCAATATTCAAGAATAGGTATGTAATGTAATGTAATGTGATGCAAGAAAAAATGTCGATAATGTGATAATGTCTTTCTCGTGTTATTGAAATAGTCTCATTGAATCATTTTTTTCATTGAGCCGAATTTGACAGATACCGATAATTCACAAAAACTACAACGTTTACGTTGCTTATTCGGCAACATTTCCAAAACCTAGAGTATTAGTAAAAATATTACATTTGATCATCGACACTTTTTTGAGAAATTGTGCGAAATAGTAAAAGTGCGATTTGTCTATAGAAAATGCCAAAACCCAAAATACGCTAGATTTTACGTTTATGATACGTCGTCAAGTACCAGAAACAACAAAACCGGATGCACTTACAACTCAAATTTCAAGAATGGAAGGCAGTAAAAAAATTTTAATTGTAGTATGAGTTGAACAAGAAAACAGTTGAATTTCGTTTACCTAAGCAAGGACGAAATAGTTTTTGGTACTATCGGCCTGACAGGAAATGACAACCATTAAGCCGTCGTTAAGTTGTTCCAATATACGGTGGGTAAAACGAAGTGAAACTGACCGGAAAATCGAGATGTTACAGAAAAATTAACAGATTTGATTGATATCCGTTTAGAGCTTTTCGTTTCAGGCAGCTGACATTATTGAATAGATTTATTTTCTCACGACAGTTGTCATATTTACCATATTCTTCTCAATTTCGTTCGCGGTTTCTGAAGCTTACATGTTTAGAAAGAGAATCAATAGCATTTAACATGTTTGAAAAACGAAAAGTTAAGTTTTTTTCCCGTTAAATTATTTGCAAAAAAACACAAACTGTATTGACAAATACTTGTGAATATTCAAAGGAAGGTCAAACTTATCAGTGCAGATATCCGGTGCCCATGCTAAAAAAATACAATCAAACACTGCAATTATGGCAGGAAATCAGATAAGACACGTTCCTCCGGATACACGTCTGGAGAACCCTCTTTCTTTTTCTGTTGTGAATTCTGGTTAGCGTCATTTATGACTTGGCGACGTCAGAAAGGTTCGTCGTCTAGCGTCATCGAAATTTCGTTTTCCTTTTAGGTAAATTAACTTTCTTACTGCTACTACTATTTACCTTTCAAACTGAGTCCTATGAAAGCAATTCTATAAAAGTTTAAATTATCGTCAAGAAGTACCCTTTAGTGCAGGTACCTTCACAAGAGCTGTAAGTTTGTTTCTTCAGATGAGCTTGCTTGTGTCGTTGCATTGGCATTTGTGCACATCAAACGACGGGTGAATCTTCAACGTGTATCTATGATCTTTCGCGAATGGTGATTGCGACATTCAGAGTCACGACTTCTATTCACCCAATGCAACATGGGACGCTGAAGCTGGTTTGAAGCATGTTTCTCTAAGTATAAAACGATAGCAAACAAACTGATCCTGTGTACATCTGTAAGTTATGAGCTAAGCAAAACGAATCAAGGGCAGCAGGCTACGTGAGAATAGATTGAAGATGCGAACGGACTAAATTAACCAAAACGTACAGCGTGTGGTAAATCCGCAGCAAGATCATGTCACGAAATTTTTACAGAAAATAGTACGATCAATATCTAGTTTGGGTATTGGTATTGGGTACCTGTTTTGATAGGTAATTACAATCGCAGAAGCCACAAAGTAGACAAATTCAGCATATACCAGAAAGATCCAACCAACGATGGAATCGAATTGTACAATTTAAAATTCAGTTTCATTTCACATCACCCCCACCTCGAACTGAATACTTATGTTTTCACGTCGTTGAATTATGCCGCTGGTGGAACACAGGAGTTAGGTACATGTTTTTTTCCTTCTATAGATGTTTCCCTCCGTCAATTCAATAGCACATCGTGTTAGAATGTACACCGGTACGATTCGATTTGAAATAGTCATAATACTATACGACAATCATCAATATTCCTCAAATGTCACATATGGTGAGAGTGAAGACCCAATGGTTAGCTCGTGGCTTTCGTGCCTTACATTCGTACTTAGCTAACGAGCAACAGGTTCTTGTGGTGGTTTTACATGTACATTTTTAAGTCGTGCGTCCAGGAGCGAACGCTCAACGTAGGTTAAATAGAACTTAATTGAATAGAAAATGTGTTTCGTTAAAACTATCAATCACCTTGTTATGTTTCGTGAGCGTTGAAATTGTTGTACAGACAATAGTTAGCTAGCGGATTGTTTGTCGCAGTGTCAGCTCAGCTCCTGATCAAGTATCCATTCATTGTCTTCGTGATTTACCGAAAGAATGTCGAACAATTTGCAAAAGAAGAAGTTTTATGGGAGGTTTGTAAAATACGCAGATATTTAGCATTGTCAAACACAAATTCCATTATTCGTGTTGTAGTGAGAATGTTCAATAATGAGTAAGAATCTTCAACAAACGCTATTGACTTCTTTTTTGTACAAATGGCTAAAAATCATCCATGAGGCGTTCCCAAATTTCTTTGAAAACAATTCGAACCCTCTTCTAATCATATTTATTTGGGTACATACATTTGCGACACTTTTAGCATCCGTTAATTTTACTTTTAAAAGCTAAATACACATTTCGATTATCACTCTCGCTCCATTAAAGAAATCAAATTACTTCTGTTCAGCCTCACCAGTTACAAAACAAAGAGGAAAATCTTATTTCAGACGTTAGAATTAGCACCTTTCATCGTTCCGGTTGGTCTGTTAAATGTTCTCGAACCCTTGCCCACTTTTGATCCGGTAATAGCCAGAAAGAAGAAAATCTAATGCCGTATTAGCAAATATTAGCTGGTTTAGCAGCCATGGTTGAGTATAAAACGTGTGCCGCCCGCAACCGACTTCGGGTAGGGACGGACGGTCTGATTAGTAAGTGTGCGTTATCAACCGAATTACCTAACCAGTTGTCTGTCTTCGCCGCGACGCATAACTAGATGCTGTTATCAGGCTTCATAAAGGGCATGTGACAGCTTTTGAAATAGATGAATGACGGCCGTTGTTTCAGGCCGGTTGCTCATCTTTTCTGATATTACACCGTCGAACAAATATTGACTTTCAGTTTTGTCAGGCACGAGCAAACGCGCCCGGGTTTCCTAAAACCGCCAGGTAGAACGACACTTGCGTGTTTTGTAGCAGCGCTTTTTTTTATTGTCCACTTCTTCTTACCTTGGCTTCCCAGTACAATCTTCTCGGTCTATCCATAGTGGGCCGCTCTAATGGTTCTTCGGTGCTGCCAAGATACCTGCATGTTTGTGTAAGATATTAGTTGCGTTGAGATCAAGCACACTCAGGGGGTCAAATCAACCATAACCGTTGGTGTTGGTGAAGGAACGGATCAGGAGTAAGGCAGAAAACATAATACCTACCCTCTAGGAAAGAGGGTACAAGACGGAAAGGTAAGACGTGTTTGCCGTGGTATTGGTGTTTTACAGTAATATACGAGACACAAAGCAGCAAACGATGTAGTTGGTAAGTTTCTTTCCACGATCTGCGCTCGAGAGGACCAGCGTATTACTGGGGTGACCGAGATTCAAGATCGAGACTGAGCACACAGCGGAATGAAAAAGGCAGCAGAAGAAACTGATAAACTATCCGGTTTGTTGTCCGATGGAGTAAGAAGGTTGCGAGTGCGGACGAATGTACAGGTATAAACAAACGCCTAAAGATAGGCAATATGATGATGTCTAAATTAGTTGGTCGATTTTCCAACAACATCGATTTTGATTGTATAATAAGCTGTGTTTGGATGATTATTTTGGCAGCAGAGATGGAATAAACGAAATTGGCTTAAATCAATAATTGCCGTGTGTACGTAAGTTGCGAGAAGTTTGATTGAAAGCGAAAATGTTTGAATTGGTGGCCCAGAAATGTTAAATGTAGTTGCATCGAAAATGACCCCACATGTGGAAAACTTATACTCGATTGAAATTTTTATGGATTTAAGGGTTGATTCCATCGTTAGACTCGTTTTATGGAGCCTCAAGTCAAAAAACTATTATTTTCAGAATAATCACATTATACTGAGATTACAGATGGAAAAAATAACCAATAGTTACCAATAGTCATTTCGTCAGTAGATCCCCATGTTATTTTGCTGATCACTCGACTTTCAATCAACGAATTGTGATTAAAAACATAAATTTAATTTTGAAATGCGATGTTGCAGAAAAAATCGAAAATTGTGCAATCCTACTGCTGTATCAAAGCGAATGCACCTATTTTCATCACACCCTTGTCAGAGACAGCAGATCTCACTCTACTAATGATTTTCGATTGTGAGATTACTACTGGAGCTGAGATGAATACCATTACCCTATATATGTACAGACAACTGCATTTTTTCCTCCTTTTTTTTAAATATTGTCTTTGAGTAAAAGTAAAGAAGTAGATATTAACATAGGTGACATTGTGTATACGGAACATATTGATGAATTCATGAACCTATACAACTTATACTCACAAAATTCGATATATGGTATGCCAAATAACTTTTACTACATCTAATACTAGAAGAGTTATTCCATGGTAGAAAACAAAATAAGGAGATACACTTTTAAATTTGTTGTTTATTAAAGCACTCGAGGGCACGACCACAAGTCGACTGACTTTTCTGCTGATTTTGGTAAAATAAATCACCAAACATTTATTATTAGTAGAAGTAGTTGAACATCTTCTCTAATTAGTGCGAATTCAATAAGATAATTTTCAACGCATTCATAACGTAATTTCAAGGATCAAATCGAATACACAGTTCCTAAAGTATCTAAGATGCTTGGGTTTATATTTTGTATTTCATATTATTGAATCGAAGTCAGGAAGGCCAAGTCCGTCGAGGATGCAAAATGTCTGTGTGTACGTGTATGGGTATCTATATGTGCATGTAACAAAAATGTGCACTTGATTTTCTCGGATTTTCAAGAATTTAGATTCGAATTAAATGGTTTCTTGGTCCCATAGCCTATAACTGAATTTTATTTGAATCTAACTTCCGGTGCAGCAGTAACGCGGTAAAATATGCAAACAATCGAAATAAGTTCATTGGATTTTATCAGAGATTGCTTGACCAATCCGGATCCGACTTCCGGATTCGGAGTTACGTAGTAAAATGTGCAAAATGAATAAAAAAATTACCTAGATTTTCTCAGAGACCGCACATCTAATTTCACAAGTTTAGGTTTAAATGAAAGGTCTTACAATTCCATAGAACCCTATCAAATTTCATCCGGATACGATTTCCGGTTCCGAAATTAAAGGCTGATAAGTATGAAAAATTTATTTTCAGAAGCGTGTCTTATACATGACACGGAAAAATCAAACAAAATACATTTAAATAGTCGTATAATTTTTCAATTAGGCAGGTATGGTTAGTTTATGACCAAATACGTTGAATGATACCGGATCATCGTTTCTGGTTCCGAAATTACCGGGAAAGTGCTATTGTGCTTCAAACCGGAAACCATTCCCATTTCCCAGAATGGGCTAGACCGATCTTCGAAAACTCTTTTTTAAATGAAAAGTATTATGTTCGCATAAGTTGATATAGAATTTTATCCAGATCCGGCTTCCGGTTCCAGAAATATAGGATGAAGTGTGTATGAAATTGCAACCTGTCATTTAGAGTGATAGTACAAAAAAACGTAAAAACTCTTTCAAATTAAGCTCAGTATTGTTTTCATTTATAGCTTGTGTTAGTTGCTTCCCAGTTTATGTCAAGTGCACAAATTCACTTTTATTTGTTTCGGCTCTATTTGCTATTAGACATTGTACTTCAGTTCAATAGCAAAAAGTGTTTTCCAAATAGCTATAGATTTATGTCCGATGCTAAACCGCATATTGAACTGCTGAATTTTGTTAGCAGTTCAATATAAACTGCTAAGGCACTGATGAGTCGAAGACGATAGGGTAGTTTTATGTCAAATGAAGAGCTTGATTATGAGAGGCCCATTCAATTTGGCTCTTTCCTGATCCAAAACCAAATAAATAAAATGAATAAAGTGAATAAAATAACTAAAATATATTATATATTTTAAATGAATCATTAGAAGCAATGAATCAAATAAATAATTGAAAAAAGGTGCGATACGAAGATCTAATGGGCAGAGAAATGGAATCATCATCAATAAGTCCTATGCTCTTCTCACTGAGAACAAATATAATAATCATCAAAGTTTGGAGCACATTTAGTTTACTTTTCTAAAAGCTAGCTCTTTTTTTATATATCAAATTTCAGGAGAAATATTTTGCTACAACTGTCTTATGCATGTCACATAAAATGACAGTTGCAGTGGTTTTCTGAGTGGATAGATAGTGACAACAAACTTTCCAATAATACGTCGTATGAACATCCGTAATTGATTGGTATCACCAAGGAAACCAATAGAACAACTATGGGAATATCTATGGGAATTGAACATTCGACCGGACAATAGAAATACATTTGAAGTACCAGCATGCCGGCATGTATCATCACGATGGAGTAATACGGCTGATATTAGAACCCCACCAAGTTTTGTAAATGTTTATCTAAAACGGATATTCAAATAGGGGAGATCGTAGCTAAACCGGATGCTTGATGGAAATTTAAAAAAATGTTCATTTATTAGGAATTTATTCAAATTATGATTAACAGCTTTGGTTTAAGTCAAATAAAAATTATTGCTTTATATAATAAATGATCTTCCAGCTTCAAACTGGCACCTTAACATTTTAATTCTTTTGGGCAAGAAATGTATCGTTTATCATTAAATATATCAAACAGATAACAATCAAACATTGCATGATCAATTTCAAATCCCCCAAACCTTGTTTGAACAAGCGATTATAGAAAACCACATCAACATATAATCGCTATCTATTATCAAACTTTTCCCTTTAGGACAGGTTATCTGGTTGAATCCACACAGACTACCGAATTCGAGTGAAAGTCGTACTAACCGAGCGACACACTATCAGGCCACATACAGGCAGAAAGAAAAAAAAAGAAGAAAAATGAAAGGGAGTGTCAATAAATACCACAAAATCGGATGAATTAATTTTTTCGCTGGCTTCGGTGTCGTTTTGTCATGCAAAGCCCTGCACTGATGTTTGGATTTTGTTTTACAGTTGATCGGTGGTCCACGGTCGCCGAAACGGAAAAGCGAGAAAAATTTCACTATAGTTTAACTAATTTGGAGGGCTGACCACCCGACTGTTGCCTCCACAGATTATTAGATGTAAAATGCGATCGATTGAAAACAAAAGAAAAAAATTCTGCATGAAATATACGACACATGATTGACTGCCACTTTCACGATGTGCTACAGTACAAATATCAGTTTACAATTTTTGGCAGCATTAAAATTCAGCTGGAACCTGTTTGGTGAGTATCTGCATTGGGTACTCAAGTCAAGTGCTATGTCTGTCAATCTGTGCCATTATCGCGAAGTAAACATTCGTAAACGGGTTCGTCGCTTTCGACAGTCACCACACTATGAGTAAAGCTGAGAAATTCGATTGTTGTTGGATGATGTTGATTTAATCTTCTTCGGTGGATATTTGATGATTTTGTTTTTTTTTCAGTTAAATGGTGAAATTTACCTTCAGGGCGCAGAAAATACAGTCCTGTCCACCGCAAACGTGGCTCTGGAGCTGCCGGAATGATCGTCGGAACGCATCGAGATGCCATAGAACCTGTAGAACGAATGACAGAAATAGTACTGATTAGATAATGTTTGCACTGATGTGAATTCTTGCTTATACTTAGAAAAAGAAACTGTGATATTGTTTCAAAACTTTTCAAATTCAGCAGCGATTATAATTCCCCACATTCCGTGAATAACTCAGTATTCCAGAGCTGCTAATTCTAACTTTTTACGTGCAATAAAAAGACGCATACAACCATGACGTCAACACAACGTTGTGCATTGCCCTAAAGATAACGGGTACTGATTTATTTTCAGAAAACTGAAACCCCAAAGAATTAGTATATAGACTTTAACCAAGTCTGGAGAAAGACAGAAGAGAAAAAAACATAGGAACTGTGCTCGAAGCTCTAATGGTTTTCTTATTCATGTCTTTTTCCTGCTTCTTTTTTCTGGTTGTTTTTCACTGTTCGTTGCTTCATCTCGTCGGATAGTGAATATTTCAACGATCCAAAGCCATACAGTCTGACAGAAACGATTTTCGAAAGCGAACATCGTCGAACGAAACCAGTTGATTTCGGTTTAATTTTTTTCGGAAATCTACAATAAATTTATGAAATTTAAAAATTAATTATTCAAGCGAAATGTTCTACTCAAATTGGTTATGCAAAGCATGATATGCTTAATTTTTGGAAAACAGCAGTTTTATTTTGTATCAAAATGCACGTTTTGTAAAAATTTTCAATGTAACTTCAAAATATTTCAAGCAAAAACCTGTATTATATTGGATCGTGTATTGTCTACTAGTATCAGTGGAGAAATGGGCAACTAGTGGGGAAGTTTTGCAAGTGCTTTTATTCATTTATATATTTATTGGCAGCAGAGAAAAGTCTAATGAAGCTGAAATTTTCTAAGCATCATGTCAAACAGGCACGAAACCTCCTCTTATTATTATTATGTAACCAGGGTAAATGATGGGTTTCAACCTAAAGGCCATTCGCTGAGGTTCAACCTCCTTTTCTTTCCTACCAACAGATTTACAATATCCAATAGGTACATTAAAGGCTCATAACATAGTAAAATAAATACAATCTGGACTTGAAATATTACTAAACCAGTTGAAAAATTAACATTAATGAATAGACAAGTTTTCATAGAATAATCGTTATATCGCATTTAGAGAGAGAGAGAGATAGATGAAAATCAAAATCCTGAGGGTAACTAATACATAAAAGACACATATTGAGGTTCATTATATCCGTAGTATGGTATAGCGTGGGAAAATCGTAAAATAAAATACGAACGAAGACTGCGACAATGAATGAACTTGTGTTGAAAAGCTTCGACTCAATCGATATCGTTTTGATAGTGAGGTGACCAAACGATAAATTGCATATTCGAACGTTGATCGGACTATTTACAGTAAAGCGTCTTCAAGGAGTTTATATTATCGAAATTTTTAGCAATCCGAAAAATGAAATCTAAGACCTTCGAAATTCTTGAAATCAAACTTGTAACCATGAATAACACTTAAGTCCTTAGTCCTTAGTCCTTAGCAACATTTTGCGAAACATTATAGTCACATTTCATTATTGAGTGTCTGTGGAAAATTGATAAAAAGAAATATTTAGAGGCGTTCAAACCATTCTGTTGGTGTGACTTCATTTCATTAATGCATTGCGTTCATATGCGTCTTAAATGATTTTACCAATCTGTTGTAGCGAAAATGTCTTTTTTTGATTTTTTAGATCCTAATAGTTTAAATAAATTATCGAGTTAAAGATGTATTTTCCTAAATCGGTTTTCTGTGTTTTAGTATGTTCGGTATCACAAATAAACAGACGATAAATTTCGTCGGCAAATCTCAATAACCTATATTTACGATTTTAGCTACAAATATTTCCAAATGAGTTTGGCCCACATTTCTATTAATCTAAAAGAGTCAATCAATCAGATTATGGATTATCAAACAGGAGGTTACGACTATAGTTGCACCTAATCATTCATGGAGTAGCTACAAACATCAGGTATACCGTTATAAAGTGTGCATTAAGATACAAATGTGTCGATAATGAACGTTTGGTATAAACGAGTCTTATTTTTTGTTTGGTTGGTATGACATCTGCCAAACATATTTAATATACATCAAGTCATTGAATAAACAACATAATATATTTTCATTGTGTTAAATGCTGAAAGCATTAATTTCTTATTTTCATTTTATGAAAAATGCGGAAAAGTTTCATGGAATGCTTGTTGAGACATATCATGCTCTATCAGAAGCAACATGCAAAAGTTGGTTTGAACGGTTCAGAGTTGATGATATGGACGTGAAAAATTAAAAACGTGGAAGACCATCAAAAAAGTTTGAACACAGAATTGCAAGCAATATTGGATAAAGATGGTACTTCTAGTCAAATGTGAGTCGCAACAATGTTCAATATTGCAATTAACAAACATTACTAACCGTTTGAAAGACTATGCGAAAACTTCGAAAATGTGGAAAATACAAGTTGTGTATCATGAGCTTCTAAAATCTAGTGATACTCTCAATACTAATCACTACAGATAACAAATGATCAATTTGAATTATGAATCGATCTGAATACGGCTAGAATGGGCCATAAAAAACAAGAAAGAGATTTTGTTGCACAATAATGTACCTGCACAAAGCAAAATCGGTTCAGGATACAATCTAACCGCTTAGTTGGGAGCTTCTACTCCACATGCCGCATTCATCTGACTTGGCCACTTCCGACTACCATTTGTTTTCATCGATGGAGCTTAGCAGCACTTCGATTTCTACGAAGAAGTCAAAAATTCATTGTTTGATTGGTTCGCTTCAAAAGACGAACATTTCTATTGTCAGAAAGGTGGTCAATCAAAGGTCAATACTATGAATAAATTCCTATTATTTTCCTATCCAAAATATGTGTTTTATTTTAACAAAATAAAAACGATAACTTCATACCTGGTAAATTTTATTCAATTTTTATGTGAATTCCATTATTACCTACTAGAAGTATTGGCTGATATTTCAGCTACACAAAATAAGGAATACATTTAATCGACTAAAAAAATTGTGTTTGATTTTGTACACAACTGTTTGAAAAAAAAGCACAAAATTCTGGTTGAATAAAAAAGGAAGAGTTATGTTTCAAAATATAAACCTTGTAACTCCGATGCGCAACTTTACCATTTGTTTTAACAAACTTCGCAGTTTATTGATATAAATCTTTACAGTGCTTCGCATTGAACCATCGACCAAGTCATCTAGACAAAGATTGGTGATAACGTTTATCACTGCAAAGATGAGTTTGCATTCTGTTGTTTGAGACGTTTTGGATTTACCAAGCTAGCGACACAAAATACCCATCAATGTTTGGAGGAGAAAAATCAGATTATTGAAATGTTCGAAAATCAGTTTTTTTGAAACATAAAATTCTGCATTATCTAAATCGCAAGAAATTTTAAAGCAATTTTAGTTCGGGGGCACAAAAGTACCGGTAAAACCGCTATTCTATAACCTAATAAGAAGTTTGTACGCTATCCAACACGAAAGGCTTCCACACGCAACAAACATGTTTATAAACAAACCCTACACCCAACCTGCGGGATTAAATAGCACTACAGAAAACCAATAAGAAAATAATTGGCATCGCTTCTTTTTTCTTTGCTTCAGCAGCCTACTCGGATGCTTGGCGTTCGGTCGTAAGCCAAGGGATTGTGATCTTTCTTTGCCACCCACCGTTCCTACAAGCGGTTTCCATCATCAAGTCGTAAGAAAAGCCAAGGCGCGCAACGCCGCTTACTGATCTGATGGCGGCCATCTTGTTTTCTTGAAGTTAAAGCGTACGTTGCTTTACGATAGCTTGTTTTTTTTCCTTTCGTTTCTGAAGTGTGTTGCTATTTGGCGACGGAGTTGTTGATCTGCGAAGCGCATGCTTCATACATTCAAATAAGTTTCTTATCACACTCTCGACATGCATGCGTGAGAAAGGAGGTTATTTGGTGTTACGGGAAGCGACAGGTGAAAGGTGATATTTACCTTGCAGGTCTGGAAGAAAGCACCAATGTTATCAACGGTGTGCATTTTTCTGAATTATTGCATACGAGCGTGATCCTCGCTTCAAAATACGGTACAGTACTGGTAAGAAGGAAGCCTTCTTCTGATTTGTTTAATAAATTGACAGTCTTAAATCTATGTTAGGTTGATCCACTGGATCATCTTCTTCGCTCTGACAACTGTCATGTTTGATCGAAACATCTGCAGAAACTGTTTTCAGGCAAAACTTAAAAAAATGGGAACTTGACCCTCGTCTTTCAGTCTAATATACATTCAACACCTGCTTTTCATTTTCGTTTTTATTTCACTAAACTTTCGGGGATTCAGTTTTTCTTCACGCAGCAATAACCTTCTGCTTCGTCATCACCGTCTGGCACAAAAGATCCAAGTCTAGAGATATAAACAATTCACTGCACAACAGAATGGAACCCTTCGAAAATGGTTTGCTCACTTGTTCGCCGCTGCACTTGTCCTCCCCTTCGAAAATGACTGTTTCTAACTTCTGTTTACGGTTCTTCACTGTCACGCGTTTGTGCTTTTTATTACTTGTTCACATGCGTTATGTTAATTATTTGTGTTTTTTTTCGAAGGTTCTCATAGGATCGTCTTCTTTTGGGTTTATTTGATGACCACAAACTTATAATAATGAGCGGATGCTTCTTCGCACACCAAAATACTATTAGTCAAGTGAAAATAGGTAGATGATGCTCCATACAAGCCGTATTATGTCATGCATCACAGGTTAGTCACTCTGGTTAGGACACCGGGCCTCAGGGCCAGCCGAATCTGGACGATTCGATCGTTGATCACCCACGCCGTCGCCGCTCAAGCGTTGAAATCACTAGCGCACCAAACAAAAATCACGGCCAGCACTACTGGGCAGCCCACATTTAGGAGCTGGATAGACCGGTATAACAGCCCGCGCTTTCTGTGTGCCACATACAACTCTTCACTGTGGGTACAATTGGATCTGGTAAAAGAAGGAGTCAAAAAATAAACTTGCGCAGAGCAGTTCTCCGCACGTCTTATGTTTATGTTGGCGACTTCGGTACTGAGTAAGAAACAGCAAGCATAGACGCAACATACGCCGGTTCAGGTATACGGACAATGCAGGTGCGACCGGTTTTCCTTCGGCTGGTTTACGAAGATGCCGTCGCCCGATTACTTCGTATTCGGGTTTCATTCGGATAGTTGCTGCTAGCATGCATGCTGGTCTATATGCAGGGCTGTCAGATAACAAATGTATCGTACAAACTGCTTAGATGAGTATGCTTTGTTGGTGCAAAAATAATATGGAAACACTGTTCAGAACGAAGCGAAACTGTCTTCGGGCTTTGTATAATTCGGTTCGGGTTAGCGCTTTGGCCCCCAAGGGGCCAGTCATTTAAATGCCTTGGATTTCAAAACTCCCGATGAAAATTATAGTGCTTCTATAAAGCACCACTCGTGGCTTCGTTGTATCAACGAGGAATCTAAATCTTTTCTCGGTAGTAGTTTCTTTAGGCTTCCACGGGCTGTATCTTATTAGAGGTACAATTGTCCAGTGGATTGTGTTAGTCCAAGTCCGCTATAAGCTGACTATTCGACCATTGGCCACCATGTTTGAGGCTTACGGAGTTGTCTTTGTTAGCTGACCAGTTACTGGGTTCCTCGAGAAGGCTTTCTAGGGAGTTTTAAGTTTATACCATGGCTTTTTCATTTTTTCTTCATTCTCTTTTCGTTGTGTATGATGTTGGTCATGAATTCCAAATTATTTTGCCGAGGTTTTGCTTCCTTTTTCTTTGGCATTTAAATTTTTCGCCAGACGCGAACGGTTGGTTTTCCGCGGTCTGATTGGGCTTCCCTTTGAGTTGATTAAAATGCCTATCGCCGCAAATTCGCAATTTGCAAGTCTATGGCGTGTGTTTTGAATTCAAAATGAACATATTTTAGCTTTTGAATTAGTTTTTCATACTTTGTCGAAGTCTGTTTCGTAGAAGAATGTTTTCGATTAATAATGTTTCACTGTTTGTTGTAATAAATAACGTTTAAATTGTCAGCCCAAAATAGCATTTTGATCTCTAGCAATGTTTGTGCGAAAGTTTAGCAATGCTCAATAATATTCCAGATTAATGGAAACCGAATAATTGCCGAATATGAATTGGATACGTCTGGATAACGATTGTTTAATTAAATAATTGAATCTAAACCTAGTAAATAAAAAAGACATTCATACATTTTAATTCTGTTAACAAATTGTTGATTGAAAACTCTTAAAATAATATATTTTATTGATGACTACAACATTATGTGTACTACTTTGATTTTCTCGAGAAAAAAAACGGTTTTTTTTCCTTGAAACGATCTAATGAAATGATGCGACAACTAAGAAACGATGTAAACAATTTCACCGTGTATGAAATGTAATGATATGAATTGAAGTTTTATTTTGCTTTTCTAATCTTCAAACAACCTGAAACCCCCTAAGTAACCTGAACTTCAGATGGAAAGGGAATGAATTGGCTTAAGCTTACAATGTTCATAACTTGCGTTCTAAACAGGCTTTAAATATTTTCACTCTTGAAAGATCACGCAACTGAACAGCTCCTGAAAAACATTGCTAGGGTAAAGTATTATAATCAAAAATACCATTTTTTTTTCTTTTTTTAACGACTAAGTTTAGTAGTCAATATTTCTTTTTTCTTTTTGCGATATTCTCCTAACCAGAGATCATTTTTTTGTGGAAACAGACAATGAAAATTATAGAATGATAGTACTCAAGGGAGAGCAAGGATGTGAAAACATAGAACGGAAAAGAGAGACGTGACAGAGGGTCATTTAAGCAAGCAGAAATCTTCTAGTAACTTAACTTTTACCTTCTACCAGAGGAGTTGTGCTTAGGCATCTGAACAATGCGAATCACCCAAGTCTCTAGTATGTCGAAAAGTAGTGATAAAGGTCTTTTACCATTTACTATCCGAGCAGGTTCGGAAGTTACTAGAAGATTTCTGCTTGCTTAAATGACCCTCTGTCACGTCTCTCTTTTCCGTTCTATATTTTCACATCCTTGCTCTCCCTTGAGTACTATCATTCTATAATTTTCATTGTCTGTTTCTACAAAAAAATGATCTCTGGTTAGGAGAATATCGCAAAACGAAAAAATCAAAAATACCCCCTCAAAAAAACATTGATATATTTCCAAGTGTATTAATTTATTTTCCTTGAGAATGTGAGTATTTCATTGCAATGCGGCGGAGGAACATACTTTTCAATGATTCCAATAGAAAAGATGAGTATTGATTGATATAAACACATTATCCAAAACGACCACATTCTTAGTTTTTTTCGCTTGCTGTAGACGTAATGCCCCAGCAGCCGTAAAATTTGTCTCACTACAAATCAGTGGCTGACACATAACAAGAGACATTTTACCCCACAACAATTATGCATTATGCTTCTTGTAATGTCCATAAAGTGACTGTTTTGAGATAATCAGTATGTCAAAGAAATGAAAATATAAAACGCTTATTTCGTCGAAGCAAAACCTTACATTCATTACCAAAGCTGCCAAATGAAATTTTCAGTTTTTTCATACTTTCCAGCATACGACAATTACCAAACATTCATAGCAGGAAGATCCTACGAAAAGATAGAGTTAGTAATAAAACTTTGGTTCAGAAAAGTCTTGAACGCGTAAGAAACGGGCATTTTGGCTAGCAGGGGCGGCTTATAACACTTTCCCCTATACTTTTACGAAGCGAGAAAGTTCCCTCGAGGCTTGTTCTGTACTTTATAGTTACTAAAAGTTTTTCGTATACTTTCAAGCAACAAATAAGTCATTTTTTCAGAATCTGTGGATCTTTTGATTACAAAAATTGTGTAGTCGAGTTTTGGCGAGTTTTTGCCGATGGTCCATTTTTTTAAGATATTAGATGAGAAGAAAAATCACACTGTTTCGTTAAAAATAATTTTTACTTTTTTCGGTATTTTAACGATATCAAACTAACTAGAGATTATAAGAGGAGAAAGAATATGAAATCATAGAGCCATAGTACTCAAGGAAGAGCAAGGATGTGAAGAATAAAGTGCGGAAAATTGAGACGTGACAAGGGTCATTTAAGTAAGCAGAAGGCTTCTCGTATCTAAACTTTTACCTTCTACCAGAGGAGTCGAACTTAGGCATCTTAAAGATACGAGTCATCCGAGTCTCTGATATGTCAGAAAGTAAAGGCAAAGGTCGTTTGCCATTTACTGTCCGAACCGGCAAAAGTAAAGTTACGAGAAGTTGTCACATTCTGCCTTTGCCTTTACTTTCTGACATATCAGAGACTCGGATGACTCGTATCTTTAAGATGCCTAAGTTCGACTCCTCTGGTAGAAGGTAAAAGTTTAAATACGAGAAGCCTTCTGCTTACTTAAATGACCCTTGTCACGTCTCAATTTTCCGCACTTTATTCTTCACATCCTTGCTCTTCCTTGAGTACTATGGCTCTATGATTTCATATTATTTCTCCTCTTATAATCTCTAGTTAGTTTGATATCGTTAAAATACCGAAAAAAGTAAAAATTACTGACTGACCAGAAGTCATAAATAAAAAAGTAAAAAGTTAAAAATAATACCAAGCGTCTCCTTCCTTTGGGCCGAAATCATACCCGTAAGAATCACAATAAATGATTTTGGAATTCACCGAAGAAACCAACGTGGTAGTGCTAAAAACACAGATAAGAGGTGTAAGCATAAACTCAACCAAGACCAACAAAAGCTCTGGTTGCAAAGCAACATTGAATTACAGGTATCAAGTTTACTTACTTAACAAATCACTAAATGTTTTAATGGACAAATAGATATTTTTAGAAGTTAGTGTGATAGATCAGATTACGATGTACCAACCTAAGATGTACCAGTTGGACAAATGTTACCTGTAGGCACAAAAGATGAGAAGGTTTTATGCCTATTGGAGAAAGAGAATTAAAATCTCAGCTCCACTGTGCTTTTCCCTAGCTCCTAAATACGTAGTTAGTGTCAACAGGAGAAAAATTAGTCGAGGAGTCGGAACTAGTTTTGAGAAAGGATCGAGCTTTCGTGCCGAAAAGAGTCTGGGATTTCCGATTTCAAATGTTTCAGTACTATGTTTCAACAGCCGCTGACGCTTGAACTTTGAACTTTTAACTAAGCACTATGAAATTGAATAACGCACAATCAGCAAAAATATCGCCTGATCTACCTTTTTTCAGATGATTAAATTAATTTAACGGTTTTAATTAATACAAAATACGAGCAAAATAAAATGATTTACAAAAGAATAAAAAATATTGAATTAGTGCTCATTAAAACTATTTGTTACACTCCAGGGTCCATTATTTATACAGTCATTGTTGCATTGCACAAGAAACTGTATTGGACGACCCATCGTCGCTTTGTTTTGGCGCTGATGAAGAGAATCCGGTTGGAGCATTTACCGACGAGAAATTTTTCACCACAGTTGGACAGAAACCTAAATCGATGGTTGATTCGGAATGACGGTCGGACTTGGTTTTGTCCCTAAAGGAATCAAGATAAGCAAAAATTCACATCGAGAACTAATTCTACAGAACGTCATCGAATCGAGGGTACATCGTTATTCTGGTTCAGGGGATTGAGTTTTCCAACAGGGCTCACAAATGGAATTAAACTCTGGATTGTGGAAAATTTTCCAGGATTTATTTCGCGTTCGAAAACGTCGACAATTTTGTAGAATCTAAACTCTACCTATTTCATTATCTGGAATATGTTGGAGTAAGAAGAAGACTGCTCCAAAACATATACAGTCCTGAACACCTGGCGGCAACCTGGAATCATATTCTGCAAGAGCACCTGTGAACCAGATGATGCGTTTCTCGATCACCTGCGACGAGTGGTTAAACTTAAGGACGCACAGGTTGAAATTCAATCAGTTTGAAATAAAATGTTATCTGTTTGCTTGAATCTTGAACTTCAATTGCCGGACACTGTACCCTGATTAGAAAAAGCTACATTTATTTAGATTTACAGTAGTCTATGACAGCGCAAAATCAAATGCAATTATTCAACACCTCCAATAAACAAAAATTTCGCGTGTGATTCTTGTCAGTACATACGTACCTTTCTTTTCTTCTACGTTAAGGTTTGTATGTCATGTGAAATCGGATCAATATGATCCACATTCATGATTAACTCTTCAGTTTAACTAAGGCACACAGCAGAAGTACTGGGTGGTTCAATCAACAGAGAAGTTACAGCGGCAATCATGGAAAGTGCCGAGCTTAATCTAGACTTATCATGCGGTACCCAATTTGTGTGCCTACTGGTGAAATGATAGCTGGCGAAACGTAAGGAGATAATTGTATATATGCATGAAGTTTCAGGTGAATTGCTCGGGATCTACTTGGTGCTGATTATAGAGATAAATACTGAAAACAGCGGAGCACACATTCACGTGTTGCGAAATATCACCGTTGCGCAGATGCGCTAACGAAAATTCAACTCTTCTCGTATCACCTTGCGTCAAAATAACCTGTACTTTGCGGACACGTGCTCTTTCTCGGATCTGTCGATTAAATTACTCTTTGTATTTCTTCCGTGCTGTCGGAAAGATAAAACGATCTTAAAATGGTTGGAATTGTGATATTGTATGTATCTAAACACCTTGATTATTTCTTCAAAAAAATATACCAGTTTGGCCGAATTTCAACTAAATGAACGAGTTGTGCAATATAGATTCCCCGAACCAAGTAATTTTATAACAAAAAATTGCTTAAAAATTCTCTACCTCCGATAAAAGGCTTATTGTTACAGGAGTTTTTTTTCTGATGGTTCGATACCTATAGAATTGTGTACAATTTCATTGGTTGTGATACGCAAAAATGATAGATAAAAACATCGTCAATCTGTCTACAACAGTACACAAAAATCGATGTTCTTAAGAAGTACTTTACATAACTGGATTTGTTAATAACAAACATTAACTCAACAGACCTGTTGAAATGGAAGAAAGCTCAGCAAAGAAGAGTAGAAAATTTGCATCTCGCGTGCCGTGTTTGTCCACACGAAGTGAAGCAAGTTTCATTCGAGAGCGGGGAAACAATTGACGCGAAAAGTTCTCAGGCGCTAGTTCCAAAAAAAAATAATGAATTACTGTGGAACTAAACCAGCACAACCTATATCTCGGTTTAGGGCGGTATATACTTAAATCTACGAAAACAGGCAATCAAAAACGAAGATAATTAATTTCGGCACCAGATGGAATGAACTGCGTACCAATTTTGTAATAATGTAAGGCACAAATGTTTTCATTTATTCGAAAGTGTAAAGTGTATCTCGTGAATGAGTCTATATCTTTTCCAGAATGTCTTAAAACACATAACCAATATTAAATTTTAGCAACATCTGTTGCATTTGGTACTAATGTGTAATGCTAAAAAGGAAATGTATTGACCTATTTTTAAATTCAATTATTTTTTTCGCTCATCAGAAAAATTTTCTTATTAGGTCAAAGATTTCGAAATTATTTCATAAATTAGCCAACATAAATATAACATTATATGTTTTAAAAATATTCTTATTCGTTCTAAACACTGTTTCTTGATTGTGGTATGAAAACAAGTAAATTTATCCTTTAGGGGTTTGGTATCTCATGAGATTTTTCGAATTACTAGATTATTCAATAATCGTGTAAAATTTTCAAACTATTCGATACAAATTTAATTCGATTATCTGGGTTATTAATTGATTACTCGATTAATTATTCGATATTTATTATAAAATTTTCGATTAGTTTAATAATCGAATATTAGTTTCAAACTAATCAACTGTATAATTCTCGATAATCTGAGTTGCTAATCGATTACTCGGTTAATTGATCGATATTACGACATTTCGTCTTCAACTCCGTTTTGCCGTCTCCTGGTTGTATATGAACCACTAAACAGACGGAAAGTCAATTCTACTTGCAAAACAACATATTTTCACTTCTCGTCTTCAATTAATCAGCCCGTCAGCAGTTTATATTGAACAGCTAACGACACCAAACGGTTCAATACAAACCGCTAAGCAGCCGTAAAGTTAATGCTTTCTGCAAAGCACGTTTTGCACCAAACTGACGATTTTCTACCCATCAGAAAAAAGACAGAAAACAGTTCAACAATTTTTGAAAAATCAAAGTGAGTGTCATTTTGAACTAATAGACCACTACGCTCGGTGCTTCCGGAACCGGAAACTGGTGGTTTTACAACACAAGTGAGCTGTTTTGGTAATCAATTTAATGATCATACAAAATTAAACAAATTTGAAACCTCACACAAAAAAAGTTGAATTTTACAGATAACCTAATCCCGCATACGATGTAATTCATAAAGACCTGATTTGTCGAATGATGTAAAGTTCCATTTGTAAAGACTTAATGTTGGATGAGACTGAATTTTACTGGTTTCGACTGTAATTTCCATTCGGCCAGCAAAGCAGATGAGTGCTTCTGTTGCTCAGTCGATTGACGAACGTACTTTTTGATCCAATGATTCTCGGTTCAAGTGGTAGCGGCGGTCGGTCTCTCAGTATTTAATATTAAATATTTCATGTCGTGGAATTTTCAAATCACACAATATTACATGATCTTGCACGTAAATTTGCGTGAACAGCGACGCTCCATTTATGTGCATCTTATGGAATGTAAAGCACTTAAAATTTGTTTGGTATCGTGCTCTGCACACTGAAGCAGTTCAGTGATTATTTTTGAAAATTTTCGCTCATTTTCGTGATATTCTAGTCGACCGCATTCAAGAACCCGTCATACCGAAACCATATATCGGATCTGGATTAATTCAATAGCAGTTTGTGTGGCGGAATTATTTTTCTTTGGAAACTAAATATAGATTTAAGGAAATCGGTTTAGGCATATTTTTGTTAAATACATCGACGTTGACACAGAGTTTATTTTTCGATCTTGACGAACTGAGTCGAATGGTAAGCAATTCGGTTACATCATCAGTTCTCACAGTGATTGTTTAGCATTTCTTTATAAGAAACGTAAATTTTACATCCGAACCCTGGTAACCAGTAAGCATTAATATTGGTAATTCGATAGCTCTTTAAGAGCACACAAATTCTTTTAGCTCCATATGCGAATTTTAGAATCTTACACCACCAGACCAATAATCGATTAGCTTATATACAGTAGATCAATAATCGATTAGCAACAAGAATATTAATGGCACACTAGTCGCAAATACATATTGTCAAGTCAGAAAGCTGTACCACGAGTGGTTGGTGCAGCCGAAGTGTATCGTAATGGAAGACGAGACGAATATTAAAGCGGACGCCAAGTAGATCCCAGGCCTGGAGTTTTTCGTTGGCTAGTTCTGCCTAAAGGCACCAGAGAAGTTCTGGAAGAAGAAGGCCAACAAATCTATTAAACAGTGTTTGGTGTGGCTGGCGATCTGTAGTTGCGGTAAATTCAGCAAGCTGTACATAACGACCGGCATCATCAACGGTCTAATATTATTACCTCCAGAAATATCTTTGCCCTCTCACGAAGGTGACAATCTGTTTTGGTGGATCTGGCATCGTGCCATTACGCGAAATCGGAGATAGAGAGGTTCAGTTAATAACAACGGCATCACACCAAGAAGCATTTGCATCTCCTACAATTATAGGAACTTTCGATGGAAATTTATATAACATAACTTAGTAGGCACTTGAAATAAAATATATCAAAAAAAGATCTTCTAATGTCTGCTACTTTTTAAATCAAATAAAAATAAAATCGAAATGCCTGAAGTCGTTTGTTGAAAAGTATTCATTATATAATTGACCTAAATATAACGAATTTCGCGCTAAATATTATTAAAAATTAATAAAATATTCGCGAATTTTAATAAAACTTTCTGGAGGAAATTTCACAGAATACTGGTTGCCCGATATTTGCAAATATTATTGTCCATTTCTGGACAAGAAAAACTTTTAGTTCTAATTTTTTTTTCATGAAACTACCCGCCTTACAATACATGGACGGTTGGAAGAAAACATAATAAACTACCTTGGGATAAAGTTTCATTGAATTCAAAAGTGGTATTTTTTTAGTAAATTGTCTTTAAATTTTGAAAACCGAGTTGGAAGTTGGAAGCATATATACTTCATTACAAAAAACCCTCTTTGCTCACTTTATTTTTCCAAAACTAATCTAGATTATCTTTTGAAAAGGACTAGACATTTTTACCAATTTTTTTGCAATTAACTAGTGTTGGAAAATCACAAATCATTCAAAAAATTGTTGTGCTGGTGTTGTTCTCAAAACAAGTCTAATTTTCGAATGAAAATTCTGCAATAATTACTAATCGAATTTACAGTAAAAAAATCGATTTCAAAATTTTAATGTAAAATTACAAAAAAAATCGCCATTCTTTATTTGAATAAAATTTTGTCCCTACATAACCAACCTTATTATATATTGTAAGATTGCCCTTTTGAGAGGAAAAAGGAGGATTTTTATCTAACAGTGATACTTTCTGCAAAATCGGGTAGCTAGCAATAGGGTATTCGGTGACATTTTCTCCCAAATTGAGATTAATTGATTTCTTGGATGATAATGACTTTGAGTTCAATTTAGTTTTTAATAAAAATGTACTAGATAAAAATATTCAGTTTCGACAAGAAATAATTTTTGTTTGAAAAACTTTTTTCTCTTAAATGTATGATGTTGGTTGGTAGGGAATTTTATCGACTATCTAAGGACAAAATTTTATCAAAATAAATCATGAGTTTGTTTTGTAAATCGATTTAAAATTTATAAAAACAATTTTTACTGTATTTTTATTGAAAACTATGACTAATTCTGTGGAAATCACTAGTATACAACTTTTTTTTAGGATTTATCATTTTTGACTGTAACTTTTGACAGTATTTGGTTAACGATGTTCGCTCTTTTCAAAAAACAGTCTGGATAAATTTTGAAAAAAAAAAAACAAAATATGTAAAGTGACATTTTGAGACAAATTCTTTATGTCCAGAAATTTCCATTTAAATAAAAAGGTTCTGCCAACATTTGTTCGGGTTACAGCGAAATTCGTTATGTTTAAAGAGAAGAGTTTTCATAACACAATTATTTGTTCAAGTTTCGAAAGGGGTTTGAACTCCTTCCTTGTATACGCACCTGACAATTGGCAAAAGTTGTTCAAAAACAGTTTTGGAGATCACATTATTACGAAATTTGGGTGGATTTTATTCTTATTCAGAAGGAGGGTCTGTGACCAAAATGGATTTTAGCAGAGTTTTTTGATCATAGAAATATATTATTCTTGCAAAACTCATTGCTAACTTTGTGTCATCTTCAGGAAATGGGTTTATTAAAAGCCGATTATAAACATAAAGAATGAGGTAAAGGACACCCTTGATTTTAGCTTCGGTTGCCAAACAATCATATTAAAAAGAATCTGCACTCATAAATATTCAAATGTGTTCGTACGCAGCAACACATTTCGAATGTTTTTAGCTTAAAAGAGTAATTTAACACAACATTAATTTTACAACTTTAATCCGCCTATACCCGTTGTCGATGTGCATCCTTCGCCTACAACCGATACTTCACAAAACAAAAATTCTCCAAAGGATTCAAAAAATTATAGATTCTGACAATCTACGATAGTCTGACTAACGGACAGCAGCACCTTTTTATGACACTGTGAACAAGCCATTAGTGGAAGATTTGAACGACCACACGACCAACGTCGTCGACGTCGATTACCGAGATTCGATCTCGCGGCTATCTTCAATCTTTGCCTCCTTGGAATACCGTCGTCCGTATTACTAATGGACATAAGTATGGATCATATTCTACTACGGCCATATGCGGAGGCTATTAGCCAAAGACAATGAAACGCCTTCCCGTGTGCACGATGTTAATCATCCTAAAAGGTAAACAAATGGATATTTTTATTGCGCAGGCCAACGATTTTACGTCTTTTGCAAAATCGGTTTTGAAGAATTAAAAGGATCTTCAATCTGTTGGATGCTGTGTAAATTGAGGTGCACGTGTTGGAGATCATAAATTTAGCGATAGCAACAGGTTGAACCGAGAAGATACAAATATATTAGAATTAAGATTGGAAAAATGATTGATTTATGCAGGTTATCTATAAAAGATGTATTGAATCAAAACATCAGACATTCGCCCAACATATCTTATAATATATTCGTTGTAGCGGGTCAAAGGATTGGAAATGTTCGGTAGTCAAAGCCAGATTGACGTTGTACTCGCTATCATATTTAATCTTCCAATAAGAAAGACGTAAATGTTTTTCCGTCTCAAAATCCGTTCTGCATCATCAATTTTGGAATTGAGCTAATGCCAGACTGCTTGGATATACCAGTGCTTGAGAAGTCAGCATACGCGCTAAGACTCCAAAATGTGTTGTTTTCGTTTTTTTTCGTTTCAACCATCCGAACAAGTCGCTTAAGTTTCAGCTCATATAAATAATCGAAAAATATGATATTGAAAATTTATGTCTAAAAGCCAACAGCAACGAAAAAAAAAATCTCATTGGATAGCGGGTGGTTGAACTGCGGTAGCCGCCGCGGGGAAAATAAACTTGATTGGAAAGAGTTATAACGTAAACAAGAATAAGAAGTTGTAGGCACGAGGAACCGGTTTTGTGTTTGGAGCCTAAAAGTTGGCTCCAGTTGATGCTTGGTATGGAGGCTGTACGCTACCAAAACGTACGCTAGTCGGGTTTGCCTGTATGCATGCTGACGGGACTTGAATATTTAAAAAGCGCGCTCAGTATTTTATCGCGTGCTGCAGCCACTTTTACATCGACGTAAGAAATGGTAAAAACAGAAAAGAATAAAACCTTTGGAAAAGGTGAAGAAAAATGTATACAGACCCGCGTGTACACATGTGGAGTACAGTATAGTAAAAACAAAGAGACTCGCTACTACTGTACAGAATAATGTTTGCTTTGGAGTACGGACGCTTACTAGCGCATAAAGCGCGCCAACTTTTCCGTTCATTTTTTTTTTCAGAAAGAAAGGACCGCAAAAAGAACAACAAAACACTACACAAGAACCTCTGGAGTAGATACCGGTTTTTTTGCGGGATTCAGATGGTGACATGCAAGAAGTCCAAGACCTTTACGTTCGCCAAGCTTCCTGATGCGGAGTAATGGCATACGTAAGATCATCGTCATTAACGGTGACTTTCAGGAAGTGAGTGAAATGTATTTTTACGGCTTTTTAAATTCTAAGCATAGGCCATAGGCTGGTTTATATTTATTGCATCGTTTTAATACCTTCTAAGGAGCTAATAGCTGAGCTTCTGTTTAAGTAAATTCTAATATTTTTCAGATCGCTATGCTTAAGCGCTGGTAGATGCTTTGAGTTGAGAGAACCACCAGAAAACCAAGATTTGGGTGATTAGTTGGGTATCTTATTTTGGGGGATCTGTTTCATAATTTTTCAATGCAAAATTCAGAAAACAGAACCTCAAAGGCAAAACATGGTGTTACATTTCTTTTCACAAATGTTCATGATCAGAAAATTAAACCGAAAGCTATAACTTTCCTAGCATTTTCTTTAGATTTCAATTAGATTAATTATTTTATTGAAAATCAAATCTCTCAGTTGATTTTAAGTTTTAAATTAAGTTAGTTTTAATACTTACAAGTAACTATAGTATTACAGAAAATCTGTTTTAATCAACCTAGTGGTGATATTATGCCTTTCTTCTATGACTCATGTTTTCATTTATACTAAGATATTTTTCAAAAAAAAATCCTTGAATATTGAATAGGAACAAAAAAGTTATTTTAGGCATACATTAACACAACCTTTCCAATTTTAAACAGATTTATCCAAAGTTAATAGGAACTTGGTCGTTTTCTTTTACATTTTCGCTTTAAATGACGGCTTGAAATTTTAAACACATCTCACCCTGTTGTTCCGAAAGTGGCAGTCAACTTATGGAAACATACTACTTTTCATTTAAACCTGAATTTGCGAAGATCGATTTTTTCGGTACTTCCGAAACCAGGAACGATGATCCGGTGTATTCAAAATCAACGCATTTGGTCATAAACTAACCATACCTATCTTGTTTTTTCCGTGTCATGTATAAAACATGCTCCTGAAAATGGCATTTTTATACTTATCGGCCTGGAATTTCGGAACCGGAAGTCGAATCCGGATGAAATTTGGTAGGGTTATATGGGGTTGTAAGACCTCGCATTTGAAGCTTGTGAAAATTGGATGTGCGGTCCTTGAGAAAATCGAGTGCAAGTTTTTAGTTCATTTTGCACATTTAACCCCGTAGCTCTCTAACCGAAAGTCTGATCAATTTAAATCTAAGTTGAAGAAAATCGGTTGAGCGATCTCTGAACCTTTCTTCATTTTTTTGCTTATTTTACCCCGTTACTCCTGATCCGGGTGATGTTTCCATGATGTGCATCTAGGCTTCAAATTATTCAATTGTTATAAGCAACAGCGGTGCATATTGTCTAATATTTTGACAAATCACGACACTTGACAAAAACTGAATATAGGGTGTTCAGTTGCCGGCACCCCACCGTAACTTTTGACAGAAAGCAGATAGCGTCATTTCGACAAATGTCATGTGTGTGTAATAGCAGCATGTTTTTTGTGCCGAATACCAAGGCAAACAAACGCTTGTACTATTTGCAGTGCTGCGTAATAGCGTAAAAATCAACACAAAAGTATTTTTCTGACTTTTTATATAGTATCATAAATTCAATCCAAGCATCAATCGAAAAGGTGAGTGGATTGAACATTTATGAGGTGAAATCGATCTATTTCGTAATTTAATACTAGATGCTATCAAAATTTTCGCAACCAAAGTTTTCTTTCGTAATTTTCCAAATGTCTACCGATTTTAATTACCGGCACCCCAAGGTGTTCGATTACCGACACCTTATTTTTTTCGACAAATCGTGAAAAATTGTCAATGATATCCAGAAATGCCAAATCTGCAAATTTATCTGTAAATTATCAAATTTCGTAGTTAACCAGCAAGCCGTTTCTCGTCTGAAGACTTTTCAAAGATGTTTGAAACATCGATTGTCTGCCGACATTCGTCAGAATTTACACCCTTTTGAAAATTGGTACGATCTTTTTTTTCTTGCTAGCTAAACTTATTGTATTAACTGGCATCTCTAACAAGTAATAGTCGCTGGAAGCCATATTCAGTGGATATGGTGGGTACGACAGCAATTTGAAGTCGAACCCATGCATTTTCGCCATGGTAGCGAGCGACATTGTCTTGTCGAAAGAATTTTTTTTTTCGTCTGCATTTGGAGTCATTTCTCATCGATGAATAAAATTTCATGAGCATCCCAAAATACTATGGCCATAACCTTACAGGCCTTCATTTGCGTTTTGGACAATTCTCACCGGCTGACGACTGCTTTGACTCCGACGTGTAGTGGTAGATACAGGATTCGTCCATTGTAACATAACTGCACTAACATGTTCATTTATAATAGTGTACAGTTAGTGCAGTTCAATATCTTTAAGCTATCAGCTTCCCCACGCAATTTTGATTTACGGTGTTTAAAAATGATTTGGTAGACTTTTTTCACAGCTTCCGATGTAATTACTTTATTTGGCCGGTTGGAACATTCATATTATGATTTGTCTTACAGTTGTAGATGTTTCCAAAGTTGTTACAACAACGATTGTTACGGAACTATTGTGAGACTTAACCGACAATCATTGTACAATCAATTTTAATATATTTTAATTGATTACTAGGAAAATATTATGTTAGATGTAGATCAAATTAAGTTTTATGTGTATTTCTGTAAAATGATATGCACTTTTGGCAATCAAGGTATACAAAATTAGCATTTTCACTGAATAGACATATTTAATGTCAAAATGAATCATGCAATATGCAATTAAGGATATGGATTTACGATGAACACTTCCTTACAAAAATTTGTTTACTTTTGTCAAAACAATTAATTTAATTATAATAATAAATGGCGTTTGGTTGACACCTTATTAAGATGTTGAAACTGTTTTGTGTAAGTCTCAAGTATACATTTTGCTATTCATCACACATCAGGATAAAATAATCTTTCAAAAGAAAGGCTATGCAATAACTTTCTACTCCAATCATTGAACCGAGACTGGAGGGCCATAGTGTCCATCCGGTTCGGTAGGATCATTGAATACCAATTATTTGAAAGAACCTATAGTATTGTTTACGAGAAAGGAATATATTTTGAATCCGCATTTGCAGAAATAAATTTTTCAATCACTCTAAGAAATCAGCTTGAGCTCAATTCGACACACTTTAGGCAGCTTCTTCAAAAGCTTCAGAAATTGTGGATGTTGGAAGCTATAGTAACCAATAGATTTGCTTATCTCGCCTTGAGCGTTCTTTTCGTCTTACTTGCTTGAATGTGATTACTCCACATTCCAGGCCTCCAGGGTAGCTCAATTACAGAGCAATTTAATGATTTAATGAATTGGGCCAGAAACTACAATCCTGCTCATTATTATTGTTTTATTCATAAATAATCAAGAATAGTATAGATAAAAGATGATTCAATTCAACTCAATTAATTAGAACTCAAAGATTTTAAAATTTAAACAACTTGAAGAACATTTCATTGTATTGATAATAAATTCTTGTTGCTTTGATTATGGGCTTTGGTATCTAAATTGAAATAATGTATATCCTAGCTTAACCCATTTTGTCCTAGCGTATGATATATCATACGCAGAAATATCTATTTTTCTATTTTTTTTATAACAAAAACAGGTAAACTACACTACGCAGCTTCTATGTGTGTTCAATCTGCTGCTTGTTTTTCAAAATTTAATTGTATTTTGATCCTTGACATTTGACCTACTAAAGACTAGAAATGGCAGTGAAAAAGTAAGTTATATATTGCTTTGTATTTCTGGTCAAATTATTCGCTAATACTTATATTTTTTGAGAAAACATTAGCAGAGGCTCTAAAAAGGTTATATCTATGAATAAAATTCCAAATAATGTGTTAAATTATGTAAAATTTGATGCTAACATTTGTGTATTTGATATATCATACGGTGAAATAAATCCGTTTAGAAAAGATTTTTAACAGTCGTTTTGCGTTTCCCATAATCTTCAACACATAATATGATGAAACTGATGATACCAGTTCATTTGATTCAAATTTTAAGACCCCCGGGTTATAATGGGTTAATGAAGGCGACTAAAATCTAATTAATGTTTCAAAATCATCAATCATCATGATTCTAACTTTGATCCAAGTCAGGAAGCTTATTCGAATACTATTGAACAAAACCGTCAAATTACCGAATAAACATTTCTCATCTAAACGATTTGTTAGAAAATTTTGATATTTTAACTACTAACGAGACCAGATTTTGCTAATGAATTTATTACGGCTGGATGGTCGGTGGATGGTGCCAATGGTGAAAGGAAATGATGGGAAATTATACCCTATTTAACAAAAGTAATTCTTGATAGCTTTGCCTTATTTTTTATCACTTTTCAAATCTTTCGTCCAACAGGCGACGAACCTATAAACAGCCCGACATCATAAACATTACAAAACTGAAAACTCATTACTATATTCCAACGTCAACCTGTGGCATGCACACTTGCTCAAAGTCCAAAGTCATGTGCTAACCGTGGGAAAATGCAGAATAGTCACGAATCGCAACTTTAGCACAACGTGGTTCCAGTTTGCACACTATTTTGCTCGTTCCGAAAATCGGAATTTCCATCCATCGAAATTTTCTGGGTGCCCATAAAACGATAAAATCAGCACTCATCAGTCAAGAAAGCGACAAGTTCCACACCATGCAGAAGGTTCTAGTAAACGAATAAATTATTCAAATTCTTTTTTTTTTGACACAAATTTTCCCAGCATAATCACAGTCAAAGAAATCTTGTAATTTCAGGTGCTCGTTTTTTTCCTCCGAAACCCATTCCTCAGATGATGTGGAAATTCCCAGGATCTTCTTTACTGTGGCAACTGTAGCTATCGTTTCGGTGGGAAAACATGTGTGCGCAATTTGCTGAACAATATATATTTCAACTTATTCTTTCACCTCAAGGATGATGATTGCCAAGAATTGAACGTGCAGTTCTTCACTGCTATTCGGATTGGGCTCATAAAAATCTGTAGTGCACACCAGCGCTCGTGATACATTGTACCTGCACGACCTTTCCAAGTCAAGACCGGTAAAACTACCGCGAAGAAGTGTGGAGAAAGTGCGTAAAGAATTAATCCGACTGCAGAGGAAATGTTTTTCTTGTTCTTTCGTCCTTCAGGGATATAAATCCCAAGTATGATCGAGAAAGGGATAGGAATTGCCGCAACGTTGATTATTGTACTCCCGCCCCCTTCGGCAGTTATCGTGGCTTTGCATGAAGTAGCATAAACTTAAATTTTTAAGGAACTGTAAAACCATGGGAGCTTATGATTCTTCGAAAATAACATACTGCTCAAATATATTTCTTACTCCATGAAATTTGAATGAACTAATTCATGTAAATCACGAACTGGATCCAAGATTGATTTAACAAAAATTATATTCAATTTGTAGTCAAACCAATTCTTTTCTCTCGGTATCCATCCATCTACTGTCCTTGCATGTTGATGTTCTTTTTATTTCTTTTTTCCCTCAATACAGTTTTGTATACGACCAAGCCCAAAATGCATCCATGATATTACAAAAATGTTGTTTATCGGACAGATTGCGTCACACAATGTCATTCGGTCCCAACTAAGCTAGTGGAATGCATTAAGAACCTACATATTTGAAGAAGGCACAAAGCTAAAAAGATTAAATTTCATTTTTTATGCTTTTCTGACCTGTTGGAATGCGGCAAGGGTGCTGGGTTTCTATTGGAATAGAGGATTTTTTGATTCTGTTTAAGGTACAGGTAGGGTGAATCATTTTCAGCTGCGTGAAACAGAAGCTGCTGTTGAGCTTAGATTTCAGGTGTCAGATTTTACGATGCAAGAGCGGTAAATCAGTATTGATTCAAACTTGATCGCATTCTATTTGTATATGCTTTTAATAAGCATGTGGTACAATTCTAGTACTGAAAATATAAAATAAGGCTATTTATGAACCAAAGCAAATTATACAAAATAAATTGTAGTAGTAGGTGTGTTTTGAGAAATCCCACTAGAGACCTTTTCATACCCTGCGTAAACTATAATCTGTCACTTTTCGACTTCAAATATCCCACTTTCAAATGAAAGGGATTGTTCCGAAAACTGAGGAAAATGTTTCTACATGCTTTAAAAGGCATCGTTTGCAAAAATCGAATAATGGTGAAAATCAGTGGTAATAAATTTATTTCTGTTAAATTTATCAGGGCTGAACGTTTATTTTCTTATATCAAAACGAGTTTAATTACATATTGATGTAAAGTCAAAATCAATCATCAAGAGAAATTGCATTCGGATTTTGCATAGTAACAAGAGCTCAAATCAGACCAAAACAGAGCTGGAAGGTCGTTCGATTTCGCAGATACTCTTTTTCGTACACATCCTTATTAATAGTACCGGTAGAAACGAATCTTGAAGATTTTCAACCACAAATACATATAGCTTACCAGTGACTGCAAAAATCTAGCATCATTGGTGTTTTTGATATGATGGAAGAGATTGAAGTCAGCGAAGGATAATTTTATACACGTTAGAAAAATATTCAAATCATTTGAGAGGATCAAAAATATTAATGGTCGTAGTTGACTAGCTGACTATCTTGAGAAACTCCGGAACTGACAGCAAATGGTGATGCAGTAATCGATTGTTACCGACATTTGATGATTTGTTAGATACGAGTTTAGACAGCTTGTACTAGAGAAATTTATACGGGTGCTGGATGTGATTCAAATTCAATCTAATTACAGAGATGTTAAGCTTTTGATAAATTCAGAGTGATAATTGCCTCATTAAATGTGTTCAATTGAACAAATCAAAACGAACAAGTAACAATTGGTAACAAATATCCTTTTCCTCAAAACAGTACCTTGAAAATAAATGAGGACTAACAGCGCATTAGATGTTTTATTGTTTCACTTCCGACCATCGTTGTATCACACAAGATATCATCCGAAATACTATACCTTCCAATCAAATATTTCTATTCAGCCATTATTTATTTTATTCCTCTGTTTTTTTTCTTGTTCAGCCTTCTCTTGAGTCTCCACCGCCAAATTAATCGCACGAATAACGATTTCAAACATTTTCGTCCAACCGGCATTTGTCTCATTTACATTAATGTTGAATTTATGCTAAAAATCTTCTTGCGGTCCAGTCTATCAGTGTATTACTTTTTACGAGCGGTCGTATTTCGATAGTGTGGCGAATGGAAAAGAAAAAAAAATCAGTGCCAAGAAGCCATCTGGCGAACAAAACCGACATCGTTGGTAGCAGACGTCCCAAACATATCCCGATCAAAAAGAAATATCAATTTTTTGACAGAAAATAGGTGTTGTAACAAATTGTGTTATAAATATACTCTCAATAATGTTTCAGATAGACAAAGTTTAAAAAAATAAAACAAAAATTAGAATTTTGGAAACATTTCTGACGAACGTTTGATCGGGAAATTTCGAAAATTGTTCCGTTCCGAACGGATCGGAATGGTGTTGATAACAGCAATCAACATTCCAAGGTAAATATGCATGTTTCCGAACATATGATAAGCGTTACCACAACGACGATGACGACGACGACGACGAAGCATAGAAAACTTTGGTAGAATACTGTTTGGCGCGCAATCAATTGATTTGGCCTTTGGGGTTCCGTGCTGGGGAGCATCGAAATCTTTCTCTTCGACCTCTTCCCTTGCACCCCCGGGGGAAGGCCAAAAGAAATGAGAAACACGCAAAGCAGAATACTGAAATGTGACGACCACAAATGATAGCACATAAATTGTGTTCTCTTCTTCACTTAGAGGAACACGCGAGCGGGATAACGAAAGAGCCTCAAGAAGAATTTTTGTTGCATAAATTCGAGGCTTGGTTAGACCTAGGCGGCGCTCTGGTCTGTCTTAATGTGTTAGCATGCTGATTCACCATGACCAGTTTAATCTCTTCGTCATTTGGCGGAGTACACCCTTCTGGTTGGTACGTGGTAGGAGGTACGTGATTTGTGGTTCCATGCATCATAAATTATAGCGTAGCGCTTGTGTTCTAGTTTTAATTGGGCTCCCCGAGAGGCTGCGCATAACGGCGGCAAGTTTCGTAGCGGGCGTTGATATTTCGCATATATTAAATATAAGATTAATGGTCACCAAACGAATGAGCACGATTAATAGTTTTCTCTAAGATATACAGCACACTAAAAATCAAACGACTTTTTGAATTATGGATAAGAATGGAGTTATCTCAAATGAGAGAAAAAAGTATTTCGACTAGTAATACTCACCTTAAACCTTGATACTCACATCAAAAGAAACTGAAAATATCCGACCCGGAAGATACACATTTTCGTTGGCAAAACATTTATTTTATTATTTATTTTGGAGCAGGGAAAAGCTCGATGGAGATGGAATTTGGAAATCTCTCTCCAGCAGGCATAAACCCTCCTCATCATTTGTATCAACTGATTACAATGATCCAACAGAAACATTTGGGCTTAACACTAACAATTAAAACAAAATCTATAACCCTATCTAGAACTAGTTGATGACACCTACCATTACAGGGCAGTAATAGCGCTCTTGCTTAAAGGGTGAGAGAGAAGAAAAAGTGGGTAGGTAAATGTTATATAAGGGTTGGTGAGAGGGTGGGGTGGTAAACTAGAGTGGGCTAACGACGGTGTAAGAATCGGCATGTAGATCCAATTAGTAACCAAAAATATGGTGGAAGACAGAGAAAACGACGGAGTTAGAATCGGCATGAAGATCTGGTTAGTGATCGAAAAATGGATAGTGGATGACAAAGAAAAAGTAGAAGGACGACCGAATTAATTTCGACGAGCGAATCTAGTCCAATGGTGATTGTGGAGAGACGGAGTGGGAAAGATCTTAATAATCAAGCAGATACCATGTCATATACTTATTACTGATAATTCCAACTACCCCTATTACTAACCATAATACTTAAGAAGTAAAGAAGTAATTCAAAAACAATTTTTTCACGGTGTTGCGAGATAGGTGAAAATCGAACAAGTGAGAACATCGATTAAATAGACGGCACATACAAGAAAACAGCATCGTTATAGCCGTAATTAGTGCGAGAAGATTGAAAACTTCTCGAAAAAATGTTTTATTTTTCAAACCTTCTAGACATGTGATCATAATATTCCAAAAATATAAGTTTTAAGTATTAAGTGTATGTGAATTATCAAGAATATTATATTATTTAAGCTGTAATTACTTCAAAAGTTCTTTATGTGTATTTCCTACCAGCATTACTAACCCCTTTAACGAAATTCATTTAAGGGGTTCTATACAGAGAATCGAATAAAAAAACCGAAATTGTTTTTATTGCATATTCTGAAAGTACAAAATAGCAGTCAGAAATTTCATTCAAATCAGATTAAGTCAGTTGGTAGAGCGCTAGTTCAATCCATAGACATATGCTCAGCAACTCTAAATTGCGGTTTTCTGAAAAGTTACGGTAGCGTTGTTAAAAAAATATACAGTTCAACTTAGTTTGAAAAACCCATTTAAGTGTTTTTGAACGGCAAAACAGAGTAAAAACATTGAGAGCAAAAACCGGACTCGTATTTTCCAATGCAAAAGTCGTTGAAAAAATAATGTTTTTTGCAAGAACCGAACTTTGAGTTCAAAACCCGGGCAATTTTGCATTCGGCCGTTCAATTTACCCATAAATTTAAAAAAAAAATGGCAGTTCAAAACCCGGACATTTTTGCATTCGGCCGTTCAATTTACCCATAAATTTAAAAAAAAATGGCACGTTTTGCCTATTTTGTATATGTCACACATACACTGTCAATAAAATGTTCAATATCGACAGAAAGGTAGAAAACTTCAGTATTTAGGTCATATCTTGTTATGTTTCAGAAAAAAAAATTGTTAAACAACGAAGTGACGACCTTTTAGTCATCTGGATACGCATGATCATTTTATAACGAAGGCTCATTCTGATAGAATTGCATTTTGATCACTATTCTTTCGAAACATTTTTTGCTCGCAGAAATTTAAATAATGCTAGCCCGCTGTCGTGAATCGCATGTCTATTGGATATCGGTAAAACTAGCACTAAGCGCTAAAGGTGTCTCCATTAAAAGTAGAATTGAATGTCGTTTACTGTTTCCAAATTATTAGATTCTAAAATTACTTCCTATATCTAATCAACGTGTTCAACAGCAATAGAACTTTTCGAAATATTTTTGAAGCTGACAGTATTTTCAAAATTTCCAAAACAATATCTACTGAAATGAAATATCAGAACAAATGAAATGCTCCACTAATTATGTATGCTATTCAATCTACAACATCCGAATTGGAATACACCTAAAACTATTCAATCACCGCACGGTGAACTACGAATTTCTACGCAACAAAATATCAATTTCTCACAACCCCATCGGGCATCTTAACATTCATGATTTGTTTCCGATTACACTCAGCTCGAAACATTCGCGGCTTGTTTGCACCAATTATCTTGTAGTTTCCCACAGAAACTGGGTCATCTGGAAGTCAGCAAGCATTGCTTCCCGGTACTTCCCGAAGGGGAACAAATCTTACCGATAGATACAGAAGAGAGACCGTCGCATACCCGGAAGGGGGTTATATGTAGGCTATAGGTGGTACAAAGTGAGTGACATGCTATGCTGTGAGTCTGTGATGCTTCAATGCGGATGAATGGTGACATGTTTGATAGGTTAGCTATATGAAGTAGCTCGACCCATCGTGACCATATGAGCGATCCGAACACGGCGCCGATTTGTAACGGTTCATAGTGTTCTTTTGTTTAAACCAGCAAAGATCTTTCCTTCCGTTGCTGTTTTTCTGTGTTTTTGTTTACATGTGCCGATGGAAAGAAACAGAAGGGTAATAGAGATAAACAAAATCATTCAACATTGATAATAGTGCATCGCAGAGCAATATTGTCTTTTGTGTTTAAGGTATAATATAAAGATACTTTAGTACGGCATCGCAATATTTTTTTACTCGATGTTACAATAAGTAGAAATCATTAACACCCGAACGTTTCTGAAACTAGTTGAATCTATCTTCACTCAATTTACCAAAGTATGTTATTTATTACATCATTTTGATAAACAGGAAAGTGAACTAATGTAAAAAAACTTGCTGAAAATTCTAATCAATAGTCTCAAGGTAACATCGGGATGATTTGTAATGAGAATATTAAAATTTTCTTCATCACCAGGAGCATTCGTTTTAACGATGAAAATAATTCCATGAAAATTCGTCTCAATCACGTCATTTTGTAACAATTCTTGTCTTGAAAAATGATCATATTTTTTAATTATTCTCAACACGTTTCAACTAAAATTGTGGTTTTTGAGTTTTATTTGTTAAACTTTTTTATCGAAATTATAATTTCGCAAAATAGTGAAACTTTGTTTTATTTCCTTCGGTGATGGCCCAGCACACGAGCTCTCATACAGTCCGTGTGCTGTACCTTTTCAAAAACACGCACGTGAAGTCTGAAGCACACGCTCGTGTGCCGTGTTGCTACTAGATCGCGAGTCGTATGCTTCGAAGAACCAGCTCGCGATGCTGGCTCATCTGCTGGCTCATGAGCTGGAATGGGAAGCTAGCTCGTGAGCTGACTCATGTGCTAGCTCACGTGCTGAGTTGAGTGTCCGTTTTTTTTATTTAATAATATAATATAATATTTAAGCACACAGTGCCCGCTCTTGTATTGTCTCTTGTCAGTAGGTGGACTACACAAAAAGCACACGCTCATGAGTCTGGTTTGAAAAGCACAGCACACGAGTTTTATATGCACACACTGTAGGTATAGAGCAGCTCGTGTGCTGAGCTCGGACATCACTGATTTCCTTATGTAGATCCTAAATTATGGACGTCATAGCAAGATCACGGAATCGTTTATATTGCCTTCAACGAACATTCTTCAAACGAATGAGCAGTTGAAGATTGTGGTCAGCATTAGTAAAATATACTTTTTTTTTGTTCAAAAGTTGATAATTTGATTCTATTTGATCTCATTCTCAACAAAATCATGTCATTCGTTAAATAAAAAAAAAGATTTCAATAAAACTTTTATAGATCGCAGACATTATAATGAACTTAAGCTATTGTATAAAAATCACGAAATTTTTTTTTATTCGTTTTCTATTTTATACATTTTGTGAAAACAATTGAAACTGTCCAAAGTTCTGAACCTTTGAAAAAATAGAGAAAAAACTCATAAGAGAATAAAAGATCGTAGAATCTAGACCCGTTGCAAAATTCGTATGTCTGCAATTATTTCAATCCTTATGACGAAAAGTATGACTTGTGGCATGGTTTTATTCTATTATGATATTTTTCCCAATTTTTCAAAGGTGCAAATCATTAAAAAAAATTCAATTGTTTTCAGGTATTGTATAAAATAATTATGAAAAATAATTAAAAAATTGTAATTTTATACAATAAATTTAAGTTTATCATATTAGAGGAAAGGTGGGTAATAGTGCGCGGTACATATTAGTGGGCATCTTAATTTGAGCTCCTGTTAATGTTTACCACTATTTACTTACAATAAATATTGAGATTTGACCCAATTAACTTTATTCGACTACATTTAAAATTCCCTATTATTTTATACCAATACGACAGACGTAAATATAAATTCTGTCATTAGAAGATAAGATTTATATTTATTTCTAATGAAATCACTTTCTTTTTTGGTTTTATAACAGATTTTCGACCCAAACGAAGTTATCATCGAGTATTCCACTGCACTCATCGAGTATTCCATACACACTCTACACATTAACTTGCGCACTATTAGGAACAAAACACGATTATTTTGCGGCTTTCATGCTTGTAAGCAACATTATGTTTCCGTAGACGTGTTTATGATCTTGATAAAAGTAATATTTTATTTGTAATACTTCAAAAAGTTCAGGTGCGCACTAACCGCCACCTCTCCTCTATCTGTGATCAGCAAAAGTTTCATTCAAATCTGTTTATTCCTAAAAAATGTCAAGGTTTGGTATAAAATGTGACGAAAATTTTCATTTAACAAAAAATTTTGAAAAAAAAAAGATACTTTTGACGTTTCTTTTGGAAAGTCAAATAGAATCAATTTATACACACTTGAACAAAAAATTAAAAACAGTTATTTATTTTCTGAGAGATTTCACGTATTCTAATCCTTTATTTATACTAGGAGGATTGAATTTATTTTGAGCTTTGGGATTTTTTTTTATTCAATATTATAATATAATTTTAAGGCACACTGCTTAAGCTCTAAGATGCCAAGGGTATTTACTAATCTTAATTACGACTAACTTAAAACTAGAATAGTATCATTATGTAATGTAGCGGTAGCGGATTCTCGAGGACCGATCGGTAGTGGCCGGTGAATTGAATATTGCATGAGGGTCTTCCATATGCCGTTGGCGAAGATCCATGTTGGCCGCATCATTCGGTCCGTGTGGGTAAGCTTTGGGAATTGATCGATTCCTAGTTACAATTATCGAATGATTTAAATGCATTATTTCTGAATCGATGTCAGTAGAATTTTGTAAAACAATTATCTTCAATGTAAGACCTTATGCTAATTAATTAGCTTTATGGTAGTTGAATATAGCACTGATTGCATTAGTTATTGTTTCATATGAAATGTTTTTATATTATTGAAAAATTATCTGAGTCAAAGTCTGCATGTAGATCACTGCAAATATAACTTCGATCAGTTAGAATCAGATCGATTGTAAAAGGGTTTCTCATAGGACAGAAATAAGTTGGGCTATCGGGAAATTAAACTGAACAATAACCAACAAAGAGTTTATTTTGAAGTACATGGCCATTCCGACTACTTTGTCGGTTATTCCATGAGGTATGTCTAAAATTTCCATCACCTGTTGAGAAAAATTCAGATCGAATTTGAAGAACTAACTGCTTATCTAAAAACATTGTTAAATTAAAATATTGGTTGCACGCAACTTCAAATGTTTCAACAAAGGAAAGAACTAGACTTCATTTGGATGATCGTTTGAAATAGTTGTTTTGGTAGAGAAATCATTTTACTTTGCATTACGCCGTTGAACGGAGAGAATGATATTTGAGGAGTGCACAAATGTGTTTTTTTTTCTGTTTATTTTTAGAATTATTCACCTCACTTCAATTGAATTGTATTAGAAAAGGTTTCTTAAAGAGCGTGATGCATTAAAACCTTTCACTCTTTTTTAAAAGTATTACTTGGGAAAGGGCAAAACCAAGCAATTCCTGTGATTTATTGTTGATTTTATTAGTGCTTTAATCATTTGATAACTCTTTCAGGACAACCTTGAAAGGTCTATTGGACTTTACATCGTACTAAAAAATTATAGATGTACTCAGACCGATACTGAAGATGGCAATTATGATCTTCCAATCCATCCACCTAGACTGGATACTCTCCTCTTCGCCAGATTTGACATGATATCTACACTTCCGGAAGGAACGACAAAAGCTTAGTGCAGAATGTTTTAAAATTGGAGTTCCTCACAGTCACTGCAGAGACAAAGATTGTTGTTTTTCCAACAAGGACAAGCGAAATTTCTGAAGAAATTTGTTCTATGTCACTAGAGTCCCATTTTGAAAGAATATCGTTGATATTGTTAAAAAAAAGAAACTTAACAATTGGGGACTTTTAACTTTAGGCACCTTTGAAGTATGAAAATTAACTAGGCTAAACTAGTCCTGGCATTTACTCTTAGTTTGAATAAGTCTGAAGAAAACTGATTTTTAGCGTTAACAAAACTGATTTAATGGTACTTTCGAGAAAGACTGAATACTTCCAAAACCGTTTTTTTATAAAAAGCCTTAAGAAATATTTATCAACTATTAGTCTCTAAAAAAACTTGTAGAGCCTTGGCCTTGAAAAAGTCTGTTAACGTCGTAGCAACTCTAAGCAGCCAGAAAGATTTCCAGGAACCTGATTATATTATTTTTAAACTGAAATCTAGTTGAGTGTAAATAGTACAACGAAAAATTCAATTTATGTTAATTACTCACGAAACGTCTGATGTGATACCATCGAAATTGGCTTCATCACAATAAATTTAAAAAAAAAACAAACAACCTTATTCCTTATAGATACGTAATTATGTTCAACCGCACGTGTTGTATTTCTTCTTAGAATGAACGAATCTTTTTCTGGCGACTGATTGGAAAAGATCTCTCGAAAGCAAATCTCAACTTAGAACGATAGAACCCTTTCAACGCTAATAGCTTAGATAAGAAATTTTATGCTGGAGCTGATGTGGATCGTGTAATTATCCTCGTCTGTCTAGGATACAACTACGAACAGCTTAAGTTTCCTAGCACCAAGCATGAATATACAATTTTAAGCAGTTTTAATGGTGTGATAATAAATGAATAGCCGCAAAGTACCACAGCCGACTCGGTAACGAAACGAACAGCTTTCAATAAGCGAAAAGCGCGCCAACTGGAGTTCTTTGGTCTGATCCAGTATCCAACAAACGATCAAACAGACTCCGGCTGGCTGTGGAGCCTTCTAAGCCTCTTTTCTTGAGCCACAGAACCGGTTTCACGACCGAACCGGGTGTTTGAAAACATACACAGCGCAGAACATAAAGCCTGGCGATCCGTTTCTGGATGTTGTGAAGGTTCGTTGCTTTTTTATTCCAGGTTTTTTTTTATACAGAATAATAACCGACACGGGAGGGAGGCTGGTCAAATGTGCTCGCTTCTCTCGAATTTCAGCATCATAGGAACACGTTCGGCAGTGCAGTTGAAAAAAAAACATGCGCACGAGCTAAGTATTGTGAATTGCGCAGTAATTTAGGTCCAGGCCAATTTTCGACACAGATGCGACATAAAATTTTCTCCGCCAGGTAGTGAAACATTATATTAACATATCTAATATATATCTAAATTAGAATTTGGTTTTGCATTTTTACGAATAATAATTGCACACACACATCAAATTAAAAAGTTCAACAGAATAATCTCGGTTATCGACTGTCCCGTTAACGATAAAACGTTTCGCGCCATTTTTTTTGCCATACATCGTTCACCCCGGTATAATACATGTAGTTTTAGTATACGTCCACATACATGTTGTATGTAGTTTCTTAATTTATTTTCAATGACTGCACATTAATTGCAATAGTGTTGCTTCTTTTTCTTCTACTACTTCGTTGCTGTATGCTGCTGTCACCGCATCAGCGCAATCGCATGTTTTCGTTGTCCAGTTCCGTTTCGAACGAGTTTTCACAGCAAAAGCTTCATCAGACTCCCTTGTTTCCTCCCAAACCTCCACAAGCAGCCTGACAGGTGATGGGAGAACCATCGAAGATGATAATATATATGCTTTCGGAACACGTGCGCAAGATGCTGTATGGATGCGTGAAGAAAAATGGCTTTTCGAAAGCAGCAACAAGAACAAGATGCGCGGAGGCTGTGAGATGGAGCACAACATCTTTGAAGCAGTGTCGTTATTTGCAGGTAATTTATGGTTGCTTTACAGTTTCGTGACGGAGATAGTAACAGAACCAAAGCGAGATGATGCTAGGTGACCGATTTCCAGCACATCAGTTACTTTTTTAATCTTACAGTTCCGCTATGGTTACAGTCGGATAATGGCTTGGTTCCGTAGGCTGTCAGATCATAAAACGGTTTAAATTCATGAAAGCAGCTCCGATTATTTGAACTTATGAGATAAGTTATTGTTGATATAATGATAAGTTTTTGACACTTTTAAGCTTCATTACTCGGCCGTTCAACGCATGTAGGGTTACAAACAGAGCGGTTCCTGAAATTATTAATGGAAAAGATTATCAAAACCAAGATCTACTTGCTTTGATTTGGATGAAACTTCGCATATATCTTCAGTAAAACAAACCGCTTATTTCTCATATTACTCATTGTTCGGACTTAATCTAACAAACACTACAAATCCTATTTACCCTGTAGTTCCGGAGCCGGAAGTAGTATCCACAACAAATTTAGGAATTCCGTATGAAACTGTAAGACTTTTCCTTTGAACCTATAAGTTTTTGGAAATCGATTTGGTCATCTTGAAGAAAAGTGAATGAGATCCTTTTTGCTTTAATCATTATTTCCAATTCTTCCGAAACCGGATTCAGATGAACGGAATACCCGAAGTTGGTTCGTTTTCCAGCAACAAATATGACATAGAAATTAAAACAGTTTTGAACGTAGTTAAACCTATACTTACTATCTCATGCTCTATTTCAATTAAACCAATAAAACAAAATTTAACAAACGAAACGAAAGTTGAGTGTGCATTTTGAAAATTGAGTGTGCATTATTTCTCTAGTTTTCACATATTACCATGTAACTCCGGAACCGAAAATCGGATCCAAATGAAATTCAATAGCAGGCTATGGGACCATAAGACCTTTTATTTGAATCTTATGTTAGTTTGTGAAAATCGGTTCAGCCATCTTTGAAAAAAAGTGAGTGCATATTTTTTACATTTTTTCGGTACATATCATCCTATATCTCCGGAACCGGAAGTCGAATAGCAGGCTATGGGACCTTGAGCGAGTCATTTGAATCTTAGTTTGTGAAAATCGGATCAGCCATCTCTGAGAAAAGTGAGTGCATATTTCTGTTACATACATTCATACATACACTCACACACACACACACACACACCCTCCGGGCCTCGGTCAAACAGTCGGTTTTCACAGTGATTGCATAGCCTTTCTATATGAGAAAGGCAAACTGCAAGTTTTTGATGAAAAATACTCATCACCAGAATATTATTATACAGTCAAAAATAATAAATCTACTCAATGCAAAGCAGGCTTCGAACAAAAACAAGGTAAAAACCTATTTTAATCCACCTAGTAGTGTAATGATGCCTTTCTCATATAAAACATGCTATCATATATAATACAGTAATATTCTTCAAAATAGTTCTCTTCCATTCTTGAAAGATTAACCGGAATTGATTTAGTTGCCCGTTTACTGATAATGACTACCGATTAAAATAGTTTGTTGGCCGATTTAGATTTTTTTTCACGTTTTTTATTTCGTTCCTTTAAGTGATGGTATAAAATTTTTAACACCCTTTACCCTTTAATTCCGGTACCAGATGTCGGATCTGGATGAAATACAGGAATTCCGTACAAGACCACAGGAAATTTCATTAAAACCTAAGTTTGTGAAAATTGGTCCAACCATCGCTGAGAAAATTGAGTGAGATCCATTTGAGAAAATACTATTTTCACTATTTCCTGTGCCTCCGGAATCGGAAACTGGCAGTCTGGTTGGGCGTCTACTAATAATGATTATCAAATGAAGTAGTTTTGGTGTCAGTTTAGAATTTTTTTCGTTCTACGTAAGTAGGGTAAAATGTGTAAAAATTTTCATACCATCGTTTAGAGGGGCGAATCTAAGCGATGGTAGGAAAATTTTTACACACTTTACCCTATAATTCCGGAAACGGAAGTCGGATCAAAATGAAATTCAGAAGCTTTATAAAGGATTATCAGACTATTCATTTGAATCTTAGTTTGTGAAAATCGATCCGACTTTCGGATCCGGAAATATAGGGTAGAGTGTGTTTAAAATTTTATACCATCACTGAAAAGGGCGAAAAAATTGAAAATTTTTCTAAATCTACCTCAAATCTTCTCCAATTGATAGTTTTTATCAGTAGACGGTGAAACAAACCGATTTTTGTTATTCTTTTAAGAATCGAAGAAAATTATTTTGAAAAATACCACAGTATTATATGTGATATTATGATTGATATGAGAAAGGCATCACACCACTAGGTGACTTAAAACAAGTGTTTTTCCAAGCTTACTTTCTAATTTTCGGAAAAGAATTCAATTTTTTCTGTGTTTTCGGGTTACCGATTGAATTCCTACAATTCCTGTTGGACAACATATGTGTATAATTTACTGTTCTCGAGTTTGAACAATTCGAAGAAAGCGTATGGCTCGGGTCGGCGGTTAGGAGCATAAGCAACTGATCTAACAAGCCGGATGTCGTCTGTTCGAGTGCTGACTTGAAAGGATTCTTAGTGTCCGTAGAATCTCAGCACTGGTCATGCTCCTGTAAAATTTTGAGTCGGCTACAAAGCCTATTGAAACAGAAGATAAAGTTCTGCATCGGAATGTAGAACCCTAATTTTGCTTTGATTTGGCATGCATAACTACAATTGGTCAGTACATTCGCTCAAAAGTAAAATTGTTAGTCATACTGCAAACGTGTACAAAGTTTAAGTAAAACTATACTTTTACTTTGTCCATCCTTCCATAAGCTAGCAAAGCATCGATGATCGAAAAACACGTTCATACCACATCGTAAATATATTTACATCATATGAACTATTATTATGATTGCCTGTAGATCACATTTAAATCGTTAATCTATTCATTCCGCATTTTCTATTTTCATAAGTTTGGCGCCATTCCTGGTGTGCAGTTTTATATAAAAACATGAAGCCACATAACTCTTGAATTTTGAAGATGTTCAACAAATGCTACAAATTAACAGCTAGTCGGTCTTTACATCTGCTTCATTAAAACATCAGCCTGTCAAACCTGAGAGTAGCTTCGAAGAAGCTCGCAGACTGGCTTCTTCGAACCTTTTCGCTACTGGGAGACTGATTTTTCATGGATAGTAATTTTCTCCGAATGTATAATTCGTGATCTCGCCACGGTGCTGGCCGGTGTTTGATTGGTATCTTTTTTATTGTCCGCTAATGTATTTCAATGTTATGATTAAGGGTTTGGGACAGTTCTCTTTTTTGTTGAAGTTGTATTTCAGTAATGTGTGGTGGGGTGGTGCTAAACACGAATAATTCACTCAGCTTTCTTTACCAGTAATCAGTGTTCGGAGCACAAAGCGCATTAAATCTACGGCAGAAATTATGTTGACCTATCAGTGCAATCATTCGCCTGCATCACAGCAAAAAGTAAACTTCATCGCAGAACTGAAGCTATTAGCGCTTATGTTCTGCTATGAATGTAATCGACGGGACCTCAATCTGATATAATAGCGTGAATTCTCCGGTTTCCCGCTATGGTGGTAGCTAGCCTAAGTGGTTCCAAAGAGCACGAAACCACCACTCCAGCGGACCAGCAACTTGGAAATGGTTCAATTTATTATCACACTACGCGGTGACGGCTTTTACTCTAGCTAAGTGGAGTAAAGTTTCTACGGCCGATCGATTGAATCGGCTTCTATTGTCCAAACGTACGGCTCCGGAGAATGTGCTATCGAGTTGAAGTGTTTCGAATCACACCTCACTCAGTGCTAATGGCAGTGATTGGTTATTTTCCCGTCTTCGATTTTAAACTGTCAGATAGTGAAACTGCTGAGGTGTATGACAGTTTCGAAAGATTTTTTTTTTTCACTTGGAGAAAGAGTGGCCCATTGACGAAGTGAAACACTCGCTTCAAATCACCAATGGAGGTAAAATGTCATTAGTTCCGTTAAGACGATGAAATTTATTCGTTCGGTTGAAGCCCATTGAAATTTCGTCGGTAGCTTATTCTCAATGTGACTTATTTATAAATTCTGATCCTTAGAAGAATCGACCAGTTCATGATTAGCGACAATTTGGACACTCGCCACGAAGTTTCGCTTATCCCATATGATTGTATAAACTGTGTCAATATTAGATCTGTAATATTATATAAAGGGTGATTTTTTAAGAGCTTGAGAACTTTTTTAAACAATAAAACGCATAAAATTTGCAAAATCTCATCGGTTCTTTATTTTAAACGTTAGATTGGTACATGACATTTACTTTTTGAAGATAATTTCATTTAAATGTTGACCGCGGCTGCGTCTTAGGTGGTCCATTCGGAAAGTCCAATTTTGGGCAACTTTTTCGAGCATTTCGGCCGGAATAGCCCGAATTTCTTCGGAAATGTTGTCTTCCAAAGCTGGAATAGTTACTGGTTTATTTCTGTAGACTTTAGACTTGACGTAGCCCCACAAAAAATAGTCTAAAGGCGTCAAATCGCATGATCTTGGTGGCCAACTTACCGGTCCATTTCTTGAGATGAATTGTTCTCCGAAGTTTTCCCTCAAAATGGCCATAGAATCGCGAGCTGTGTGGCATGTAGCGCTATCTTGTTGAAACCACATGTCAACCAAGTTCAGTTCTTCCATTTTTGGCAACAAAAAGTTTGTTAGCATCGAACGATAGCGATCGCCATTCACTGTAACGTTGCGTCCAACAGCATCTTTGAAAAAATACGGTCCAATGATTCCACCAGCGTACAAACCACACCAAACAGTGCATTTTTCGGGATGCATGGGCAGTTCTTGAACGGCTTCTGGTTACTCTTCACTCCAAATGCGGCAATTTTGCTTATTTACGTAGCCATTCAACCAGAAATGAGCCTCATCGCTGAACAAAATTTGTCGATAAAAAAGCGGATTTTCCGAATGGACCACCTAAGACGCAGCCGCGGTCAACATTTAAATGAAATTATCTTCAAAAAGTAAATGTCATGTACCAATCTAACGTTTAAAATAAAGAACCGATGAGATTTTGCAAATTTTATGCGTTTTATTGTTTAAAAAAGTTCTCAAGCTCTTAAAAAATCACCTTTTATTACAATACATATCTGTGGATGGAAAAAAAAAGGTTTGGGAATTTAAAAATATATAAAATTTTAGGATTTTTTACTGAACACCCAATCGCCGTGCTCAAAAAGAATGGGCTACTCTGGCCGAAGGTGGGGGTTACAAAGCTCCACACTTTCCGAGCCGGATGGTGTCAAAATGATCACCAATAACGCTGTAGGAATCATCGAAATAATAAGTTCCCTTCTATCGATCTAGCTTGTAACCTAATAGACAGATTATTATAACCAATTTGCAACAAAAGATACGAGTATATTCTATTGCAACTCCACCAGAGAATTTGACACTTGGGTAGGAAATGTGCTTCACTTGGCTACCAGTCAATCATAGCGTCGTGCCTCTGTAATGTATCGGTATTTTGTCAACCTACCAACTGCATCTTTGTTTTTAATGTCTTCCTAAATAAAACTTCAGAGAATTTCGTATCGTAGCCGATTCGGACTCGGTCCTGCTTTCCTATATAGTCTTCTAAGTCTGAAGTGGTACAAACCATTATTACTCTAGAACTACTCTAGAAGAGATATCGGAATGTTTGGTCTACTAACACTAACTTTTCAGATTTACTCTATTTTTCTATCTTCGTCGATGTTGCGCATGGAAATATATAAACAAGATTTTACAAAATGTACTCAATCTACACAATCTTGAAAGTGGAAACAAATGTTTTTTTTTTGCATCCGCATAGTAGAGTATTAATAATGATTGGTGAGCGAATGGAGCATTAGTATGGAGCTGAGTAAAAGTTACGAATGTCTGAGAAAGTACTAAGCATTCTACAATGCAATATAAGTGAGAGCTACATTTAACATGTAACTAAACTACTAGGTCTGCAAGTTTTAGACGATGTTGTACACGCCGTTTGCGGCTCTCAAAGGAAGCAAATAGGACATGATTCGGTCATCATATGGTCAAATTACTACAAAAGAGATAAGGTTTGAGCTTCTCTTTCATAGATCAAAGTGTAGTATTTGTTCTAACATGGACAATGTCTGACAAGTTAGGCGTAATCAGAATAAAGAACATATTCATTTTCATTCCTTTCGTGACCGTCGTATCGATCGGATGGTAGTTTGCATTAGAGCAGCTGTGCGTTAATCCATTCTAATCCGTTTCAAGGTCATTTAATATCAAATCTTTTGTATTCGCGAGCTTGTGCAGTAGATCAATACAGTATAAACAATAAATACAGTTAGACAGTGCCGGGTGCTATTGTGTTAAAACAATACGAACAGTGAACGGACGTTTAGTGTGGTGCCGTGAACCGGTGCTGTGTGCATATTAATTCTCAGAGGCCGTTGTAACTAACGCTTGGCCTCAGCGGCCGAGTTGCTACGGATCATTAGCTAAGTATTATATTTTTTTTCCTTCGTGTCCCTTTATCGTCTTATATTTTGACTCCCCCTATAATTTGCGCGGAACCTCAACCGCGCTATGGCAAGTCCATTAAATTCTACCCTGCCCCCCGAAGATAAAATGGAAACAGATTCTAAATCTGCTCCAAATAGTAAGACTCACCGGGTTGAACAGTATCCCGAAGAGCCTTCACTTGACGTCGAAATATCCAACATTGAAATTTATCTCAAAAATTCGTCCCGATAAGCTCAGGGTCTCGTTGACCAGTCTGAAACATGCTAATGAGATCGCTCGAAACGATCACTTTACGCGGGACTACCGCGTTTATATACCAGCTCGCGAAGTCGAGATAGACGGAGTGATCACGGATCCCAGTCTGACATGCGAGGACATTCTCAAACATGGGGTCGGATGTTTGAAAGATCCCTTGCTTAAGAATGTCAAGATACTGGACTGCAAACGTTTGCATTCAGTATCGATCGCCGCGGATGGGACAAAGTCTTATCCCCACTCGGACTCGTATCGGGTGACCTTCTCCGGCTCGGCTTTGCCGAAATTCGTTCTCCTGGACAGGGTTCGTCTACCTGTACGACTTTTCGTACCACGGGTAATGAATTGCACTAGTTGTCAACAACTAGGACACACAGCTTCCCATTGTGGAAATCGGCCCCGCTGCTCGAAGTGTGGAGAGAGTCATGCGGATGGCGTTTGCGACAGAGACATTGAAAAGTGTCTTTACTGTGGGGCGGCCCCGCATGACCTCACAGGATGTTCTGCGTATAAATTGCGTGGAGATCATTTGAAACGATCTCTCAAGCAAAGATCAAACCGCTCGTTCGCAGAAATGCTGAAAATCGCCACACCACCTGAACAGAACCCCTACACCTGTTTGTCTGCGGACGATTGCGACTCTGACGATCCTCAAGAAGGTACATCTTCAACTGTCCCTCGTAGTTTTAGGAAGAGGAAAAATATATCATCTCCTAAACTCCCTAGAAAGGGTTCGAAGATATCTCTTGAAGGCCCTCCAAAAGTAACAGCAGAAGGAAGTGTTGGTAAAAAAAACGAAAAGAAGAAGCCAAAAGCTCCTAGTTCCGGAGACTTGAAATCGGAGAAAGAATATCCAACACTTCCGGGGACACCCAAAACCCCGAAAGTCCCCAAGGAACCAGAAAACACATCAAGTGCTGGACTTGTAAAATTCAGTGACATTGTGGACTTTATATTTTCCGTCTTCAACATTTCTGACCCCCTAAAAGGTATTTTGATGACTTTCCTGCCAAAATTTAAAATGTTTTTGATGAAGCTGACTGCAAAATGGCCCCTCCTCTCAGCAATCGTTTCCTTCGATGGCTAATTTTTCGAACGAGGTCAAGGATTCGATCACTGTTTTACAGTGGAACTGTAGAAGTATCATCCCGAAAATAGATCCTTTTAAATACTTAGTAAATAATCTGAAATGTGACGCATTTGCATTGTGCGAAACTTGGTTAACTTCTGATGCATCACTAAACTTCCACGATTTTAACATTATTCGCCTGGATCGAGATAATCCCTACGGATGAGTACTTTTGGGGATAAAAAAGTGCTATTCCTTCTTTCGAATTAACCTCCCCTCGATATCAGGTATTGAAGTTGTCGCATGTCATGTCACAATTAAAGGCAAGGACCTTTGTATTGCTTCCATCTATATTCCCCCTAGAGCCTCAGTTGGGTACCACTGGCTCAGCAGTATCATGCAACTTCTTCCCGCACCGACGTTAGTTTTAGGAGACTTTAACTCTCACGGTGCGGGATGGGGTTATCTTCATGATGATAACAGATCAGCTATGATCCATGATATTTGCGACAACTTCAATATGACAATCTTGAATACGGGAGAAATGACACGAATTCCCGCACCACCAGCAAGACCAAGTGCGCTGGACTTATCCCTTTGCTCGACATCGCTACGGTTGGATTGCACGTGGAAGGTAATCCCTGATCCCCACGGTAGCGATCATCTGCCTATCGTAATTTCAATCGCCAGCGGATTAAGACCATCGGAAACAATCAATGTTTTGTATGACCTCACACGAAATATTGATTGGAAATGCTACGCAATATCGATATCTGAGAAACTAGAAACAACACAAGAACTTCCTCCGGAGGAAGAGTATACGTTTATGGCTGGCTTGATTCTCGACACTGAGATTCAAGCTCAGACGAAACGTGTACCCGCCGCGAATACCAACATTCGTCCTCCCAACCCGTGGTGGGACAAAGAGTGCTCATCACTGAACGCGGAAAGATCTTTAGCATTCAAAAAGTTCAGAAAATATGGAACACCTGATAATTATAGAAATTACGCAGCACTAGATAAGCAAATGAAGAACTTAGTTAAAGCAAAGAAACTAGGTTACTGGCGACGGTTTGTTGACGGATTAACAAAAGAAACATCGATGAGCACTCTTTGGAACACAGCCCGACGAATGCGCAACCAAAACACAACGAACGAAAGCGAGGAATATTCTAACCGCTGGATATTCGATTTCGCTAAAAAAGTATGTCCTGATTCTGTTCCGGAACAGAAGATATCCCGCGCCGCGACTTCGAATACAAACGAAACACCGTTTTCGATGGTAGAGTTCTCACTTGCGCTCTTGTCGTGTAACAATAAAGCCCCGGGGTTAGACAGAATTAAATTCAACTTGTTGAAAAATCTTCCTGACTCTGCCAAAAGGCGCTTGCTGAATTTATTTAACAAGTTCCTCGAGGGTAATATTGTTCCACACGACTGGAGACAAGTGAGAGTTATCGCCATTCAAAAACCTGGGAAACCAGCTTCCGATCACAATTCGTATCGGCCGATTGCTATGCTTTCCTGTATCCGGAAGTTGTTCGAAAAAATGATTCTCTTCTGTCTAGACAATTGGGTCGAGACTAATGGTTTACTTTCAGATACACAATTCGGCTTCCGCAGGGGTAAAGGAACGAACGATTGTCTTGCGTTGCTCTCAACCGAAATTCAAATGGCATTTGCTCGTAAAGAACAAATGGCATCAGTATTTCTAGATATCAAGGGGGCTTTTGATTCAGTTTCTATAAATATCCTATCTAAGAAGCTGCACCAGCATGGTCTTTCGCCGGTTTTGAACACCTTTTTATATAATCTATTGTCCGAGAAACACATGTATTTTGCACATGGTGATTTGTCGACAATACGATTCAGTTACATGGGTCTTCCTCAGGGCTCATGCTTAAGCCCCCTTTTATACAATTTTTACGTAAACAACATTGATGAATGTATCAACACATCTTGAACGCTAAGACAACTTGCCGACGACAGCGTTGTGTCCAATATAGGACCCAAAGCTGCCGATCTCCAAGGACCATTACAAGATACCCTCGACAACTTGTCGACGTGGGCTCTTCAAATGGGTATCGAGTTCTCTACGGAGCAAACTGAGCTGGTCGTATTTTCAAGAAAGCGAGAACCAGCACAATTACAGCTTCAACTAGGGGGTGAAACCATAGCTCAGGTCTTCACATTTAAATATCTCGGGGTCTGGTTCGACTCCAAAGGCACCTGGGGATGTCACATTAGGTATCTGAAACAAAAATGCCAGCAGAGAATCAATTTTCTTCGCACAATAACCGGAACTTGGTGGGGTGCCCACCCAGGAGATCTGATCAGGCAGTACCAAACAACGATATTGTCCGTAATAGAATATGGATGCTTCTGCTTCCGATCCGCCGCGAACACCCATTTCATTAAACTGGAAAGAATTCAGTATCGTTGTTTGCGTATTGCCTTAGGTTGCATGCAGTCGACTCATACGATGAGTCTCGAAGTGCTCGCGGGCGTCCTACCGTTGAAAAATCGATTCTGGGATCTCTCATATCGATTGCTAATCCGATGCGATATCTTGAATCCAATGGTGATTGAAAACTTCGAAAGGCTTATCGAGCTTAATTCTCAGACCCGTTTTATGTCCTTGTATTTTGATTACATGGCTCAGAATATTAATCCTTCTTCGTTTGTTTTCAACCGTGCTCATTTCTTGGATACTTCTGATTCTACTGTGTTTTTTGACACATCCATGAGAGAAGAAATTCGTGGAATCCCGGATCACGTACGCCCTCAAGTGGCCCCAAATATTTTTTATAATAAATTCAGAACAGTCAACTGTGAAAAGATGTTTTACACTGACGGATCAAACATCAACAGGTCCACAGGCTTCGGAATCTTCAATCAGAACATCACCGCTTCGTACAAACTCAGTGATCCGGCTTCAGTCTACGTCGCAGAATTAGCTGCTATTCAGTACACCCTTGAGATCATTGAAACCTTGCCCAAAGACCATTACTTCATTGTCACGGACAGTCTAAGTTCAATAGAAGCTCTCCGCGCAGTGAAGCCAGGAAAGTATCCCCCATATTTCCTGGGAAAAATACGGGAACACTTGCGAACTTTATCTGAACGGTCTTATTTAATATCGTTAGTCTGGGTCCCTTCGCATTGTTCCATTCCGGGCAATGAAAAGGCCGACGCATTGGCTAAGGTGGGCGCATTAGAAGGTGATATTTACGAAAGACCAATCTGCTTCAATGAATTTTTCAGTATCTCTCGTCAGAAAACTCTCGAAAGTTGGCAAACTTCATGGAGCAATGGCGAACTGGGACGATGGCTGCATTCCATTATCCCTAGGGTATCGACGAAACCTTGGTTCAGGGGGATGAACGTGAGTCGTGACTTCATTCGTGTGATGTCTCGGCTCATGTCAAACCATTACACATTCAACGCGCATCTCCGGCGTATTGGAATCGTGGAGAGCGGTCTCTGCGCTTGTGGTGACGGTTATCAGGACATCGAGCATGTCGTATGAACGTGTACGGAGTATCGTGACGCGAGGTCTTTATTAAAGGACTCCGTAAGGGCCCGAGGTAGACCACCTGAAGTTCCGGTCCGAGATGTGTTGGCTAGTCGGGATATCTCTTATATGCTTCTTATATACCAGTACCTCAAACACATTAATATCCAAGTGTAATCTGTTATACCTCGCTCAGAAAGTATAATCTCCACCTACAGGTTCGACACTAACATCCGCCCGATTCTCTCGATCACCGTCCCTGTCCACCATCTTCATTGGAACTAACAAGATCTTTTTTTGTCACTAACTTTTCGTTCCCCCTTCCCCCGTCTCTTCACCATCTCGATGGCAACTAATTAGATCTCTGTAGTTTTCAGACATTTTGTTTCCATACCCCCTATTTACCTCGGTTTCCACAATATTTACTTTTTTTATTTTTTCTTCTCTTCGTAACATCACCATCACCGCCTACGGTCCTACGCTCCAGTCGATGACCAGCATGCGGGCCACCCGCCGGGCCTTCGTAGCCTGGGGGTGTTTCCCGCGGACCCACACGAACTGAAAGGAAGCGGCCATAGATAGCACCAACTGGAAGTCATGCAATATTCAATTCACCGACCACTGCCGAACGCCAGCTAAAAGCTTTTTCCAAAAATTCTAGACGACATAATCTAATGATACTATTCTAGTTTTAAGTTAGTCTTTAATTAAGATTAGGAAATACCCTTGGCATCTTAGAGCTTAAGCAGTGTGCCTAAAAATATATATTATACTATTGAATAAAAAAAAAACATATTCATTTTATTGTTCCCCTTCTGTGTATTGTCTGTATGTTTATTCTTGTCAGACATCACCCGTGCCTCCAATATTGGGCATCCTTCTCCAATGAGTAAGGATACAGACAAGCCTTGGGACCGTGATAGCATAATTCAATTATGCCGGAATTACAGGTTGACGAGTAAAAAAACGCAAATTCAATAGTTTGCTATTATAGAAGAATGTGTAAAGATGAGCTAAATAATAACCACAGTAATATCATCACACCGTTAGGAAGATTAAAACAGGTTTTTGAGTATAAAATCAAATTTCCGAGGTATATCGCTTATAACTGTGAAACAAGTTTTTCCCTTCGAAGAACTTATTCAAATGAATCAATAAATAAATAAGCGCAGCATTATTATTATTATTTAACTCAACCGACCATATATTACCAAAAAAATCGGACAAACGAGGGGAAGATTAGTGAAAAGCGCTTCATTTACTTTTAAAATGGAGCTTGTTCTTTTCAAATCGGTAAAAAACTTAAATCATGACATGCACTTAAAGTGAACCAACAGATTGTGGTTTTCAAGCTACAAAAACACCAACTACCTACATAAATTTATCATCAATTTCCCGAATCAACAACATTCTATGTGCTGTCAAATATCACAATCTTGTTAAATCGCTTTGAAATTTTAAGAACATGTTTATTAATGTACGAGAAAGTAAGCAAATATTATAAAAACACAGAATAACAAACATCAATTTTCCCCTGGTTATAAATAACTTCGAAAGGCTAGTTGAGCCGATACTTAAGTCAAATGTGGTATTGAGGGTGAAATTTATGAGAGACCGATTGCTTTCAACGAATTCTATACCGCGTCTCGTCAAAGAACACTTGCCAGCTGGCAAGCTTCTTGGGATAAAGATGATCTGGGTCGGTGGATGCACTCAATTATTCCTAAAATATCGACAAAGGCATGGTTCAGGGGATGTAAGTATGGACATCATTCGTGTGATGTCCAGACTCATGTCCAATCACTACACGTTAGATGCACATCTCCTTCAAATTGGACTTTCCGAGACTAATCATTGTGCTTGTGGCGAAGGATCATGTCGCAATATTGATCATGTCTTTTGGACATGCGTGGAGTATCGTGATGTCAGATCTCAGCTAATAAATTCCTTGCGTACCCAAGGTAGGCCACCCAATGTCTTTCCTTACATAAAACATATATTGAATAAAAATGATGAACTGATACAAACAAACCTGAAATAGCTTGATAAAAACAGTGATTAGATTAACTAATGAATACCAACATACTAATATGATATTCGAAATGTATTAGATTTAAAGTACTATGTATTGTGGATGCCACGGCGAAGAAAAACTTATGTAATTGCCTATGAAATAAACATATTCATGAAAAAAATTTTTTTTTGATTTTTTCTATCCGTTTTCCCTCTACTGTGCGTCACGATGTTTACTAGTGAACTTTTTCCGAACGGATCTATTCCAACAGTTACAATACTTACAGATATTCATCACCGTGATCTTCGAACCCATTCTGTTCTTTGGATTCGTCTTGCTACTTATTTTTGATATAAACGGGATCCTACTTTCATAATAGTATGTTTTTTTTTTTGTTTTTTTTTTATTCTTTATTTATTTATTCGTTTGTTTTCTTATTTATTTTCTGTTCATAAATTTATCTATTGATTTATTATTAGTTTGCTAGTTATTTTTTATTAATCAAGTCAGATAAAAGAACATATTAAATTTCTCAAAAGTATACATTAACAAGATTTGGTTATTGTGCTAAGGTGAAAAGATTTTTCAATAAGATGTTCTCGTAATTTTAGTTAGTGTGTTAAGGACCGAAATCAAATTGCATCACTTTCAAAAAGTTTTACCTTTTATCCATTGAGTATTTTTAATACAAATTTTGGGTGAAACTAGTTCAATCCGTAGTGTTCACATTGTGTAAGTGACAGCGGTGGTTTCGCAATCGTTGTAAAGATGAAGTCGGAAGAACGGTAGCGGCGTAAAGTAATTTTGCGCACGCATCGTGAAAGTCCGGATCTCTCGCATCGTGCCATCGGCAGGAAACTGGGAACTGTATATCTCGTGTTTTGAACCGTAACCACGAACAATTAACTGTTGATCGAATGGAAAAAGAGCAAAATCCCCACTTTTATTGAACCTTTGGGCTTTGGAACAGCAACCCTATAGACTATGCTACTAGCCACACTCGCTTGTGGTCTCAAATGGTTATGTGCCATTGGAGCCAATTTGTTCTGATTCCTGATCTCGTGTTTTGAATCGTAACCACGAACAATTAACTGTTGATTGAATGGAAAAAGAGCAAAAGTGGATACCTAGTATAGTATAGTAAGAAGGATCGCAAGTGGGTAGTTTAAGTATTCGTATGGAATCCAAACAATTAAATTAGAGATGTGAGGAAAAAACTGCAGTTGGGTAAAACTTACGCGCAAAACACGAAAAAAGTGAAGGCCACGTATAAAGATCAAAGGGCACCGAATCGCAATGAACAACAAAGTTCGGTGGGAAAATCACGTGCACAGAATCTCTATACCCGGATGTTGACAAGACCTTCAACAGATTTCTGCATTCCCGTTTTTCACTGCTCATCATAATTTTGATGTCCCAGAAGACGTTAGAGAGCAAAAGATGTCAAAGTTTGCTAAAACAATACATGCTTTGGCCAACAACTTACTCATGTAGAAAGCGGACAACTTCATTTGCAACAACCGGTACAATCAATAGGTGGGCACTCCGAAAGTGTCTACTTCCACTTCTGAGGTCACACAATGCCCTTCGCTTTTCTGGTCGGATTTAGCCTCTTGCCATTACTCGAAAGATATTTTGAAGTAGTACAAGGTCAACTTCGTGTCAAAGGACGTCGATGACCCGAACACACAGAAGCAACGGCCAATTATCAAGTACATGGTCATCATGAAGCAGATGCTTCGGAAACATCCTAAGAAATTAAAGCCGAAGAAAGATATGATGAAAAAATGGATTTCTTGGCTTTGCGATGTACGAGCCATAAAAACTTTCTGAGCTTTTGTGTGGTGTAACTCTTTTTAATCAGTTTCAAAACTAACAAAAGCATCAGTAGTAATCAATTTATGTCTCTTCTATTTCTTTATTTATCTATTCGTTTGTTTTCTTAATTTATTTATTCGTATATTAATTGGTTATTATTTGTTAATTTATTTATCTATTGATCTATTATTAGTTTACTTATTAACACGTATGATTCAAGTCGGATAAAACAAAAATTAAATTTAACAAAAATACATAACAACAAGATTTGGTTATTGTGCTAAGGTGGAAAGATTTTTCAACTATGTAAGGATCATTAGATTGGCTAATCAGATGTTCCAGTAATTTTAGTCGACATGCTATAGACCGGAACGTGAGTTCGAATGAATTCCGAAACCGAAACGTGAATTCAAAATCTCTTTTAAGGATATTTCACCTTCAATTTAAATTTGATTTTGTACAAATAATTGCAGTTATTTTCGAGAAACTGTTGGAACATATGTAACGCACGGATTTTTCTCGCTATGGTCGCTCAAAATAACTGGCAAAAGTGTACATTTTTCTATATCGGCAATTATGCTGAGTACCTTTGAATTGGTGGAGCATTAAGAAGAGCAATTGATCTTGTTTGAATCAATGTTCAAGTAGCTTGATGCAATGTTTGAACCCTTATTTAATTGTTTATGTGGCAGGAGACGAGACAAAAGCACTACAAATAATAATTGGTTTTCTTTTCCTTCAACTCATCAGACACCGGAGCTAGTGTCCATTAAGGAAAAGCTCGTGCCATTGTTGTTAAGGGAGAAATATTCCATTTGCATCAACTGAGCACGGGCAGTGTCTCAATGCATCTGCTTAGCTCCATATCGTTCTTCGCCGAAAAACAGTCTGTTATTATTCATAATTTAAAAAACAAAACTCCAACATACACGTACGCACTCTGATTGCTACTCTTTTTCGCTGCTCAAGCATACTTTTCCTCTCATTGCTCAGCTGGATGATGCTTCAAAAAGCAACCAACCGAAAACAAAGCGGAGGATTCCGACTGAAGCCAAGGAACGTTTTGATTTTAAATTCGTTTGGATCTGCTTTGGCCCTGTACTGGGACGCAATTAGATCCATCTTGAACCACAACCGTATCGCAAGCCGCCAAACTCCAGAAGGGTTATTGATGCCTTGCGTCGATGATTGATTACACGACTGGATGATGAGCTTATGGTAAGAGGTCAGTCTTACTTTTACATAGATACTTGACGGCTGCAAAGCTAACGAGATATAGTTGAACCGATGCCCTTTGTGAAGAGCGTAATTCAGATGGAACTGAGGTACAGCCAAAAAAACGACCAACAGCGAACAAACTGGATATTGATTCATTTTATGACATTTGAAATGTACGGTCAGATCATAGGTTCTTTAGCCTTTGTCAGTTTTATAGACAAACCTAACAGCAAATGTAACGATTGAAACAAATCATAACTTTTTTTAAATTACAGCAAGAATTGACACTCCTATATTATCCTTCATCAATTATGAACCCTGGACCCCAATCTCCTACAATTGCAGAACTTTAATACCAACAATTAACCTTGACTAATGAAAGTGAACTGTCTTATACTTTTATTAGAACCAACATACGATCCTGATGAAAGCATGTAATTTTAATGAGTCGATCACTTTTACTCTCACTTTTTTTGCAATAATAGAAAAAATAATTAAGGTTTAAGTTGTGAAAAAACATGTTTTATGCTGCTGTATTTTTCGAGAACTGGTCATATCACATGTTGAGCTACAAACAAACAGGTATAGGAAAATTGAATTTGACTTAGAATTATTCAGTCAATATCCAGTTATCTATCACCGAGTTCATTGTTGATCAACTCGTAGCTTTGCGATTAGGAGCTCTAACGTGACGGAAAGTTGGCTTCTGGGTGTTACAATCAATACCAGCCGTGAATACCTTTTTCTATTCAAAGCAGGGTGTGTACCGTGTTCTTCTAACACGCGCAATATGGGTTTGTGTCCATGGTCTAACTGACACGACATGCTGATTAATATCATAACTTTAATCAACATGTATAAACAATTCAATGAAAAGCAGCACGCTCCACATGGACCTTGATTTGCATCACTATGAACAAATCCATCTGGTTGAGTATTATGAGATCATTTTGTATGAACGAGATGGCTAACTTGGCTATGGAACTGTTCAGTCTGCTCTATGGAATAAAATATTAAAAATAACGAGCTCATCAAGCTACGTTTCAGGAAGAGTTTTGTTTCGTGATTTATATGAAATGCACTAGAAATTCTATTGACGATGTTTCCGTTTTTGTCTTTTTCTAATAGAAGGCTTAACTTAAAAAATTCACTTGTGTCATATACAAATCGATTCAGTTTGTTGAATTTAGCAATACTGGTTCGTCTATGCGAATGTATGTATATGTGACATCATTTGGTAACTCACATTCCTCAGACGTAACTTGATCTTTTTCACAAACATAGACTGAAATCAAAGGTCTTATGGTACTATACAAAACTCTGGAATTTTATCCAGATCTGATATCCGGTCCTTGTTTTTAGTTCTATACCGTTATGTAAACTGTAAGAAATATCCTAAACTGTGTTCAAAATTGTTCCTCTTTCGTCTATTTTGATCTCTAGATTCCGTTTCCGGAGGTAGCAGAAATAATGACTAAAAACTTCAAAATGGAACACAGTTTTCTCAGAGATGGCTTAACCGATTATCACAATCCTAACACAAAATTCAAACAAAAAGTATTAAAGTTTTACACAAAATCAAAATAAAATTGGAGTGTGATGAGTCTTTAAACTCTCAAAACGTCGTTCAGAGCGGCGATGAAAAACCAATTTTAATCATTCTGGGGTTAGCCTACCTTGGTGCTTAGGGCACATTAACGTTTTTAGTTACATCTTAGACTCATCATTGCGTAACAGGTTTTGTTGAACTGCTATGCCACCTAACAGTTCAACATAAACTTTAGATCAACTTTACGAGCTACGTACTGCTAGCTGATATAATAGCTTAACATAACCTTTTATGCGCTGATGAGTCTTAGACGAAACTTAAACAAATTAAAAACAATTATATGCCCTAAGACTAAAATTAGGCTACCTCTGAATAACCAAACCTGCAACGGCAATATAAAAATGTTTTCCTTCAGCACGTCAGTTAAGACATTGCACTCCAGTGTAAAACAAAAAGTGTTCTGCAAATAGCAGAAAGTTTAGGTCTGCTTAGCGGTCCATTTCGAACTGCTAGGTGGCATAGCAGTTCATCATAAACTGATATGCACTGATGAGTCTCAGAAAAAACATAAACAAATTAAAAACAATTATGTGCCCGAAGAATACAATTAGTCTAACCCATGACTGACCAAATCTGAATCGGCCAGTATAAATCAAAAAATGTTTACGTCTGCTTATCGGTTTATGTTGAACTGCTAGGTAGCATAACAGTTCAATATAAACTACTGTGCACTAAAGAGATTGAACGTAAGCGAACCAAAAACAAGTTTAACCAACCTAGTGGAGCAATATTGCCTTTCTCATTAACGTCTTTATGAAATTTCGAAGAAATTTCCTTTTCGGAATTTTCCGGTGCTAGAATGGCAAACGAAGATCGAGCCATAATCAAAATGAACTTGTTTGACTGTCAACTAAAATGACCTACGAATTTCAATAGCATTGGTATCTATTCAACGAATTTCGTACAGTTTTCATTTTGTTATTCAAAAAACGAAATTGTTAACATTTAACGTCCTGTAATTCCACCCTGAAGTATGATCTGAATAAATTTCAACATTAGTCGATCTTACCATAAGATCTTTCATTAGAATTTATATTAGTAAAAATAGGATCTGTCATCTGTGGGAAATCGATATGAATTTAATTCCCGAGTATTTTGACCACTACTTCCGGTGTATTTTCGTAAACGAAAATGAGAAACCTGTACTGTCAAAATGAGTTCATCAGGCTATCAACTAACAAGATCCACAAATTGAAATAGTTTTGGAATAATTTATGTTGATTTCCTTTTTGTTTCACGTATTAATATTTGATTTGGTTTGAAATTTTCCCAGGGGTAGGGTCGACACACTTTGTATTTTTTCCGTGGGAAAGTATTGAGACAAAGGCGGCAAAGAAATATTTCCTAGGAATCGTTTTAAAAATCATGATTTACGGTGTCCACTGTATCTCAATGCAAAATTATCAGAAGTCAAATCCACAATGTTTGCAGAGGATGTTTTTCCAGGCCCCTACGTTTTTATTTGATTTTCTATAAAATTTTTGAAATTTGTGTGGTCTCTAAAACCAAAACTGTGATTTTCCAAAGTAACAATAAAGGAAATCGTTGGGGTTGGGTATTTTATATGTATTTATTTGAATAGTTGGAAAATAATTGGTAAAACTACATGGACATGGAATTTTAAAATGTGCTTCGAGAAAAACTATAAAATAAAAGGAAGAAATTTATTTTTCCAGGGGGCGGGTGGAGACTAAAACTTTCGAAAAATCATAATATTTCTTTGTATTTTGTTATAATAAAACTTTTCAAGAATGTTTTGTCAAATTTTCAAGTCAATCGAAGGAGAACTCTTGCGCCAGTGCGCAGAGCTCTTGAACCTTCGGTGTATGAAATAAGTAAAGATAAGGCCCATAACTTCCAGAATTTTGTTCCGATAAGTTTGAAAATTTGACAAAACATTCTTGAAATTTTTTACTACAAGAAAATACAACGAAAAAAATAATGATTTTGAAAAGTTTTAGACCCTATCCGCCCCTTAACATCTCGTAATCCCAAAACCCAGGAAACAATCAAGTGATCGATGGAAATGTACGGCCTTTAATGTGAATCGAAGAGATCAGGGTCATTTCGCCGCGAGCTGTCTCGCCGAAAGCCATTTTGCCGAATGAAATTTCGCCGAATGGGCCAGTTCACCGAATGCCATTTCGCCGAATCCGGAAATCGTCTTAAAATCGTAATTGGAATTAATTTAAAATAAAGACTAATGAAAGATGATAGCGTTACCGCCCGTTTTGTTGACACAGTTATACAGGAGACATAACATACAGGAGACATGACCGTTTCGGCGAAATGATCGTTTCAGCGAAACGACCCTTTCGGCGAAATGACCTATTCGGCGAAACGACTTTCGGCGAAATGACCCGCTCCCGAGTCAAAGCTTGTGAAAACGCTTGAGTCATCTCTAAGAAATCGATGTTAATTCCATTCTGGAGACTTTCCCATTACTTCCGGTGCTTCTAAATTTGGAAATCTGAACAACCAGAGTGGAGTTGTTCGATCAACAACTAACAATATCCACGAATTAGAAAAGTTATAAAATCAACTTTTAAATTTTTAACAACTATTTTTCTATGTTACATATATGACAGTTTGAATTTTCAACAATCATCAACCTGTAGCTCTGGATCTCGATAAAATTTAACAGAAATTGCGACTATATACCTTTTATTCGAATCTCAGTTTCAGAACATTGTTTTGAATCTAATCTATTCAGTAATCTCCGAGAAAATCGAGTGACGTTAGTTTCGTTTTTTATACATATAACCATGTAATTGTGAAACCGGGAGTAGAGTTAGAATAAATTTTAGGTATGTTATATGGGACAGTAACACCTTTCATTTGGATCAAAGTTCATAAAAATCGAATAAGCTATCTCTGAGAAAAGTGAGTGGAATTATTATACATATACCCACATTCTAACACACACATACAGACTAACACTTTGCTATCTCATCTAGCGGAATCCAATGGCATATGAAACTTGACACTCAGGCCATCTATATGAGAAAGACAAAAACGTTGAAATTAGATTAAATTGGACTCAAAACTAATCCGAGTTGTAGGTAACATTATTCCGGAAGTATCAGAAATAATTATCAAAAACTAGAAAACGGAACTCAGTGCGTTTTCTCTTAGACGACTTAACCGATTTTCACAAACTTAGATTCGATAAAAGGTCTTATAGTTTTACACAAAACTTTAACTGGTATTAAATTATGTTGTCAAGGGGAAACGTTAACTGGTATTAAATTATGTTGTCAAGGGGAATGATTTAAACATTGACAAGTCAAGAGTAGCATAAAAATGAGTGATGCTGATTATAACATGCTCACGACAATAATCTAGTTAATGTCAAAAAACGATTCTCCACTGGACTGAAAGTCACGAAATGATATTTCCAAAATTTTCAAAACGTATTCAGAGGTTACTGAAAAACTCACGTTCACGATCGACAGGACAATTCAAACACCAAACTTCATACTATACTTCAAAGTAAAATCGTGCTTTTTAATCTGCTGCATTACTTTTGCTTTTCTTTCTCCAGTCGGGTTCTATAGGCAACTAAAATACCCACAGAAGCGAGGCGTTCACAGATTGAACGTCAAATTAAATAAGATGATTCTTCGCTTTTCTTCAAGCGCTGTGTGCACGTGTGCCGGAGAGATTCGCGATCACGACTTATGGTCAACGTAAGTTCAAAGAACTTTGATAGGATTTAAAAACGAAACCCACGAAAAACGGTTGTTTGTTTTCACGACTTTGTCTCCTTAAGAGGTTATTTGGGGAAAAATGTTATGGGTAAATAAGATGCCCTGAATCATGTTCAGGTCCTATTATTTAGAATGATATAGAGAGAACTGAAACTTCTGGTTTTTCTTTCACGTTAATAAGCATTGTTTATTCTATTAATAGATCGTGAATAAAAAATCCAATGATGACTTACTTTAATGAACGATTTTCATTATTCAATTCAAATCAGTGTTTATGATGGCCAAATTAAATAAAAATCCTAGTAATTTGTTCTTTGAATCTTACCTAAAAAGAGATATAAAAAAAAGTATGATTATAACATATATCGAAACACAATGTAGCATGACAGCACAATTTACGTAACCTTACATCTACAGTATTTTAATGGTAATAATAATTGCAACAAAGATCGGATAACATCTGCTGCACTCCTCACGTCACTCCCCACAATAAAAAAAATCAACAATACATCTCTTTACCATAAAACATGATCTGCTGCATTCCGTTACAATGAAATTAACATTTTACCCTATTGACAACTAATTTACATTCGTGTCTCGTTTGATCGCTCCCCAGAGATATCAAAGCCCGGAGGGTGATGTGGTGAAACGAAGTGACATGGAATTAAGTTTCTTAGTAAAGATGAGAAACGAGAAGAAAAGCACATCACCACACTAATAATTACCGGCTTCCTGTTTATACATATCACCTTTCAATCAATTCGAAGACTCATAGAGAGATTGATACGCCCCGTATCCGACCGGTAGTGGAAAAGCCCGTCTGATGATATGATGGCCCCAATCATTCTTGCGCCCTGCTGCGGAACTCTAGTAGCAACTAGCTACCACGAATACGCACAGTAGGAAGTTATGTTAAGTAGGTATATAAAATGAAATAAAGCAAGAACTTACATACCCGCAATTTTCTATACAACTAGTAATAGCGGCTACAGTGACCGTCGATGGCTAGAAATGCCCTGTGTCCCGTGTGGTAGCTAATTCGATCATCGATGCGAAGAATCTATGATGCACTTCCATCGCATCATGAAGATAATTAACTACCGATTGAGAGTGCTGCCGTCGGTAAAATTACAGAGGGAACCGGGAAGATTACTTCCGTTAGCCGGGTGTTTATTTGCATACCAGAACACCGAGAGTTATCTACTTGGTAATTATTGCTGTCTAACGTCTAGCAAATAGGTCAAACTGTTGGAATAAAATTCAAGACTTCTAGTGAAAGTGATTTTATTGTAAACGTTCGTTCAATAAATTTCATGTTCGTTCAAAAGATACATTTTTGTATGAAAAAGTCGAGATTTTTTTCAATTATAATCAGCACATTAACGCATTAGTCTTTCAGCAGCCCCTTCATCGATGTGATTGTGCTGATTGAGTTTATAGAACAGGTGAAAACTGCTCATAATATAATTCCCAAAAACTCATCCGCTCTGACTTGTATTATACGAAAGTCACAACGAGTTCAAAGTACCATTTAGTTCGTCAATTGATTGAATTTTACAAAAATGACTTAAACTGTGTCAAACACAGCTTTTCGCGAAAGTGCGTGTCCCGGCACTTGGTAAAAAAATCAGAATTCATGAAACATGCGTTAAATCAACTGTAAATATGGGTCATGGAAGAGCGAATATTGCCACGAGAACAACGAAATCAAAACGCTGACGACGTTGATATTGTGACATGTAGTTTTGAGATGATGATGGAAACATACATCGGATTCAAAACCGAAGCTAGGCGGATCAGATTGGTAATAAATGAATGTAGATAGATGGCGACGTTGATGTTAGTATTTCGACTCACTGATGATCGGCAATGATACCAATAGAGAAATACAGAGACGCGAATTTTGGACTGGACCGTAACATAACGTTCCAATCCATAATCTGTTTAAAGTATGTTTGGCCGTTCATCGTCCTGTACCATGAATCAAAGTTCGTCAGCATCAACATGTACAGTTGCCGAAATCGTGTGCTGCTAATAAGTCATCAATCCGGCTCGTTCATTACTCGATGTACGGTTGTATATGTTCCTCTCATCTTGCTTGTGACAGCTCGCAAGGAGAGAATAAGATGACGCTTGTTTATTATTCATTGTGGAGCAGTAAGAAGCCAGCTGGAGCTGGTTTTTAGTCTAAAGTTTTCTTCCACAGGCATACAACCTCTTCTTGTTTTGTATTAACAGATTTAAATGCTCAGTTCGCTTTCACATCTCATCCACATCAGTCGATAAAACAAAACCGCTTACGTTCGGGACATAAGAAACCAAGTACAGTATTGTGTAGTGAACAATAGAACGACCTCGAAATGATTGAACCAAACGAACAAAAGCTACCGCCGACACGAAAGAATACAATTGTTGTTGACTTCAGGCAGTGCAAAATTCGACCTTCGATACGAGAACTTGAAGGTTTGCTTAAGGAGCAAATGCATCTTGACATTAAACGTGTGCATTTACTTCAATGCAATAAAACAAATAATGTTGTTTACATACAGTTTTATAAAGAGTTGGATGCAATTCAATTCGCAAAAGACAACAACAATGTGCATTATGTGGAGCACGAGAACATTAAGTACAACATTCCAGTATATATGGAAGATAGTGCTATAGAAGTGCGTGTGCATGATCTTCCCTCAAGCATCACCGATTCATATATTCGCAAAACTATGTCCCAATACGGAGAGATTATCTCTATCGAAAAAGAAAAGTGGAAGAATTTCTTCCCCGGTATTCTAAATGGCGTACGTTTATTACGCATACACTTGAAGAAGGCTATACCTTCTTATGTGATTTTCGGTAAAGATACAAGAATTCCGTGCAAATCACTTGTTACCTATGACAATCAGATGGCCACATGTCAATATTGCCAAAAAGCTGTTCATTACGGTAAGGCATGTGATAAACTGGACAAGGAGACAACTACACCAAAGGACAACGGTGCTTCCTTCGCACCAACCCCAAGCAACCCCACTACACCTGTGACAGCCACCAACAACAATGAAGCATCCCCTTCATCAATATCCCCTATAGAACAAAGAACACCAGCTGCAGTTAACAACTTACCCTCCAACCAAGCAGCAATTGCAACCAATGTACAACAAGGTGCATCTACAGCAACTAGCAACGAAAAGAAGACGGAAATCGACAACAATACCATCGATGCGGCAATGAATGACGAGACGAACCACGAACGAAGTGCCCCTCAATCATCGCAGGAGGGAAATGGAAGCTCCTCTCCCCATAGAAAAAGGGTGACAACGAGATCCAACTAAAAAAAATTTCTTGAAAAAATCGGCTCAATCGGCCACGTAAAGCTTGTACGCAAATAGGCCTGAATAAAAAGATCTTTTAAATGAGATTTCAATGCTGTAAATGATACATTATCTCTTACATCTTACATCTTACATCTTACATCTTACATCTAAGTAATTTTACAATAATGAATAAAGACTAATATTTAAAGCCTGAACAGCTGGACGTTTTTATAAATTCCTCCGATCTAGTCTGTCTGACTATAGACACACATCATCCGAAAACTTTTACTACGAGGTTGACAGTTCATTTGACAACACTTGAAAATATCGCTAACTTTTATGCGAGTAGTTCAGATTCTTTCTTTGCGCTAGCAAAATTATGACGCGTTACTTCTCTTGCTTCGAAATCCTTTTTTCCGAAGAGCTGATATCAAAATCAAAATTATCGACAATCGTTCTCCGAACACTTCCAATACGTTTGTAAAGGTTGATTTTGTGGCATTCCACAATTTGGTGTGCGAATAGATCGGATTTTCGCGATGAGTAAGCAAAATTTGCATGCGAAATCTTTTGGATGAAAAATTAACTGAAGAGCAAATGTCATAACCAAACACTGTTAGGTTGAAGTTAATATTTTTTTTTATCGTAACACCCTTTACTGGTGTCGGCCTTGCCCAAATGCAACTGTAATTTAGTAGAAAAGTTTTTTTCGATGACGATTTCGTCTGCTGTCTACATAGACTAGTGTTTTTTTTTCAAAATCGCAATCCCCGCTTAACTTTGATTCACACTTTATCCTTTATTCACTAATCTTGTTTATTAATTCTTGATTGTAATTAGAAGAAGTTGATCAATTTAGTTTAGTCATCTATCTGACAGACTAAGTAAATGAAAGTAAAGTAAAGTCTTGGTATTGCCTTCCTCTTTGAGGAATTTCATTTTGTTTCAACACACATTTGGGCGACTCTGGGTCAGCTTTCGGGCTGCTCTGATCAATAAACGAAAACGGTATAAGACTCCCGGTTAGGGCTCGAACATCGACTTCCTGTTCCTGCTCTATGTAGGCTCTATTGCAAAAAAGAAACCTTGTATCTTGTGGCGATGTGTTAAAAAAAGTCTACGACGAGCTACAAAGGGGAGATTTAAAATCATAGTTTATCTTATCGTAGTATCTTTCTAAATATTTTTACCTATAATTACCGTTGGTCTTACAAATATTAAATTATGTGAATCATGGAGCTGAAAAGTCACCACTGGTGGGTAGATTGCCAACATGAATATTAGCAATATCAAATAAAATCGAAATCAGAGTGCGATCATTTTTTTGACTCAATTTTTTACTATACTGCGTAGAAAGCCGATAAACAATCAAATTCCGTTTATAATTCATATTCAAAAATATTGAAATTGCTTGATTCTGTAAATTAGGAATCAGAACTAATTGGCTCAAGTGGCACGTTCCCCTAGTTATTTATAGATTTGTGGCTTGCCGTGGCTTCTCATCATTTTCCTGATGGGAAGGGAATGATTAAAGGAACATGAAAGGGAATTGTGAACTGGGTGAGGTGGAAAAACAGCACAAAACATCAAGAAAACATATAGTTAAAACCTAAACAATCTAACTAATACAAGATGAGCAGTAGTCTTATTTCCAAGAAATCAATCCCATCAACAAAACATTAGCATCTGCTCATTTCATGTTAAAGGAGAGAATTCAGTTTAAATACAAACCATAACTGCATTGAATTTACACGCGATGTCTTCCAAAAACGGCAGAAGGAAAAAGGAATTCAATCTCGGCAGCATCCGGAACATCTAACCTATAATTTTCAGACTTTTTACATACTGCAAATTCTCTCTTTTGAAGCAAAGCTTGATGAATTGGGAACCTAAACCTCACATAAAAACACACACATTCAGCCAATTAACTCTCGAAGGGAAGTCCTATTGGTGGATGTTATCACAAAAGGTGATTTGAAAACCAACCTTCCTGAAGCTTCATTAAACCTTTTATGATGATTTGAGGTTGAATCTCAAATTGTTCTGACCTTGCAAGAATTATGCAAAATTAAAGTCGAAGCAGATATCGGTTCCCGAATGTTTTGATTCTCTTACTTCAAAGCTGCACGATCTTTGCCACTCAATTACAACCAATGCTGGTAATGTTGGTTTCAGTTGCAGCCATATTTCACCTAATTAAGCGATGTGGTTTTCTTTGTGTTTTCAGTCGGTAGCATTCAGGGTTCGGGATTCATTATTGTGGTTTAAAAAACGACTCGTTACGTTTTGTTGTACAGCTGGTTAGATAGTTTAGTTTTGAATTGCATGTGTTTGACAAAGAGGAAAGATACTTATTCTTCATCCATAAACCACGAGATTGCTAATTGGATAGAGCCTCGAAATATTCAAATGATTGCATTGCACAGTAGTCCGGATTGACAATTTAGGGGGACAAAATGTGTACAGCTGTATGTAAATAAACGACCATAAGAGCTAGTTACATTTGATAAAAGCAAATCAGTCAGGCCGAATGTGATGCGCTAAAAGTACGTCTTATTGAATCGCTTCGAAGATTATGATTTGATGTGCTGAAAAAAAATCTTTTATTGTGAAGCGAAATCGCAGTAATTGGAAATAATTTTGGTAGGCGCATGATTGTTAAGAAAAGGGTTTACTAATATCGTAATTGACTGAAAATGATTTCATGTAATTCAATACAGAAAAGATAAAGAATCGCTGCAAACCCCGACTTTGGATCTGAGCTCCAAAGACCGGTAGGAATAATATCTGTATATGTATATTTGTATGTATGTCATCCTAACGATGTACTTTTCATACACACAATTTTCTCGCAGTTGGTTAAACCGATTTTAACAATCTCTGACTTATTTGGAAGCTACTACTAAATCATTGATTAAGTTTGAAGATCGAATGGCTGACACTCCGTGTTTCGGATGTATAATGTTTGACGTATCCGACAAACCACTATTTTTCTTTTAGCTTCATTTCACGGAAAAAGCTGAACCGATTTCAATTATCTTACACTCGTTTGAAAAATACTATTGACTCATTGATCATCGAAAATCAAATGCATCAAGCCTCCGATTCCGGAGATATGATGGAATACGAGATGTAAGCGACAAATCGCACTGTTTTTCTAACCGCTCGATTTTTTTAGATTTTTCTGAAAAGTGAAACTGCTTCAAGATATTATTGGGACATTGATCAAATGAAAACACTAAAGGCACTCCTGAGTTTGAATACTTGATGGTGCAAATGACGTAACCGACAAACAGTTTCGATTTTGGATATATATTCTTATAAGTGACGTAATAAACAAACAGCCGTCTCCAATATTTGCTCAATATTCTAGGAAATAGTTCAAACAAATTTCAACAACTAGTAGTTTGAAAGCTACTACGAGGCCATTGAACGCGTTCAGAAGACTCACAGCGACCTTTTTCGTTTCCGAAGATATAATCTTATATATGACGTGTTTAACAAACCGCAGTTTTACTTGTCCACTCAATTTAATCAAAGACGCCTGAACCGATTTCGAAAATCTTAAGCTTGTTCGAAAGCTACTATTGAGTTGAAGTGGCTCATTGTGAATACTTCCGGTTTCAAAAACATAATTGTCTAAGTGAACAGACTTTTTTCGATCTGCACAATTTTCTCTGAACTTATTTGAACAGCCTTGGTTTTATTCTGAAGCTAGAGTATGGTCACAGATCAAAGTCAACCGGATTATGGCGCACATTTTCAGTTCCGGAAATATAACCGTATAAGTGACGTAACCGACAAACTCTTCACTTTCTTCGAGATACTCTATTTTATCAAATTCGAGATCGTTTGAAAGCTATGATATGTACACAAAACATGTTAAAACATTACTGTTTCGAGCGGTTAGTGGAATGAACTAAATCGTTTTAAAAGAAAACAAATGAAATTATACACTCTAAAAATTTTTAAATTTTACAGGTGACTTAATTCCTCATACGATGTAATTCATAAAGACCTAATTTGTCAAAAGACGGAAAATTTTATTTGTAATGACTTAATGTTAGAATAGCTTGAATTTTATTGGTTTCGACTGTAACTTGCATTCTGCTAGCAGGTGCTACTGTATGAATTTAAATGTACCTTTTACCAACGAATCAGATGTATGCTTCTGTGGCTCAGTCGATTAACAGACGTAGTTGCGATCCAATGATTCTCGGTTCAAGTCGCGGCGGCTTGCTATTAGTATTCTTTTTTTATTTCAACGAATTTCATGCATGGAGTTTTAGACACAATATTAAATGTTCTTCGACGTAAATTTGCGTGAACTGCGACGCTCCATTCATGTGCATCTAATAAGATGTAAAATCACAGGGTTTTTTTAAGAGTGTATCAAAATTACTATCTCGTTTCATTAATAGCGAAATAATTAAGATTTGTTGATATATTGTAATTGAACAGAATTTATTTTCTTTTAAAGCGACTATCAAATAGTTCATAGCAGCGAAATAATCGTATAAGTAACGTAACCGACAATGTTAGATTCGGTTAAGAGCTCGGAACATTAGTTAATAGATCATGATGGACACCTCCGATTCCTGAGATATGTTGATATGTGGTGCTCAACCAATTTCATGACTCAAGCAATTTCAATATACTTGATTTCGTTTTAAAACTACAAAGGTGTCAATGATTAAATTTGAATTTATTAGGCTGATATTTGCGGTTTCCTGTTTTGAATGATGAAAAAAATCATTTTTACGATATCTTCAGGACTATCGTTTAACAAAATAAATACAAACGTTTTGCATAATACAAAGCATCATTCGAAAAACATTTTGTATTTTTTTCGTGGAAAAAATTTGTGAAATAAGTCGGTGAAGAGGTATTTTTTAAGACGCTTCTTAAAAATCATGATGTATCTTAGAGCAGACTAATCTGAAGTCAACAAAGCTTACATAGAGTAGATGTTTCTCTAGACCCCAACGTTTCTGTTTGATTTTTTAAATTTTTGGTGGTTTTTAAAAGTCAAAACTGCGATGTTTCACGAAAAAATCCGTAATTTTGTTTCTGTAAAACCTCCCCAAAGTAACAAACAACAAATACAAATTTCGAGAAAAACGCATTCAAAGTTTTTTGTCTATAAAATGGAAGGAAACAATTTATTACTCTAGGGAGCTAGCAGAGTCATTTTCAAATTGAAACATTTCAAAAATATTTAGTCAAGTTTTTAAGTCAATCGAAGCGGAAATCTTGGACCTGTGCGCCGAGCTCTTACTTCTTCACAGATAAAGACCCATAACTTGCTTAGTTTTGTTCCGATAGGCTCGAAAATTTCACAGAATATTTTTGAAATATTTTACTATAAGAAATAAAATAATAAATGATTTTTTAAAAGTGTTTCACCCTACGCGCCCCTTAATAAAGGGAACTCGTAGAATACATCTATCGTCGTACATCTCCACCTAGGAAAGAAAGCATTGGTATTTATTTAATTCTTCTCTCAGAAAAAAACTCTTTCCGTTCGGAGTAGAAGAGTAAATTCCACTTAATGATCGTATGACCTTCCAGAACCTTGACAGTCATTATTTTGTAATTAGCATCTCCGCCAGAACTACACAGGAACGGATATCCCCTCTAGCACCGCAATCGGTTGTCAAGCCACGAATTAACTGCCTCTTGTATCGCTAGTACCGCACTTCCTTTGGTGGCATCTTCGGCATTTCTCAGCATCATCCTGTGCATCCATGCGATCATCCGCTTCTCAATCTCTTGCTGTGACCACCCATCAGATTTCAACGCCCTATCCGACCAACGATTGATTTTCTCAATCCTTTCAGCATTGTATTTGAACAGAAAAAAAACACGAGTAGGGGTGTGGGAACAATAATAGTTACTTCCTTTCATTCTTCCTTTTTTCTTCTGCTGCTATTTTGACGATTGCCGCGGGAATCGGAGTTGACCGAACCATGAATGGGAAGTGATAATTAAGTGATCCGGACAACTGAGAAAAGGCAGATCACGGCTTTGAAATATCCGTTCTCGTCACACTGTTTCGAGGGAGATGTTCTAAGTCATATTTAGCAACTGTCGCCGACGAGAAAAGGAATTTGCTCTGTTGTGTTGAAGTGTGTCATTTTATGAATGAATCGAATTCCAACGGTATACAGCAAGCCTACCACGTCGATGATTATTATCACTCGCGTCTCGGATGGTAATGAAGGTGGTGAAATAAACCAGTTAGCCGGTGTAAAAATTAATTATCGGTTACACGCGCACGCTCCGAGCGATGCAGATTGCATACAGAATTTATGAATGAACTGTCGTGCTGCCTTCTTAAGTGGTGATTCACACTGTTGCAAACAGATATTGTGTGCTGGATGCAAGCAAGTTTTTATCTTACTAACTCCAACTGTAAGACTTAATTATATTTTCAATGAAGAAAAAATGCAGCTCAATAATGATACTAACTGATGTTGAAACCGAACGGAAATGATTGATTATGCACGTGCGGCCCCATTTACGAACACGTGAATTGATAAATGTATCTACAGATTCGACTTTGACAGACATCGGCACTCAACCAGCGGTTTATCACAGCTGTGTTGTAAATCATGCTTCCATTTTATCCCCTAGCCATACTTTAAAACAAGTTTCGAAAGCATTTAGAATAATGCGTTCGAATACATATAAGCAGATTATAATACTAATGTTTGCTTCTACTAAAAAATTTCTAATCCGTTAGAATAAGCTGCTTTTCGTAGGTGACCAACGATCTACATTACCATCCTCTATCGTGATCGAAAGTCACTTGCAAGGTAATTTGTTTCGTTAAGCGTTTTTTGGTTGTAATCAAAATAAAGTGCATAATCATATCTTATATGTTAAAGAAAGGAATAACGATTAAAACTCTGCGACACGATTGACTCCATTTTGATTGCATGCAGAAATATGTACGTGGATCAATATATATTGCAGTGACCAGAATACCTCTGTTACCCTACTCAAACTCTAGCCGTTGATATTTCGATTTATCCGAATACATCCTTCGCGATATTTTTGGGGTACTGAAAAGGACCATTCGAGGCTTTAGGGATTTGAAAAGGGCTATTTATCACATTAATTGATAATATCAAAATTTTATCAATATTATTTCTCTAAAGTTAAACACTGCTCAGTGTATTTCCCTCGAATTCAAATGATCCGAAGCTGAAAGTTTAAGTTCAACAGAACTGTTCACAGTGCAGATTCATTTAATAGTGAAGGTTCTCTTGAAATGAGGCTTCCTTTTCATCTTAAAGGACGGTTCTAACGGCTACAAAATTTTGATGTTGATAAGATGATAATTTCACTTATTTCAACTTCCGATTTGTATGTTTCAATAGAATAATAATTATAGCTCTTTGTGAAATATGTATAGCCCTTGAATGGCCCGAATACAGATGGTATTTTCTTTGAACGCGAAGTACCAGTTGAATAATGCTAGATGTAGTTTCACTCTCTTGACGTAGATGGCGGTCTGCGCACTCAATGTGTCTTCGTTCATGGATTATTATAGACTAAAATTAGCAAACATGCAACGGGGTATGGTTACAGATTCGGTAGAATTTTATGATTTGAGTTTGGACCTGTTTTCTCACTATTCAAACAACGTTTACGTAATACCAGTGATATTTACAACAATTTTACACCCTTATCAATTCTTTTATTGAAAGATAATTATTTTTCTTCCTAACCCATACCCGATAAAAAAATCTTTACCCGCACCCGATCCAAACCCGAAAAAAGACCCATAGTATATGGTTTGATTTCGGTGTTCAGCCACAACTGGAGACTTCTCAGCCCTATCATATACATTACTAGCATTACAAACGTCCAGGGCCGCCGAGAGGGGGCCCGGAAATTCCAAGATTCAAATTTGTTTTTTCATTCTTCATAACAAAATAAAATATCAAAAATCGAACTTGGCTTGCGAATAATTTTGTTAAAATAATGTATTTAAAAATCTCTTGATTTGATGATATTTCCTGTTTTTGAATTCTCATGTTTAGAGGACCGCAATATTACAGTCCCCCCGGGCCGAATTTTCACTCGGCGGCCCTGAAAACGTCAGGTACCTTAGGAAATGCATAATTTTTTACAAATCACATTTTGCTTATTCAACACAGAAACCCTATGTTTCATGACTTCGTACCATTATTTAATATGTAATTTTTACTCATGGTATAATGCAACCAACGCACTAATAAAAAGTTTATGGAATTCGCTTGAAACTGTTTTTCAAATTTCGATTATTTTGGCAAAAAAATTATTATTAGTTGATTTTGCATTTTCAGATTCTTTATAAAAAAACCCCAAACATTATTTTTCAGATTTAAAATCATGTCCATAGAACGGAGCAGTAATCGTCTACACATTTCAATAAGCAATTGCGGCTCGGCAAAGGCAAAATATCAAAATTTTAATAATACTTAGTTGTGATAAATATCACCGTAATTGCCTCGATCTCAGAAGCGCATTGAATATATAGTGCACTTTCACTTTTGTTCAGTTGAATCTCAATCACATATATAAAATTTCTATTTCTTGTAACATAGGCTGAATGCAAAACAGTTTAAAGTCAATAAAAGTCAAAGATCGTTTAAAGTCAATAACAATCGAAGTAACATAAATTTTTTTTGAGATTACAAGAGTTGTACATAGCTAGGTTTGAATGAAAGACGCAATGTCCTCACGTATTGCTAATAAATTTCATTCGGAATCGAGGTATATCATACTAAATAAGTGAAATCTCTCAAATCAACTGATTTATTCTAATTTGGATTGTTATGACCAAAAACTTACTTTAATTTTAATTAGCATGCAAACACAAAAGACTAGGAGAGATATAGTGAGTGAAAAGGCAGAAATGAAATCATTTTTCAAAAAATTATTTCTAAATATAGTAACTAGTTAGATCTGCGTCACTGCAAATTACACAACTTTGGAACAATGTTACTCCAACACTAAAATATTATTGAACTTGTTTTCTTGCCTTTCTATGCTATTCTAAGGCTATGTAAGCACAGAGAAACTCGACTCTTGAACCGAGGCCCAGACTCAGTGCTTCGAGTACGAAAAATGTCTGTATGCGTAACCAGGAAAGAACCAGAGTGCAATTTTCTCGGAGATGGCTGGATTGATTTTCACAAACTTAGATTCAAATAAAAGGTCTCTTGGTCCCATGAATTTTACCCGGATCCGACTTCCGGTTCGGGAGTAACGGGTCACAATGTGCAAAAAATAAAAAAAAATGGCACTCTGTTTTCTCATAGACCGGAAATAGTGACCAAAAACTCAAAAACTGAAATCTCTTCATTTTCTCAGAGACAGCTGAGCCGATTTTCACACACTCAGACTCAAATAAAAGGGTCTACGTCTATAGAATTAGTATGCCTACCCTATCCTATTTGTTTGGATCTGACAGCCGGTTCCGGAACTCAAACAAACTGCTTTGTTCCAATTCAATATTCAAAGAAAAGTTTTTGGAAGAATTTCTTAATAATAATAATTTAAACATGAATTACATAAGAAAAACATCATAGGTGGATTAAAACAATTTTTTTGTGTTCATTTTCTATATACATAGTGTTTATTTCAGGGTGCATGCTAAAAATACCTAGTTTGAATTCCGTTATCCGTTATCAAATAGAGATAATTTCGAAACCCCCAGCTCCATAAATACTTTTGATTTTAAAATTTCAAAGAAAATTCGACGATTATTCATGGTTAAATGTCCGTAGTCTTCGTTTCCGGCGATCCATCGACGGAAGATACCATATCTTTATAGCTTTGCATATTTTATTCGGTTTACAGTAGTATGCGTACAATCCCCTGTTCTTCATATCATCATTGTAAAATAATATCATTATCATCATAAATAATTTGTCATACAATTGAATGTATTAAATAGGAAATTTCTCACGTTGAACAATTCTAATCATGATTGAAAATCTCTCCTTTATGACAGACAACTCCGCTAAGAAATGGTCTATTCGAGAAATCGGCTTGACCACGGAAACCGCTTCAAAATAAATTGAAGAGAAAACATGAAAAAAACTAAAATTATACATAGGCTTTTTACCAAAGAACGCAACACGAATACATTGAATAAACAACACTTTTCTAATTACTAATTCCTAAACGGCTGCCGAAAATTTAACTAATATCATCGATTCTTATTTTGAAAAGTGATCCTTCGTAATGTGATTTGATTGATCCATTCAATTTTTTATTGGTCACATACGTGTAAAACAATAAACTGCTAATAAGATTCTTGTCGTCGTGTTACTAAAAAGAATACACCACATTGGATTTGAACAGAAAGACAACACGAAACCTGATGAACGACTGCTCAAACGATCTCAGAATAAATTGTCTACGCTTGAGGTGATTTTCCCAAGCAGCCAGAATCCAGAAATTCGTTCCAACCAGGTGTCATGACGACACGCTGACAGCACCATCCACTAGCCGCTGGCCATCGCAAGTGGAGTATTTAACGAGCCGGGAAACCAGGAAGATGGCCCTCTTGCGATAGCATTATGGTGCTACTGACCCCGCTGCGTTAGGCGCCCTGTCGGAAACCTTGGATGTTTGTGTGAGCGACGACCGATTTTGCTGATGGAGATAATCCAATTTTTCCATTTCGGGAAAAACTCTATTTCATTAAAGATCTGGGGAGAATAAATCTAAACTTCCTGCCCTGGATCGGTTGTGAAGGGAAGAGAAGCTGTAGAACAAAAGTGGTAATTAGTGTGAGAGATCCCATCGGGTTCGTCGCCTGCCGTCACGAAAATTGAAGCAAAGCGTAGTCTTTTGTTTCCGGCGATTTACGAATTAAAAGTTCGGTTACCGGAGTGATGTGATGCTCTTCTGAGGTAGAAAATTAAGCTTGAAGTAAATATTGCTTTACTAAACAAAGATCGTTAGCTCTATGACTCAATAAAGAATTATACTTTCGACATTTAGTTGAAAGGTGTTGAATGAAAATGAGTTTGACACAATAACAATAATATCTCTGAAAAAAGCAACATAACTAGAATCAAAACAAAGAAATGCGTAAGTTCAAACGACAGATGTTGCTTGACTACTCATTTATTGAGAAACCGTGATTTAACCTGATAAATGCCACAAGTGGTGTTCAAAGTCAACAAGACGATCGAAACAATTACGTCTATTTATTGGTAAATACCTGTTTGATATTCTCATTGAAGCCCTACTTTTGATTTGATGACCGTTGAAAGTGTTTTTTCAGTCCCCTCTTTCAACGTAAAAAACTTTGAATTGATGACGAACAGATTTTCGATTAAACATATGGTATTCCGTTCCATCTGCGTCATTATTATTGTTTTCAACAGAACAACACACCTGAACGCAATTTGGTAAATACTTAATGTTGATTAAACAGAATTACGAGCGATTCTTTTTTTCCTTTCGATTGTTATCTTTTAAAAACAATTTATAAAGCATCATTTAAAAATCCTATTCTACAGAAATTTTACATCTATGAATTTGTGTCGTGGACTATTTATGCACTGAGGTCTATTTTTACACGGGGGATATAAACCACACGAAAAAAACGCTTAACTTTGGAAATCCGTATAATTACTATCCGTATAATTAATAACGCTTAACTTCGGAAATCCGTAGTAATTACTTACTCATTTTTCTCAGAGATGGCGAGACCAATTTTTACAAACGTAGGTAAGTTCAAATGAATATACTTATGATTCTTTTCAAATCTACCGAATTTCATCTGAATCCGACTTCCGATTCCGGAATTATAGGGTAAGATATGTCAACAATGGTATACCGTCGTATAGAGTGTCGAAACAATAAACGAAAAAAATCTAAACTGGCCTCAAGATTACTTCAATCGGTCGTCATTATCAGTAGATGGCCAAACAAACCGATTTCCTGATATCCTGGTTTTCGGTTTCCGATTCCGGAGGCAGCGGAAATAGTAATAATATTTTCCCAAATGTATCTCACTAACTTTTCACAAACTTAGATTCAAATGAAAACAGGACCTTTCAGGTTCCATACGGATTTCCTGAATTTCATCCGGATCCGTTTTCCGGTCCCGGAAATATAGGGTAAAGTGGGTTAGAAATTTTATACCGTCATTTGAAAAGGCGAAAAAACATAAAACATTTTCTAAACCGGCCTCAATACTACTCCAATAGATAGTCTTTATCAGTAGACGGTCAAACAAACTCATTTCGGTTATTCTTTCAAGAATCGAAGAAAATTATTGTGAAGAATACCACAGTATTATATATGATAATTTGATTCACATGAGAAAGGCATCATTACAACACTAGGTGGATTGAAACAGGTTTTATATCAGAAAAACAAATGAAGAACAATACAAATATATTTCAAAATCGACGTCATGAAATTTTCAAATTGATGCTTAACTATACGTGCACTTATTCTGCATTTACTTCATGCGTTTTTTTAATACCTATAGTAATAATTTTCCAATATGTGCATACAGTAAACATTGTCTGCAATAATCTTTTTTCCTGCCAGTTGTGAAGTTCGCACTCAGAGCAAGATTTTTATGTGCAATGGGATCTTTAGCAGCTCAAATTCATCATGAGCGATGTCTAGTATATAGACTTACAGTACTGCCCATACTTGCATATCAGTCCCATATGGAAAATTGGAATGTTGAGAAAAAGATTTTTTTTATTTTCGATTTTGTTTTTAAATTGTTGTGCCAAACCTTGGTATTATTGCACTTGGTAGTACACCACTAATATTTTCATATTTCAATATCAATATCGAATTCGAAGATCAAAGGGCGGACTCTTCCGAATCCAGAGATATAATTGTTTGAAAGTATCTGTTTGTTCAATAATCAATTTCGAAAAACATATAGCGGACAATTATGGTTTCGAAGATGAAATATAAAATATAAGTGACGTAACCGACAAACCACATAATCTTTTCAGAACTATTCGGAATACTTTTGGAGAGCTTTCGAGTAGCGTGAAAAATCTAAAACGGACGTTTTAACCACAAAATTCAAAATTGAAGCCATCATAACAGTATTAAATATTCACAACAGTTAAAAAACTGCAACGGTTCTAATTTCAATTCATTTCGCTCTAAATAAAACAAACTTTCAATTCTAGATAGCAAGTCACATAATTAATTCAATTCCATTGTTTCACCTGCGAATGAAGTGCTCTCATTAAACGCAAACGTATCTTTTTAATTTCAGCTCCCATAAACTGTTCATTTTCACATGTTGTTTAATTCATTCGCCAAATCCACTACTGCGTGTGTTTTGGCTGGTTTGTTTTTCTTTTATCTTCCTTCTATACCTCGACTCCGAATAATCCTCAGAGCATGAATCTTCAGAATCGTGAAAACGGAATGGGCTCCCAAAGCACACGGAAATAAAATTGAAAGAACAGCCGCATGCGAAAATTAGGCTCGCATAAATTTTCATATAAATCATTCTTCTGCTGCTGAAAACAGCGTCTGTTGCTAATGCAGTCAATTCTTCATCCGAAAATGAAAGAGTTCTATAACCTGACACAGCTGGCTACGAGAAACCACATGCTGCACCTGCGAGTCTTGTCTGTTAATGTTGAAACGATTGGGCTTGCTGCTGCATTTCAATTGGCTATACTAAGCATGAGAAGCCGATTTTCAATCAAACACATAGAACTTTAAAATTTTACGAACTCAGGATAAAATTCTTATGCCCCACACTTGATCAGGATCGATAGTTCTAGTAAGCGTCATAAGACGATCACCAAAATATCAAGTTCTATATCGGACTCAACTTTTGCGCCGCTAATGTTTTGGAAAATTTTCCTATTGCGTACTGTCAAATATAAAGTGCTTTCCCAAAAATGACTGAGCCGAAGGATGCTTACCAGGTGATGACGAAACCTCCGAGAAAATACAATCAACATTTCGTCGCACGCGCTTGCCAAAACGATGGCCGACAGGTGTACTCGACGCAGCAAAGATCGAATGGTGTATTTCGGTTTGCACATTGTTGCAGAAAAGCCATGGCGCAAGCTGGAACGTTCGAGCTTGATTATTCACGATAATGGTTGGAAAGCGTAATCGATTCAAGTATCAATTACCCGATACACTTTTCACATATCACGTGCTTCGCTCGGTACGACCAAAGCTGCTTTTATGAGGATGGTCATGAGTAATTTTGTTGCCGAAGGTGTTATGCAATAATTTCGAATTTCGCCATAACCGAAGAATAAAGTAGTATTCATAACCATTGGTTCCATCCGCCTGGTGATTACAATTGAAAATACAGAACAATGTTGCAGTACCTTATCATACGACTATAAGATTATTTGCTCTCTGTATAATAACATAGAAATTTTAACAATTTATTTTATTGATGGATGAGATAAAAATATTTGGAAATTTTTTCGATCAAATATTTTGAGTACGGATTTGAAACCATAATTGTCCTATGATTCTTTATTTTTCGATTGGTTTATAAGCAAATTTTGTTCAAAATTGCAGTCTCTATAATTGAAAAATCAATAACAATCTAATTCAGTTTTACATCAATTGTTAATTTCACACAAATTTTCGTTTCATGAAATGTTAATTTCATATTACCATCAATTTACTTGTGAATTTATTTAGTTTTCTCGGCTTTTGTACTACGATAACCTTCTCTTAGAATCTGAAAGTAGAATCCTAATAAATGTATGGCTGCTCGGCCACCAATGAAAATTGATCTTCAATGTCAACTTCTCTTTTCTGAGCAGCCTAGATAGCCGTGTAGTACAGCGGCTCTCAAATGGTTAGGAATAACACTACGGTCCAGCTGTCCCGATGGAATAAGTCCACCAAACAGGTAAGCCTTGTGGCATCCGGTGGTATTATTTCAACCAAGAATTGATCCACTGGTTTCCTGTTCCATGTCGTAAAAAGCCACTAAAATGGGAGTTCACGAGTCAAGGTGTATTTCCTTGCCAATGACTGAATGACTTCAAGCAGTCATAAACGGAACATTTGTGGGATTTGCCCTTGCGAAGCTCAAAACCCCGTGTCACAGTTAGACTGACTAATTGAAGACATAGACAGAAAATATGTCTATATTTCGGCATGTTTGCCATATAACCAGTCTTTGCCAAACGATGACTACATATCCTTCATATTATATGAATTCCAGTGGAGCAAAAGCCATCAATAGTAAATTCATTTCTATTTATTTGTTCTTATACAATACTTAGTTGTTTATAGTGTTAGTTCATCACGCTGCCAAGTGAAGTGTGATATCCTACATAATCTTTCTTATCTCTCTTGAACACTGATGATTATAGGTCGTTTGTTGGTTCTGCCTATTGCCTCTTCATTCTACGAGACAGGCCCTCATAAGATGGATGATGCAGTTGGGATTTCACCCGCGGTTGAAAATTCGGATGCTGGAAATTGTCAGTCATCAACTATCTCGGACAAGTTGGCTAGAGTTGGTACCACGAATGAAAGATCCAGCTTTATCACTGTTAACTAGTTGAATAAAGCACAGGATCAGCTTGCAAACTTGCGTTCAGACAACAACATGTTTACCAGATTTTAATCTGAAAATGTGAATAAGCCTATTGAATTTTTTTCAAGCATCATTGCAGGATTCTGGTCAGAGCTTTGACTGAACATTGCAAACTCAACCATTCCATGGCTACTATTCAGCGTGCTGAGTATTATTTTTGTGATTTGTGTAAGTGCAATTGCGTACTTCATAGCATCTGATATGTACCTGTCCCGCATTGACGCAACTACGTATGTGGTGTTTTTGGTTCTCCATACGTGGTTGAATCTGTGTATGGTGAGCTAAAATTGAAGAATATACTATTGTTTCTCACGCAATATGGTAAGAAAAAATAGTCAGAAGAGTTAATCGTTCTCCCTGGAGTGAATGAATACCTTCTGTTTCTGGTAGGTTTTAGCAGATTGTTTGGTATCCCGCTTATGACTTGCCGAGTTTACTTCTGTTCATACATCTTGCAAATCGTTCTGCATTCTTCCAGGAAAGGTGTGTCGCTTTTGTAAAATCTTTAAATCCTCTCGGTGGTTGGAGGTTTTATTAAATGTGCACTTTGGCACCTGCAAAGTGTTCAGCATTCTTTCGTGGCTGCAGAACGATTTATTTCGTTTTCCTCACCTCACCTACTTTACATTTCCCTTTCACGTTCATTTTACCCTTCCCTTCCCATCAGAAAAATGATGAGAAGCCACGGCAAGGCACAAATCTCCAAATAACAAGGGGAACGTACCACTTGAGTCAATAAGTTCTGCTTCCTGACTACTGATTTCCTTGGCTTTGGTATGGAACGCAACGAAAATATTTACTAGAAAACCGGATGTTGACCCATATATTGAATTTGCCATTTTTAAGCTAACATTTCTCAACATTCGGTAACTCCGTATCTGAAAGTAGAATCCTAATAAAATTCAACGGATTCCAAAAAACTAAGACATTTAACATCTGTTTAATCATCACTTAGAAATCAATTTGAAACCCACTGTAAAGTCATTGACGACTGTTTGCGATGCTTTCAGAACCGAGAACCGGAAGAAGAAAATGAACAAACAGAACAAGGAATTCGGAAGAGTATAAAAGCAGTTAAATCTGCCTCTTCCACAGGTTTTCCACTTCCAAACATAGAAAATACATTCGACAGAGTTTAGAGAAAAGGTAAAATTAAAATAGAACTGATAGATTTCCATTTCCCAAATTATATGATTTTGATCCTACACAATTTGAACCTATATCGATATCGAATCCTATACAATACTTTTACATCTACCTGTTGTTTGATAGAAAATTTAGTCCAAGATGCCAGTTTAGGCAGTACTGAGTTTCATTAACAGTTCAATACAAACTGCCAGCGCACTGACGAGTCCAATACGAAACGTAAAATTGTGGTGTCAATTTGAATATTTAGGTCTAACATAAGAGCTTGAGCGACCACCCCTGGTTGCTACTCCGTTACTGATCGGGATTAGCTGAAATGGTACAGGGAGTTTTTAGATGATCCGACCTGGGACTGGTAAATCATCCTTCAATGTACATCTTCTGGTAATCCCAGAATTCATCGATCAGTACCGGCGCCGGCCAGGCCCGAACGTAGATCGTCTAAGGAATGGAAAGGGATGTTAGTCCAACACTTGTTGTTACTAGAGGCCGTATATACTACTGCGCACTCCACAAGTGTCACGGGAGAAGGATATTGGTTAGTAAAAATTTCAGTATTGGTATTATTCGCGCGCGACTCAGTATGTTTCGGTTTCCAGATGCTCGGATGCACCACTAAACTCACTGACTTCCCAAGTGAACGTTTCAACAATAACCGATATTGAAGTCCCGGGAAGTCTTAATTCACATCTCATATTCGAGGAAACTAAAGAAAAATTTGCAATACTATCGCGTAAAAAATAAAAACTTCCCTATTTTTTATAAATGAAATTACGTAATACAAAATAAAAGAGTGAATAGGATTTAGACAAAATAGTTGATTCTTTGCATTAACACATTATAAACAGTTGTTATAAAATCATTTTAAATCACCAATTAAAGTTCAACAGATTTCACGCGCGTCTTGATTTTTTATTATTTCCACTTTTTTATTTTAATTATTTATTAAAATTAATTGATTATATTGGTTGATCTGGGCAGCCGGCTACCGAGAAAAATATTAATTTATTGTTTGAAATATTAATATCAAGTGCTTTTTTACTATGTATTCAATAACGGATATATGTTATCTCTGTTATTAACTTTGTAATATCAACGGATTTGCGCGATAGTTGATTTTTATCATTCAATTTATAATCCTTAAAGACAATCAATAACATGGAAGAGAAAAAAACCAAATAAAACCTTTCATCGAAGCTAGACAGAAATTGATAGGTTGAATGAAGAGATAATTCAGTAAAATAGAGTAATCAGAAGTGAAACATTGAAAATATCTGATAACTGAAAGGAAAAAGAAACTCCTGCAATTGTCGCCTTTTACGACATGGAAGCAGGAACCCAGTGGATCTATTCTTGGTTCAATTTTTTCTGCCGGATTCCACACGGCATCTAGGATAGTACTGTCCGGAGAGAGATAATAGGTACTATCAATCTCCTAGTGGACCCTAGCCCCTTGAATATTTATGTCTAATGTAAGATGAAAAACCTACTTTGTGGAATCCATACGAAGTTAAACTTATGCATATTAAATTTTTAAATATTTTTGTTAATAGTAATTCAAAACCTTAGGAGCAAATGAATATTAATAAACAAATATTCAGGCCAACTATGCTTTATGCAATATCAATTTTGTCAAGTCATTGTCCTTCCATGAAGTAAATGCAACCAAAGAATTAGAATATAATTCGGAAAATGGAACCTTGTAGCGTTGTTCCTGGATTCATATACCAGGAATGAGTTGCACAGAATGACAAATATTGAAGCATCAGATATAACATAATGTCTTATAGCAATTTCCGGTAGATTGTAATGTCACATATACTGCCCATATTTGCATATCATTCCAATATTAAAAATCGACAAGTTGAGAAAAGAATGAATATATATTTTTGTAATAGTTCGCTTTTATCCTCTACTGTGATGATTGATCCGTGATACTATTGAATCACACACACTTAGAAAATTTCGCAGAATTCGATAATTTTTTACCGAATTTTCAACAGCTGAACGTTCGGTAGTCAGTTCGGTAATTGAATTGATTACCGATCGTTCGGTAATTGCTGAACTGTCAAACAACTACCGTAAACTGTAAACCAAATGGATCTAACTTATTGTTTGGTAATTTTTTATTTGTTTATTTTCCTGTGGTTAAAATTTTTCTATTTTCGGAAAACTACACATATTCACAAAAACGAATGAAGAAAATTCCAACCTGTTGTGGCTATGGTTTTATTCCACGAAAAAAGGATAATGTTCCGGCTGACCGGAATTATGAGCACCTTCCAAAACACCGCACAATCCGTCGAGTCCACCAGAAATTACCCTCGATCGATTTGTGTAGGCAGTAAGTGGACAAGTGACACAAAATAATTTTCTGCCTATAAGTAAACAAAACGATTTTAGTGGTTCTAATGTTTCAAAAACTTTAGAAAATTTCATCAACTGTTTGACAGTTAGTTTTCACGACAATCAGTATTTACAGAAGTTCTATTCAGATTTACCGTATGAATTGTATATCTATTTACAAAATTCTATAATGGAAACTGATCGTCCGGTAAAAATTTGCATAATTTTTGTAAAATGACGTTCATATACCGAAATATCGGTAATTTCTATTGATTACCAAAAGTTTTCGCCAAAAAAATTACCGAACAACGGAATTGAATCTTAGTGTGCATACTTGGATTACATTATAAACTTATTAGTTAGAAGGAAATATTGCATTTTTGCCATTCGTTTATATAAAATCTGTCACGCAACAATATGGAACCCATATGCGAGTGCTTTTGTTAACGAACGAAATATTCGCATACCGGTCCCATTTTCATGATTGATTTTCCATTCGTGTGAAACTTTTCATCATTCAATATAATTAAGTTTATATCTTGTCAGGTCCACGGTAGATAGCTCAAATAGTGACAGTAGGTTTCAATGTCACCAACACCCGAGAGAAATATTCTGAGATCTCTCGTTCCGCACAGTACATTCGTGATAATTCCAATTTGAAATATTCGCATATGCCAAAATCTGATTTTGGTCAAGTTTATGGCAGAAGAGCTGAATCTTTTCCTGAAGTTGTTACTTCGGCGTATGAAGTTGTGAGTATAAACGGAAGCAATACGTTTGATTCTGAAGGAAGCTATTTCGGCGAGGAACTGAGATCGAAACGCAAAATATCCAAGAAGAATAATCGTACCAGCTATATCCAAAGATCGATTCAAAAATAGTTTGTTTTGTATTATCTACATTTTTGAATGCACTGTCAGTGTCAAATATTGGTACCATGGCAAAAAATAAAATAATGTAACCTTTACATTTTTTAATTACTAAAACGTGATTTTTAATGCGTGGGACAGATATGTGGGTACTTTCCATATGGGAAAAACCCGACATGATATTTTTTGTCAAATTTTATGGAACTAACCACAAATTAAAAATAGGCGTCATCTGTCGGGCTAACTCAAAAGTGGTTGGAACCCATACGGGATTGATATGCGAGTATGGGCAATATATAATAACCAAACCATGTAAATTAAAGGGCTGCCAAGTCACCACTCGAGGCTGAACACTCAAGCTTGAGTCAGTCTCAGTTTTTTCTTTCAAACGAAAATAACATTAGTGACTATACTTGTCAAATTTATCACGAAAACATTTGTGCAGATTTGATACTTTCCAAAGACGAATCACAGCCACACAAAATAATGTGTATTGAGCTATTAGGAAAAAAATAATGTTATCTAAGAATATGTAAATAAGAAAGAACATTTTAGCATAACATTCACGTTCGCCATCTAGGAGTTTATCGTAATATTCAAAGAACAATTCGGTTCTTCTGTTCAGCTCTAACAACAGTATACGTGAATCGAGTTACCGATCATTCTCAACAGAAACTCATGTCCAACAGAATTAGTCGTAAATTAAATCGTATTCAGTCCTAAGTAACACAATAAAGCAACCTGCTGTCCGGCAAACGCCTGGGAACCTTCTATTGCCCAAATGACGAATGGGACTGGCAAGTTCTTTCAACTTTCTTCAATTCTTGAAATTTATGAATATTTATTTAGAAGCACCAGCACCGTTCTTCTTTCTGCATTGAGAACCACAAACGACGGCGTCTTCCCTCCGTCACACATGGCTAATTTTTGTAGTTTTTTTCGCTTTCACAGCGAAGGATCAAGTGTGCCATTAATGCTAATCTACTTGTGGTACACTTGTTTCTTTCCACAGCACATGACTCTTTACTGTTCACCAAGTCGGTCGGTGCTGCCATCTGATGGTGATCTCATTTATAGTCACGTCTCCGCGTGGCTTTCTTACCTTACCTTCATGGGTTATAATGTGCGACGAACTGTACGTAAAAACATGAACCCATTGAAAAAATATTCACATGAGCGAAGCAGCAGCCACTACATAGTAGTGGTGTTGAATGCATTATTATTTAATTACTAGAGCCGTGGGAATGAGCTGTCTGATATGCCATCGTCTTGCGGTGAGCGACGTGAGACTCTCCCCCAACTACTGGATCGCCACAGCAGTTTGCGGGTCCATGTTTTGTCGTTTTGTTGTTAGAGCCAGCCACCACCGGAAAGGCTTCCTAGGAAATAAGTAGCAGTGAAGGGGTTTCAACGCTAAAAGATTAGCATGTTCGAGAATTACTTTTTCAGAGCACAAGCTAGTATTTAAGTTGCTTATCACAGAAGTTTTCTTTTATCATTGTTCACATTTTTGAAATACAACGATTAGAATGTTTTCCCAATCTCCGAAGATTGACGGATAATTGAAACACAATACTCTTTGGATTTACTCTAAGAAGACTTTCTTCTGCCATTTCCTTCTTCCCCAAGAGTCGAACAAAAAACGGGAAGAAGAAGATCTTCCTATAAAGGGAAGCCCTGCACGATGTGCCATCATTTCCCCCCTCATCCCATCAATCCTCGCTATACCAATCAACCCATCCACCGTTTCCGCATACGCAGAACGGAAATAACTACTTCTCAATCGTTGCGATAACTAGTTCTATCATTTGTACACATCCACAAGTACTAACCTGAACTGCACAATTGAGGAAACAATTGTTTTGTCCGGGCCCGTTCAGCAGTCCCTTGGATGGGCCGGTACCCGCCTGGATGGGACTGGAGATAATATTCCGTGACATCCCGCAGCCTCCTGTTAAACCACTGCTACTGTTGTTTCCGCCATTTGTACAGCTGAGAACTTCTGGTGCCAACACTACCGAAGTCGGAACAAAACTGCCCCCGGGTGGATGCGGATTTCCTAACCCGGCAACTGCCACCACGTTCAACGATCCGGGAACGACACGATGCGGTGGCTGATGGTTATTGTTAGAAACAGTTACACGCCCTCCTTCCTGAGAAGGGGATGTAGTACTAGGAAATGGACCGCTAGAAGTACTCGACATGTTTCTCGTTTTTGATTCAATTTGTTTCGGCCATTGCAGCCGACTGTCACTGGGCACGGATGATAATCTGCAAGAGACAGCATATGAAAACAGGTTTAGTAAAAGATCAACTAAAACTAGAAACAACAACAAAGCATGCTAACTGCATTAAATTAAAGTAGAATGGCCTTCATTATACACTATTGAGAAGAAAAGGAAAACAGTTTAATTAAAAAAAAAACATAATGAGTCAACTAATGAGATGACTATTGGTGCAATAGCCCTAAACAGACTTGAGAAGAAAATGTTACAGTTTAACAACACTCACATAATTCAATAACTATATGAATTTATTTCTAAACGTAAAAATAATTTATTTATTGCACCACATATAAATTATACATTCAGTATACATAAAAACATAAATAATCAATTCACAACAAACATTCAGAACATATGCATCAAATGAACATGGTGGGATAACGTCAAAATATGTAAAAATTCGAAATCTTCAAATACCTGTTTAAAAAAAGCAGCTAGTGAATAGGCGATTGTTAGTGATTTCCGTGAATATTTTGATATTTCCGTCTTTGGGCGTCGATAGCCAGTTGAACGCGCAGTTTTGTTTTGGTATTAATATAAACGACTGGAAATGACAGCATTAACCTACTGTTTTTCAAAACTTTCTATCAACAATTAGGTTAAGGACTGACATAATGACTCATAAATTGCTTCAATTTGCAAATAAAGATTAAAAGCTTACACACTATTTATCGAAAAATATCAAACAGTAATTAACAAATTCTTCAATCACGTAGACTCAATGTCGACGTAATCTTATACCGTTTTCGTTTATTGATCGGAGCAGCCCGAGAGCTGACCCAGAGTCGTCCAAACAACTTTTGAGATGTTTGTTTTAGCAACCTGGGGTAGCTCTAGATCGTACTCCAATCGCGTAGTTTTGCTCTGAAAATTTTCTCGGGTCGCATCACGACATCCATTTTTTCTTTTTTCTATGAGTTGTTGGTCGCGTAACACGTGTTCGTTTTACTCGGAGTCAGAGTCGCCCGCGAGGAGGTTCAAAAATGAAAACGGTATTAGGGACAGAAGGAAATGAAATTTAGAACGCAGTAATTGTAGTTTTTATTACTGTTTACACAAATTTTCAGTTTTTAAGTCAGCTGAATAACGGTTTATATTGAGACACTCGAAGCTGTTTTGAACTACACAGAAAGAAATTGTGAATTTTTCAGGTGACATAATTCTACAAACGATACAATTCATAACTACTCAACTAATCAAATGCTGCAATATTCCATTTGTGCAAAACTTTACAGACTGTGGGTGTAATTTGCACTCGGCTAACAAGTGCCGCTGTATTGATTTGTATGTAGCAAAGCATTCATTAAGCAGATATATGCTTCTGTGGCCCAGTCGTTTAACTGGAGTACTTTGTGATCTAATGTTTGTCGGTTCAAGTCGCGCTGTTGCTATCGATCTTTTGTTTTTTATTTCATTCGATTTCAAGCCATGTAATTTTCAAATCACACAATTTTACAGGTTCTTGAGTATAGATTTGTGTGAAATATCATGCTTCATTTATGTGCATCTTATAAGATGTAAAATCACAACAAAAAAATAACCGAACTGTGTAGTCTTTACATTTAATAACTCCCCATAAGAATCGCCAGAGGCAGGACTCGAATTCATAACCTGCCAAGTTATGCCGCTAACGATTTTCATAATTTCGCAATTTCAAACATCTATCTTACACACACAAAATTAGAATTTTGCATGAGACCTAATCACACTCACGATGCAATTCATAAAGACCTTATTAGTCTAATGACGGAAAATTTCATTTGTAATGGCTTAATGTTGGATTAGAATGAATTTTACTGGTTCCTACTGTAATTTGCATTTATCAGCCAAGCAGATGCGTGCTTTAATGGCTCAGTCGATTAATGGACGTAATTTCATGTCATGGAATTTTCCAACGACGGGGACTTGAACCGGGCTTCAATTAGATCACAATGTAGATCCGTTCATCGATTGAACCCCAGATGCATGTATATGGTTGACAGGTAAATGGTAATTTTAAACTAATTCCTAAAAGTCTCAACACTATAACCGCCAAGTCTCAAAATCTGTCGGAACGGTCCTTTCAAATGGCTTCGTTGATACTGAAGCGAGTTTTTGGAATGTTTAGATTAATGTAGTTCAATACTGACTAGGAAGGACTGCACAATAACCTATGCATCGGACCATTGTTGAGAAACTCAAAATGCGATAAACTACGTTTTTTTTTAATCGTTAATAACGACCCTAGTGGCGGTCAAAGTTTGAACATTTTCGATCTTGAAAAATCACCAAAGGGGGAGAATATTCAGAAGGACAAATCAAATAACTCAGGTTTAGGTTGAATTGCGTTGTTTTGATAAATCTATATATACGATAAAAGTTATACAATATACAATAGCTATAATCTGCTAATACTGTGCGATTCCAAAAAAAATCTAAGTTCTTAGAATTTCATGTCCAAAACTACCGAGAACTGCTCACTTTGCGCAACTCAACGTCGAATGTTGGTTTTACTAATGATGCATTTTGCTTAACATATTTTTTCGGCTAATTCTCTAATTCTGGGAAAAGTTTCAATACCATGTTTTAAATAAAAATAACGGATTATTTTCTAATATTTTCAGTACATTTCAAATTCTTGGTATTGTTCAGTTATTTTATGTGTATATTTTCAGATTTTCTGCAAATTATTCTTGGACACCAATTTATACATAAAAAATAAGTGTAAAAAATACCCTCACCCTTTGGCATGCTGAACACGTCACAGTTACATTACCACCACCATCTTTGGAATTGCTCAGCTACCATATTAATTACACCCGTTTTTGTGAGGAAGTGATCTCATTATTTTCTCAGCCACTGTACATACATAGTTAAGATGGTCGACTAGACGAATTCCTAACCACGAACCCGAGCCGTACCCGATTAAAACTAACAACCTTTGATTTTACCCAACCCGAGCACGAAAAAAACTTTCCTTATAACAAACCAAAATTCTTTACACGTACCCGACCCGAAACAATTTTTTTAAGCACTCGTTTTCTGTACCCAAAGCTCAACCATCTCTAATACATTAATATAAACTTTAATGTTATACCAATCTATAATTGTTCTCAATAAAGGTAATCGTTTGGTTCAAATAATATTTCCGAGTAGATTTCATAATTAATGACGAGTTACCTAAGATGATATTTAAGCTATAAGAGAATATGTTTTAATAAATTTAAAACGTTGTGACTATGTTAGAATTAAATTAGGATAAGAATATTATGTAAAAGTGATGCTACGGCGAAGAAAAACTTATGTAAACTGCCTTAAGAAATAAACGTATTTATGAAAAAAAAATTGTTCTCAATACTAATCTTTCGGATAAATAACTTAAACCAGGCAGATGTCTTTAATAAATTGAAAATTATTGAAAGATATTCTTCAGTTTGTAGATATTTTTTACTTACTTTTCTTTACTGTAAATACATTTGTGATACCCACATGAAATCGACACTATAATCCGAAATGCACCAAAAAACGCAAACGAAACAAATATTGCAGCTAAGCTAAATAAAACATAAATAACACAAAGGTCTACATCCGATAGCCAGTCCCGTTGAGTAAATTCCATAAGACATAGGACAATCCCGCGATTATGTTTTGGTAGAACAATGCGCGTAGCAAACCGAAAAATGAGCGGCACGAAATCAGTTTTACGATTGTGTGAAAAAGCCGGCACAGTTAAGTCGTAATTCATGAAAATAATCAACTTACGCGCTTTGACGTTCAGTTCAACGCACAAAGCGAACCGTTTATGACTGGACACATTTTGAAAAATTACGATTGACCCTTTCGACTCATTTTTACTAAACAGATAGTAAAAATCAACTCCTTATCAGAATGATTGTTTGGTAAATAATTCCAAACTAATGTTGAAGCATGTGTGGCAATTTAGAGGATATGTTTCTAACCATCAACTTAAGATTTAGCAGTCGAACAGTTACCTCGATACCTACGAGTGCAAAGAAGAAAAAAACAACGCCGACAAAAATCAAACTAAACAATGAATGAAACGACTGTTTCCGTTGTGTTCTCTGAGTGTCGGTTTACTTTCTTCTTTGCGAACTAATCACATTTATTTCGCGTTGTATTTTATTTGTCAAAAATTCGTTTCCGTTTATGTTTGCTGCTCAACAGTTTAATTATTTTCACGTTTTAATTCATAGAATGAACTCTGTGGTTTGTTTTGCTAATACATACACATAATTAGATTATTATTTCATCTGCTGTCGTTTCTATGTACGCCTGTTTCGGCAACGCAAGCAGCTATCACTGCGTTTTTGTTTGTAAGAGTGCCCCTCCTGGTGCTTCTCCCGTGTTTACGGGGTACAATCGTCGGGGTCTAACTATAACATGCGCATAAAAACCATACATTTTGAATGCTACTACATTGTTGGCCGGATTTACAATCCGAAACTACACATCTGTAATGACTTCGTTTGTTGATTATAACGTGTACTAATTAACGTATTACAATATCACATTTTATGAAACAACCGTCAGTCGGGATGAATGCATTGATTGATTTTGTATGTAATAATAATAATAATTCCTCGCAATCAGCCTGCAACGGTTCATCATCCCGGTTTTTTATCCTTCCATTTCGCTGGGTGGCTGTGGTTGTTGACTTGTGTTTGACAGTTCGTCTGGCCTCAGAGGTTGATGAGTTTCCCTTGATGCACTTAGCGGAGGGATCGGCTGCGTCAGAGTGTGCGGTGGGAGTATCGCCTGCTGCTGTTGTTGATGATGATGGTGATGATGGTGGTGGTGGTGGGTCAACGGCAGCGGCTGGCTTAATGACTATTCAAGCCGTGTAATGTAATGCCCACTGCCACCTCCGGGACCAGCCGATTCAATGTCGTTATTAGCAGCCGCCGAATTGGAAGTAATCGAACTTGTAATGATTGGGAGGTGCCGCGGCGGCGGTGGCAGACCAGCTGCCGCCGCCGCCGCTGCACTTGCCGGTGTCATTTGGGACAAATCAGTCATGCTTATCGATTGGCTGTACGCGGAAGCCGCAGCCGCTGCAGCAGCCGCCGAAGCGGCCGAATGAGTATTGAGATCCATCGGTTGAACGCTAGAAGGTGAACTGCAGGGTAAACGATGGTGAAACGAGTAAGGCATGCTCAGAGAATGCAAAGAATCAGATAACAAATATTGGTAGTTGTCCCGTGGGGGCTGCCCGGCCATCAATCCGACCGAGTTCGATATGGAGCTGTAACAGTCAGATGTGGGTTGTGATGCGGCCGCCGCCGCTGCGTATGGATTATCGTATTCCGAATTGTAAATTTTCGTTGCAGACGGTGAGCAAATCGTTGAGGCCATTCCTGGCTGGGAGCCATTACTACCGACTTGATTAATCAGGCGCTTCTGGGAGCGCAATTTCTCTTCTCGGCGCCACTTTGCACGTCGGTTTGAGAACCACACCTGAGCAATTCATCCATAGCAGCATTTTACAAAAAAAAACCAAACAAGACAAAAACAAACAAGTTAGTAGTAGACACGAATTAATCTACCTGCAAAATTCGATTAACAGTTGATAATATTATGGCAAACTGGTTGTTTGAAAAACTCGCTATAGCTGGAATGAAGAAAGAATAACTGAAATAGCCAAGAGCAACTGGTTAGCATAAGTTTAGATTTTTTTTTTTCTAGAAATTACCTTTCAAACGGTATTTAAAGTCATCCGATCCATCACCGTCAAAATAATTGTAAAAGGAAAGGTACGGACATTATTCAAATGAACAAACGCAAAAATCAAATAACAACATAAAAAGGAACCAACACAAATAGTGGATCTTTTGCCAGCGCGGTGCGTATGCACATTGGCGAATCTCCCCATAATATCAATCGTCCAGCAACCTTCACAAAAAAAGTTTCCTCGGTCGAACCATATGCAAACGAAAACATTAAACACCTACAAGCAGCATTGGAGACGAAAAAGAAGCAAACAAAAGGAGAAATGTTTAAATCATCTTGTCGAAGCTTTTAACGCGTTTTGGGTCACGTCCGGATCCGCGTTTCGCTTTGTTTTCGTTATTTTTTTTGACAGCTATAATTGTCTGCCTGCAAAGATTGTATGCAATGAAAAGAGAGAAGTAAGATTTCTAGAATTTACAGTTAGTTATATCTCGCGATCGCGTGGATATTTCTATTGTCCACCGTTGATTATGATAATCATCCGCTGGGAGCTCCGGCCATCGATGGATATAACCAAACAATTCCGATGTGCGACTTTAGTCTGTTCAGATAGACCAGAGGCAGCGTGAAAGAACGAGAGAAACAAATTTGGAAAATTAGACAAAATATTAAATAGTAATTGACAGGGTAACATTAAATTCGTTTAATTGGTCTTCCTACTGATTGTAACGTCATATGGTAAACATTTATATATTAGTTTTTCAAAAACAAAACGATAGTTATTTTATTGCATTTATGATCTTTTAATGACATTTCGAAATTTAAAACAACATCATTTTGAACCTCAATATAATTTTCATTAAGAAATTTTGCATAGTATATAATCATCTGAGTACACAGAAAACCATTAGCTTCTTGATTTATTGCCAAACATTATTTCCTTTAGCGGGTCAAAGCTTCGTATGATTGGCGCACACGGCAAAGCAGTCTTTGTAATGTTTCACATTGCTGTCAAGGCAAACCGCGATGAGGAAGTCTCCGATCGCGAATAGAATGCGGTTCACTTGTATGACCGAGAATGAGACGAAAGCAAACGATTGTACCTCAAGGACGATTGGCTGGATGGATAAACGTAGTAAAATATATATACTTATTCTCACTCAGCAAACCATTCATTACTAACTTTAAGTACTATGTTTAGTATGAAATGAAACTACTACTGAATAACGGGACAATCGTAAGTGTTATTTGATTTATTCAGATTTTCATCAACCGATTCCAAAAACAACGGTTACAGAAAATAAGTATTAGAATTAAAATTCATGTAGCGATTCGATTCTCGCATAATCGGATATATGTAATGATGCGGTTCGTTGCGTCAACAAGTTCACAATTCACAACAGATAGTGATTTGCATACTGTCAGCACACAGAAGTTGTTAAGAAAAACCTGTTTTTCCAATCGAATCTTCGTTCGAGAGAACGGCTTCAATTGCTTTCGAGATGATATTTTAGCGCATTTCTTAGTGGCTATCGTTATTTCAAGACATCATTACAAGAATAGCAGATTTGCATCACAAAACCGGTGTTTCCTACGTGTGTGATTATCAAAGGAGGGGCTGCAGAACGTTGGATTAGAATCTGTTAACAAATATGTACACATCATGCATCTCTTTTTATGCGATTTTAATACGGTTTATATATACAATATGCATCTCTTTTTATGCGATTTTAATACGGTTTATCAAGTTATGCAAATTTTTAAAGTTATGCAATTTTCATGATTTGTCGGAGAAATGCGAGTTTTTTTGTGCATTTTTAATATATTTGGCATCAAAAAGTTACCCGTTTTTTATGCGGTTCTTTATGCGGTATAGTATCAGGTGTACAACTTTGCTTCCGCCGTTTTCCGATAGGTGGCTGTACCGGCTGAGGCTGGTCAAAATACATAGACGATAATGCCTTTAAAGTGAGTGTGTACAGTGCCTAACGAATTGTCATCGCCGTTTCAGTGACAGTTGTTCTTGTTTTCGTATTATTCACACACATGTCTGTTTATGTGCCCAATTCTCGCCATTTGCGGGAAGTTTTACTTTTCTGTTACAATTCGAAAAAAATGCTACTGAAGCGCATCGAATGCTTTCAGAAACTTACGGTGATGCTGCTCTGAGTAAAAGAACGTGTCGGGAGTGGTTTCAACGTTTTAAAAATGGTGATTTCGATGTCGAAGACAAACATGGTGGTGGAAGAGAAAAAACCTTCAAAGATGAACAACAATTTACTACGAGCTCTTAAAACCGGGTGAAACCATCACAGGAGATCGCTACCGAACGCAACTGATGCGCCTTAGTCGCGCGCTAAAAGAAAAGCGGCCACAGTATCAAGAGCGACACAATAAAGTCCAACACGACAATGCTCGGCTTCACGTCGCAAAAGTGGTGGAAACGTTGAAATGGGAAGTTTTGCCCAACCCGCCGTATTCCCCAGATGTCGCCCCTTCTGACTTCCACCTATTCCGTTCGATGGCACACGGCCCGGCAGATCAACATTTTCAATCCTTCGATGAGTTGGAAAAATAGATTGCTTCGTGGATAGCGTCAAAAAAGGACTCCTTTTTTCGAGCCGGGATCCGAAAATTTCCGGAAAGATGGGAGAAAGTTGTCGCTAGCGACGGACAATATTTTGAATAATACATCTGTAAGCACTTTTTCGCAATAAAGCTTAAAATTTTGGAAAAAAAAAAAACGGCGGAAGCAAAGTTGTACACCTAATATATATTCAAATTACAACATATTTTAGGAAGAGGAAGAAAAATATTATGTTTCTAGTAACGTTGTTTTGGAAAATATCCACAAAGCATATGTATAATTTGAAAACGGACCTAAATAGGTACTTGTGAAGTCCATTCAAAATAATAATATTGATAAAGCTCTACTGAAAACCTCTCACAACCTAGGCCAAACAGTTCAAACAAACCGTCCATTCCGATGTTCAACTAGACATAGAAACTATATAGAGATTGAAAAAAAACATTCACGCAAAAAAGACCTTATTACTTGAGTACTATCATCCTATAATTTTCATTAAAGAAAATATAAGTCGTTAAAAAAGACAAAAGGTATTGATAAATTCTGTAAAATATATCGTCAAATTGGAAATCGGCACCTTGTATTTTAAAATGATATTGAAGATAGATTTTAGACAGATCCAGATTTTCGATTGCGAAACACGAATCTAGTTCAAAACGAATTTCACAGGACTATATTTAGAAGTGACGAACCTATAACTGCATGCATACGAGCTTTCGCTTCTGTTGAAGAGATTTGTGATTTTGGTGAACCATTTTGTCCCTTCGCAAAAAAAAATTGAACGAATCATATTTTAACATTTTTTAGGTGTTAACATGGTTTCACTTGACTTAAGACATAATGTAATTTTTAACTGTTGTAGTAGTTGTTCTTTGAAAGATAGTGATTTTTGCGCCCGTCAGAGAATGGCATGAACATCGAATTAGGGAGAACACATGCAGAATTCATGATTGAATATGGATATACTATAGACCCACCTACGTTAGACACAGTAGGAAATACGGCTATAGGAGAAGCGGTGTGACCCGCCTCCCTAAGTAATTCACTAAATAATCTTTATCCAATTCAATAAACAACACAGGTTATTCCACTATCGAAAACACATTGGACTCACTATATGTTTTCAATGGCAAGTAAATTAAATAAAACAAAACAAAACGAGCACGGCCACTGAAGTACGGATGTTATTCTTCTGAACAGAATTTTTCTGAAACTTAAATGTAAATGAAAGGTTTTATAGTATAATAGGATGCCATTGAATTTTATACGAATCCGAAATGCGGTACATATGCATATATAGATTTTTTATTACGGCAAGATGCCAAATTCAGCCAGAACAGAATTATTTTCAGCCACACTTACACATACACTTATTTATGAATGGTTCTGGTCGCGATGCAATTGTCGTTCTTCATGCCTCAGTAACAGATATCGTGCCATCCGAAATATATTTCGCGAGCTTTGGCAGCTTTATGTGTATCTCTGCCACCTTTTCTCTTTCAACTGTATAGCTTTTTGTAAAGTCTGTATTGATGCTGGTTTCATCATCCTGACGCTTTCAACATCTTCATGTATTCTGGCCGACCTAACCAGGAAAAAAATAGAGTAACTTTTTCCTGTAAATCGACAGTCGGACTCGATTTTAGCGAGATACCCGGTTAAAGACGACATTTCAGATGAAAAGGTTGGGGATCTGCTTAAAACAGTCCTCCGATTTTTCGGTTTCCCCTGTCGCTAAACGTTGAAGAAACCCCCTTTCAGAAGTTTCTTGAACTGAGAGTGGTACGGATTTTCGCACGAAAAACATTTTGAACATCTAAGGTTTTTTGGTTTGTACAAAAAGAACATATTTAATTTATATTTCGTCACAGCCCTCGGCTCATCAGTGCTTAAAGCAGTTCAAATTGAACTGTCGTATCCGCATAGCAAGTTTGTTAGAGTTTAGCTTCGATGTCATTATCACAAGTGAAATTTAAATTTAAATATTGATTGTTGTAATATCATGTCATTACTTCAAAAATACGGCGTGCTTTGATTTACGTCATGTGCAATTACTAACTATTTTTAAGAGTGCATCTGTTCAGTCCGGGTTGGCGGTTCAATGCATAGGACGCTGTCTTACAATCCAGTTGTCATATCTTCGAACCCAGACCTGGAAAGGTTCATAGTGTCAGTAGAATCGTAATACTAGCTATGCAATGATTCTGTACGCTAATAATCGGCTGCGAAGTATGTTGAAACAGTAAGGCCAAATTCCACAAAACGAATGTAATACCAACAATCCCTCCCTCCCTCATCCCTTCAATCGTCATCTCTTGTAATATTTATCAAATCTTTCCTTAATTTCGAAATAGTCAGTTTTTGTTCACTTTATACTTAGTGCATATTAATGCGTTTTAATTTCATTATGAACATTATTTAGTGGTAAAGGGTTTAATTAAAAAATATTTGCATAACATAAGTTTTAAAAATCGTGTGAGCCCGATTAAAACAACAACTAATACCTCAATTCATGATACGAAAAAAAAATTGGAATGTTGCAACATGATTGACATAATGCATGAAATGACATGAAGGTGTTCTTTAATAGGTGACCGAAATCAAGTTCCAGTAGGGAAAGATGCACAACAATATAACACGAAGCGGCTCGACTTTGATTGTCTGGATATTCTGCAAGCTGGATGGATAACGACATTAGAACATTTGTGTTGTTTTCCGGTAGCATCTATCCTGCTTAGACTGATGGTGATAATCAATCTGGGATAAAAATTTAGATTAATGTGCGACTTTTGCCATGACCCATGCAGAGATAGTATGTTCTAACAACTAGACAACTAACTATTCATAATCGATGTAAAATATCTAATTTGAACAATTAATGTTATTCAAGAGAAAACTAGCTGCTCCGGCATAAATTTATCTAACCGAACTAAGCCTACAATAGCAGCAGCAACGGCCCACGGGTAAATCTCTGTAGGCCATCCAAGACTAGTAACGACCTAAACAAGCGCCCAAGAAACGGCTCGAAAGGCGAAAGAAAACGATGCCAATTCCGCCCACCGCAATATTCGACTACCGCAAACAGTAGCTTCAATTAAGTTGTAAGCAGTTGTTTTTGGATCGCAGCCTCCGAGGAGGGTGTCAATCTGCTATTGCATGCTCTGAATGGTTTTGATTGAGCAATTGAATTGATGGACGCCCTTAAGTTGCATAACGGATCAATGCAGACTTTTCATTGGATTGAATTTCATGTAATGAAGAACTCAATGGTCAATTGCATTGCACAGAAAATTCATACAATTAAACTATTCTTTTTCTATGATAAGGGAGCTGCTCATTGCTCAACTTTTTCGTTGTTACAACTACCATCTCAGATGTCGCCAAAATAAGGTTAATTATCATGTGCCCTGAAATGGTCCAACGAGAGCGTGGCCCTCATAACTTTATCGTTTTTCGGTGTTGTTGTATTCACACAGTATTGCATCAGTAGCTTGCAACAGCCCGCGGCTCCACCTATTAGTTCGTCTTCAATGATGCATCTATCGGTGGATTACAACACGGCTTCTGAACACAACGTGATGTGCAGCAGATCTTCGCGATTTCATATATAGAGGAAGATGCCATCAGCAGAGGTTTCGATAAAAGAAATCTCATACTGCAATTTAATGGAATAGATTCATTTTATTTTAATTCGGCCGCATCGCCAGTCGAAGAGCCACACGCCGGAAAAGCCACGGTGAACTAATTCGGAAATGTAATGGGATCTCATTTGCAAGTACCTGATGGCAATACTCGACGACAACTTCTCTGACTTACAGCTGCTGGCTCATGGAAGAGATATAATAACAAGATAATTATCTTGTACCGGTTGTTTCGGTACCTGCCAGCTATGGAAGTGTTTAAGTGACTAGCGGAAAGAAAGAAAAACGTAGCTCCTCGAGTCTACAAATTAACACTGCCAATTTTGCCTCGATGAGCGTTTGTACAGTATTGGACGAAACATGTGTAGCTCAAATCGAGCTTTCATAAAAAGTATAAACCCATTAGTAAACTTCACTGTTTGAAAATCTAAATCGAGCAAATAACTGCAGTTAACGGTTCAGACTCTGGATATATGCTACATGATTATAGCAGCAATAAACTGTCAACAGAAAGTTCACCAGAAGTGTATTGTTGCTGGTCAAAACAAGAGTAACTTCACACTTCATGAATTTATTTCTCTAGAAGTGTTGAAAAAGATGTTGTTTGTTAACAATACTGTTCTTAGTTGTTATATTGTATCATCCCGAGATAAAAATTACATGATGAAAATTGAACAAGATAGAAAACCATGTTTTCTTTGCACTTCTGTTATGAAATACCCTATGGCGTCAGACAGCATTGGATAGGAGCTACGAAAAGAAAGATTACAATTATGATGATTACAAGAGCGGAAAAACCAGTTTTCATCGACCTAAAGTGAAATGATTCCTTTCTCTTAATCTTATAGGACAAATCAATACAAATTCATTTTCAGATTTTCCAACACTATTTCCAGCATCGGAATCAGGCGCGTACACAAGGGGGGGGGGGGGGGGGGTTAGGGGTTCAAACCCCCCCCCCCCCCCCCCCCCCCGAAACAAAAAATTATAACCCATGGGAAACATTGTGATATAAATTGTACATGTGTTGATTTATCACCATGTTGCAAACCCCGCCCCCCCCCCCCCCCCCCCCAGAAAATTTTCTCTGGCTACGCGCCTGATCGGAATTATCAAATAAATTTGAATTTCCAGTAACTAACAAGCACAATATGTTGGATCATTTTAAACAACGTTTTCCGTGTTTTGAAGCAAATTCTAAATAAAAACTTGATATTTTTAACACATCTCATGCTGTAATTCCGAAACCGGAAATCGAACCTGAATAAAATCTTGTTGCCATTTATGAAGCCATAAGACCTTTAGCTTGACCTAATCCCAAAGAAAGCGAAGTGAGTTCCTTTTTCGAGATTTTTTTAACTATCATTTCTGGTATTTCCGAAAGCAGAAACCGGTTTAGTTAAAACCGATTTGTTTAGCTAGTAAACGAAAAGAACAGTTGAAAGAGTTTTAGCACAGTTTCGTAGACTTTGTACGGTCTTTGTATCGTCACATTCAATGCCGTTTAATTTTTATACTCTCTGACTTATATTTCCGGAACCGAAAGTCGGATCTGAATAAAGTTTCACAGCAAGGTATGTGACCATAAGACCCTAAAATATTGTTCAAGTTTGGAAACAATCTGTTTAGCAGTGTGCACCAAAAAGCTAATCGGTGCATTTAACCGGACGTTTCGACTTACTAAGCTAAAAGATAGAATAATAAAATACCATAGAACAAATGTTATTTATGAAATACCGTGCGGGGTATGCAAATAAAAGTCATAAATTGAGCAAACAAGTCAATTTGCAAAAAACGCATGGAGCATAAGAATTATGTCAAATCCAAAAGTATAGGCTTTACTGGTTTAGTTCAACACAGTATAAATGAGGGTGATTTGATAAACAATCTGACACCTGTTTCGTATTGTTGATCGTATGGTCCATGCCAGAGCTAATAAAAGTCATTTTCATTGACTCAAAATAGACGAAAATGACGAGAAATTACCGTCACTCTCAGTCCATGTCCAGTCAATGACATAAGCGGGAGAGTAGTTTCAAAATTGTGTTTTTTCTTTCATTTACCCTTTCAGTCATTTGCAGTTTTCAGCGAAAATCCCATAGTATGCAATGTCGATATTCAACCGAAGCTGTGACAATCGAAAATGACAGAAAAGGGTTTCACAATAACTTTTACCTGTTGGTGCTCGAATTTGTAGTAGTTTTGGTTTCCAAAGAGGTTCTGAGATGTAATTACTTCGATTTGTCATATTTTAGTCACTATTTATAGCTAAGTGTCACAGATTTTCAATACATCGATGAAAGAATGAGAATCCTGAAGACGTTAGTTTGGTTTCGTCTTGTCAGAGGAAAGAGTGCTGTTGGCAATTATTCTCTCTCATTTTTTCAATGAGAAACGAAAATGCTTCGTCGCTCTTCGTTTTTTCTGGTGTCGGTCATTTACGAATGAGACAGTAAAATATTGAAAATGAGGCTGTTGGATTGGATTCTTTCATTGAGAATGCGTGACAATTTTAAGATCTGGTCCATGCAATCAATACTGCATGAAAATTTACGCGGTACTTCAAAAAATGTCTACAAATATCATGGTACATGAGTCCGAGGATAAACAACAATCGACTGTATGAGTGTTTCAAGACGAGCCAATTCCAGGAAAACTTATTTCTTCAAACCATTCGCCACCGCTTCATCAGAATAACCTAGAATCATCAGCTCTGAGAGGTGCATATCCATTTGTTAGCCAAAAGTTTTCGTAAAAATGAGGTAAACGAACCGTTGAAAAATAATCATTCCCTATCACGAAAATACGAGCTCTCACACATCAACACGTCAATCGAATAACTTTTTGAGTATTCAGATAAGAATATTAACTTTCAAAATTTTGGCTGAATTATTATTCCATTTCTGTTCTCGAAGGTTTTTTGTTTGGTTCTTGAACACAAGATGATTAAAACAAATTACTCTCAAAAGTTTTTAGCTATCGTACTCCAAACTTTAAGCTAATTTGTGCACTCGAAAACATCTAAATGGAATTGACAAAATAATTCTCATTTATCATACATTTTATATTCAGTCAGGGCCGTACCCAGGATTTCATTTCGGGAGGGGCCCAAAGATTAGAAAAAAATGTTAATGAAGATTGCTTATGTACCTAATTCTCGGTGTGTCTTTTACGGCTGTTTTTAACATACACTTTAAACTTTTCCACTGGAGCTGATGTTGGGCCGTATGAATAAAATGTAGTAAAGTCTGTTGTTTGTAGTATTTTCTCAAAAACAAAGTCCGCAGAGTATAACGCGGTTTGGTATGAATAAAAAACAAGTTCGAACATGTAGTTAATGCTACTTCCGAATTTAAGCATTTACTGCATACCGTATCGACACAGAGCCGGAAAAGCTGACATAAGCATGCACAAAGCAAGAAACGTACTTACATCTGTAAAACTGCCACTTTTTTAATTTCTGTACTTCACTTTATCAGCAAACACACGAGCAACCTCTAGAGCTGCCTACCGAAAACTTGTAATAAATACTACAGTTTGTAGCATGTTTTGACAGGAACGTGATCCACACGTAGCATTTACTACCGAAATTCAAGCATGCTACGTTTTATTCATATGGCCCATTGTATTACATTTTATTACGTTTACTGTCTTGTTATTTCTATAACACATTCTAAATAATTAAATGTTTTTGGTTTCGGGAAGGGCCAGGGCCCCTTGGGCCCCCCCTCTGGGTACGTGACTGTATTCAGTCGTTCATATACAAAACCGGTAGGTTTTTTCATTTTTCTGCATACAATTCTCAAATTAATTTCTGTCGAACTCTGATCGTTTGAAACCAGATCTCCTAATAATCGTCTACCAAAAATGCGGCACCCAATTAGTCGTTCGATGAGAACTATGCTTGGCCTGTTTGCGATTTGGATGAACTCCAACAGAGACTGAAATAGATAACAACACTTCACTGATCAAAATTCCGTTCCAAATTCTCAACGCAATTCTATGGTTAGATCTATCCAAATCCATTTTAACTCTATCGCATGTAAATTTCAACTCATCGAAGAAAGGCATTTGCTACAACGACCTTTACCTCATACCGCTAACCGCACCTTTCAAGAGTGCGAGTCCCCTAAAAGCGACATTCAACGCACCTGTTACTATTCAACAGGTCAACCAAACACTAAACAGTTTGCTTTGTTAGGTGGGACCCCCGCCAAGATTTCTATTCACTCTTTATGAACCTTCATCGCCATCCAATCCTCAGGCAATCTGGATAACGAATCCGTCGCCGCGAAAGTTCCGCACACTTTTCAATAAAAAAAAGAAATATTTCGATGGCCTGAATTCCACTCCTTTATTTCCAAAATAATGGCATCGGTGACTGAGTCCGGTTGAGGTCCAAGTTTGGACACAGATTTCTTCGAGCTTCGTTCACTTCGCGTTGCTTTCTGCTATTGCCGCGAGTTTCGCCGAAAGGTTCGGCATCGAAACTTGAAAATCAACTTGTTTCGCTCTCTTTCTACCGCACCGTGGTTTCACCTTACCACCTTGGGCTACAGTCAAGTTGTACACGTCTAGCGTAAGGCCATCACGCTAAGGAGTCAAGTGCTAGGAAGCACGAGGAAATTGAATTCCAATCACAATCAGCTATTTTTTGTTTTACTGCTTCAAAGTGCATTGATGTTGGAACGTGTCGTTAGACCTCGCAGTGATCTCTCTCACTCTATCTCGCTTTTCGTCTCTATCTTGTTAGGGATATCTCGAAGTACGCCGTCGAATTAGTCGTTCGCATGTTCACGCATTCAACGAACGATGCTCGCGCGTTCGCGTAGTACCCAGACAAATTTACAAATTCAAATCGGCTAAATTCCTCGAATGCCGATATACAACTGGGGTGAATGAAACCACGGCCAGTAGAAATAATTCAACTTGTTGATATTTGATCCCCGTGACTATCGGGCGAGGGATGATTTTTATTTACATGAATGAAAAGCGAATATTTTTTTTTGCTCTCAAAGTTTATTTAGCATATTGACAAATTCCACGAAATTTAGTTTTGATGTCACGTTCGAGTTTTTTTTCCCTAAAATTACTATTTATTCAACAAGTTATGTTTGCAGTTCACAAAAATAGGAGAAAATTTTTGGATATTAGCTGACCCCATACAAATACCAAAGTAGAAAGTCCTTCAGGACAACGTGCATTCAAATCTCGACACAATGAATTTAAGGAAATCATACCATATCATAAAAATATCAACATACTGGTGAATGCCAAATCTGGTAGCGTTTTTAGGGGGGCGGCAAACCACCCCTTGGGACCTTTTGCCGTTTTTTTTTTTGCTTGCCAAATCGATCCCTGCTGAGATGGAGTTGAGCGTGTTTTTTTTCCTAACTAAACAAACAATGAGGGCGGCAAATCTTATTTTGCCCTGGGCGCAAATTTTCTTAGGTACGCCACTGGATGTGGTGTGTCTATTTTGCAATATAAGTTTCCAAAATTTTTGACAAATCCCCTCATTCTTTCCATGTGTGACTAAATGTTTAACAGGAAATGAGCCCAGATATGTTCTCTACAATATTTACAATGTAATACAGCGTTCGGTTGGGCATAATCGAATAACAGCGTAGAAAACAGAGATTGTCATTCGAAGCTAATCGTAGTTAGAGTGTCAAGCCCTAAATAAGATTGTTCAATATTACGTTCACAGTACGGAGCTAAAATATGTTATAATTATGTCATCAAGTCAATCGTAAAATATGGTTTAACGCCACAATGTGTATTATTCTAGTGAAATATATATGTAATATTGGGGAAATAATGAAACCAATCACTTTATCTTCACATGAAGTCACGATCAAGGATGCCAGGTCATTTTTTCAAAAATCTGTGATCAAGCCAAAAACCTGTCTGTGAAAATCTGTGCCCGTTTTCCGTACCATAATAGCAGATCAAAATCAATTTGGTGAGCAAAAAAAAAATCTCACTACCAACGCTCTCTGTACCATTTTCCTCAACCGCTTTGTACTTTTTGGTCCTAAAATGTGCTCGATTTCAAAAATCTGTGATTTTTTTTCAGAATCTGTGAAAATCTGTGATCATTTTCAGAAATCTGTGAAAATCTGTGTCATTTTTAAAATCTGTGCAGAAAATTGAAAATCTTTGATACACAGATTAATCTGTGAACTTGGCATCCCTGGTCACGATGATTGTTCATAATTTTATGATCAAGAGGATTTAAATCATGAACAATAAGTCTTCTTCCTTGAAAATAATCATGATCAGAAATAGTGTTGGGAAAATCAGAAAAATTAACAGAAAAAGTTCATTTCATTATGACTCGTGAAAAAATCAGTTCAAAAGATTTTCTAGAAAAACTCAGTGACTGAAAAAATTACTTCCTAGAATTTTCATTCACGAAACAAGCATACACAAAATTTTGAACCTCGAAGATTACAATTCATTTTCTGTGTCAGCGAAATTTGATGACGAATTTTTACCCCAAAAAAATTTAATTAAAGAGATAATCGAAAGAAAGAAAGAAACGAAATGATTCGTGTTAGATTTAATTATTATGTTTTCATCAATAAACAATCTTTACTGAATAGATTCGCAAATGAATCGCAGCTGAGTATTAAACCTAAACTGCGATATTTGCTATGCACGTAGGGTGGTCAATATATACAACTGTTTAGATTATACCCAATAAAACGAAATTTACCATGAATTTGATTTATAGAAGTAACAGGAGCGCAGTATTATGCATGTCTCGAAAACCTAACCCTAACCTAACTACAGTCTTACTTTACTTCTGAAGAAATTATTACTCCTAAATATAAGAGTTATGGGCCAAAGTCTCAATATTGGGAGAAGAACATATTTACTGCACAGTTCGAAAAAATCTAGTAATTTTACATCTTATAACATGCACATAAATGGAGCGTCGTATTTCACTCAAATTTATATTCAAGAACATGTAAAATTGTGTGATTTGAAAATCACATGGCTTGAAATCGAATGAAATAAAAAACAAAAGATCGATAGCAACAGCGCGCGACTTGAACCAAGAAACATTTGCTCGCAAAGCACAGCAGTAATCGACTGTGCCATAGAAGCACATATTGGCTCGATTGATTATTGATGCATATAAATCCACATAGCGACTAATGGTAGCCGAATGCAAATTACACTCGGTGCCTGTAAAGTTATTTGAGAATGGAATATTTAGTCTTTCGACAAGTTAAATTGTTAAGAATTGTGTCGGTTGTAGAATTACATCACCAGCACTCAGGAAAAAATTATGAATTATTTTTTCCTGAGTGCTGTGTCTACTTCCCACCCGAAAATGCGAACAAATTCTCTTTTGAATTATTCTTTCAATCTTTAGACACAATTATTTCGAATATGGAACCTGAAGTAAAGCTTCATATTCGACTTCAATCAACGTAATGCGGACTTCATTTCTGACATTGAAAATGAATCAATCTTACTTCCAAACGTAGGAGAAAACGAAACATTGCACTACTTTTTCGACAAAATTTCTAATGTTGGCCTACATCAAGTAAACTCCGTAAAAAATCAACAAAACGCACATTTAGACCTTTTTTTCATAAATTGCACAGAAGACTTTTGTGTGAATGCATCAAACCTGCCGTTATGGAAAAATGAAGCATTTCACATCGCAATTGAGTATTCATTATTTACACACAATGCATCCCTTCCCTACGACTTGGAATATGAGGAAGTGCCGGAATACAATAAAATTGACTTTGAAGAAGTCAAGTGTAGACTAAGTATAATAAATTGGCGGAACATACTGAGTACAGAAGGAAATGTCGAAGTAAACAAATTCTATCACATTATAAACAAAATATTAGCCGAATTATGTCTATGAAAAGAAGAAGAAAAAATCATAACGACAAATTACCTGTATGGTTCAATTCACAACTAAAACATTTGAAAAATAGGAAACAAAAAGCACACAAAACTTACAAACAAGAAAAAAGTGATGCTCATCTTCAAAATTACTTAAATCTATGCAATCAACTCAAAATAGCCATTAACACAGCACACGAAGAATACAACCGCAAAATTGAAAACGAAATAAAGACTTGTCCTAAGAACTTTTTTAACTACACAAAAACTAAACTAAAAAGCAACAATTTTCCTTCTCAAATTACTCGACGAACATGTAGGGAAAAATAGTACAGAAATCTGCAATCAATTTGCGATTTTTTTCAAGAAGTATATACATCTTATTCAGAAACTGACCGTGACCGTGAATACTTCTCTTTCATACCTGCATTTTCCAACTCCATCTCTGTAAATTATCTATCAGAACATGACATTTCGACAGCACTAAAAAACTTAGACGCCTCAAAAGGGCCTGGACCTGACAGTATACCACCAATATTTTTAAAAAATCTTGCTGAAGAACTTACACTACCACTACAACTACTTTTTAACTTATCACTTAATAAATGTACTTTTCCCAAAGCATGGAAATCTTCCTTTCTTGTACCCATATTTAAATCTGGTGCAAAATCTAACATTCGGAACTACCGTGGAATAGCCATTATCTCATGCATTCCAAAATTATTTGAAAAAATTGTAAACGAAAAACTTTTTCATCAACTTAAAAAAATAATAACAAACAAACAACATGGCTTTTTTAAAGGCCGCTCAACTACAACAAATCTCTTAGAATTTATAACATTCACTCTGAATGCAATGGACGCCGGCAACTACGTAGAAACTCTTTAGACTTTGACCGTATTGATATACCATTACTTCTACTCAAACTACAAAAATATGACATAAAACATACTCTTCTGGAATGTCTCAAATCATATTTAACGAATCGTGTACAGGTAGTCCGCTTCCAAAATATTATGTCTGAACCAATTAATGTAACTTCTGGCGTACCTCAGGGTTCTCACTTAGGGCCTTTCCTTTTCATTTTACATATAAACGACATTTCCTTCATACTCTAAAATCTGAAAGTGCTTATATATGCAGACGACATGAAACTCTTCATGGAAATAAAAAATATCAACGACGCTGTAGTATTTCAGAACGAAATCAATCTATTCCACATTTGGTGCTGCAAAAGTCTACTCAAACTCAATGTCATAACTTGCTTCAGTCATAACTTTCAGGACGCATACACAATAAAATTATTATACACTACATATGTTAGACCTATTTTGGAATATTGCAGCCTAGTATGGAATCCATACAATATTTTTCACGAAGAACGCATTGAATCTATTCAAAAACAATTTCTTTTATATGCACTTCGTACATTAAACTGGACAGCATTTCCTCTACCATCATATGAAGCACGCTGCATGCTCATAATATTCAAACACTTAAAGAACACCGCGACCTTGCAATGCTGTATTTTATCAGCGATATTATTTTTCAACGCATTCAATCACCTTCTTTATTATCGCAACTAAATTTTTATACACCTAGCCGTCAATTACGAACCAGGGAATTATTTTTAGAAAGAAACACTAGAACAAATTATGCAAAATATAGCCCAATCAATCGAATAATGCGCCACTACAATCAATATTGCGAACATCTTGACCTTGATATGTCCAAAAATGAAATTACGGCTTAGTCGTAAACATTGTAAACCATTTATATGTAGTCTACATTTGCTTGACGAAATAAATAAATAAAGTTGCTATCCACAAATTGCTAGAAATACGGCAAAAAAATGTTTGGAAACTGACGATAAAATAACTATATGGGTATTTAATGTACAAAAACCGAAATGGAATTAAGGGTATTTTGTTTCAAGAAAAATGCGGATATTTGACATCACTGGGAGTACGATGCGGTGTCTAAGTGCTGTTTTAAAAAAGTATATTTTCAATGTGTTGTTTGATAAGTATAGTTAAAAATTTGGTCGAAACAGTTAGTGAGAGTGTTATTTATTGACTAATGTTGATTCGCAAAACTAAAAATGCTCAAGCGGCGGAAACTGAGAATTTACAGCCCCAAAATTCAACGATATTATTCGATCGAAGCGCCGTCTGCATATCATTGTCGGTATTATCAGATTTCTATGGAATGTGTGAAAATCTATAGGTCAATTGTGTTATTCAAGCTGAAAATCTAAAATTGGTCTGCAGCAAACCCATTCGCGAGTGTTTATTTTATTTTATTTTTTCAGTAGTCGTGTTTCATCTCGCGTTGTTAACAGTGATGCGAATAGGAGAAAAAGGATACTGGTAAGATCGTTCTCTAAAGACTTTTATATTTTTCTTACTTATAATGCCTCATTATGTTTCTCCTGAGTATCGAAAATCAGCTTTTGTTGAGATCATACTTTTTACCAAAACATAGCCGGATCTCTTTTCCTCTCTACTAACACACCATTTTATCCCGTGATGCTCGTGGAGATACAGTGGTACCCGCGGTCTCTATAAACAACGAGTATCGGACTAACATTCCTTCCTTTCCCTCAGTAGCACAGCCTTTGGTCGTAACCGGCGTCGTTACTGATCATTTAATTAAAAGTTAGGAGTGAGTCTGTATGTACAGTTAAAATGATTTGCTTCTCCCAAGCTTCATTTTCTTGGTTCATTGTATATTTTCACTCATTCAATCAATCTCGAAGTGCAACCACTTCTACTTCAGCTCAAAAAATACAGAGATTTGACAGTATTACGTGAAGTGACTCTCATCAGAACAGGCTATCTTCAAAAGCTAGCCTAGAAAAATTCATAGCGAAACATTTTTAACAACCATAGTTTATTAAATTTCAAAACAACAAAATCACTCATTCCTGTTCCAATGTGTGATAAGATCTTATAGTACAATAGATCCCTTCGAAAAACATAAAAAATAATGTTCATTGCTCGCGTTTCAAACATCGAATTTACTCGTATTATATAAAACCTTGTAGATTTGATTTCCATCTAAGACATCGTATCGATTATGATGTAAAAAAATGTTATTGGGACGAACAATGTAACATTCGCAAGGGTCGATTGTCCGATATGCCTGTTTCACAAGTTTTGCTTAGAACATTGTTTTAGCTTTGTTACATAAATACGTTCATTTCATAGGCAATATACATAAGTTTTTTTTTGACGTGGGAACCACAACACATAGGGGCTGTCCATAAAAGACGTCACGCTTTTTTTGACGATTTTCGACTCCCCATCCCCCCTTTGTCACAATTTGCACAGAAGCAAAGACCCCCCAACCCCTCTATGTCACATGTCACGAATTCAAAATAATTAAAATTCATCTCAATACCAATATGTATGACAAACCATACAAATATGAGAGAAAAATCAATTTATTACATGCTGTCATTAGATTAAAACCTGTTTTCATCCACCTAGTGGTGTAATGATGCCTTTCTCATATCAATCATACTATCATATATAATACTGTGGTATTCTTCAAAATCATTTTCTTCGATTCTTAAAGGAATAACCGAAATCGGTTTGTTTGACTGTCTACTGATAAAAACTATCAATTGGAAAACATTTGATGTCGATTTAGAAAAAATTTTAAGGTTTTCCCCATTTTCAGTGATGGTATACATTTTTTAACCCACTTTACCCCATATTTACGGATCCGGAAGTCGGATCCGCATGAAATTCAGGAATTACGTATGGGACCACAGGACCTTTCATTTGAACCTAAGTTTGTGAAAATCGGTCGCGCCATTCTTGAGAAAAGTGAGAACACATATTTTCTGTTCTTTGCACATTTTACCCCATAACTCCCGAACCGGAAATCGGATCCAAATAATATTCAGGAATTTTTTATGGGACCTCAAGACCTTTCATTTGAATCTAAGTTTGTAAAAATCGGTTCAGCCATCTCTGAGAAAAGTTAGTGCACTTATTTTCACAATTTTTTGCACATTTTACCCCATAATTCCGGAACCGGAAGTCGGATCCAAATCATATTCAGGAATTTTGTATGGGACCACAAGACCTTTCATTTGAATCTAAGTTTGTGAAAATCGGTTCAGCCATCTCCGAGAAACGTTAGTGCAAAAAACGTTACATACACACATACGCACACACACACACACACACACACACACACACACACACACACACACACACACACACACACACACACACACACACACACACACACACACACACACACACACACACACACACACACACACACACACACACACACACACACACACACACACACACACACACACACACACACAGACATTTTGCGTACTCGACGAACTGAGTCGAATGGTATATGACACTCGGCCCTCCGGGCCTCGGTTCAAAAGTCGGTTTTCACAGTGATTGCATAACCTTTCTATATGAGAAAGGCAAAAATATCCCTAAAACTACAAAATCATCGGAATTATTTTATTAATATCAATTATATAAATTAACAAAAGTATTTGGTTGGAATTGATGAAACATTTAAATCATCTGTTTTATTCCTCCAAGGGGTACACAGATATATTACTGTTTTAGGTAAAGAATAATATTTCCTTAGTGTAGCATACAGGGCTGAGAAAATAAAGACCAAAACCTCATCAAAACGAGATCACTACCGGAGAATCTTTTCATGATCAGTTGATCAGTGAATTTTAAATCACATCGATCAATATCGGTACTGATTTTCCGTCACACAATGGGTAGTGATTTTAAGCTAAAATGATTCTTGACTTATGTAAGTTCAATCATTGGATGATTCGATAAGCTTTGATGTTGGTGGAGGAAAATCACATATGATCAAGATAAGACATGACATGATCTACGTCTGAAATCGTTGATCTCCCGCCCTTTTTCAAATGGAGTACAATTTAATAAACTGCATCAGAATCAGATAAGAGAAATTCTTATGATATACTATTATGAATGCTAGAAAATCAAATTACTGAAAAAATTGTCAGTGCATAACTTAAGTTAAACCGTTTGAAGGCATCTTTTTCTTTTTTACTTATATTAGGCAGAATTTATTAATTTCGCTAATTTACTCGCTCCTCCGTGCACTTTTGCTGATCACAACAGAAATGATTTCATGCATCACTCATTTCCGAATTTACAAGAAGAAGCTTCTACATCAACAAATACACGTTTTCCTATAGAATGTAAACGTTTATTGTGGAGATTTTTTCAGGAAATAGGGCAAAGCAGTAATATAATTAGGTATTTCAAAAATGCGCTCATTGAAAATATTGGACGTCACATTCCAAAAACCTCTACCCCTCCCCCCTGTCACAAAAGGTCACGTTTTATAAAACACCCCCCTACCCCTTGCGGCGTGACGTCTTTTATGGACAGCCCCATAGTACTTTAAACCTAATACATTTCGAATATCATATTTATTTTAGCATTGTTTGGCAAAAAGTAAATAAAACGCTTTTAGTATTACACTCCTTCTGTGTAATTTAACATATCAATCAGATCTCACAATCGATTTTTGACGTAAAGAACCATTGCAACATTCAACATTCAGATTTTATCAGATGTTGCAATAATTATCCTGTCCGCTGAGTATTCCGTTCAAAAAGGCGCAACAACAAACAGCTGTCAAAAGCCGCCGTTTTGTTCATCTTGGCAACAATTATATCGCTGATAAAGCAACAATACAAGCACCGAGGGGGCGGTCGGTAGTACAATAACTGCGTCGGAAAAGAGAGAAACAACCCCGATACCGACAGTTTCCGATATGGGTGCGATTTCTACTTCTGGCTATCGGATATATGTTCATATCGCAGTGTGGGTAGATACGGAAGGGAACCGAACATTATGATCGTTGCACGTGCAGTCACCCAGCGGGAGGGGAATTCAGCGACGTTTCGCACCAGTGAGTGTATGCACAGTTTTTAGTTATAATTGATTATTTGTTGGTGAGAAGGGTGCGGCATGGGAGACACCACTTGACACATATTTGAAGATCCGAAGGGGGAGCAAGAAAAGGGTATGGAATCTGTAATTGAGATGACAGAATCTGTCGTGTAATAAAAACGCCCTAATAGCTCGTTCTCCGGTGGGGTGAGCTTCGCAGGGGTGGTTGTTTGGAATCCTACAGAGCGTTAGGCGAGAATGTGGTAGGAATTTGTGCGGAGATTTTTGATTCACCCTGTGGGACATACCTTTCAACACTTATTTGTACTTGTGGAGCGGAGTTGATTCGAACAATGTCTTGGTGTGGTTGAAACAAACTATTGTTTCATTTGTTTCATAGCGCAATTATTACAATGACTGATCAACGACTACATATACTATGTAAATAGTTAGATAGAAAAACGGTTTTATTTATAACAGTGATTACACAATCAGATGTGTAGAGTACTAAACAAATGTCTCTTCTGCGTAGGACACGAAAACAATTAAGCTCGCTTCAGTTCGCGTGCCACTGAAGATTACTTCTTCACGCGGAAGGAAGTTAATCAAGGTCCAAGAGATGTTTGATATAAAATACCAGGAATGTATGAGAATAATGAATGGCTACGATGACACGATAGTCGCATAGAGTGGCTATTTGTACTAATAATACTGCGCTGTAATGCCCCACGAAAGAGATTGTATCCCAATAATGTTACATCCACCGTATCTCGGTATCGCTTCGGGTAGTTCCTCCGTTTGCAAGTTGCCAGGAAGAAAATAATAAAATAATGAGGTTTCTTTAGTTTATCATGTCTGTTACGTATATATGCGTTATCGTAGTGCGGCCAGCGAACCGCCAGTCAGTAGCAGGCCGGTAGTAGTTGGAATGCAATATGCAGTTTGAACCACGCCCAGTTGGCTGGTGAGCCATTTGGCATGCTGTGAAGAGAATGCATTCATAGATAATTTCAAAGCACTGCAAAAAGCATAGGATGCAATTGCTCTAGATATGTAGCGGTACACGACCACCATGGCCAACTGGCTCCGGAAAGCAGGTTGATCTTCATTGCACGGTGGTTTTTTAGAGCAACTTCTGTCTTCGAATAAAACAAGGTGAAATTCTACCGCAGGGAAGTGCGCTTCAAGAAAAGTGGTTTCATAGTCCTTCTAAATGGAGCCGCATACATGTTGTCCTATTGAAAATACTTTCAAATAGTTTCGTGGCTTGCAGAACCTGTTCCACAATAACGACAATTAAATAAACTCCCCTTTGATAATGTGGATGAAAGCAACATGAAAATATGTTCTCATTCGTAAATGATTTTATATGTGTACTTCTTCATACATGAACATCATTTCGTTTTAATTGCACAGCTCAAATTCAAATTGCATACCCTAATTATTCGTGAAACATATATCAGAGGTATTCACTTTAATTATGTTTACGAACTATAATTGAAAGTTTAGGTTCAATTTCTATTTATGAAATATAGGAAATACAGATTCAATTTCTGTTTGTTTATTCCAATTAGATAAAAAAAAGAGCTACAATCTATTCCATTTTGAATTTGGCCACACAAAATTAATAGTGTCTGCATGAGTAGATTATATTGAAAATCTCTAATGGATACCATTTTGTAAAACTTATGTTATGCTCGAAGATTTAACTTTTTCCAACTAGCGCATCTGTTATTTGAGAGCATCATCTCATAGTCATGATCTTAGAAACAAGTTATTTATTTTTTCTTTGTAGAAACTTGCAGCCGAAGGATGTTTTTTAATCAATCGAAGCCGACCAGAATTTCGCATGATCTCATTGTGAATCTCCTATAAATATGATCATCTACAGCTTGGTAGTTTATTTAGCTCAGTATGAAACGTTATTTTATGGCTCGGTATCGGTATGACAAAAGCAAAGTCCTGGCATTACATTCCTTTTGTGGAATTTGTCCTTTCTGTTTCAACAGACTTCGCAGCCGATTCCTAGTGTACAGAATCATTGCATGGCTAGTACTATGGATCCTACTGACACTATGAATCCTTCCAGGTCGGGGCTCGAACATACGACAACTGGCTTGTAAGACCAGCGCCCTATGCATTGAACCACCAACCCGGGCCGATGATTGTGACAATTGACCTTGTAATAAAAATATGTTTTGAGGCTTGGATTCCACTCGGTAATAGCTATCAAACAAACCATAGAATATTAAAATCCGTCAGTTTTGAACGAAGATATCGAAAGTTTTAGGTAAACGACTTTTTTCCAATCCCAGTAGTAAAAGTTTTGAGCGCTGTATGATAAGACGGAAGAATTTCATCTTTATATTGATTTAAACTGTTTATAGTAGTAATTGCTGGCAAAACATAACTTCTCACACCCATGTGTCATTCGAATCAGTCCGTCAAGTTTGTGACAAACCGAGGAGCTGAATCGTTTCCCCAAAAAAGGCCAAATCATCCGGGACGATCCGGGACGTTTTTTATCCTCATCGGCGATGACTAAGCTGCCGGCGTGTGCATGTATTGGAATCCCGGATCCGGCATAAAATCCATTTGGTTGCCGCCGATATTCCTCTCCGAGTTTTTCGTTCCGTCGGCACCGGGAAAAACTCGGCGAGGAAGTCCCGTCCCGGGATAATGCGAATAGACTTTGCACACGTAGTAAAAGAACGTTAATTTTTCGACCTTTACAAATTTGATATAAAGAAAACCATGATTTAATCCACCTAATGGATTGGCAATCAACTAATGAATCCTTCAAAACTTATCAATTTTGAGTTCTGTTTTCAAGATTGTGGCGCTTTTTTGCATTGTAATGTCGGTGTGAAATTTTAAATGCACACCAGCTTGCAGCCGGAAGTCAGAAGCAGATGAAATTGAATGTTATATATGGGATTATATGGGATCATAATGCCTTCCACCTGATTCTAAGTTCACCAAAATCGGTTTAACAATCTCTACGATATCGAAATGTGTTCCAGTTTAGTGTTTGTGACCACTATTTCTGATACTTATAGAATTAGAAACCGGAAATTGGTATAGCCTAAATGCATTACAAGTACTATTGTCGATAATGGTGCTGTGATGTTGGGTACTACAGCTGGTGTGCATTTGCTAGGCGAATCCGTAAACTAAGAGAAATTTGAGTTCAATTTCATGGAAATTGCTGCTTTTTGCATAGCTACCTCCCAAAATACGCAAGATCTTTCAAGAGGCTCTGAGGAAATAGAGTGCATTACTCTCTTTATCTCATTTGAACATATTACCTTATAACTCCGAAACTGGATGTTGAATCGGAATAAAATTTAATAGCAAGCTATGCTCTTTCATTTAAATCAGTTTAGCCATCTCGGAGAGATAACAAAATCTTTAATCTATGATTGTGTAAATCGGTATAGCCATCTCTGAGATAATTTAGTGTACTCTGAGGTCTTTTTTATGCGAGTTTACGTACCGCATAACTCTGAAAATTCGCATAAAAAACCCGCATAACTCTGAAACTTCGCATAAAAAAACCGCATAAAAAAGACCTTACTCTACCATTTTTTTAACATGCGCACACACAAAGACATTTGTCTATCTCGGTGAACTGAACCATATGGTATATGGTACTCTGTCGGTATCCACAATCATTGCATAGCCTTGCTATATGAAAAAGGCAAAAAGAAATGCATTGAATATTTTAAATATTATTTATTCAATACATATTGGATTAAAATTTAGAAAGTCTTTTACGTATTTAGCACCGTCACTTTAAATGACAGCTTAAAATTTTGAACAATGCAATTTCGAAGCCGGAAATCGGACCCGGATAAAATTCAGTAGCAAACTATGAGACCCTTTGCGACTTTTCATTGGAGTCAAATTGTGTAAAAGTTGGTCCTGCCATCTCTGTGAAACGATTTAATGCTTTTGAATGCCATTTCCAGTACTTTCGAAACTGGAAACTGTGGTCGGTATACCAAAAATCAAATTATTTGGCCTGCACAATAGAAAAATTGTATTGCTTGTTCGAAGAACCGGAAGACGTACCTTGATAAAATTTTTAATTGTGTTTTATGAGACTGTAAGATCTTTCGTTTGATTTCATTTTCTTTTTCAATTCACAAATTTTTCATTCAAATAAGATTACATTATTTCATCCTGTGAAAACTGAACGGAGGTCGAATCCAAAACATTCCATGGGCCATGAGAAAATCACCAGAATTCCGGGTAATTTTTACTAAAATTCCTCTTCGGCTAACGTAAACTTTAATCCTAAGCCCATACATTCCCTAATTTTGATAATGTTCATTATCAAGTGAACCTTCAAACATCAATTAAAAAATCGGGCTATTTTTTGAGTATAATATAACATACAATTATTTTTTACATATCGTTGATAAAACAAATGGATTTGATTTCCATTTTGCAGTCATTTTCATGTGTTTTATCGCATCAAATTGACCTTTACAAAATAAACTCGTAGATGAATGTTATTAAGTGCAATTTCGTGAGGTCTTCGGTAAAATACTGGTTCGTTATTTGATATACACAGAACGAAAAAATCAAGTAAATTTGTATCTCAAAAGATGCTCATGAAAGAAACATCGAAGTTAACTTAAATTTACATGTCTATTTATGAAAAAGTGTATCATGTCATTAACTGTACAGTTAATTTAATGAGTTCGACATGCTACATGGTAATAAACGTAATGTTTGGATTTACGTCATGTGTAAATTTCATTTCTTTCGACAGTGTATGTTTAATTCCAATACTACACATATTAAAAATCATGTAAATTTACGTTTTCCGAAACCGACATATTCGATCGTCAAAATGACTAATTTGTACAGTTGATCAAACACATATTTGATGCATTCTGACTAGAGATGGGCAATTCGTTCGCGAACGGTTCAAAAGAACTAGTTCTTTTGAAAGAATGAACGAGCTATAGTTCTTTTTTCGAGAACGGCAGTTCCTCAGTTTAAATTCGAGGGATCCCTCTTTTTTTTGAGCTCGCTCAACCTTTTTTCAAGAACGGTACTAATAAGAAAGTTTCGTGACGAAACCTCAGTTCGTTTAAGCTTGCAAAAGTAAGTTCTCGTTTAGTCTTTGAACAAACAAGCCAACTATAAATAGAACGAACGAACGGCTCTGAAGAACTAGTTCTTTCAACAGAACTCTGCATCACTGAAAGGTTTTTTGAAATGAACTGTTTTGCCCATCTCTAATTCTGACATATTTTTAGGTGCTAAAACAAGTAAATTTACAAGCCTGCATGAACAACTGAGTATGTAGGACTCTTTTTTTCATCATACTTGTAACATTCAGTCATCTTCTAATGAAATTAAGTCTTATGGAGATTTGCGTCACTAATGTATTTCATAATTCTTTGCTGTGTATGCCAAATGTCGTGTTACTAGTACATGTATTAGCATCTTTTCTATAATACCAGCAATTTGGCAAAATAGCATCGTAAATTTAAAATTTTTGAGAAAATCTTAGTTTGATTGTTTTCTTTAGCAAGAGAACCATCATATGTTTTCTATACATGAATAAACTAACATCAAAAACATTTTTCGATAAACCAGCTGAGAATGAGATTTAGTATTTTCTAAAAGAGAAATTTCTTTTGAACTTTCATCATAATGTTTCCTGTTATCACATTTTCACGGAATAAGAATTTTTCAACTGCATTTAAAAACAAAATACATTGTTTCTGAACAACATTTTACTGATCGTCATAGAAAGATCCAAACAGTGAATACGATTTCAACTTGTTGGTTCAAATGACTAGTGTTTTCAGGATGGAAACCGATTACTCGACTTTTAATCAAGCGCTAAGAAGTAATACCACAAAAGAAGTAGTTCGAAAATTGTTCAATACCGTTGTTTTAGCGAAGCAAAAACTCGAAGCGAATGCTCCTAATTTCATCTTACTCTTGAAGTCAATCAATCGAACAGAGACAACAGATCTCACTCTAACGAATGATTTTCGTATATGAGATTATTAATGAAGCTTATATGAAGAGGCCCTATATCTATACAACTCAGTAAAAATCACATTAAAAATTAACCTTACTGCGAGACATTACCTGCCAAATTATTCCAAGTTTCTAGACCCGATCGATAAATCCCGAAATGCAAACAAAAACTTTGTTCTGCAGAGCCCTAGAATTCGCAAATCGTAAGCAACCACTTGACCTAGCTAAAATGCACGGGGCACGGAAACGCCGCTGCGGATCTGGCCGCCATTGATGCGTGACGTGTGCTGCCGGCTACCATGGCAACCAACCAACCAACCAACCAACCATGGTTGGAATCGAAAAGTTAAGCTCCTTCAGCTGGAAGTAATCGCAATCCGCTCGTCCGTCTGTGCTCGTAACTCAACAACAGGGTGATCCGGAATCTGAGAAGGATTCCTCCTCTAGCTAAAATGCCGAGAGTGCAGAGGAAAATCAATAATTTTCAGCACGCCTGGCTGCATCTCACTCGCGACTGCGCACTCCGGATGGTGCTCAGTGACATGGAACTAATCCAGGAAAATCGTCGCATCGTCATCTCCTGGGCAAGTTTTCCGTTTCTGTTATCGATTTTTCCTCCCGTTCGATGGTGTTACAAGTTTTTGTTACCCCGAAAGCTTAAGGGTTAAAATTCCCTATCAAACCGAGGATGATTATCTGTCATGTGTGAATCTCATTGAATCCTTGGATTGGACTCAACTTGGCCACCAACCAACCTGTGCATAATGCCCGTGAGTTTGCCAATCAGTAGGAACAAGGTCGAATATCCACCCCCGATTGGAAAAGTGGCCGAAAACAGTCGTCGAAAAGAATTCCAGACCGAGAAGGGAAATGAGATCTCGCTCATGCGAGAAATTCATTTCACCGTATCGCTCGACTAGGAATACAAATAGGTTTTGATTGGGCTGGATGTCTCGAAATGTACGTGTGCACGTAATAGATCTGCGATTATTTATTTTATTTTGTGCGTTTGCCAAACAGTCTAACGAGCAACGGAAGTGCTCATTGCAGGAAGCATTTAGAATAGGGACGCTATTTATTAACGACATGCACCTCCAAATTATGATTCATTATGAAAGTTCTTCCGGGTGGAATGTTCTGTAAAAGGGATTTATAATATGTGTACGGGTTTTTCAAGACAACAGATCTTCATACTTCTTTGAATACGATTTCATCGGTCATAGTTTTATTAAAGGAGAATATCAATAGGAACACGTTTTATTTGTTTTATTACCGATTGACAATGAGCAAAAATGTATACAAAATAACCAAATGTGACAACTAAAAATTCAATAATGAATGCCAAATAGTTACATTTACCGATGCATATTTTGAGAACCTACCATAAACTAAAAATTTAAAATGCCATCCGTACTTGGTTTAATGTTCTACTTAATCAAAAAGTGAAAATCTAGCTTTACTCTTAATCGCCTTATTTCCAAAAGAACTTCTTCACGAGTTTGGATGCTAGCCAGGAGAAGTGTATTGCAGAAAATAAGAAGGTATGAAAACATGAAAAGTAGTATACAATAGAACATAAATTTACGCGAATTTTATTTGCGCTTCTTTTTTGCCACAATCGCGTAAAAAAGTGTTTACATAGTAAAGGGAGTTTTTATTTATGCGTATACAAAACAATTCAACATGCTTTAGTATATTTAATATTATGAAATGTACATCACGGAATTGTTTGGTTTCATAGAATCTAGTTAAGTTCGTGGGTATCACGAAATTCATTGGAAAAAGGAAATCTGTATATTAACGCGTGACTGGTGACTTTTGCATGACTTATGAGTGCGGTATGTGCTTATAACATAGTACTCATATATCATATCATATAAATATAAGCAAATTGACATACTGTGATAATGTCTATGCAAGTCCTTGTCCACCTAAAACCTCTTTGTAATTATGCCTTACGGTCTACCAACGTAAATAGAAAAGAAATATAGATCTCAATCTTAAGGTATGTTTCTGGAATCCGTTAAGAATTTTCAAGTCGAAAATATTGTTTCCATTTGAGCCCTACTTTTCTATACAGTTTAGTTCCGCATAGACAATTCATTTCTGAAACGCAAAAATTATTTTGTTTTACACGTAATCGAAAGATCTCCATAATCACTGAATTCAGCACGAAATGAACTTTTAAAATCTCTAATTAGTTCGTCGTTACGATGCACAAAAATAAATATACCGAAAGAATCAGAAAATTTCACAAAATCATTCCGTAAAAACGAACACTTTCTAGCATAAATACGATTGCCGCCGAATTGAGTTGACTCAGTGTCATCTTGCTAACTGAGGTTTGTCCGAAACATGAAAGCGCGTTTACAAAGTCAAACCTTGGATCAAAATAAATTGCTGGTTTATACAATATACAAGCTATCCTATTTAACCCCGTGTCCAATCTAATCCCGGTCTTTCCTACATTCATTATAAGTTCATTCTTGTAAAACCTGATTAGTTTTCATGCTAATCAATCTGCATAAGATGCATAAGTTTTAAGACGAACATTTCTGTTGACTGTTAATACAAAAGATGAGGATGTTTTATGCCTATTGGAGAGCAAGTTTGACACAAACTAACTGAAATAGATCGAACATTAAACAATGGACGTATTCGGTACTATTTCATCGGCTGTATCAATATAGTTTGTTGTTCTCAGTAAACATAAACAGATATAAAAGGAAGTTATGAAATTTATTGACGGATAGATATTCTATGTATAGGTATTGTATTATTTATAAACTGAGAACGGAAAAGCTAGACTGGGCAAGCTCATACAGGCTTGATCAGAAGAAAGAATGGAATTCTTCTTTTTTCATCCTTTAGAGGGGGATAAAGTTTAAATTCGAGTCCCCAAATATTGCCGGGTAAAAAGTAAAGTAAATTTTGGAATGACATGATATTTGACTAATTTAGTTTTACAGTGTTGCTAATGATCAGTAAATTGATTGAAAATAATAAGGAATTTAGGTAAACTGAAGTAAAATTCATATCTGTAATCTACATGCCGATTCTAACACCGTCGTTAGCCCACTCTCGCTTACCACCCCACCCCCTCACCAACCCTTATATAACATTTACCTACCCACTTTTTTCTTCTCTTACCTTTTAAGCAAGAGCGCTATTACTGCCCTGCAATGTTTAGTGTCATCCACTAGTTATAGATAGGGTTATAGATTTAGTTTTAATTGTTAGTGTTAAGCCCAAATGTATCTGTTGGATCATTGTAATCTGTTGATACAAATGATGAGCAGGTTTCATGCCTGCTGCAGAGAGAGACAGATTGCCAAATTTCATCTCCATCGGGCTTTTCCCTGCTCCAAAAGAAATAAAGAAATAAAGAAATAAAGTTCAAAAGGCACCGATTCGCGATGAATGACAGAATACGGTAGAAAATTCTCGTGCACGGAAGCTTTACATCAAGATGTTGACAAATACGCATAGTCTCAGACTTCCGACAAATACGCATTGACGCAGACTTCTGACAGAATTAGTTTAATGTCCCAGAAGATGTCAAATTTTGCCAAGAATATATGATTTGGCAATCGACTTGTTCATGTGGAAAGCGGAGCTCTATGACTTCCGGTGAAGCTCTCAATGTGTGAGCATGTTGGTTCGCAATTTATTTATTTATTTATTTGAAAGCAGAGAAAAGCCCGATGGAGATGAAATGTAGCAATCTCTCTCTCCAGCAGGCATAAAACCTTCTCATCACTATCAACAGATTACAATGACCCAACAGATACATTTGGACTTAACACTAACAATTAGAACTAACAATCAAAACTAACAATTAAAACTAAATCTATAATCCTATAACTAGTTGATGACACCAAGCACTACATGGCAGTAATAGTGCTTTTTCTTAAAAGGTGAGAGAGAAGAAAAAAGTGGGTAGGCGAATGAAGTGCCAGGGTTGGTGGAGGAGGTGGTAAAGAAGCGTGGACTAACGACGATGTTAGAATCGACATGTAGATCTAATTAGTGATCGAAGAAAGCATGGTGGAAGACAGAGAAAAAGAGGAGGGGACGACCGGGTTAATTTCTGCGAGCAAATCTAGTTAGTGTTCAATGAAGATGGTGGAGAGACGAAGTGAGGGTTGAACGAAAAGATAATATTGTCGGTTACAAAACAAATACTGATCGTAAGGCTAATCTGACAAGTGATTACGAAACAATCGTTTGATCATATTTCGAGATAAATGAAAGTCGAAAACTTTGGAACAGTTGTTGAAAGCTCGACACATACTGGAGAATGGTTCATTGTACCCATAATTTGTTCTTGCAATAGGTAATCTGAGAAAGGGGTGGGAACGTAGATTACGCCGAAGAATGTCTAGATTAATCAACTGCAAAAGCTCGGGATAGTCGATATGTGATTGAAGTAAATCAGCAACGAAAGTTGCCTTGGAGATATTTCGACGAACAAATAACCGATCCAAGTCAATAAGCTTACAGCGATCTATGTAACTAGGAAGATTAGCAGGATCTCTCCTAGGTAGGTTACGTAGGGCAAATCTAACGAATTTATGCAGAATGGCTTCAATCCGCTCTATGTCGATTTGATAATGAGGTGACCAGACAACAGCTGAATATTCAAGTGTCGAGCGGACTAAAGAACAATATAATGCTTTTAGACAATGTACATTTACAAAGCTCTTGGTGATGCGGAAAACGAAACCTAAAAGCTTGGATGCCTTAGAAATCACATAGTCGATATGACTTTTGAAATCTAGCTTGATATCAAGAATGATACCTAGATCTTTATAGATAGACTCACGTTTTAGTATATTCTGCGAAATGTTATAGTCGTACCTAATAACCGAGTGTTTGCGAGTAAACGACATAACGGAACATTTCGAGGCATTTAAAACCATTTTATTGCTAATACACCAGTTCACGAATATATCAAGCTGATATATTGGATAATAAAGATTGGATAATAAAGTTTAAAATCATCTGCGAAAGATAGTTTGTGGCATTTCAGTATAAAATTTAGATCGTTGAGGTAGAGCAAGAATAAAAATTTTCCCAAATGACTGCCTTAAAGGACTCCAGAGCAGACTGCGAAAGGTGTTGTAATGCAGTCTCCAATTTTTACTGACATTTCACGACCAATTAGATAAGACTGTAGCCATTTAAGTAGTGATCCGCCGAATCCAAGCCTATTGAGTTTTGCAACTGTTATTTGATGTTTTATTTTGTCGAAAGCAGCGGAGAAAGACATCGCAGACATCGAATAATGAAGGATGTGTAAGATAATAAGTTCGTTGAGGTTGATCGATTTGGCATAAAACCGTGTTGACTTTCAGAGATGTAGTTGTTGCAGTTATGCGTATAGAATTCGAGAACAATAATTTCAAGTAATTTGGATTCAATTGTGCGACGAAATGTTGAGTATTCCTTGTTCGAAGAAGAACGATTTTTCTCGTCGAGTCAATGTAAAAGAAATTACAATAATAATAAAATAATAAAACAATCGGAAATAACACTACAATCGAAAATATAACTTAACAATGAACGGGCAAGATGGGCCATCACTGGCCTTAGCCTGTCACATTAGTGACACAGCAAATAAAAAAAAGCGGAACACTCCATCTGTGTCAGCTGGTACGATCAATAGGCACGTATACATACAGAATCGTCTCCAAAAGCGTCTACTTCCACAGGGCACACAGTGATCCTACGATTTTCTGGTCGGATTTAGCCTCGTGTCATGACTCGAAAGGTGTTTTGGAGTGGTATAAAGCTAATAAGGTTAACTTCGTGTCGAAGGTCTTCGATCCCTCGAACGGTACGGAATTGCGGCCAACTGAAAAGTACTGGACCATCATAAAAACATCCTAAGAACAAAAAAATGGATTTCACGCAAAAAATGTTATTCCTGCTGTTGTACAAAACCTTATCAGTAGTCGATTTAGACTTCTTCATCCCTAGATGTACTTGAGAGTAGTGTTAAGAAGAAGGTTAGTTCAGTTAGGTTGGGGGTGATCAGGTTCTCTGGAAGTTTGGAGATAATCTGTTGAATGGGTGAATTTGGCCGAATATTGACTTGTGATGCAATTTGAGTCCGTATATACTTGATCTAGGGGTGTTTCCTCACGAAACTTTATTGGGTTCGCTATTAGCAACGTAGGTGTGGTTCGAAACTAACACGAATTTCAGTTCAATAACGTTGAAATGAAGTTCAAAACAGGGTAGAAACAAACGATTTAACAGCAATTTAGATGGAAACTGGGTTAGATTTAGCATCAAGCGAAAATGGCATGAGAAAGCCCCAAATCGGAACTAATAACTATACATCCTCTGGTTAAATACCTAACATGTCGTTCATATATTGAATGATTATTTGTAGGTTTCGCCGATTAATCATGTAGGTTTCGAATGATTATTTGTAGGTGAGTATAATCATGATGGTCATCGCAAATCTACCGAACATTCAGTAAATCGAACTTTTACTGAAATGATAACTGAATATTTGAAGTCTGTAAAATTATACCATCTGTCCATAAAAATAATGAATGGATCAATACATTTTTTTTCGTTTCTAATAATTTATTTTGAATCCACAATATTTGCGTATTGCTGTTTTCATGATTCAATCATAAATTCATAAAAACTTCTGCTATGTTAATGTTTTCAATGGATACACTTCGTTTGTGGCGATAAAAATATAAGTGTGGTGAACGGCATTTCTCGCCGTTACTGTTCTGAAGCAACAACAAAAAAAAACGTGTTGGACTGTCGATAGTCGAATACGTGATAAACTACGATTTTGTTCCAGCGATGATCGTGTGTGCCATTTACAAATTAATAGTAAGTAATGAGCTCACCCAACAGCGATTGCTCTACGGCTATATATCGGTAATCAACTAAGCCCCCAGCCCACCGAAAAAAAACATTTCTATAATAGGACTCATCAAATTAGTTAAATACATCTTTCATTGTTTTGTTTTTCGTAGATCGCCTTCAAATGAGTCGATGCCTTGAAAATTCAAGTTGTCACAAATCGAACCGCGATAAAATTAATTTTAATGAATGGATATCCAAAAAACTGACTTCGGATGCTGTGGTCACTATTCGACACTGTGTTAGCGCCTCCTCAGCAGTCATTATTTCGTTTATCGCTGTTTCGCGCGGGTGACATAACCAAAACAGCACACCGGTACATATTCCTACGTAGATACTTCGAATTCGAGATATGTAGGAAGCATAGAGCGCGTCCGCATTAATAGTAGTGACCGAACCAAACTAATTGCAAACCGCTAGCGAAGAAATAGCTCTTTCAGTTCAGCACGCGAATCATAAGCGGTATTTGTTTGAGCCTCTCTCGAGCCGCGAATCGGAAATAGTCCTGTAACGCATTAGCACACCTACCACCGATCGATGGCGTGTGCGCAATTGGATTCGCCTACGCACGCACCATCTGTCAACATTATTGTTTGGCATATTACCATATCGACTCACACTCGCGAAACTCGACTCTATACGATGCTGTCAACCCTAAACGCCCGTCATAGCATGTGTTTTGAATAGATTAAACTTTCACAATTGTGAACGAAACCGAAAAAAATAAGATCTACAAGAAGTTAAATTGCTTTTAAACTATTTGTTTACATCCATTGCACAGTGGTCCAGGAAGCAAAATTAGCAGGAAACAATTGTTTACGCTTTTATTATTGGGCTTAGAGATTTGAAGTCTTCGGCACATTAGTTGCAATTAATAAACTGCGTTTTTCGGCCATAGTGGTTTTAGGGTGGTCCTAAAGCAAACTATGAATTAAAAAATTATTTCAAAATCTGGATGAGATAGAACAATGCATCCTTCCACAATAATGTAGAGTAATCAATTTAAGGCAACTTTGTCGAAGATATTGGTTGTGTATCTTTAACCGTTTTTACATTAGAACGGTTTACATATCCTAAGTTTGGGTGGTTCTTAAAAAAACAGTTTTTATTCAATAACTTTTTCATTTGAATTTTCTCAATAAAGTAATGTTCTAAGAAATTCAGGAGCCTAGAAAGGCGCAACTTTTGGTGGAAGAAGATTTTTTTTATACTACCTGGTTCAATAGTTATGATAGATTTTAACAAAAAATACGCCTTTTTCTAAATAACGGTTTCCAAAAATGGCGCAACCCGAAAAAAAAAATTTCGATTGCATGTGATAGCTTATACATTTTTATATAATATGAGAAAAATTTGGAAAACAGTTATTTTTCTATCTCATTTAAATCAAATTTCCGTGCAAGTATTTTTGTACTTTATCATATAACATCTAGCTTAGTAATATACTAAGGAGTGTTAGAAAAAGGATATTTAATGACAAATATTTACAATCTATTCTTTGAACATTTGTCGTACGTATAATAAGATGTAACTTTTAAACTTTTTATCTTTCTCATAAAGAAAAGTTTTACAATCACTGTGAAAACTGATTTTTGAACAGAGGTTCATAGAGCCGAATATCATATACCAATTAAAAGTGTTTGTGTTTGTCACACTCAGTTTCAATGGGGATCTCAGAGAAATCTCCTAAATTTCATTTCATTTATATGCAATTACGTGGTGAAAAGCGCCAACAAATCAATTTCCATGTGTTTCTTATAAGTGGCCATGGGAAGGAAGGGGATTTTCCAAAACCACTTAGTAAAATTAATTTGAACAATATGTATAATCATATTACAATATTAGATGCCGTGTATTTGCTGGAAGGAAAACTTTGTTAGTATTTTTGTTTGTTTTGTTTTTCAGAGAAATGATGGGATCGGAAGTCATTAGAAGCCTTAAGAACAGATCTTCTAAATTGACCTGCCTGTTGAATTTTCTTGTATTATTTTCCGTAAATCTTCGAATGAATTTGTTTCTCGTTTCTGCTGCTTCTTCTGAGAACATTCCAATTGGAAGTATTGCATATTGTACAATAGCGACTCCATGCACAAGTAATTTGTGTACAGTTGGTGACAAAGCGTACCAACCATACAACTTGTTGTATAGTTCATGTGTACTGTTCGTATATATTCCGAAAGACACCACATCGATCTCCATTTTGCTGTTAATTAGACACGAAAGTTATTAACGATTTGTCGGGAACTTCTTCCCAAGCTTGCTTCATTTGTCGACGATCCGTAATGAAACTTAATCTTCCAAAAGAAGCAGTAGACTCGGATGATGATCCTTCCAAATACGAGTTCGGACTCTCTCCGCTTCATGCGTATATTCGCACTATGGAGTTGCTTCTCAAGATTTCTTATCGTTTGTGCTTGGAGAAACCAACGTGGAAAGTTTCAAAGAATAATAATGCAGTGAGTCATCATGAAAAATCTATCCGTTCGGCTCTTCGAGAGCAATTGGGTCTACAATCAGTGAACCTCGGCCAGGGGGAGGAAATTCAAAGCAAATAGTTGCTAAAATTACATGGACTGAATCATGATTTATTGGAAAGATTTTATGTTATACTATCACTAATTAATTAAATGGAGATCGATGTGGTGTCTTTCGGAATATATACGAACAGTACACATGAACTATACAACAAGTTGTATGGTTGGTACGCTTTGTCACCAACTGTACACAAATTACTTGTGCATGGAGTCGCTATTGTACAATATGCAATTCTTCCAATTGGAATGTTCTCAGAAGAAGCAGCAGAAACGAGAAACAAATGCATTCGAAGATTTAGAAAAAATAATACAAGAAAATTCAACAGACAGGTCAACTTGGAAGATCTGTTCTTAAGGCTTCTAATGACTTCCGATCCCATCATTTCTCTGGAAAACAAAACAAACAAAAATACTAACAAAGTTTTCCTTCCAGCAAATACACGGCATCTAATATTGTAATATGATTATACATATTGTTCAAATTAATTTTACTAAGTGGTTTTGGAAAATCCCCTTCCTTCCCATGGCCACTTATAAGAAACACATGGAAATTGATTTGCTGGCGCTTTTCACCACATAATTGCATATAAATGAAATGAAATTTAGAAGATTTCTCTGAGATCCCCATTGAAACTGAGTGTGACAAACACAAACACTTTTAATTGGTATATGATATTCGGCTCTATGGACCTCTGTTCAAAAATCAGTTTTCACAGTGATTGTAAAACTTTTCTTTATGAGAAAGATAAAAAGTTTAAAAGTTACATCTTATTATACGTACGACAAATGTTCAAAGAATAGATTGTAAATATTTGTCATGAAATATCCTTTTTCTAACACTCCTTAGTATATTACTAAGCTAGATGTTATATGATAAAGTACAAAAATACTTGCACGGAAATTTGATTTAAATGAGATAGAAAAATAACTGTTTTCCAAATTTTTCTCATATTATATAAAAATGTATAAGCTATCACATGCAATCGAACATTTTTTTTTTCGAGTTGCGCCATTTTTGGAAACCGTTATTTAAAAAAGGCGTTTTTTTTTTTGTTAAAATCTATCATAACTATTGAACCAGGTAGTATAAAAAAAATCTTCTTCCACCAAAAGTTGCGCCTTTCTAGGCTCCTGAATTTCTTAGAACATTACTTTATTGAGAAAATTCAAATGAAAAAATTATTGAATAAAAACTGTTTTTTTAAGAACCACCCAAACTTAGGATATGTAAACCGTTCTAATGTAAAAACGGTTAAAGATACACAACCAATATCTTCGACAAAGTTGCCTTAAATTGATTACTCTACATTATTGTGGAAGGATGCATTGTTCTATCTCATCCAGATTTTGAAATAATTTTTTAATTCATAGTTTGCTTTAGGACCACCCTAAAACCACTATGGCCGAAAAACGCAGTTTATTAATTGCAACTAATGTGCCGAAGACTTCAAATCTCTAAGCCCAATAATAAAAGCGTAAACAATTGTTTCCTGCTAATTTTGCTTCCTGGACCACTGTGCATTGTCATCGTAATGACTAAGGCACAACGAAACAATTGGACCTTATATGCATACGGTGCAGCTCGTTCAACTTCAATTAACATTCCGACGTTGAGTTCATCGTCATAAGCAAAAGACACACTGTTCAAGAAAGCTATGACTCTATCAACCCTGGTATAGGTTGATAAGGTCATTTTTTGTTGAATGATTTTCGGAGGAAGTCACCATGGTGTCCTGATTGAGATTATTTAGTAATTAGGCAGATACAATGTTCAAACGTATCTCACATCAAATGTACAGATACGATAAAATATGTTTTCTATCTAATATTCAATTCACTTTTACATTACATTTTTACAGTTGTTAGGCTAAAGTGTTGAAATTCAATTCAACTGTCATACAAATCTCAGAAACCATTTATGTGCCATAACCATTGATTTCACTTGCACTAGGGAATACTCATCGCCGAATAATTCACCACTTGAAAGTCGAAAGTGGCCACAGCAACCGTCAAGCGATTTGTTGTTCTTTCAAGTCAGCCAGCACGACCTTCCAGCGTCCGTCGGTAATGGATGGGAAAACGCGTTTTTCCTGATTGGTGCGTATGGTAGAAAACCGACAAATATATTCTCACGCGTAAAACTATATCTCAATTAGACTGCAGAGCCGAACGACACACCGCGGAGTGAATTGGTCATTTTAGTGGTGCCTGGTTGTGGTACATGTATGTTCCGATGCCCTTTACACTTTCGGTGCTCGTCATGATGGCGAGTACCGCATGTTGCCTCGAGGAAATCTGTTCAGGGAAAATTGATCTTGAATTGGGCAACGGGGACGTCGTGATTAGACACGATAATTGCTGTGAGAAATCTTGCTGGTTCGAATGGCTCACGAACCAATCTCCTGTGAATTTACAGATATGAAGTTAACTGGAACGAACTTGACCAGACAATCGAGTTTATTGTGTGTTCTTTATTTGTATCATATGTAGTTAAAGGTAAATTTGGCCAGTCGTTTTCATGCACCGCAGAGTTTTGGGAATTCAACAAAACAATTTTCCATAGCATTTTGTTTATTACGTTATAAAATATTTCTACTGAACGAAATATTTTTTTCCGAAAAGTATTAGCGATCAAGATTTAAGTAGAAGAAACACAATTCAGCCCTGTCATTGCATCGTGATAAAAAGCCAAAGGAAAGGAAAGTAAGTTTCATAGATGAAACTCAAACTGGTACAAAATTATTCGCAATGAATTGAAAAATGATGTCTCTGCTTATAAATTTTCGTGCAAGATAAACTTTTTTTTTTATATCGTTTATTTATACCCGGCTTTAACCAAGTTGCGGTCGTTCGCCGGGAAGATAAACTTCTTACCTTATTACTATATGAATTTTTACGTTCAATTTTGCTAGACTAAAAAATCATAGCATGACTGGCTAACACTAGCGATTCTACCAATACTAAAAATTTATACAAATCCTTTGGTTCGAACATACAAGAACTAAATTATAAGCATACAAATATTTTGTCAGTAAATTTGAAAACAAATAACTTCGATTATTAAGTGGAATCTGCTGAAGCCGCAATATGTAACTCGAGATGAAAGGTTTTTGTACGAGGGCTTGTACGAAAAAGTAGATTTGACCTGATCTCATCATAATATTACTGTTTTGATTTTTTTTTTTATTCAAGAATATAATGTTTAAGGCACACTGCTTAAGCTCTAAGATGCCAAGGGATTTTACTAATTTTAATTTACGACTAACTTAAAACTAGGGTTGTATCATTGAGTAATGTCATATTTGGGTCGCAATGGTTGACTTTGGCAGATCCAGCCTTCAGCTGGTGATCGGCAGTGGCCGTTGAATTGAATATTTCATGAGAGTCTTCCATATGGCGTTGGTGAATGTTCATGTTGGCCGCATTCTTCGGTCCGTGTGGGTCCGCGGGAAACACCCCCAGGTTACGAATACCCGGCGGGTGGCCCGCATGCTGTTGGTAAGTTTCCGTGGGCGATGATGGTGTTGTTACAGAAGAAAATGAAAAAAAAAATAGCGAAGTAAATATTGCGGAAAACGGAGTAAAAAGGGGATATGGGAATGAAATGACTAAAACGACAGAGATCTAATTAGTTGACATCGAGATGGTGAAGAGACGGGGAGGGGGGAAGCGAAAAGGTTAGTGACAGCACAAAGATCTTGTTAGTTCCGATGAAGATGGTGGACAGATGAGGAATCGGGATAATCGGCGGAAGTTAGTGTCGAACCTGCAGGTGAAAATTATTCTTAGCCACAGTTGAAACAACGTCGATAAATAGGAGGAACTTTCTAAGCCAGATGTAACAGATTACACTTGTATATTAATGTGTTTGAGAAACTCGTATATCAAAAGCATATATGAGCTATCCCGACTCGCCAACACATCCCGAACCGGAACTTCAGGCGGTCTACCTCGGGCCCTGAGGGATTCCAGTAGCTTCGACCTGGCGTCGCGATACTCTACGCACGACCACACGACATGCTCGATGTCCTGATAACCGTCGCCACAGGTGCAGAGCCCGTTCTCCACGATCCCGATACGCCGGAGATGTGCGTTGAATGTATAGTGATTTGACATGAGCCGTGACATAACGCGAATGAAATCACGACTCACGTTCATCCCCTTGAACCACGGTTTCGTTGATACCTTAGGAATAATGGAGTGTAGCCATCGTCCCAGTTCGTCATTCGTCCATGAAGTTTGCCAACTTTCGAGAGTTTTCTGACGAGAAATACTGAAAAATTCATTGAAGCAGATTGGTCTTTCATAAATATCACCTTCTAATGCGCCCACCTTAGCCAATGAGTCTGCCTTTTCATTTCCCGGAATGGAACAATGCGAAGGGACCCAGACTAACGATATTGAATAAGACCGTTCAGATAAAGTTCTCAAGTGTTCCCGTATTTTCCCCAGAAAATAAGGGGGGTACTTTCCTGGCTTCATTGCCCGGAGAGCTTCTATTGAGCTTAGACTGTCCGTGACAATGAAGTAATGGTCTTTGGGCGAGGTTTCAATGATCTCGAGGGTGTACTGAATAGCAGCTAATTCTGCGACGTAAACTGAAGCCGGATCACTGAGTTTGTACGAAGCGGTGATGTTTTGATTGAAGATACCGAAGCCTGTGGACTCGTTGATGTTTGATCCGTCAGTGTAAAACACCTTTTCACAGTTGACTGTTCTAAATTTATTATAAAAAATATTTGGGGCCACTTGAGGGCGCACGTGATCCGGAATTCCACGAATCTCTTCTCTCATGGAAGTATCGAAAAACACAGTAGAATCAGAAGTATCCAAGAAATGAGCACGGTTGGAAACAAACGAAGAAGGATTAATATTCTGAGCCATGTAATCAAAATACAAGGACATAAAACGGGTTTGAGAATTGAGCTCAACTAACCTTTCGAAATTTTCAATCACCAGAGGATTCAAAATGTCGCATCGAATGAGTAAACGATATGAGAGATCCCAGAACCGGTTTTTCAATGGGAGAACGCCCGCCAGCACTTCGAGGCTCATCGTATGAGTCGATTGCATGCAACCCAAGGCAATACGCAAACAACGATACTGAATTCTTTCCAGCTTGATGAAATGAGTGTTCGCCGCGGATCGGAAGCAAAAGCATCCGTATTCCATCACGGACAATATCGTTGTTTGGTACAGCCTGATCAGGTCTCCTGGATGGGCACCCCACCACGATCCGGTTATTGTACGAAGAAAGTTGATTCTTTGTTGGCATTTTCGTTTCATATACCTAATGTGACATCCCCATGTGCCTTTGGAGTCGAACCAGACCCCGAGATATTTAAATGTGAAGACCTGAGCTATGTTTTCACCCCCTAGTTGAAGCTGTAGTTGTGCTGGTTCTCGCTTCCTTGAAAATACAACCAGCTCAGTTTTCTCCGTAGAGAACTCGATACCCATTTGAAGAGCCCATGTGGATAAGTTGGCAAGAGTATCTTGTAACGGCCCTTGCAGATCGCCAGCTTTGGGTCCTATAATAGACACAACGCTGTCATCGGCAAGTTGTCTTAGCGTGCAAGATGTGTTGATACATTTATCGATGTCGTTTACGTAAAAATTGTATAAAAGGGGGCTTAAGCATGAGCCCTGAGGAAGACCCATGTAACTGAATCGTATTGTCGACAAATCACCATGCGCGAAGTACATGTGTTTCTCAGACAATAGATTATGTAAAAAGTTGTTCAAAACTGGCGAAAGACCATGCTGATGCAGCTTCTCAGATAGGATGTTTATGGAAACTGAGTCAAAAGCCCCCTTGATGTCTAGGAAAACTGACGCCATTTGTTCCTTACGAGCAAATGCCATTTGAATTTCGGTTGAGAGCAACGCCAAACAATCGTTCGTTCCTTTGCCTCTGCGGAAACCAAATTGTGTATCTGAAAGTAAGCCATTAGTTTCGACCCAATTGTCTAGACGGAAGAGAATCATTTTTTCGAACAATTTCCGGATACAGGAAAGCATTGCAATCGGCCGATACGAATTGTGATCGGTGGCTGATTTTCCTGGTTTTTGAATGGCGATCACTTTCACTTGTCTCCAGTCATGTGGAACAATGTTGCCCTCAAGGAACTTATTGAATAAACTCAACAAGCGCCTTTTGGCGGGGTCAGGCAGATTTTTCAACAAGTTGAATTTTATTCTGTCTAATCCCGGGGCTTTATTGTTACATGACAAGAGTGCAAGTGAGAGTTCTACCATCGAAAACGGTGTTTCGTTTGTGTTTGTTGTCGCGGCGCGGGTGATCTTCTGTTCCGGTACAGAGTCTGGGCATACTTTTTTAGCGAAATCGAATATCCAGCGGTTGGAATATTCCTCGCTTTCATTCGTGGTGTTATGATTGCGCATTCGTCGGGCTGTGTTCCAAAGAGTGCTCATAGATGTTTCTTTCGTTAAGCCGTCTATAAACCGACGCCAGTAACCGCGTTTCTTGGCTCTAATCAAGTTCTTAGTTTTAACGTCTAACGCCGCGTAATTCCGGTAATTATCAGGTGTTCCATTTTTTCTGAATATTTTATACGCGGAGGCTCTCTCCGCGTTTAAATTTGTGCACTCTTTGTCCCACCACGGGTTGGGAGGACGGATGTTAGTTTTCGCGCCGGGTACACGTTTCGTCTGAGCTTGAGTCGCGGTGTCGAGAATCAAGCCAGCCAAAAACGTGTACTCTTCCTCCGGAGGAAGTTGTTGAGTTCTTTCAAGTTTCTCAGATATCGAGGTCGCATAGCTATTCCAATCAATATTTCGTGTGAGGTCGTACGAAACATTGATTGTCTTCGATGGTTTTGAGCCGCTGGTGATTGATATTACGATCGGTAGGTGATCGCTACCGTGGGGATCAGGAATTACCTCCCACGTGCAATCCAACCGTAGCGATGTCGAGCAAAGGGATAAATCCAGCGCACTTGGTCTTGCTGGTGGTGCAGGAATCCGTGTCATTTCTCCCGTATTCAATATTGTCATATTGAAGTTATCGCAGATATCATGGATCATAGCTGATCTGTTATCATCGTGAAGACAGCCCCATCCCGTACCGTGTGAGTTAAAGTCTCCCAAAACCAACGTCGGTGCGGGAAGGAGCTCAATGATATCACTGAGTCGCCGATGCCCAACCGAGGCTCTTGGGGGAATGTAGATGGAAGCAATACAAAGGTCCTTACCTTTGATTGTAACATGACATGCGACAACTTCAATACCTGGTATCGAGGGGAGGTTAATTCGATAAAAAGAATAGCACTTTTTGATCCCTAAAAGTACTCCTCCGTAGGGATCATCTCGATCCAAGCGAATAATGTTAAAATCGTGGGAGTTTAAGGGTATTTCAGAAGTTAACCAAGTTTCGCACAATGCAAATGCGTCACATTTCAGATTATTCACTAGAAATTTAAATGAATCTATTTTTGGGATAATACTTCTACAATTCCACTGTAAAACAGTGATTAGATCCGTGACCTCGGTGGATGATTTAGCCATCGAAAGATACAATCGCTGAAAGAAGGGGCCAATTTGCAGTCAACTGCTTCAAATATGTTTTTACTGTAGGCATGAAAGCAATTAAAATGCTTCTAAGAGGGTCTGAAATATTGAAAGTTGTAAAAATCCAGTCCACAACATCAGAAAACTTGATAAGTCCAGCACCTAGTTGGTTCTCTGGTGGATTTTTAGGGACGCTTGGGGATTTTGTAGTCCCTGGAAGTGGTGGGAATTCCATCTCGGAATTGAGTTTTCCGAGACCAGGAGCTTTTTGCTTCGGTGATTTTTCCCGATTCCCGTTAGCTGTAACTTTTCGAAGCCCTTCGGAAGACACCTTCGAACCCTTACTAGGTAGCTTATGAGAAGATTTATTCATTCTTTTCCTACAGCTATGAGGGACCGCTGAAGATGGACCTTCCAAAGGGTCGTCAAAATCGCTCTCGTCAGTCGACAAGCAGGCATATGGATTCGTTGTCTGTTTAGGAGGGGTGGCACTTTTAAGCATCTCTGCGAAGGAACGCTTGGAGTGCTCCTTTAGGGAACGCTTCATTCGATCACCTCGCAGTTTGTAAGCGGGACAATCAGAGAGGTCATGTGGACCCTCCTTACAGTAGAGACACTTTTCAGCATCCTTACCGCAAGAGCCGTCCGCATGAGCTTCCCCACAGTTAGCACAACGTGGCTTATTGCTGCAATGGGTAGCTGTATGCCCCAGTTGTTTGCAATTGGTACAATTCATTATCCGGGGTACAAATAAACGAACAGGCAAACGAACCCGGTCCAAGAGGATGTAGTTGGGCAGAGCAGTGCCGGCGAAGGTCACACGATAAGAGTCTGATTGGGGATAAGACTTTGTTCCATCCCCTGCGATCGATACTGAATGCAATCGCTTGCAATCCAGTATCTTGACATTCTTAAGTGAGGGGTCTTTAAAACAACCCGCCCCGTACTTAAGAATATCCTCGCAAGTCAAACTCGAATCGGTGACCACACCGTCGATTTCTACTTCGCGAGCGGGCACGTAGACGCGGTACTCCTGCGTAAAGGGATCCTTTTGAACAAGCTCATTAGCCTGTTTAGAGCTGGTAAACAGGACCCTGAGCTTGTCTGGCCGTATTCTATCAATACTTTTTATAGTATTATATCGCGAAAACAGGTCTTGCGATATTTTTAAAAGATTTAATTTTTTTTCTCTTGATTTGGTCCGGAAATAGACCGCGTAAGGCCCGGCCGGTAGTGCGAGCCCATCAGGATAGCTCTTTATGCGGGACATTTTACAGACAAGGGAAGTCTCCATTTGAACATCGGGAGCGGGGGGGCCAGGACTTAAATTAGACATGTCGCGGAACTACTTCCGCGCAGAAACAAGTAATTCGGGGGGAAATATAATGGTCAAAAACGAATAATCGAAGTAGCGGTACTTAACTTAAGATCCAACGGGGGACACCAAGCTGGTCTTCGTCGGTCGGCGTATCGCCGCTTTGATGATGTGCAAAAAACCTCCGAGAGGAAAAAGCACACTTATTTATAATCCTCACACAATGGCCGCTTGTTTATAATCCGCACACTTGGCCTTGATCGCCGAAACAATAACCGGCTAACGGTACCGTTTCGATCCACCGCTCACAATAAGGCACTGTTCTATTATATAATGCGAAAAAAACCTCTCAGAGGAAAAAGCACTATTGTCTATCACACAATATCGTTTCGATCGTCCGACCACTTTATCACACACACACAACTGGTTTTCAATGCTCGGAAGGTTGAAACGGCAATGATTACTGTTTTGATGACAGACTAAAACCAAGATTATATGTTGATGGAGGCTTCAACTACGTTGAATCGGTTACAGAGCCAACGTATGTATTTAATGGCCAAAACTAAATTTACGTAGAAATTACGGTACAGTTTTGTGCCCAATTTAGAAGATTTTTGTTTCCTGCATCGTCCCTTTATGCAAACGCTTGAAATTTTAAACACCCATCACACTACAACCGAAAGTCGGATTCAAATGGAATTAAATAGTGTTCTATGGCAGCTATACCCAACCTGTGGCTCGCGAACCCCTGAGGGACCTCAAATCGTGGGCAACTTTTTTTCTGGTAACAATTATTTCTATCAGTGCGTATTGTTGTGTTGCCCCAAACTTAATATAATGAAGGTTTTTGTCGAAATAATGCTCCTGTTGTCGATTTCTCAATATTTTTCATATGGAGAGACTAGTAGGGTCTTGTAGTCGTTTTGATGACGATTCTGCCGCAACTAGTTCTAATTCGAATACATCCAAACTATGTTGCAACAATAGCACGAAAATGTTCTGTATGTTACACTGATTAAAACAAGATTATATGGAAGTTTCTTCATAACATAATTAGTTACCAAATAGTTATTTAGGTTTCCAAGCACAACATCTTCTGTCATGTTGAACTAATTATCATATAGAGGTTATCGTTACTTATTTCAAAGATATATTTAATCACAGCTTTGCATTTGATTACTTGTTGAAACCATTTTAAAACGTATGTACACACTGTTATTGTGAATTGATATTGCAATAATATAGATATTACAAGATAATAACATATAATTTCTGCACTGATTCAGAGAGCTATCAGTTGGTTTTTGCAACGTAAAGAGTTGACTTGACTTGAATATTTCTAACGGATTTATGGAGTCGCAAGAAATCTATGACAGAAATAAAACAAGAATATTACTGTTTTCAAAATTAATTTTTGATAAAAATAATAAGTGGCTGAATAGTTATTATTCTTCTATGCACTACCAAAAAACAGGAAGAAAACAACAAATGAATTAAACATTATATATAAGCATTAAAAATAATAACAAATAAAGATTTAGAGTACGAGGATTGCTTCTGACTCAACAGTTCAAAAATGTTTGTAAAATTTGTTCGTCGTATTAAATTTGTAATTTCAATAACTATTCTGCACTTGTTGTTGCAAGAAAAGCATTCTGGATTCATTCAATGTTTACAATCACGTCGGTGATCAAATTTAAGTAGTTAACTTGAAAACAAGTTATTTTCATGCTAAGTAATGATAAGTTATTTAAGTAAGAAAATTGTAACGTAACAACTGATCCCAAATATGTCGCTAATCTTTAGTCAAAAACTACACTTTTAGAGTGACGCAAGTGATTAGTTGTTAATAACAATCACTCAATTTCATCAACAAAAATCGGTAAACTGTAAAATAAACTACATCGACAAAAATTGTTACTTAGATGGTATTCCTCAGGGTAATCATTACTGCCCATTCCTCTTTTCAATTTATTGAAATGACTCAAATCTCTCGAAGTTAACTCTCAATTGTTCAATAACGGTGAGACTGACGCACGGAAAGAAATCCGTTACTGCTGTCATGATTAGAAAATCATGAAACCAATCATTTTAACTTATCATGAGATCAAAAACTCTTCTCCCATGAAAACTAATCATGGTTCGAAAATGCGTTACTTGAAGAATGCATTTCTTTCAAAGCGCGTAACTCTAATTTTCTACCCGGATATCACTTTGAACCCTCTGCCTTAAGTGATGTGATAGATTAATAGATTAATGGTAAAGCAAAAAGTAGACATTGTAAAGCAAGACCTACTGAAAATGTTTACTTGATCCTGAAGCATGTTATTTAATAATCGTGTTGTTTCACCCACCAGCAGATAGAGAATTAAACATAACATAAAAAGAAAGATAATGAACCGAAAATTGACATCATAAGAGACTAAGCACGGCTACGCTTTCCATTTGACAAACATCAATGTTACATTTTGTTCGAATGTATTCTTACATATTTGATGTGATCGTTGTTGCTAGAATAATATTCCGAGAGCTAGCGTTTAATTCGATTGTGAATTTGGAACACCATCTAACGAAAATCAGAAAAATATTTTGTTCAACCACTTTGATTAATTTGTTTCATAGATATAACAACACAAGCTGTATTGATTCACCTAAATCTTATAAATAAAACGATTTTTTTCTTTAATTCGACATAGAGTTTCTTTTTAAGAGGTTTGATTCACACGTGTTTTTCATGCAGTTCGTTTAAGTGTTTAAATTCTGAAACACAAAAACAAAACTGAATCAATGAACGCAAGTATACACGTTATCTATTGCGTCGTCGCTTTTTTCAAAAACAGAATATTTTAATTTTAAAAGAAGTTCGTCGTGCTGTTCCCTGAATTTATGTTGCAAAAATGACCATCGTTGCAAAATCACACATGACGCCTGAATTTATGTTGCAAAATTACCATTGTAGCAGAAACACGCCTGAAATTATACCCAACAACGTTAAGTGCGTTACGTTTAAATTTCAGCGAAATCAGTCCGAATGGATCATGCTCCGAGAAAGTTATTTTAATCATGGTGTATTATCTTAACATGAAAATATATTTTTTCCCCAAATCATGACTCATTTCTAGAATCGGAATTTTGCCAGTGCGGTACAAACAAGAACCAAGTATAACTCATGGTTTGAGATCAGTTTAGAGACTTTTGAATACTATTGAAAATAACTATATAAAAATTCCATTGAAAGCAGCAAATTTATACCCCTGTATCATATCATATAACCCCGGGTTGGCGGTTTCAATGCATAAGGCAGTTGCCATATGTGCGAGTCCCGACCTAGAAGTATTCATAGCAGGCGCGTAGCCAGAGAAAATTTTCGGGGGAGGTTTTAGAACATGGTGATAAATGAACCCCTAAAACCCCCCCCTGTGTACGCGCCTGATTCATAGTGGCAGTAGGATCGTAGTACTAGCATACGATGATTCTGTACGCTTAGGATGCGAAGTCTGTTGAAACAGAAAGGCCAAATTCTTTAAAAGGAATGTAATGCCAAGACTTCGCTTTTTGATCATATCAATTCAAAAATTCCCAAAAAATGAAAAATTTAGGGACGAGACATTTTGCATTAACTTACTTTCTGGAAAGACAACGATTCGTCACTTTCCTCCATATGTGTGGCGGAGTTGGAGATTTGGGCTGGTATGAGGTCTAGGAATCGTTCTAAGCTAGCGATACTACCATGGGATAAGATTCAAACAAAAATTGAAAACTTTCATCATATAATGAGAAAAAAATTAAATAAAAACAAGAACGATCTAACCGGCTAAACCATTAATAGTAATTCTCTGTAATACCAACCTGACACACAAAAGATCGGTAATGATAAGGGGCTGTCCATAAAAGACGTCACGCCGCAAGGGGGAGGGGGGTGTTTCATAAAACGTGACCTTTAGTGACAGGGGGGAGGGGGGGAGGTTTTTGGAATGTGATGTCCAATATTTTCAACGAGCGCATTTTTGAAATTCCTAATTATATTACTGCTTTGCCCTATTTCCTGAAAAAATCTCCACAATAAACGTTTACATTCTATAGGAAAACGTGTATTTGTTGATGTAAAAGCTTCTTCTTGTAAATTCGGAAATGAGTGATGCAGGAAATCATTTCTGTTGTGATCAGTAAAAGTACACGGAGGAGCGAGTAAATTAACGAAATTAATAAATTTTGCCTAATATGAGAAAAATAGAAAAAGATGCCTTCAAACAGTTTAACTTAAGTTATGCACTGACAATTTTTTAGTAATTTGATTTTCTAGCATTGATAATAGTATATCATAAGAATTTCTCTTATCTTATTCTGATGCAGTTTATTCAATTATACTCCATTTGAAAAAGGGCGGGAGATCAACGATTTCAGACGTAGAACATGTCATGTCTTATCTTGATCATATGTGATTTTACTCCACCAACAAGCTTATCGAATCATCCAATGATTGAACTTTTACTGATCAACTAATAATGAAAAGATTCTCCGGCAGTGATCTCGTTTTGATGAGGTTTTGGTCTTTATTTTCTCAGCCCTGTATGCTACACTAAGGAAATATTATTCTTTACCTAAAACAATAATATATCTGTTACCCCTAGGAGGTATAAAACAGATGATTTAAATGTTTCATCAATTCCAACCAAATACTTTTGTTAATTTATATAATTGATATTAATAAAATAATTCCGATGATTTTGTAGATTTAGGGATATTTTTTAATCTAATGACAGCATGTAATAAATCGATTTTTCCCTCATATTTGTATGGTTTGTCGTACATATTGAGAATTTATTGAGATGAATTTTATTTATTTTGAATTTGTGACACGTGACATAGGGGGGGTGGGAGGTCTTTGCTTCTGTGACAATTTGTGACAAAGGGGGGATGGGGAGTCAAAAATCGTCAAAAAAAGCGTGACGTCTTTTATGGACAGCCCCTAAGGAGACTTCATGAGTCACTCTTTAACTATATATTACGTTAGCAAAAGTTAATTTTTCAAAAAAAATGGAAATAAGCGAATAATATTCGCGTCCGGCGCAGACGCCTACTGCGATCTTTTTCTCTCATAATACTTTCTCTTGGTTCTTGAAAGAAAATATTTAACTTTGAGGTAATGATGGAAACATTCATCAAACTTAAAACCGAAACTAGGCGGAATAGACTGACTATAAATACGTTGAAAACAGCATACATGAATGAAAAAGGCTCTAGAGAGAAATAATGCTTTTCACACTACGAATAACGCATCACTAGATGAAGCATGGATCCATCACTTCACATCGGAATCAGAACAATCGTCATCTGAGGCCGTAAAGATATCAGAAAGCAGTGTGTTCACAATTATGAATAAACATTTGAGCATGAGAAAGCTCTCCAGAGCAATGAATGGGTATGTTTACAAGTAATAAATCAGATTTTTTCGCTTCGATATGTGACAATAGATGAAACATGGATCCATTCCTACACTTCGGAATCAAAATGATGATCATCTAAGTAGACTGTAACCGGTGAACCACGTCCAAAGCGTCCGAAGGCACAGTAGTCAGCTGAGAAGGTTATGGCTTCAGTATTTCAGAATGCACGTGGTACAATCTTCATCGACTATCTTGAGAAAGGAAAAACAATCAATAGCGAATAATCTACAGCATTGTTAAATTGTTTCAATGCAAACAGGTAAAACAACCTCATATGTCGATGAAAAAGGCCACTGTTTCGTAAAGACAACGCACTGATTCACAAGTCGATGGGAACGATAGTTAAATTGAACGAATTACACTTCGTATAGTCCTCGATTTGGCCCTCAGTAACTACTTGCTATTCGCTGATCTCAAAAAATACTCGCCGGTAAGATATTTGAAGAAGCAATTTCTGAAGCCTATTCTGAGGCAAAAGAATAGTTAGAGGAGCATGGGAATGATTGTATTGCTCTTGAAGGAGATTACTTAGATAAATATAATCGATTTCTGACAAAAAAATGTATTTCTTAGTTAGTCACACGACTTTTTGAATAATATGTTATTGATAGGCGATGAGGATGTCAATGTCGAGTTCGTGTATTTTGGACTGCAGAGGCGTATTCCAGCAGAAAATCATGGACTAAGGATAACCATTGGTTGCTTGCAAAACCAAGCCGGTTGGAATAAAAAGAAGAGGAACACTGCGAGCAGATTGGATTGGATGAGCAACTATGGACCGAGTTGGAGTTAGAGGTAAGAGATCACTCGAACTTATTGCCGCTTCCATGTCGCTTTCGAAAGTATCACCTGTTACAATTTATTCCTTGCAAACGGATTACTTCGTGGGATTCTACATCATTTCAAAAGGATATTCTTTAAAAGTCACAAGTAAACATGATTCTCCGTTCGGTAGCTCCTCTGAATTCCTCTGTTGATATGATTGTTGGCAGTTACCGACAAGTTTAGTTACACGAGCCAATTTAATTTACAAAATGATGAGTTTATCTTTGTGAGCATCGTCCACTTTTGTTTTCTTTTTTCGATATTCATGGTCAAAGGAATCGCCTAGCCAGTACATCAAATTGTTAACCGGCCATTCAATCAACTCCGACTGAATTCACAGCCGGTTATAAGTATACAAGATAACTAGCATATGAGACCTCTTGATCATGGACTAGGCTTTTTTACAATCTTACAATAAAAAGCGTATTTGAGCTGTAAATCGAGAATGCATTGAGAATCTGTCACTAACCGCTTTGCTATATGTAAAATAAGTTTTTCTAGCGTCTTATCACATCATCAATAAATAACGTAGTATCGTACTAAACTAGAATGGATGCAAGTTGGGTTGTTTCTAGTTTTAATTGTCTTTAAAATTTAACCACTTCCCAGGGACTGTTTTCAAGAAATCCGCAAGCTATATTTTAAAATAAGAAATTAGGAGTTATAATAATGGGCTACCGGCCTAGTATATATTTTATAAGTTGATTTAATGGCATCTGTCTAGTGAAAATACGTAGGTATTTTTGCGTCAATTCGAAAAAGGATTATATGCTTTCAATTTTGTTTATTATTTGATTGTTTTTATCTTTGCTTACTTAGTCAAAGTTATAACTAATAGATATGTTCAAAAAAAATTAAATTTTTCTCCATTTCACATATTCAAATACATTTTTGCGAGAAAGGGTATGAATGTACTCAGTACTTGATGCATAGTAATACTGTGATTGAAGAAATTTAATTAATGTGTTCATTTGTGTTAGATGTGTTATTATTTATTTTTTTACTTATTAGAAATCTTCAATATAACCCAATTTCTTATAACAGCAGAACGCCAAACAAAACTTGAGCGTGATAATCGACTGATTTTCAGTTGAATTTTCATTCAGTTGAAGCATCTATCTTAGTTTGTATCTTTAGTAAAAGAAATAGTTAGATTTCCTGTAATATTTCCAGTAATTAAACCTATCGCAGTCTAGTGTAATCAATAGCATTTATATCCTGTAAGTTGATGATTAGAAACGAAAATAGCAATAAAATTTGTACATAAAAATTCACTTACATATGATATGGTCGAAATGAAGGTCCGGCAACTAGATTTCAACGATTCAGAAAACAGTCGAAGTAACGCTTGTGCGATCCGTTCCTACGTGGAATACTCTGCGTATTGTCACAGTGATGATTTTTGTACTGCAATCTAGATGAAACTGCAATAGAGCATTTAATTTGAAAGCCTGTTTTTTGCTCTTATGTTGAATAACGAATGTGATTTCCTCTGCACAATTGAAAATCAATCAAATCACATCCATTTTTTCCAATGCACAACCCAAAACAAGTAGCTCACATAACGAAAAATCACACAGGCTTTCAAAATTCAACTTTTTCTTGCCAATTAAACATTCTCCTTCGTCATCTTCTTCGGCTTTCTTCAGACGGTTCGCTCACCCACCCCTTTCACTGGTCCAACTAGCCGACGAAAGTGCGTCCCACAACCGTTGGTCAGCTATAGCTTCGAACTTGGTGGTCACAATCAAGAAACTTGGTAGCAGCAAACCACGGGTTTATTTTTTTCATTCACTTGCACTAGGACCACAACATCATACACTCGGCGGAATGCTGGAATCTGACCAACGTACAAACCCAGTACCGGTAAAACCGTCACAGTAAAAACTGCACTCAAAACAACTGCGACGAAGGCGACGAACTTCAGGCTAGCAAGCAAACTTGAACCATCAACATCACTCGTAAAGGCACCACTGAGAAATGATGGGCGCTGTGAATGTGATGTGTGTGATACGATGAGACTTTGCGCGAGTCGCGACCATCGCTAGGAACCCGTTTTCTTCTGCTACAGCCAAGAGTAACGGCAGAGCAGAAGCCCGCCACTGCCAGCAGCCGAAAGAGAGAACAACAAATAGGAAAGAGAAACATGAAACCATGATCGTGCCGTGAACCGAGCGAAACGAAGCGAAGGCGTGCTTCGTTCGTAGGTCGCGTTTGTTTTTAACGGTGCCGAGACTGTGTGTGTTGCATGCGTGAAGGTGTGTAAACATAAAAAAATATGAACATTCAGCACACTGCCTACCGAGCATGCCGCTTTCGGTGCTAGCGCGCGAGCCTGCGTGAGCATGCGATTATGTGCCTTCCTAGTGGTGTGGGTGAAAATTGATAAACACCAGTTGATTCGAAGCGAGCCACTAGAAAAATGCACCGACAGTGGATTAATAGTTAAAGAATGTACCGAATGAGACACATTCTTAAATTTGCTTATGTTTTTGGATAAAAGTGATTACTCCAAATATCTATCAAATGTCGATGTTCTCCGGTGTAGTGAATCTTTGAAAGTGTGTAACATAATCAATGAGAACGCTATTGTCTTTATTATGCAAGAATTGGAAACAATCACTCATGTGATCTAATTTAATCAATAGACTATTTATGACAAAATATATTTTAAGCGCATTGGTTCACTATCTGTGGCGGGTTGTAAATTTGTAGACTAATTCTGTTTTCATTCACTTAGTGGTGTAATGACGCTTTTCTCATTATCGTTAGTAATTAGGCGAAATTATTACCATTTTTGGACACTACTATCGGAATTTCCTAATCTGGAGCCAAGAATGATAGTAGCCGAAATAAGTTTCTATTATTATCAACTAACAAGACCTATAAATTGGAACGGTTTAATTTTTTAATGTGAATACGTTTTACTTTGTTATGAGGCGCATTTTCATAGTTTGCCCTCTGAGAAAATGTAACGTAAATATATCTGGTTATACTTCTCGTAACAATATACCTAACTTTTGTAACTTTTGTCATCCGAAATATTATAAGAAATTTATTATAAAATTTTCAGTAATATGAGAAAATCTTACATAACTCAAAAAAAGTTTGCTAAAATGTTTCTTATCATCTATCAAAGAGGAAAATTCATGACACATGTTTGCCTTTCTCGGTCGAAGGTTTCGATGTAGTGAAGCCTCTTTTCCCTGAGGTCAAATCCGTAGATTAGGTTTCAATTAACTGCTTAGAGCTATAACCCTTAAAGACAGGCTCCCAAAAATAAAAGATCGATGGTAATTAGATGTCTGGTTACTTTCATAACTGTACATGCTAAAAATATTTATGGAGATGATGTAACAACATTTCACGAATTTACTGGCTTGATCTGTTAACTTTGAAATGTCATTCCTTTTCCCAATTCAGTAAAAACAATTTCAGTTAATCAATTAAAAATAATAAAGAACTTCAGTAAACAGCATGTGATCACATACACCGTAAACTATGACCAATGATAAAAATCGTAATTATAATATAAGTATGAATCATAATTGAATAGAAAGTACTTAATCTAGTAAAAATAAATAAATAAACTTGTGTGACAAAAATATTATATGTGTTTTTCAATTTATGTGCTTCCTTAATTTCACGCGTTTTAGTGAAATTTACTGACAACAGTATACAGTTCGAAAAATTCTTGTGATTTTACATCTTATCAGATGCACATAAATGGAGCGTAATATTTCACACAAATTTATATTCAAGAACATGTAAAATTGTGTGATTTGAAAATTACATGACTTTAAATCGAAAGGAATAAAAATCAAAAGATCGACATCAGCAACGCGACTTGAACCGAGAAACATTAGATTCCAAAGCACACCAGTTAGTCGACTGAGCCACAGAAGCACATATCTGCTTGGCTGGTAAATCGTGCATATAAATTCATACAGTCTCACTTGCTAGCCGAGTGCAAATTACACTCAGAGCCAGTAAATTTCTGCACGAATGGAATAATGTGTCATTTGAGAAGTTCAGTAGTTGGGAACTGTATCGTTTAAAGAATTAAGTCACCTGTAAAATTCATAATTTCTTTCTGTGTAGTTCACGACATTTATCTAATTATTTACGGATTATTTGTAAATTTGACCGAATGTCGCTAATGAATAATGATCAAATCAGTATAATTATGACAGGAAGATGTTCAGAGCAACTCTACACAGATAAAAATATTTTGTGAATTTACATCTATTTTCATGCACATATTCGGAGCAGGTAATTAAATTTAAAGTTACTTCACAATTCTGTAGATTTCAATATAATTTAATTGCAAACCAAGCGTTAATTTAAAGATGCGGAAATATTCATTGAAAATTCAATGCAATCCGATTTAGTTTTGCATCGAAAAAGTTTTCAATCAAAATTTCGATTCAACCCATGTCTATTCCATGTTACTATTGATTTACATGGCGTGTAAATTTCATTATTTCTTTCTGTGTAACGATCATTCGGCAAATGATTTTTTTTACAAAACTGATTGCTGAATGTTCTCCTCAGTGCAGTAAAATTTCATTTACGATCGAATGATATCAGATGAAAATGAAATTTATGGCCACTGATCGTCAACATATCGATACAAATTCATATGACTTTCGTTGCCAGTTTCAAGTGAAGTTACTAGCAATGTTGCTCGAATATCAAAAATACAACGAATGTCAATGATCATCGCTCGCTTTCGTTCGCCTTTGTTCGATAATTGTTCTGGTATTCGGACTTGTCCGTATATTCGGGCGCGAACGAAGCCGACGCTGCTTCGTTACTCGCACGAATATCTATTCCTTGCAGTTGTTATTCGCATTGGACATACCCCCGAATGACTTAACGCGAATATCGAACAAATATTCATACAGCGATCATCGCCAAACCTTATTCGCGATGATCGTTCATGCTGTCTTTGAAACATGCAAATTAAGATGTTTCCCCCGCACTATTACCATAGTTTTATGTGTATGTAATGAACAATATTCCAGCATTCTCCCATTGCTGCTACCCAACGAGATATGATGAATTTATTAGATGAAGAATGCTTCGCGAAGAATGGAAACCAACGATCTTCACCGCGACGCTATTCGATCCAACTCGAAGAATAAAATAAATGAACGAATGACAAACGAATGTATAAAACGAACATGCACGATGTAGACCAGCAGCGAAGAATGTATTAGTATATTCGGGTTCTCTACGATTATTGCTTATTCATTTTCACCCTTCTCTCTTTCGAGCAGTGAATAGTTCAACGTTGTTCGAGACTGGCATATTCGAAAGCAGTATAATCACAGCGAGGAAGCGTGAATGAATTAGTTACACGAAGAATATTTGCAACATTGGTTACTAGAAGTCATCGTCAGTTGAATAATCGTACTTAGTCATTTGAAGTTTTGCTTGGGCAGTTTCAAGTGGCAAGTAATCTAGCTGCTTCATTGTCTTCGCCAATTCGAATGTTTAATAAACCTCATTTGAAAGGCCTCTCTCACACTATTGAAAGAGATATTTTGTTACTTCAAGAGATCAACTGAGCTTTGATTTGAATATAATCAATTGAAGAACTGAATGCTGCCGGTTTGGTACGTCAGCAAACGTTGTGTGTGTCAGAGTTTGAAGTTTACTGCAGTAGAAAGATCGTCAGTGTGTTTCACATCCGGTTTCAATTGAATTAAATAAAGTTTTGCTGCACTGGTTCTGCTGTTTAGAAATCAGTAAAATTTTACCGACATCCGTAAATATGATTTGGTGTGTAGTACGCGTGATCTACGGAGTTTGAAATATTCCGTGAATCTACGGATACACAAATGCTTCGAACGGATCATGACTTTTGAAGAATAAATTTTATTGCTTTTGAATGTATAATCGGAATTGAATTTGTAAATCAATTCTACCCAATTATCTCGAAAAAATGTTCAGCTATTGAATTATTCCTTATAGCTTGTTTGGTTCTGATCGTGTACAAATTCCGTTAAGGATGCTTAACTAACCCGATCATGAAGCAGTAACAAGTTTATAACGAAAAGCAGTTTATGCAAATAGTGATGATAAAAGTCTGATTTCATTAGCAGTGGAAACTACAGTTTTTTATAAGAAGTAACAAAAAGAGTAATAATTTAGATATGTTATGTTGATCGAGAATATAGTTTATTTAACATCATAGCTACAAATCTTGTTGAATCTGCTTACAGGAATGATAGATATAAAATTTCCATGACACGTTTAGAATTTGCATGAAAAACATAAAACTCTCTTTAAATTTTTCCAAATATTTTCAAACATTTTTAATTTTATCTAATTTAGTGTAAATTAGCAAGTAGTCAGATTTTGTAAATCTGCTTGTAAATCATCAGAATATTTCTGAAACTTACAATTTCCGATATTTTCGCTTGATATAAAGTGTAAAATTATGAAAATACTTTCATCCTTCATTTGACACCATCCTTCTGAGATAACGGATACGGTAACAACATTACGAGACGGCTTGCGTGTTCTTCTCATATTTAATCAGACGTTTGAAAATTTTCTATCTTCTGAATTTTTTTCAAATCTTCCGGAAAGGTTAGAAGTTTCTTAATTAAACATAACCCTTTGGCACGTTACGACATCTTTTGAAATTCTCAGGCGTGATCCTAACTCTTCAAAAAACTATTGTAGGGTTCGATTTTTCCTGTTTTTTCAAACCGTATGATTTCTGGATTTATTCGAATATATTTCAAACCTTTTTTCAGTATAAAATGGATGCGATTTAATATGTAATTACTTCCAAATTTCTAGTTGTTTAAATCATTGAGAAAATCCGTCGATATAGTTCCACATATCATTGAAAGTTTATTCTCACCAATTTGATACGTAAGCGTATCTAGTATGCTAACATGCTCGAACAGGAAAAAAAAATCAAAATATTTATAATATACATCAATATATAGGGGATTTCAACATTAAGCAATTTCTTATGTGCATTCCATGCTAGAATACAGAACAAAGATGATATTATTTCCTTCCAGAGTAAATTGAACTGTATTTTTCATTGTAATACAGTTTAATTGTCCATTTTTGTCAATCATTTAATCACAAATAAAAGTCGGAATGTTCTGGAGCCTGCATTAGTTTTAAAATGAAGTTGACTATATTTTACAATCGTTTCCAAATTCCAAATTTTCTAATGGTCTATCAATTTTGAGCGATTTCTAAACGACTGAATATAAAGCATTTGTGAAATATAAAAAAAAGTTTTTGATTAATCTTGTAATTTCCTTTCGTTTATCTAACAACTAAACAAATAGTCGACTAATAAACTGCAACTCGATTGAATAATCTATTTAGAGTTAATTAAATTATAGCTTTGTACACAATAAATACTTTTCAAATAGAAACAAACTTTTCCCAAAATCAACTTGATTATTGTCTCGACTCAAATGTTTGCGTTGACAATCACCCCGATTCTCTATTTCGTTCGAACCGGATTGTTTCGATCGAATACGAAATTTTGCATTCTGTAGCTCGAACGAGTTCGAGTTTTCCATACAAAAGCATCATTCGATCGAATTACATAATGCAAATTTTTACATTCGTTCGAAAAAATCCGATTCGATCGAAATACAGAATCGGGGAGAATGTAGCCTTTTTCTTCTGGTATTTCATGTATGTACATATCTTTCGGTACTTTTACGTTCACAATTTTACATGAGCACCGCGTTTTCGCTCGACAAACAAAGGACTACGATTGGAATCTTGGCATATGGAACTGTAAATCGCTTGGCTTCCCAGGATACGATCGAATGCTGCATGATTAGCTTCAAATTCGCGGCTACTATGTCGTAACACTGCAAGGACTTTGTTTGGCGGGACAGAAGGTGTGAAAAAGCTGGCATCTTCCTTTTATCAGAGCTGTGGCACAACAGCATGTTAGAAACGGGATTTGTGGTGTTGGGCAAGTAGTGTTGGGTAAGTAAGTAATGTTTACCTGGAGGAGTATAAGGTCCGCAACCTGCTGCAACCGTACTAGGTACGAAGTTATCGAATCGAGGAAATGATTGGTTTGACGGCGAATGACAGCAGTTGGTCGAATAAAAAAATCTCAGAGTGAGCTACGGCAAGGTGATGGACTCTCTTTTCTCTTGTTCAATATTTTTTTGGAATGCGTGATTCGAAGAGCGAGGGTCGACACGAGGGGTATGATCTTCCGAAATTCCATACAGCTTTTTGGCTTCGCTGACGATGTTGACACGTAGCCTTGAGAAGATGATGGAAACATGCATTGGACTGAAAGCTGAAGCTAGAGGTGACGGACTGGCCATAAATGCGTCAAAATAAAATACATGAGAGGAAGACACTACGCCTCCCACCACGAATAGTGGTAGACGGTGACGATATCGATGTAGTTGACGAGTTCGTGTATTCTGGCTCACTGGTGACCGCCGATAATGATACCAGGAGATAAATTCAGAGGCTTATTTTAGTAGGAAATCGTACGTACATTGGTATCAGAAAACCCCTTCGATCGATAAAAGTACGCCACCGCACGAAATTGGCCATCTACAAAACGCTCAATATACCGATTGTTCTCTATAGCCACTATAGACCTGGACTATGTTGGCACAGGACCAACGCGCCCTCACTGGCTTTAAAAGGTATGTGCTGCGGACCATCTATGACGCAGTGCTGATGAAAAGCGGAACGTGGAGACGGCGTATGAATCATGAATTCCAACAGCTGCTAGGAGAACCACCCATCAGGCGGACAGCTAAAATCGGAAGGCTACGAGGGACTGGGCAAGTCATTAGGATATCTAACGACAGTCCAGTGAAAATAGTTCTTGTATCTAATCCGGCTGGAACAAGAAGAAGAGTTATGTGGAGACGTATGCTTGATACAGTAAATGACACCCCAGGACCATAGCTGTTGGGTAAGGTAAGTATCAAAATCTCAACGTCACTATGACTAAATTCAATGAATTGAAATTCGGATTGTTACCAAATCCACCATATTCGCTAGATTTAGCCCCACAGCGACTATTCTCTGTTCTCAGATTTTCAGATTAAAAAAAGAAGCTTGCTAGAAAGAGAATTGTATCGAATAATGAGATCATCGCTGAGGATGAGGAGAAATCGCGATATAAAAGGGGTGTAGAACTGTTGGAACGCCGTTAGAACAATTGTATTGCCCTTCAAGGAGAACACATTGATGAATAGAATATAAATTTGAAAAAAAGCGTTGTTTTCATTACCAGACTGGAAACTTATTAACCGACGTCTTAGTTAAGAACGTTAACTTCCTTGCTACTTAACTTCTTACACCGAACTTTTGACAACTTAAAAGTACAGAACAAATTCCGCGTCGTTGCTTTAGATGTTTAAAAAATCGTTCGGTGGCGTCGCGTGAACTTTGTGGATAATTACCGAGGGAAGGACACTTAGAACAATGTGCCAATCACACATTAACACAATGCGTTGGTCAGTTCGTGCTCGCATCTCACCCAACACAGTCGAAAATCGTTTGCAGTTGCGGCACACAAAGGACTCAGTTTTGACAAGTAACTGTTTCATGGGTCACAGAGTGGAACACTTAGACTCACAGTATATCACGTGGTTTTTTAGAGGCACAATATCGTTTGCGTTAAGCGACTCTCCCCTTGATAATTATTTAAATGCGGGTTGCTTATTTATGAACTTCGTAAGCTGCTTGATTTATTTGGCACCGTGTTCTACGGTCGGACAATTTTTTGCCAAACTTTAAATCAGTGGTAATCAACTAATGGGAACAATGTTCGATATTCAATAGTGTGAAGTAAGCGTAACAGTTTTATTTGTATTCACTCCATCCAGTTATTACCCACCCTCCCTTTCAATTTTTGTTTTGCCATTTAAAAATGAAAGCTTGTATTTTTTAAAAGTCGCCACCCTATAATACTGGACCCGAGATAAAACAGTTTTCAGACATTTTGTTTGTTTTTATGAAAATTGGTCTCGCCATCGGTGAAATATCGAGGTGAGTTCCGTTTTGAATCTTTTGAACATTATTTCCGATAGAAACTTGTGACCGGTAGAAGTAAATTCGATTCGTATGGCCAACATCTATCAGTAATTACAAATTGAAACAACTTTTAGCAAGTCTTAACGTTCTGTGTATCATTTCATTACTATTATTGACGGCTTGAAATGTTTAACATTTATCATCCTATAATACCGGAACCAGAAGTAGGATCCGGATAAAATTTAACAGTTACTTCTAATACTTTAGGTGCTATCGTTTGTATCTATGTGTGACAGAATTTTTGTTTTCAATACCTCCGAAGCTGGAATCGGAGAAAATTAAAAATAAAACGGGGTTTTTGAATGGTGTTTGGTAAATAATCGTCCAAAACCCTGTTTCTAAAGTGAATACATAAACTTTCTTTATGAGAAAGGTAAAAACGAATTGGGTTGAAATTTTCTGTCATTACATTCGAATCTAAAAACTTGGTATTCGATGTTCTTTTAATGTTAAAAAAGCCGTTGTAGAATTGTTCACCTGTTTGGTTTTTTTGAATGAAAATCATTCTATATTCTGAAAATTATTCATTCAAATTGAACCAATTCTTGGGTACACTCGTATCTATGAAACTAGCCTTTTTTAGGACTAACAATTTTAACGCGTTCGTTGTATACATATTTGCTGCTAATTACAATTATATATTTTGAACCATACCAATAAATTTACATGGGGTTATTTAGATAAAATAAAGAATGTTACTTCTATTGCATAAACTTCAGTAATAAATTCCAATTTAATTAACTGAACGCCGGCAAATCAGTTATAGTTTACTACTGATGTAAACAGCGGATACATCGAAATAGATATCTACAATCATCTAATAGGATCGTTTAATAACAGATGCTAAATTACGTTTGCTTCATTCTGTCAAAGTGGAATGTAATTAATGCAATGGCGGTAAACAACGGAGATTACAGGAATCCCTTAGATCTCTTGTCGCGACTTGTGCTCACGAGTGTAATTAATTTTGAATAATGTAGCATCTTTACGTGCTTGGTTTGTTCTCACATTCTCAAGTGTTTCCTCTCCATTGGCCACAGAAGTTTCTGGACATATTGCATAAAAATCAACTTTAATTGCTCATGGCATCGTAAAAAGTCGATAAAAGTGTATTTTCCGAGAACCAATCAAGCTGTATTAAACGCAAATAGGCAGAGGAATCTGAACGTGCATTACGTTTGCAATTTGTTCATTGCTGCGGAGGAATATATTCGGAAAACAAAAACCTACGATGTTGCGCATCCCAACAAGAATTTGCAGTCAGAGGGAGATACAGATTTAAAAAATATAGGGGCTCCCTATTTCATCTCATTTGTAAGGACGTCGCCTTCAAACCCCGATTTAGCCACTAAAATCACTATAACTATATTATATTACTGCTTCATTCGCCTTGCTCCACGCTGAGAATTGATTCACATTTCTTGAAAATTTAACTAACATTCATGAAACAGCTAAAAACACTTATAATGTGTTCACTACTCCGCTCCTAATTTCATCTCAATGGATTTTTATCCATCCTATCATTGATCCTTTATTCATCCTATAAAATAGCAATGGCGACAGCAATCAAAACAAAATATTCCACTATTACACTCTCATGTTCAAAATGTCAGAATTCTTCTTAAAAACGGCCTAATGCAAACTATGAGACAACATACGATATTTTCAGGGCCAGTTTGAAATCATTTGAACGTTTAAAATTTTTCGGGCGTTTCCGTTACGTTTCGCTTTGAATTTAAAACTTTACTGTAAAGTTAATTTGGTGAACTTTAAATGAAAACCAAAATGTAATTGTTACTATTAATTCATTAGCCCTTCTTAAAACAAAGTGTAGAGCCAGAGATGCCATGTATACAGATTTATTTGTATTGTATAGATTTTTGCGTTCGCATACTGATTTAAATCAAAGTGCAGATTTTATACAGATTTCCTAAATTTAATACAGATTTGTACAGGTTCATAGAAAGTGTGAAGTAAAAAATTAGACTTTTCTCTTTGAGTATCTTTTAGTATTTGATTGCAGTGATTCTTTAAAAACTTATTAACCAACGGACAAATCACATGTTAAAGTGGAAATCTTTTATGTAGATAATTGATTATGAATACTGACAAACATTTATATTAAAATTTTGAATCAATTTGAACTGATATTTATATATATATATGTATATACACTGAAGTCTTTTTTTATGCGAATTTACGTACCGCATAAAAAAAACCGCATAAAAAAAAACCGCATAACTCTGAAAATTCGCATAAAAAAAAACCGCATAACTCTGAAAATTCGCATAAAAAAAAACCGCATAACTCTGAAACTTCGCATAAAAAAAGACCGCAGAAGGGCAAACCGCATAACTCTGAAAATTCGCATAAAAAAAACCGCGTAACTCTGAAACTTCGCATAAAAAAAACCGCATAACTCTGAAAATTCGCATAAAAGAAGTCGCGTAAAAAAAAAACCGCATAAAAAAAGACCGCATAAAAAAAGACCTCAGTGTATTGTTATTGTATATATAAACTCGTTGAGTATTCTCGTGAGCGGGGCAATGACTTACGGAGATATAAAGAACTATCTGTTAACATCATTTCATTAGTGAAAAAAGATAGAGCGGATATCGACTTTCTATGCAACGGAATACATATTTTCTATGAAAATATCTGGCATCTCTGTACACAGCCGATGAAACACACACACTTCACAGCGTTATGTTGACGTATAGCGGAATGAAACCAGTGCTACTAGATGTGCCATAATGGTTATTTCATTAGTATTTAACACGCTCTTTCTGGTAATAATCGAAGCAAAAACAGTTTTATTGAAGTATTAATATCAATAATATAATTAAACTAACGTCATGGATACCAAAAACATACTTTTTGATAAAAATTTGAAGAAGAAAAACAATTCATTTTTTGTAACATTATGAGAAAACTTGGCAACTTTGCGAAACCAAATGAGATGAAAACAAAGCGCAATCAAATGAACTAAGTGAAAAACTTTCATCTCATATTTTTAAAGATTTTTATTGTTTGTCGGGTAGTTTTTGAAGTTTTAAATCGTTAATTAAACAAGTAGCAAGTGAACATTACTAATTATAAAGTCATCCAGCATTCAATGGTAGTGTAATTGTGCGAAAAAGAGATCATGTTTTGAGACGAATCGATTAGTAGATAATCAGAAACATGACGAACTATAAATCTTGAGACGAAAATGTGTCCTAAATTGAAAAGTGAGTTTATTTTAAATGAAAAAAACGATAAACGAAGAACTTAAAACCATTTCTTTCAATAGGAAAGTGTACTTTCCGAGACTAATCATTGTGCTTGCGGCGAAGGTTACCGCGATATTGACCATGTTGTTTGGACATGCGTGGAGTTTCGTGATGTCAGATCTCAACTAATAAATTCCTTGCGTACCCAAGGTAGACTATCCAATGTCCCAGTTCGCGACATTCTTGCTTGTCGTGACCTTCCATACATGAAACTTCTTTATCATTTCATTAAATCCATTGGAGTTCCAATTTAAATTTTATTTTATGTTAAACTGTTTTCTCTTCCATGAGTTCAACCAATAGCCAACTATAGGATATTGAATATAAGTGGTGAACTGATACAAACAATCCTGAAATAGTTATAAGATCATGTACAAAATAAATGTATTTTATTTAATGTAATTTAAAATAGCAACTCGCTTGATAAAAACAGTGTTTAGATTAACTAATGAGTACCAACATACTAATATGATATTCGAAATGTATTAGGTTTAAACTACTATGTATTGTGGATGCCACGGCGAAGAAAAACTTATGTATATTGCCTATGAAATAAACGTATTTATGAAAAAAAAAAAAAAATAGGAAAGTGTGACAATAGCTTTTATAATCATTTTAAAACATTTCACAGTTTGGTTCAGGTAGGTTGTAGAATATTATTCATGTTCAAAGTAATGAGGTGGAGGGATGAGATGGAAATAGGAGCTCAGATGAAATAGGGAGCCGTTGCCCTATGTCTTTTCATTTTGATAGTTATTGTAGCCTTAATTGAAATCTACTGATAACACCCAAATTACCAGATCAGGGGTGATGTTATGTTCATATGATTCACACAATAAACCATCACTTGTTCGCTGTACTGTCTCCTATGCAAGCTTGGCACGCGTTCTATGCCAGGGGTAAAATTTATGAATGAACCTTAACATTTAGGGGGATGCTTTGTAAATGAAGTTGTTTCGCTTTGATATTTATCGCTACTGTTTGACAGCTTCTGTTCGTGAAGGGCCTGTTACAGAGGCAATTTATGTCTACATCGGAATATGTTCAATCGTAAATTTTTACTTTGGGCTAATTCGAGTTCAGATACCAAATGAAAATGGGATGAAAAAAGGTAGAATAATTTTCTACTGATATGGAATATTAAGAAAAACGTCTTTTAATTTTAATTCTAAAACTTATAAAAACTAAAACGAGATATTTTCTGCATATTTTGCTAATTTGTTTGTAACTAAATGAAACAATATTGGTTAGAGATAATAACCAATAACATTTTCACGGTCATTATTCTGTGGTTAAGATAGAGTGAAATTTACTATGTACTTTTAAATAAAACACAATAAATGATTCGTAAGGAAGAATTTATTACTTGTTTTCGAAATTTCAAAAGAAGTTTTCGTCTTTCTCATGTAAGAAAGGCTATGCAATCACTGTGAAAAACGACTTTCGAACACAGGCCCGGAAGACCGAGTGTAATATATATTTCGAATCAGTCCGTTGAGATCAGCAAATGTCTGTATGTGTGCATGTATATATGTATGTATGTATGTATGTATGTATGTATGTATGCATGCCACACCCGACTGAACCGATTTTCAATAACTTAGATTCAAATGATTGATCGTACTTTCCTATAGAATGATATTGAATTTTATCCGGTTCTGAAGTTAAATGGTGATATGTGCAAATGTTTCTAGAAATATGCACTCAATTTTCTCAAAGAAACGAGCTACTGAATTTGATTTGGATGCGACTTTCGGTTTAGGAATTAAAGGGTAACATGTAAAAAAAGCAATATGAAGTGCGACTTTGAATACAGGAAGATGTGAAAACGAATAGAATCCTTCGAACTGTTGGTTCCCAGTTGCAGATTCTAGCAATGGTGGACAAAGACTATAAAACAAAACTCACCTAATTTTCTCAGATAATGCTGATTCGAGTTTCACAAACTTAGATACAATTGAATAATTTTACGGTCTTCCACACTGCTATTGAGTTACTTCAGGAATCAGAACTATTTGGCTCAAGTGGCACGTTCCCCTAGTTTTTTGGAGATTTGTGCCTTGCAGTGTCTTCTCATTATTTTCCTGATGGGAAGAGAAGGAATGCGGAACAGTTACATATCAGAGTTACTGTAATCGCATTCACACAAACAATATTCAGCACGCTGAATAATAGTCATGTGATAGTTGAGTTTGCAATGTCCAGTCAGAGCTCTAACCCGAAAACTGCAATGATACTTGAGAAAATGCAGTAGATTCGTCAGTAGCTGGTCTTGTGTTTTATCCAACTAGTTGACAGGGGTAAAGCTGGTTCAGGAGCAACGAAATCACTCATTCATTTCTAGTAATACCAGAATGGCCAGGTACCCATAAGAAGTAAATATCATTGGAAATGCTGAGGTCCTCAATTTGAATTCGACATGCGATCACTAGATTTGACCATGAATCATTCGAACTGATTGCCTTTAGGGTTACCTGACTATCAGAACAAAAATAAATTCGTTTACTACTGATTCTCTGCTGAAGTGCCGATCGTACCCCAAACAGAATTGCGTAGATTTCTGCTTGGAACACAGTACAAGATTTACCACGTGATTGACTACTCTAGTCTCATTTCACGACAGTAGACACCAGCACAACCGTCGAATAGAAAGTCGCCATCTTGAAGTTCAAAAATACTCCCAACATCTACTAATCAAATCCGTTCCGAAAATACACAATGGTAGGTTTTTCAAGAAACATCAATAAACCGGAAGTCGCCATCTTAGATTTTAAAACGACCCCAAACATCATTGTCTTGCACCCACTTATCACATCCGTTCCGAAAATGGCCATATGATTGGATGTTTCCACTTTCATAGGGCAAAATTTTTTTTACGATGTAAATTCCATATAACGTAAACTTTTTTTTACGAACCAAATCCCGAATAACGTAAACTTTTTTTTACGAACTACCTCCATTTACGAACCCCCATTTGTTTCATAAATGGAGGTTTCGTTTTAACTTTCTAACAAAGAAGTTTCCCTTTTGAAAATGTGGTTCTTGAACCAAAACTATAGAAACTTTACCTTCTTGAAAAAGTCTAGATAAATTCATAGTTGCGATACGTTTATGTTGGAGATTGATTTGTGCTACTCTAACCAGTACCAATCAGAGTAATGTACAGTACATTTAAAATCCCACGAAAAGCACAGAATCAAAAGGTTCACTGTGTCACAGCTTTGCTTAACAAAGTAAGTGTAAAGCCCAAGATATTCCGTTCACGACTGATTTTTTTAAGCTCCTGCAGCCATTCTATTGAAGGTATTTTAGACTGCTATTGAATTCCATCCAGGATCCGGAATTACGATATGAAGTGTGTTTAAATTTAGGAACCATCTTTAACCCATTATAACCCAGGGGTTCCCAAATTTGAACCAAATGAGCAGATATCATTAAAACAATCATATTTGTTGTTGAAGATGTTGGAAAATGAAGATGTTGAACTTTGCCGAGTGGTGCAAAGTAAACCGTATGAAATTAAATCCTGACAAATGCTCGACCATTACGTTCTCGAAGAAGAAAGAGCCATTTCATCTTGATTACTTTCTGGAAGGATCCCCGATAGTCAGAACGACGTGTGTTAAAGACCTTGGTGTATTTCTCGCTTAGCTATATCGTTTCTAAAGCTTCTCGCAACCTAGGATTTGTAATAAGGACGGCTAAACATTTTACAGACGTGTACTGTTTGAAATCTCTGTTTTGGTCACTTGTTCGTTCATCCCTGGAGTACTGTTCTGTCGTTTGGAATCCTCACCACATAAACGGTACTCATAGAATCGAATCAATACAACGAAGATTCATTCGCTTCGCTCATCGGCGTTTACCGTGGAACAATCCTCACAAACTACCAAGCTACGAAAGTCGCGGGTTACTAATCGGTCTCGATACACCACAAGTTCGTCGAGATGTTGCACGTGCTTTATTGATAGCAGATGTTTTGACCGATAGGATTGACTGCCCTGCTTGAAATTAATATCAACGTCCGACCCCATGCTCTTCGCATCAGTGCATTTCTTCGACTTCCTTTAAGACGAACTAGCTACGGTGCTAACAATGCTATTATTGGCCTGCAGAGATCATTCAATCGCGTTTCATTAGGATTCGACTTCAATCTATCACGCAGTAGGATACTTGAGATTTTTTTTGTATATTTTTAGAAATTATTACTAGGACCACATTGTGTCTATTGATTATACCTAAATAAATAAATAAATAAACAAATAAATCATACGCTGGGACAATATAGTAGCAACAAAATTATGAAAGATATGCCTATATTTTGAGAGTGAGATTTATGTATACGATTCAATTTCATTCAAATAGTACCGGTAGAACTACTATAGGAAATGAAGGCACAATATAAATAGAAATATTTGGTGCATTTCGTCCAAAATATACCTTCGTTTCAGTTTTTAGCGGATTGTTATTGATAATATAATTATTTGTATGAATTGTATTGTAAACTGCAATAAACAGCTTCATTTGTCGATACCTTTCTTTCAACTAATCATCAAAATTTGATGCGCGAGTTTAACGGTTAACGATATGCTTTGGAAAATGTTCAAATGTTAACAACAATTTATCTACTGTTATTTTTGTAATTTCACGTCTGAAAAAGCTAATTTTGAATCTTTGGCAATGGTTTGTCAAAAGATGGAAATATGATCTATGGTTTCGAACATAAGATTCACACGAATATGTTTCTTACTTTTCTTTGGTGATTTGTGTGAACTTTGCAAGGTTATAATACAAATAAAACGTTGACACTTGAAAACTATTTTAATATACAAAGAAATTAGAAGTGTAAACTATCAACTAGTGTTCTAGTAAAGCTGTTAGGTATTGAACATCTAAAGTGAACATGCATTAGAATATAGGAAGTTTTGCGTATGATATATCATACGCTAGGACATAATGGGTTAAGAGCGATGATTCAAAAACGACAAAATTCTTTTAAATTTGGCTAAGAACTGCTTTAATTTGCAGTTTATATTAGTTCATGATAAAACGAGCGTACTTCGGTTATACAGACTTCTAGTCTCCGGTTTCAGTGATAGGGGTCAAAAACTCCTAAATGTAACTAACTTCAAGTTTACAGAGATTGGTAAACCGGTTTTCACTAACTTAAGCTCACATTAAAGGTCTTACGGTTCCATAGACTGCTGTCGAATTTCATCCGAATCCTACCTCCGGTTCCGAAAACGCCAGATAAAGTATTCATAAAATTTCAAACTGTGATTTAAAGTTTCAAACTGTGACGATGCAAAACTAATGGAAAATTCTACTAATTTTGGCTCAAAACTTTTTCGACTTGTGGATTGTGCTAGTTTACGCCCGAACAAACTTTCTTTATGGCTATGAAATAGGGGCAAAAACCGACGTTCAAACCGAAGCCGAGCCTTTTCTTTCAAATTCGTCGAGACCAGTAAATCTCTATCTGAATGCAAACAGAATGGCATTACTATACAATTAGGTGAATGATGGAAAAAAATTGAAACCCAATCTTAAGAATAAGTACGTAGAATTTCCAACAAAATTTTTCTAAATGCATCCGTTCACGAGTCCAGCGGTTTAAAAACAAAATATACTAAAAAGTTTGATTTCTCTGTCGAATTCGGATGTTTATTCAGTTTACTTAAATTGGAAGCTTATTTTGTTGGAAAAATGTTTTTCAAAGTTTTTCTACTGCGTTGGAAAGTCGCATTTGTTACAGATTTCTGATTATTTTGTAATACCTATGGGGCATTCCACGCAAAATCAGCCACCCGAATTTTTTTTTCATCTAACTATTTTTTTTCGGTAAAGAACTCGAAAATATTCGACACGTATTTTTTTTATTTCAATATGGTACGTGAAATTTTCGAGGTACGATTTTTTGAAACTTCGCGTTTTCAAAAAAGATCCTTTTTTCAACAGCCTATACTGTAAAATCTAATAAAGATACAAAAATTCGTCCAAGACATGAAATGTGCGTCTTTTCCTTAGCTTTCAAAAAAGCGATTCCATGAAACAACCTTTAAAGTTAATATAATGAAAAAAGTTAATAATTAATAAACAAATAAAAAAACTCAAACTTGGGCCTAATTGAAAATTGAATTGAAAATGAAAGTTTTCTCTTCCCAGCACACGTTTGAAGTATTGAGTTTTTGTAAACCAGAAAAACCAAGTCATAGAAAAATTTCAACTGTGCAAAAACTCTATGTCACCATTATTTTATTACTCATGTAAACCCTTTGTCCCAATTTTACTCGCTTTCTGCCTGAAACGTTGCTAACAATAAACTGACAAAGTTAGGATTCGATCTGTGGCGCGATATGTGTCGACAAGTTAAGCCCGTATCCGAGCGAATTGCGCTCTGCGCGTGCGGGTCGTAATTGAAAAATTCACTGCTCCGAAAGTTTTGATCTTTCAACTCTGAAACTTTGCCAAGATTGAGTTAAACCCCTAAGGCTTCTTTTTTCACAAAAAAAAAGAAAAAAATAGGTTTGATTTTTTTTATTTGTTTATTAATTATTAGCTTTTTTCATTATATTAACTTTAAAGGTTGTTTCATGGAATCGCTTATTTGAAAGCTAAGGAAAAGACGCACATTTCATGTCTTGAACGAATTTTTGTATCTTTATTAGATTTTACAGTATAGGCTGTTGAAAAAAGACTCTTTTTTGAAAACACGAAATTTCAAAAAATCATCTCGAAAATTTCACGTACCATATTGAAATAAAAAAATACGTGTCGAATATTTTCGAGTTCTTTATCGAAAAAAATAGTTAGATGAAAAAAAAAATTTTGGGCGGCTGATTTTGCGTGGAATGCCCCCTATATATTTTCCAACCCTTACAGTTTGATAGGTATTTTTTCAAATTTTTATTTTATCTACATAAACTCCAAATAATTTTTTAAACTTTTTTTTGTTTTCCGCCTTCAACTAGAAGATATATGTTTAATAAATAAGACCAAAATTGGAATGAATCAAACCAAGATCTAATTTCGGATTGTTGTAGTCGAATGCCGCCTATTGATGCTTTTCACCGCGAGTTGCCTCCGGAGATTGACTTCTGGTCAGTTTGAAGAAAAAATATCAATAAGTCCAATTATTGTTTCAAAAGAATAATAAAAATAAATTTACCTAATTTGAAAACAATTCTTTTATTATCCAGGTCAAAATTCAGGTGATTTCGTTATTGTCCCCCTGAATAAATCTTCTAGTGTGGCTCGAAATCTTTGATATATCAATTAGTTAAACCAAAAAGAAAGCATAACGTAAACGTATGGTTGCGGATTCCGCAATTGTAAATTTTGCTTTACTTAAACTGTTCCTGATATGATTAGTCTTTCAAAGGGACATGAACAGAAATTTGTTTTGTTACTACAATCATGACTCACCAATATACCAGCTTGTTCCTGATCGGCTGGCGCCAATGCATATTCATGTTTCGGCCGCACCGATCCATATAACGAGTCCACATAAAATTCAACTATGCTTAAGTATCGTGGACTCATGATGACGTTGAGACTGCTACTAGTTATTCATTTGCACTTCAGTAAATCGATGCCCTTCTCATTGTGCAGTAAAAACTTACTGACCTCATCGTAGACGGTTATTCAAACTCGAGATTTTTTTTCAAAAGCCTTATACTTGTGGTCGATAAAAGAGAATATAAGTAAGCCCTGTCGGTTTACCGACAGGCCCAGGGCACTCCTATAGTCGCCTTCGCTGATTGGTCGCTCGTGCCCGTAACAGCCAAAGTAAAACCCCAGTCATTGCAGGACAAAGACACTTCATGCATCGCCTCACAGCACCGCTGTCCTGACTGGGGATTTTTAGCATCCGACAACCGATGCTGACGGAGTCTCACCTGGTCGTCAGAGGCATACTGTGACAGTGACACTTCCGTGCGCCAACGTTTGCTCACGAAGAGGCGAGAGCGCCATTTGGACACAAACCAACGAAACATATATATTACGAGAAGCTTAAACCAGCAAATCCTCCAAATGCGAAGAAATTCGCGACCGTAGGACTGCGTTCCACTGTTCCAATGTTTATTTTTGTTTGTTTAAATAGTTGATTGCAAATGTATGTGTTTCAATAGCGATTCGTGATTCTCTTCGGTTGGTTCTCTGGGGAGTCTTTGGGAGAAATTGGCATGAGGAACACTTAAGTTTGTGAACCACTCTGAGGCCTTTTCAGAATACCGACTGTATTTGTCTGACCCCTGAAAGTCATTGAGTGGCGCGTTAAAGTTGAATTTATTTGTTTCAACCAAATCGTTGGCGGTGACCTGGCGTCATGGACAGCATCGTTTTCGAAAAGATCGAAATAATAGTAAAAGTTTTCGACTCCAAAGCTCTATATAACAAAATAAATACTTTTAGAATTTTAATGTAATTTAGAAATTTTTTTCGGTATTTTTTTTCATTATTTCAAGATTAATCTTGCTTGTGCACTATTATGAAAACAGTCATGGTCTTGACGGTCGGCTCGAGATATTGGTTACTATCAAACTTAATATAGCATCAGAAATCTTGACATCGATTTGAACGATTGATCATTTCTTGGGATTCAATAGACAATACAATAAACAAGCTTTATATTTATTGAGCTATATCAATATTTACAGATAGGTTGATTTACAAAACACTATTTACTCTATCTAATATTTATTCCGGTCGGTTTTAAAACTCAATATCTTCGTATGAATCCAACGAAAAGGCATTTTAAGTTGGCTATTTTAAGGAATGATGTCATTGTTGTTCCAACCTCGATCCACTACCTCGAAACGGTAGACCTACACATACAGCTCTTCTTGGACGAGAAGCTAATCTGTGCTGCTTTAAAAACGCCTAAATGTATATATGAGCACTGAACGTTTGATCGTGTTGATCGAGTTGATTGAAATGCTAATATTTGAGTATTCGGTTTTTATTGGGAGCATGGTAAAATGCGTCTTGGATAAATCTGAGAAGCATTATCGTATTCTTCAAAATGGTCTTTGTAGATTGGTGGTACCTAACTCTAATTTAATATGTAATAAGTTTTCAGGAACCATTGAAACACAACTACTTATCAATTGTAATATTTTATAATCTCCTTAAATGTTAGTTTAGAATTGCACATGTCTAACAAATTTAACTCTAAATATACACTAAATAGGGTATCCCCATTCATGTCTCCCGTATACATGAACCATTAGAATGGAGTCTGCTGTTTCTAAAACTGTTGTTTCTAAAACTGTCACTAAAACAGCAGTAATGTACAATTTTCGAACTTTTGAGTGCCGAAGCAAATATCCGAAAGTATTCGATTATTACAATTCGTTTAGTGAAAGTAAAGTTATCTGTGAAATAACATGGTGACTCTACTAATGAGATATTTATTCCTACAATAGCCCAACTGAAATTTGTACTATTTTGTTATATTTTAAGTTAACTTTCAAAATCAAATGTTAAAATTATATCCGAATCTGGAATATCTCAACATCGATAAATTTTATTCTTGCACAGCTACGCCATGCTCTATTCAAAAATTATATATTATATCTTTGTTTTTTTTCTGGAAAAGTTTTTGCTACCGACTGATAGGTTTAAATAAGAAATATCGTAGACATGTTATTTAAGGAAGTACATTATATATTTTTTTACGTTGCGAATACACGTATTATTTCTCAGAAACATTGCAGTTTTGTAAGTTAAAAAAGTGGTTTAAATTTATTTTTCACAAGATTTTTCCACTGGAGAGGATAGAGAAAGGTTTGCTTTTCTCTAATACAAAACTATGACTAATCAATCACTAAATCCAATACCTGTTTTAATCCACCTAGTGCTGCAATGATGCCTTTCTCATTAACATTTCATGAGAAATAGATACGTTCCGATGGAGATTCTGACAATCCATCACAGTCACGGATACCATCACAGTCGTAAAATGTTTTTGCGACCAGTAAATGCTTCTGTTACTGCTGTAAATGCAATTCAAGTAAAATAGAGAGTATTATTGTTTACATAGCATCATAAAACATTCTTTGTGATTGTTTTTTTCTAATTTTTTATTATTACTATCATTTGTATTCACAGCATTTATGTAAATATTATTTACTGGTTTTATTGACAATAAAACTACAAAACCGGCTGCTGAAATTTCATATACATATACATGCCTTTTCAACAAAACTTCAGTCCATTGAAATTATTTCATTCTTTCTGACATAATGCCGTAGAGTGGCTACCGCAGTACCGATAACGCAGCATCGTGATCAACCAAACCAAACATCGGTAACATATAACGCTACACGATATTAAAAACAACACGCTGCGTACTTCGTTCACGAAGGCAATGGTCTTCCATACTAGCACGTACTGATGCGTACCGATTTTGCATCGTCATTTTGTATGACGGTTTGAAAGTTTTGACACTCATCGCATTATAATTTCGGAACCGGAAGTTGAATCTAGATGAAATTGCACAGTATTTTTTAAAACAATGAGAGCTTTAATTTGAATCAAAATTTATGAAAATCGATGTAAGTGGCGGGTAGGGTCTAACACGTTTGAAAAATCATTTATTTTGTTTCTTTGTATTTTGTATAGTACAACATTTTAAGAATATTCTGTGAAATTTTCAAGCCTATCGGAACAAAACTTATGGCAAAGTTATGGGTCTTTATCTTTGCTTATCTCAAACTGCGAAGAAGTAAGAGCTTGGCGCACAAGCCCAAGATTCCTGCTTCGATAGACTTGAAAACTTGACAAAACATTCTTCAAATGTTTCATTATAAAAAAATTAAAAGAAAAAATATGATTTTTTGAAAATGTTAGACCCTACGGGCTCCCTTGAGTAATAAATTGTTTCATTGATTTTATAAAAAAAAATTTAAACGCGTTTTTCTCGAAAGCAGGTTTTGAAAGTCTGTGCCCATCGTCATTCAAAAACTACTGTACCACTTTCTACATATAAAAAACCAGACCCCAACGTTTTCTTTTTTGTTATATATTCGTTACATTGGGAAGGTTTTACAGCTTCAAAACGGCGGTTTTTTTCGTGAAGCAACGCTGAGATAGAGTGGACACCGCAAATCATGATTTTTAAGAAGCGTCCTCAAAAATACCTCTCACTGACTTATTTCTCAATATTTTTCCACGAAAGAATTACAAAATGTTTTTAGAATTATGCTTTTTTTTATACAAAACATTTGAATTTATTTGGTTGACCGATAATTCTGAAAGCGGAAACTGGAGACTAGTAGTCCCAAAGTGGGTTTATATATCCACCAACTAACAAGATCTGTCAATTATATAAATTTACCAGCAAGTTGTATAAAAATTTGCACCTCGTTTCGTCATCATTTGTGGAAAAATTACTAATGAAATTTAAAAAATTTCGGATCAACTTTTTCGGGACTTTTTGAAGAATTTCAAGACCTTTTATTTGCATCTTAGTTTGTGAAAATCCGTTAAGAAACCGAAAGTCTGATGAAGATGAAATTCAATAGCAACCTATGGGACCATAAAACTTTTCGCTTGAGTCTAAGTTTGTGAAAATCGACTCAGGCATCTCTGAGAAAAGTAACTAATTCTTTCATATTTTTGGTGTCTATTCCGGAACCGGAAGTTGGATCGAGATCAAATTCAATAGTAACCTAGGGGACCGTAAGATCTTTCGTTTGAATCAGAGTTTGTAAAAATCGATTCAGCCATCTCTGAAAAAATTGCGTAACATTTTTTGTCACATACACACATACATACACACACACCTACAGACATTTACTCAGTTCATTGAGCTGAATCTAATGGTATATGACACTAGGCCCTCCGGGCTTCGGTTTTCAAGTCGTTTTTCAGTGATTGCATAACAATTCTATATGAGAAATGCAAAAACATTGTTTAAACACGTGTTCTATTCATGTTTTCACAAATTATTAAGCTGATCTCATAAAAGTGAATGATAGGTTCCAAACTGAAAAAAGGCAGTCATTGAATTAAAACTCCAGTTGACTTTATAATATAATAAAAAAAAGGTTCATGTATAGCAGGTTACGAATGGCAAGCGAACTGGGGCATTAGATAGTCTTCCTTAGGTACACAAATAATTGAACGAAACTTCTGAGGGAGCTTTTCCTTGGTCACTTTTCGATGGTGAAGTTGAGGGACCAGTTTTTATACATATATTCGTGACTCGTAGGTGTAGAACATGTAGAGTAAATACACTTACTTTGAACTATTGTAATACACATTGAAGCCAAATCATAACGATACGCGATTGAATGATCTCGGCAAACTAATAAAAGCATTGTCAGCACAATTGTTTCGTCATAAAGGGAGTCGAAGAAATGCACTGTTGCAACGAGTACGAGGTCGGCCGTTTATATTAATTTCGCGGAGCAAAGCGGGACAGTCGATTTTGTCATTCAAAACATCTGCTATCAATAAAGCACGTGCAACAAATCTCGTCGAACTTGAAGTGTATCGAGACCGATAAGTAACACGCGACCTTCGTAGTTCGGTAGTTGGTGAGGATTGTTCCACGGTAAACGCCGAAGAACGAAGCAAATGAATCTGTGTTGTATCGATTCGATTCTATGAGTAGCGTTTAGGTAGCGAGGATTTCAAACGAATGTAGTGTACAGTAGAAAGCTTTTTAAGCTGTATATGTCTGTAAAATGGTTAACCATCCTTATTACAAATCCTAAGTTGAGAAAAACTTTAGAAACAATCACCCCGATTCTGCAATCCGACGGATTTGTGATACGAACGAATCTACACTTTCATTCGAGTTCGAATTTTGCATTCTTTATTCCGTTCGAATTGTATGATTCGATCGACTTTCGTTCGGGAACACTTGAAATTTCGAACACTATCCATCAAAGCTGTCAACATTACTTACACGTTCTATTTTATTTATATTATTCATTTCTTAGTAAACGTACCCGTCACACTTGTAGAAACAAATTAGAACGATTCTAAACCGAACAGAAGTAATACGTACGCAAGTCGATCGAGTAATGTTCGAAAATTGAATAACTCGAACGAATGTTCGAGTTCTTACTCGAATATCATTCGTTCGAGTTATTCAATTTTCGAACATTACTCGATCGACTTGCGTACTTCTTTTCGGTTTAGAATCGTTCTAATTGGTTTATACAAGTGTGGCGGATTCGTTTACTAAGAAATGAATATAAATAATATAGAACGTGTACGTAGTGTTTCCAGCTTTGATGGTTAGTGTTCGAAATTTCAAGTGTTCTCGAACGAGATTCGATCGAATTATACAAGTCGAACGGAATAAAGAATGCAAAATTCGAACTCGAACGAATCTACGTTTGTATCACAAATCCGTCGGGTTGCAGAATCGGGGTGTATAGCTCATGTGTTGTTTGAATGTCAGTTACTTATCGAGAAGAACACAAAGATGTTTAACGCAAGTCGTCCTGTCTGCACCTTCCGGGCTGTGGATTTAATAATAGATCATAACGTCATCAGCAAACGTTAAGAGAGGGACCTTCAGAGAAAAGTTGACGTTGTTGAAGTACAGTAAGAATATTAAAGGCCCGAGATGGCTGCCCTGCGGAATTCCGGACGATGCATAAGGTATAATTGCAGCCGACGAATGTTCGAACCGAATCCAAGTCTTTCCAATTTGAACCGCTAGTGCCAGAAAAGGTAGAAGCATAAATCAAATAAACATAGATTTCCCAGTGTAACAGTAATGTAATTGAGCTACCCGTGACACCAAAAGCGCCGTCTGGTGGAGAATGGGTGCGTAAATGCTCCTAAAATGCATGCATAAATTTGCCTGCGCATTTAACACAACCACAGTAGCTAATGGATAAAAGTACACCCGTTTCTTACTAGAGGTGCTGTTAGTGTCACCGTACAGTGGGAAATCTATGTTTATTTGATTTATGGTAGAAGCCTTTAAGTCAGCGATCGCATAGAGGGTTAATGAGGTTTATTGAATTATTAGATTCAGAAATGTTAGGCACAGCGAGTGTAATCAACTCTGTAAAACTATTAATCAATTTCGGATAAAGCAAAAAACATCTTATCGTTTGTTTTAGGCGTAAAATATTTTATTCAAAAAGTTTTTTTTTCATTGTTCATTTTCGTACAAATATTGATCTTGTGGTTTTGCTAATATTCCGTTATCAAACGGATTTTGTGTTAATGTTTTGCAGTTGTTTGTTCTGCAATTTTGAGAGTTTAGCTGTCTTGCTATTAGTTTTTGGTTCATCCTTACATAGGTTTGCTTACTGCTTTCTCGATTTTATGAAATCCCTGGGCGTTGTATTGTTGTGTTTTCGTTTTCCATTTGCTGATATACTCTATATTGCAAGAGCTTCCCGCATCTATCCTTTTCCCTTCCATATTAGTTTCGTCAAAGCTTCAAGCCCTTAAAGAATGTGCAACTATTGAATCTTCTGTCAATCATTGATCTACTTTATCTCCTGGATTGAATTTTTTACTTTAATTCTTTTTCCTGTCTGTAAACTGTTTCTTTTAAGGTAAACAATTGGAGATGTTTTCTAATGTTTCGATTTCACACTTTCAGCATTTTCTTATAACCTTTCTTTTTTACGGCCTAATTTTCGTTTCTCTTGTTCGCGTAATAATATTCATTTGCATATTTTCTTCTTGCTGCTGCATGCGCTTGCACCAGAATGTACTAAAGACTAAATGTTTCTTTTTACTTGCTTTGGAGCTTGTGGTAAACGTCTAAATAAAATAAGTGATCTGGATTTAGATACAATATGATTTTTTTTTTAATATTTTTCCCACAATCGGCACTACAATCCCACGTATGGTTTGATCATCATGCGACTATGGGCAGTATATTGCAAAACTTTCTAAAAACCGCCAGCACAAGTTAATTTTTGAAGCAGTTTGCTTTGGTTATTAGTATAGTGCGGAACAGGTGGAGGGATGAAAACAACGGTAGCCTAAATAGTGAATCGCCCTTATTCTGAATAACGACGTATTGATTTTTCGATCGAATGTGGTTCGATCGAATCATAGCTACCTTTGATTTTGCTAGCGTTGTGGGGAATACAAATGAAATACGAGGGAAAAAACGATACGACGTTATTCAGAATAAGGGTGAATGTAACGTTTTTTTAGTGATTGGTTAGTATTTTGTTAAAAGAAAACGTAAACATCCAGTAAATCTTACTTTTATACCTCGGGAATTCAAAAGGAAGGAAAGCTTTCACGAAATCAACGATTAACTATTGATTTGATTTATAAACTCTTAGATCGAATCGAAAAGCTTCCCTTCTGGTCACCCGGTCATTTACTTTACTTGTTTTGTTTTAGATGTATTATATAAGACTTTAAACCTACGTTTCGTTTTTTCGTGTACTTTTATTTTTGCTTGCTTATTGTATATACTTGTTCGCTAGCATTTGTCCCGTCATTCATTATTCAGTGAGTGCTTTGCGCAATCCTATTAACCTTACACTCTGATTACCGCTTTTGAGTTGCTTATGTTTGATTTTTTGTTGAATTCCACAATCTTACCCTAGCACTTTGTTCTGTTGCGAAAATCGCAGATCAAATTTTGTTATTGTTCTATCGAAAGTTTACAAAATGGAAAGTAAACTGTTTGAAAAACTGATTCTCAAACCGGCTGATATTTATTAATCTGAAATTCTTGATTTCCAGCCACGTGATGATGTTATATCGATTCTAGAAAATCGACAAAATAAGATAACTATAAAATGACAATCGATGCACCAAATGGTATACGTATGTTTTTTTCATAACTATTAGAATGATTAGTAATCGTTACTGGGATTCGAAACATCTTTAAAAAAAGCTTTACTGATAAATCAGACAGGTCTAAAGATATTATAAACTGACTCAAAACTAGGCGAAGAATTTCGTGCAACTGTCAGTCACTCATCCCGTGCCTCAGCTCACATCAATAGGTAAAGTATAATTTACTTCCGTAAAGAGGCAAATTAGTAGAAAACCAAGTTGTTAATACGCAGTAAACTCTCCAGCAAACTAACGATCGAACCATAAATCATCACTGATCATTTCCTTCGTTTTTTTAATCCTAGAACCTACATAGCATGATCAAGGATAAGCAAAGGTTTTATTCAGCATGGGACACAATGACTAATTTCACCTTGATCAGCTTCAAATTTCTTACATAACTTTCAATCATATTCATTAGATTTGTTTTAAGCGTTTATTATTTGCTTCAATTTCATAACGCTCTTTTATATCTTCTGACAAACAAGCTACCTTAGTGCGGTACAGGAAGTTTCCATGTTTGTAAAAATTCATTTCCTTTCACAATTACCAGAGCTTCTTACATTCGTTGCGCTTTTGCAATTCTTCTATCTGAAAACGTGGCTCACGATATACATCCGCGGAATAAGTGTCCGCTTAGTTTTCCTTTAACAAACATGTATATTTTCAACTGGTGACTGCAAGATAAATTACTTTGTCTATTTGTAGTTCACGCGGTCAAAACTGAACTAATCCTTATAATAATATAACTAAAAAATCTGGTTCTTGAGTACAAAAACGCTACTTTGCGTCACTTTGCTCACGCTTCAACGTTTTTTATTGCCTAACGTTTTTGAGTTTCCATGTCTTGTTCAATTGCAAAGAAGAAAATGTTCTTTTTCAATCAACATGAATATTATATTGTTATAAACAGGCATGTGCAGTTCCGAATCTCTTTCGTTTCTATGCACAATTAGATGGTTAAGTATTTCGTTCTTCCAATGCATATTCTTTAACCTGAAAAATGTTCATTGCTTCAAAATTGGTTGTTCCTATATACCAGCAGTGGCTTGAATATATGTATATGTTTAAATAGTAATTCATTCAAAAATTGTCCTTTTAACAGAGTAATGGTAAAGTTGAGTGGTTGATTTTGCTGTTGTATTTAAGTGGCTAGCACGATAGTTCAATAATTCGTCTCACTTGTCCGTTTAGCAGGAAAAAGAATTGCTTATTTTCCACTAGTAAAAAATCTCGGCTTCTAGTGCACATTTCAGTATTATACACAATCGGGTTTGTATTTGTTTCTGCTTCGCTTCGTTTCATCTAAAAATTATCGATTTGTTTTCGACACAAGGTGGCAAAATTCGGATCTCTCGCGCGCTCCTCGGCGGCTTCGCGTTTCTCTTTGCGGAGAATGTTTGCTTTGCATGTATGTGTGTATGTGTTTGAGATATTGGAAGGGAAGGCTTATTAGTACAACATGATCATAAATAATCTTCGAAGGATACGTGTGCTCTTGGGTTAGTAACAAAATAGCATCTTTGTTCGATTTACCTTTTTAGGAAAAAGATGGCGCTTTTTCGTTTTGGTTGCAAAGTAAAAGTCCAGCAAAACCTCGCAACAAGCGCGAATGGTTGAGTTCTGTGTATCCACTATAAGGGCGTACCACAAATCATGTCCAAAAATCAAATTTGTTCGGGGAAGCACAGTGATGAGAGTACCTTCAAACGAATACCATCAAAACGAATCCTCATGCATTTTAGCGTTTACGACTGCAACGATTGTGGCGGCCTGCATTTCCTCCTCCTTCCATTAGTAAAAACAATCTCGAAACAACGTGGATGTGAGGAAAACTAACAAAGAGATTGGACGACACGCTGGTTACGACGAAGGCCGCTTCCGGTTCACAATATCACCGGAAATCGGTATGTCCGATATTTTGCACTCTGTTCGCACTAACTTCATTTCTGGAATAGTGTCTGTCGAGGCTTCTATGTCTATTAGACAGAAGTCACGTCAGTTGTCTCAATTCGACTACCTTCCAGAACTGTTCCGTTAGTGGTCGTAGTGTTGGTAACATCACCACCGCCTCCTTCTTTCCGTTTCATAATTTCGCATGATAGTGTGACTTGCTTGGGCTCGGCCGTCGGTTCTCCATCCTTTTCCCGCGGCGTCACAGTAAGTGTCAAATTTTCCAATTGTTTCAACAATTCGGCACCCTGCTCGTCATCATTTTGTTCTGATTTCTTTTGGAAATGCAAATAGCATTTGCCATAGAATCCGTTCCAGGTTATGAAAATAGGATTACAATCTCGAGTACGCAGTTCCTGCTTCAAATCTTTGATCCTCATCGAACGGCTGATATTCGTCACCCGGATGCACAAATCCCGCTCTGTTCTACCATATTTTCTGTCTCCTTTGGGATTTGGTCGACGACGACCACGCTGATTGCGACGATCGCCTTTCTTCCTATCTCCATCTTGGCCATCCCTTTTGTCGTTGTCCTCCCCTTCAGACTTTTCCGCTCCGGATTCACCTGTCTCCTTACCCGACCTTCGCGGCCCGCGTCTCGAATTTCGGGGCTTTCGAATGGGCCGTTGTTTTGTCTTGCCATCTTCTCCTTCGCCATCGGTTTTCTCATTGTGTTCTCCATCTTCGTGGCTTTCAGCGGTGCCATTTTGATGCTTTTCACTGACCCTTCGGTCCGATCGACGGCGTCGCCGGGTACCAGACTGAGTTCGTCGGAAAGATCGTCTCTGACGAGCTTTCTGCTGGTAACTTTCAACGTCGGTGTCTTCCGACTTCAGCTCAATCACCTTACCAGACCTACGGAAAGTAGAAAAGAACAAGCTCTTGTAATGGCATATTTTCTACGAATAATAGAAACTTACTTTTCTTCGCGTTCTTTGATACTTTTAAGAACTGGGACGATCTCTAATCTCCTCGAGGACAGAAGATTCCACTCAATTCCGGTAGGCCGAGAAAGTCGTTTATTAATACGAATCACTTCGGTTGGGGTTACGATCAGATCCAGAGGGAGATCATAGCTCTGGAACAGGTTATCTGGCAGAGTGTCATACAGTTGTACATCGTGCACTGTGGTCACGATCACTGTGTCCTTTGTGATTACGCCCAGGTAAGTTAGAATACCGACATCCAGATCGACATATCCATTACCCTTGCCGATTCGATGACCTCGTCGGTCAACTGCACATGATCCCACCACAATCATGTCCAACTTCTCGACGCCGTTGATACCTGGTAACGGAAGAGGTGAAACAAACAATAACATTTCGTCAACCACATTTGTACGACACGGGTAGCTGCGCTATCAGTTTTGATGACCTCCCATGGCAATCAAGTTCACGCTTTAACTTGTTTGTGTACATAATTTTCGCAATGTGTTGCCAATTCTTGCCGTCTTATCTGAGAAAGCAAAACATCTTCGAATGAATACGTTACTCACCAATCTCTTCAAACGTGTCCTCAGCGCCTTGCAGTTTAATGATCTTCTTTTGCACGGCCAGATCGAGTACATCTGGGTCGCAATTTTTGATTTTTGCATACACGTTCGGTGATTTCTGAGCCGGTGGCACAAACAACGTTTTGTGGGCTTTGATCACTTCCAGCTTGATTGGTTCCTGGGCCATGTCAATGTTCACTTTGATGGAATCTAGAGATGTATACAACATGAATGACTAGGTTGATGAAATTTTGTATTTGTATCTTTGAAAAATCAAAAATTTAAATTGAAAGCGCTTGTTGTAAAATCTCAAAATTACGTTTACGTTTTATTGTACGTCTGTAAGAAAAAATAACCTTCCCTAATCCACCTAGTTGTGCGATAATTTAAAAAGACTCAATAAAAAATTTGTAAATTTTGCTGTATTGAAAAACACTGGGATTTGTCGCCTACGTCACATATAACATTCCATCTCTCGAAACGGAAATGTTTGCTATTACCCTTCCAAACTTGATTGACATTGTTAGCTTTCAATTAAGCCTAAGTTTATCGAAATTTGTTGAATCATCTTAGAGAAAATTCAGCCGATGAAAAATGAGCGGTTATTCGTTTATGTCACTTACCATTATATGTCCTGAATCAGAAGTGATAATTCTATAATTCGATAGTAGCTTAGATTTGTTAAAATCGGAGTTTTGTCGGTTGTGTCACCTTAACCATTATATCTCCGGAACCAGGAGTGTCAGTCATTTGATCTTCAAACTTAACCCACAATTCAATAATGGCTTTAAAAGCCTAAGCTTGTTGAAATCGGTTCAGCCATATCCGAGAAAAATGAGCGCAATTACACACACAGACATTTCCGATCTTGTCAAACTGAGTCAAATAGTATAGAACAATATGGGTATCCGAGGCTCCACTCGAAAGTCCGTTTTTCTAGCAATTCTAATACCTTTGTATAGAGAAAAGTAAAACGTTCAACGGAATTTATCCGATGGTCCAATACGTCCAATAAATCCTCCGGCGGGAGGCTGATTCGAAACCATAAAAACTATCCGCATCGAATACTTGTTAATATGTTTTAATAGTTTTTAGATCAGATTGGGATCGGGCAACTATGCGTTCCTCTCCATCACAGAGAAGTTATTTTACTAAAATCAAACTTTTGCTCGTCTACTGATTTGTTTCGAATCACTGTTTTACTGAGATTCCTTATTGGAAAATTCATTTCAATTCCTTATCTGCATAAAACAACATAATATTCTTTAGTACACTGAGATATTTTTACCGCGTACAAAACCGTACAAAAAAATCGCGTAACTTCGGAAATCCTCGGAAAACCGCGTAACTTCGAAAATCCGCGTAAAAAACGCAAAACTAAACACATTTTTTATGTCAAATACCTTAGAAATGCATGAAACGTCAAGATCTGGTATAATCTCAAAAAATTTGTCGAGGAAAATGAACTTGACTTAGAAAAATTTTGAGATTTCCGAAATCAAACATTTTTTTTATGCCAAATGTCTTGGAAATGTACGAAACGTCCAGATCTGGTGTAATAAAAATACATTGTTTTTTTTTTAAATCGAAAGTTTTCTAAGTGCCAGAGAGTTGACTTAAGAAAAATTCGGAATAACACCAGATCTTGACGTTTCATGCATTTCTAAGACAAAAAAAAACGGGTAACTTCGAAAATTTACTAGATTCCTATCCCAAGTTTTATTTTTGGCATGCCAGGTGTGCGATGAACTGTATACCTTTTCCGCAGAAGAATTAAATATTTTGTGGTGAGGTTAACCACAGGAACTTGGCCGTAAGAAGATATCAACCGGGTCGAGTGAATAACGACCCATATTTCTGGAACAGTGCAAGGCGCAAAAATTTTTTTGACAAATTCCAAATATTAGAATACATCGTAAAAGAATAAAAAAAATCTAAAACAATTGCACAAGATATCTTCACAACTTTGCTGGCATAAGAAATCTTTTAACATAACACTGCTATTCTATAAAGCTGCTAAAAATCTATATTCTTTGAAATTGACAACAGAAGTAGATAGTAACCAACAAATTAGAAACGACCATGTATTTTATTCATTTTAATTAAAAGACGTTATTCAAGAACATACGGAATTCGAACACCCAAAAACCAGACTAAAAAAATATCGTTGCAATTATTTCAATCAGTACTGTAGTAATGTTTCTGACACTTATTGTCGTATGCGATATGTTGTCAAATTCATATTGCCGTTTACGTTCGAATCAATCACACTTTCAAACATCTTGCATGCATAAAAACAGCGTCAATCCAACTTTAAACCATCAGTTCTGGTACAGACTTAAGTTGTAATGGAAAATGTTTGATATTATTTGTTATTTGACTTGTTTTTTTCGCTGATTTTATATCATCATGCTTGCTTACGTCCGTATCGACTATTCGACGAACACATACTTTTGAACGAATGCAAAATGAACGCGATTCCTGTGTAAAAAAGGATCGACTGCATTTCGTCTGTAAACGAGAATGGTTTCATTCGCAGAGATGTCTATCTCCTCTGTGTGACGAAGAGCAAGCAAAATTTCTCCCCTCGCACTGACAACTTCAACGAGAGCTCTTCTCTTTCACATTTATACACCACTGTTGTGTAAAGTGTACACGCATCATGAGTGCGTTTGTTTATTTCCTTTTACCTCTTCCACTGAATCGCACCAAAGTGCTAGAGCATTAGCTAATAAATTCTCTGAGGTGGATGCAGATACTTTCACAGAGGTGTACACGCCGGTGAGCACTCTGCTGTATGGTTTTCGTAGATAAGGCGTGGACACGCAAAATCAGCAAAATAAAACAATTTATCGTAAAATTTTCGGGTTTCCTTGCAAATTTTTCATAGCAAGACCAGATCTACTATCTATTAATTGAAGTTCACAGAAGTGTTCGCTCTCCATCACGCGCCAGTGGTCACTTGGGTGTATTTAGACGAGAGCGCGTGTGAGCGATTCATGCGAAGAGAATGTGTTTCACTCGCGTCAGCTGCTTTAACCAAGGTTGCTGATCCTATCAATGAAACATTACTCGTGAACTATTCTCTTCACCGGCGATGCTCTACCCGTGCGGCGAGCAGTTTGTATATATTCCGTGTCTGCTTTATTCATTCTTTCCTTCCACTCAGAGAATTGAACCGCTTGGCAAAGCAAGCAAGCATCATATATGCACTCTGTTCGCTCGCAGTGAGTTCGTTTCGAAGCATTTAGGTAGAAAGCTATTCGGTGGTGCTGATGACTCGCGTTGAGTCGAATTTTCTACTCACGGTGATTCGTTCTCTGCGACGTATGGCGGTACAACTGAATGACCGTCCAGGATAAAATTTTATTCCTGTATAAAGCTTATAAGAAAGATGCCGAATCTTTTTGAATTGTCTTCACTGCACATTTCTTCGGTGTTTGCTATACTTCAATCGTGATTTGTAGCATTAGGGACAACTTTGATACCTGCCAGAATATGTTATTGAATAATCATCAAACTGTAAAGGGTTATTAATGGAGCGTTTTTGTGTGTCGTAAATATGTTACTTTCACTCCTATTCCGTAGTTCTATAATAAATTCATTTTGTGTTTCGATCGAGTTCGACTTTTCCAAACAAATTATACCTCATTCGAAATGCCAAATTGGTATTTTTCATTCGGTCGAATGTAGGGTTGTTTATTATGCCTGAGAAGTAAGAGCACAGACTAACAGACAGGACACTCAAATTAGATTCTTCAATCATTTAAACTGTCATTTCGAATATTCCTTTATTTGGGACAGTACTCACATGTGTCATGATGGCGCCACGTTACCCTATCAAAAACATCCTGTCTGTCATCTAGACTGTGTTTATTTTTTTCATTTACCAACAGAGTTGCCATTTATACAGAATTACCTGTAATGTATTGATATGTATTTGCATTTGTATGCGAATTTCATGCAGGATACAGATTTAATACATATTGCCAAAACTATATACAAAATTGTGCCTACCTCTCATCCTTCAACGCAATACAAAATCGAACCCGTTTAGTGGCAATATTTACTTGCTTCTGATCTGCCGCCACTTAATTTCGGGTGAAAATTACCAACACAATAAAAAATAGTCTAGATGAACAATGTTGAGAAAAATAAATGGTTACCTTCCAACATCGCTAAAAAGTTTAATATATTATTAACGTAATATAATAATTTACTGTGACGATTCATTTCCAAATATTATGATGAAATCAGGCATCCCTGCAAGCAGCTGATCGGTGTTGACAAACGAGGGGGAACCAACTAGTAAATTAACTTTTACATAACACAAGGGGTGTACCGATAGTAAATAGTTCGCGCAGTATAATATAGGTGGAACTAGTGCATCACGAAAAATTATTTTTTATAAGAATTTACTCATACTGTCATGTCTGTTAGTCTGTGGTAAGAGTCCCAAGTTTTTGTCAATTATTATTGTTTCTCATGATCGTGAAACTATTTATATACCGATTACAAAGCCATTCGACGATCGTTTCCTTAATAGTTATAAACATATGTGATGATTGCTTTTAATTTCATGTTAATCATTCATAATAAACTAATAGTATTTGTATTGACTTCGAGACAAGTTGTGTCGAACCAAGTCAACTACCAAAAAAGTTGAGACCAACTTTGATGATAAACACTATCAGTTCGTACAAATACTAGAAGAACCATAAACACCAAATAATTCCGTCACATTCAATATACAGGGCGTTAGAGCTACAATATAATAGAAACTAAAACCGAAATAGAACTTCTATAATTTTGTATAAGGCACTAATTTGGAGGCCAACATAAGATTTTACTGAAGAATGATATTTCTATTATTATCAAAAACAAACAAACTCTCTACAGTTACTTGTTGGAAACTGTGCCATGGATAATCGTGCAATGAAGACCTTCCGCAGTTTCCAATAACGAAATAAATATCTAAAAATCAAGTATCATACAATCAAACACAACAAAATTATCTCTCTCGTGACATTAGTGACGTTAAATAAAGTGGAATTAAATGCATTTTTTTTTTCTTGATCCTATATTCTCCTACTATCTCCTGATTATGTGATAACAGAATTATATTTCATTTGGACTCTTTGTATGTGATCTTTGAAGTATTCACGTAAAAATTTTTTTGCTCAACACAGTTTTAAGGTAAATAATACAATGAGTAGTTTCAAAACTGAATGTGTGATATTAGTAACAAAAATTCTAAATCGCACTATCTGACAAATCGATAAACCACGCGGATTGTGTTATTTTTCAAATTGAAATCGTTTCCTCTGTAATATGAATATTGTAAAATGTTATGAAATTGAATTTTCAATTTCTTCTAGCGGAGGTTCTTTTTTAAAAAAAAAGCTAAACCGATCACTTCGTGAGTCAATTGTAGAACATTTTATTTTCATTCGACATTCGACATCCTGTGGCAGTTGGCCGGAACCACAACCGTGATTCTCAATTTAAAAGTCTTAATTTCCTGATCGTAGTACAGTTATTCTAATCGATAATTTGCGTAGATGTATGGTAAAAGATGCTGAATGAGTATTTAGTTAGTAATGACTATTTCTTTGTTAGCCATTCTTCTTAATTGCTTTGATTTTTGCAGAGCAAGCAGTTACATGGTGTCTCAGTAGGTTCAAACGTTGTGGAAAACCCTACACTCCTATTACTTCTATAAATCAAATCTATGCGAAGAAGCGTTAAATTGTGTTTAATATAATAAAAACATGAGAAAATAAATCATCCCTGGAATTAAAAGATTAGACTTGCCTCTATAATCAATATTCAGAATATATTTTTGTCATTCTATTTGCATTGCATATTGATATTGCGTATTGGACTTGATCATTCATAATCATATGTGATTTTAAAAAATATCACTGTAGATATTTCAGTCCATTTTCAAAATCATAAATAAAATAAATATCAAACCAACCCGAAAGAGAATCAAAAGTGTTGCTACAGTTATATGTGGAAAATAATTCCTTTTATTTTATTTCTTATATAAGCCATATAAACTGCAAAATTTTCACTTTACAAAAGTGATTGCCCTCAGGTGATTCAACTCCAGCTTTTTTAAAATCTATCTGCCATTACTTGCCGCAAAATTTCAACAGCACGGAGTACGAACGTGAGAATAGTATTCGGTGAAATCTGAATCAACTGTTTCATTAGTTTTATTGCAGTAGGAAGTACATTATATGTACATTAGTATACGATTTTAAACGACGTTTTGAAGTGGACTATCAGTTTTATTTATCAGTTTAATTTTTATCCAACTCAATCGTTTCGCCATCTTCCAATAATAAGTAATGATATTACGTTTAAAGTTTTCCAAGCTAATTTGTGATGTTCAACGCACAGTTTTTATCAGGGCAATATCTACGAGACAATTAAACTAAGCAAAATAAAAAATTGCTTCCATCGCATCGCTAATTTTTGTCTTCAATTTTTTTCGTACACTTGCATTCATGATTGCTGGCATTTTGACTCGCAGTGAGTCAAAAATTGACTCAATGTAAGCGCTACTCGTGCCTGATGATACCTGCTCTTGAAATGGTAGAGAATGGCTCACGGCGGAATAGCAACAAGCATGAAAAAGCAAGATCTCTTCTCTCTTGCGAGTCGCTCAGGCAGTCACATATTGAGCATAGCTTTTGCCTCGTCCGGCATTACATGCTTTGCTGTCTCCGTTCTTGAATCGTTCGCAGGCGATGAACGTTAATGAGTTGCGTGAGGCGAATTTCAGCAACCCTGGCTTTAACCACAAGCACACACTCAAATGCTGTCTATTCGACACTGAGAAGTGCGCTTTCCTCTTTGTGCGGTGCTTCGTTTTTTTCATCCTCGGTGTGGCAAAAATCTGACTCTAGCGTGTATCTCTCTGGTGAAATGCCATCTCTGTTCATTCGTACTAAACTAAACTGGCATACATCCTAGCGTTTCGCAAATTGTTAATCACAATATTGAGAGTAATTTCATCATGGCTTAGAATTTATTTGAAGACGTTTAGTGATATTTAAATATTTATTCGTTCGAAAGTATACGTTCGTCGTATAGTCATTCCGGACGTAAGCAAAAATGAAGAATCTCATCAAAAGGTTTCACATCATGCTGCTCATACAAAATAATGCGTATCACCCACGCATTGTTCACTTTCCTAGAATCAAACCTAACGTTAGTAATCATATACAGACAGAACGAATAATGTAAGATACAGTTTGCATTTACTAGAGTGCTACAAACCGTACTACATCTTGAAAACTATCTCTTTAGTGATCCCTGTTAATATTTCAACGAAATCATTGTAATATTAAAAAAAAACATATATATTCAGTGGCAATTGGTGTGCTAATAAAAAGGACTTTAAATCTCTAAAGCGGTACTGCTCAAATCTAGATTAACATGAGAAAATGACGGAAGAGCCCAAATGCAAACAAAGCATGTTGCTCTTTATTTCGACTATCATTTTCGTTACAAAATTCTCTCAAAAATAATAAAGTCATATCTAAAACGAAATTTTTGTCAAGGTCATAATTCAAAGGTTCTACTTTTCAATCATAATTGTTTTTACATCTTTCACCTATAATCGTTGAGAAATCAACAAATAAAGAGAAAAAATTATCCAAATGCTTATGCATACTTTTGAAGCGATATAATAATTTAATTTTTATTTTAGCATTACGTTTCAAATTGTAACGGCCGCTTCGTCGTATTCTTCCGCCTGATGAAATGTCAATATTGGAATTCCACCGTGATTCCTACGTTGTTGATACGAAAGTGATACGAGGTAGTTTTTAAAATTTTTTTAACAATCTCATAATTTTTGGAAGCTAATACGCAAATACGTTCTACAAAAGTCTGAAGCTTAGCGTTCGCACCCAAATTCAATTTGTATTGGCCAAGTTAGACCAGCAGCGAACTGAATTGAAGTCTTACTAAAAGAACAAATGTATTCAGATATAAAAGATAAATATATGAATAGCATTTCAACAACCTTCCGCGGACCCATTGAAACGTATAATCGTCATCTGGAGGACACTAATGTCATATTTAATCCACCGACCATTGCCGATCGCCAGCTGCAGACTTAATCTTCCAGAATCGACCATTGCGACCGGAATTATACCCTAGTTTTAAGTTAGTTATAATTTAAAATAAGAAAATGCCCTTGGCATCTAAGAGCTTAAGCAGTGTGCCTTCAAATATGTTACTATTGAATAAAAAAAGCATTTCAACAAGGCTCAGTGTATACCATGCCATAGAAGGTCATTTTTCTCCCTCACGTTAGTGATTATTACATTAAAGAAAATATGTCCCAGTACGGAGATTTTTTACCATCGAACGTGAAGCGAGGCTTGTGAGTTTCACGTATAGGAGACAATGAAACAATTCCATCTTACGTAGTTTTTGGTCAGGGCGGGAGTCATCCTTGTAAATGGCTGGTAACCTACGAAAACCAGCTGGTTATCACCCCTATTCCATATTTTGATGGAATCGGAATATTTTGATTGTTATTAAGACAAGTCGCGAACAAAGTGTCCCTCAGTTCTCGCTGGATGGAAATGGTAGCTTTTCAGTTCCAAAAAAAAGGATTATATTTTGCATTAAGGAAAAAATTACTTGAAGGATTTCAAGAAACAATACTCATAACCAGCGTTGCCAAATTTGTCTGGCAAATTCCAGATTTTTCTCGCTTCGCCAGATACTCAAACTAACCAGATCTTTCGCCATATTTTAAAATTTTCCCAGATTTGTCAGATTTCACTAGATTTTTACGGTTTTGGCCTTTATACGATAGGTGGGGAGATCTTTGTTTTTTTTTTGCTCACTGAAAATGAAGCCCGGCAAAACTTTCCTTATATATAGTAGTAGACCCAGATAAATCCAGATAAATTTTAGAGTTTCAACTTGAAAAAAATAACCAGGCAACTCTGCTTAAAACCAGTGCAGTGACTCAACAAGTAGATGCTAGTGATTTTAATAAAAAAGATTTAAATAAACATCACAATTTAAGTGCCTGAAGATGAACAGATACGGACCGATGTGGAAACACAAAAAATAGTATGACTGGTATTGTAAGTCGATTGCACTTATCAATTCGTTACTCGAGTAATAGACAAATTAGCTGATAAGCAACTGATATTGCTTCAAACGTACTTTTGTTTACTTCTTATCCTATCAACGCGTATGATCCAGACTCAAACAACACCATTGTTTTCAATACCAACCTAAGATTGGTGTCAGTAGGGTATAGCACTAGTTATACATGTATCCTATGCGCACACAATCAGCTCTAAAGTGTACGGAATGTTGCGGATTCTAATATCAACGTTACAAATAACTTTAGAATCATAGGATCATAGCACCATCCATGCAATGGTTCTGTATACTTATGAGTCGGCTACGAAGTCTTTTGAAACAGAAGATTAAATTCGACTAAAGGAATGTAATACCAAGGCTTTGCTTACATTTAATTTTGGTATTTTGTGTTACAGACGAGTATCACTCGCATAAAAAGATTTTATTGTGCGCTCTTTTTTTGTATAAGACAATCAGGTGGCAAACACGATTTTGCAGTACTTATAGTCGGTACACATTGCGCTGTATAACCAGAAGGGTTATCTCAAACTTAAAATTGTAAAATTATCATCAAACGATAAAACGTGTCAATTAAATAATTGCAGATAATCTTTCAAGTGTTAAATATTGACAAAGAGATGAAAAACTGTCAATAGATTAACAGCTCCAATGAACAAACTACGCTGCAGTTATGCGGTTTTTATATAGCCAGTAATCAGTTTTCTGAATCCATCCGGAATTCCAAATACACAAAAAAAATATCCAAGTAATCTTGATGGACGGTGACGGTGACGTCTGCATCGCGCTTCATTCTCTAAATACTGTACGTTTTTCAACCTACACTTCAGAAATTATAATAAATCAATCACTCCTTATAGTCTTCATACTCACTAGCTTTCTTGAATTCCTCAGTTTCACCTAACAATTCTGCGGCTTTCTCGGACCCAGCAAAGTTCGGAATTTTGTTGAACACGGTAAAACGACGTAAAGGTGAGAGTTTTTGATCCTTGATCTTTTGCCATGTTTCCAAGCGAATTGTGCGTTTGGTAACCTCTTTCGCTGAAATAGGTAGCAATCAGACAGATTTAGGTTATGTTGCAATGACTGGAAAAGTGGTAGCAGAGCGGGTTTGACAGTGGAAGCAGCGAGGGAGAAATTCTTTTCTTGTTGCGAAATGTCTTTCTGACATCATCGAAGGCGATGTTTTCCCAAAATTGACTATTGATAAATCTCGCTAATTTTATATAAAGCTACAGTTTTCGACTCATTTGTTAAAAAAACATATTTCGCCCAACAAGAACACGCAAATTAGTTCCAGTGATCACATCGCTGCATACCGAATAAGGATAAAGAAATCTAGCACTCATTATGACTGATACTCACGTTTATCTTCTAATGGGGCCGAACGTTCCGTTGATGGCAGTGTCTCATTTTGGCTTTCAGTCGCCATTTCGATCCAATTTTCAATTGATATACCACACAAATCTGCAAATTAGTGAAGAAAATAATGCAACAGCGCCTACTACGGCAGAACTTTGCGTTCTCTAGAACTATCCGGTTTACGCAAAATTTACCCCTGCCTCACTAGATTTATGGAAGAAAAATCATTCACGTATCAATTCAGATCGTAATTGCTCACCTTCGTTCAAAGAAAAAGATTTACAGTTAACCTTTGTTCTCAGCAAAAATGATCTGTATTTTCAGGAACAAAAAAAGAAAAACGCAGAATATTACAACAAAGCTCAACACTCGTGAGGAAAAAACCTTGCCCTCCTTCCACTCGTTAAAACTTTTCGCGGACTGCTACTTGCTACGAGCGACGAAGTCAAATAATCTCACTTCGGCTTCTATCAAATCTCGAACGCAAACAGATAGGCGTCACTTCCGCTCCGGCAAGGTCTATAGTTACACAAAAGGTTAGATGAAATAGTTTTAAAATGAAATGGCACTTCAATTCATATACGACGGACAGAAAAGGATAAAAGACAATGGTGCACACTACTTCAAAAAAATAACAAATATTTGGTGTACTATACACGTTCGTTCAATTATAATCTAAATTGAGTACAATTTCACTCACTAGCGAAAGAACGAAAGAACTAGTTCTTTTGATTTAACTGTTTAGTTCTGAACGGTTCTTTCAAAATGAACGGTTTTGCCCATGACTACATTAGTCCTTACAATGGTCCTGTCAAGTTGTAACCTGTTTGGCATTCAGTGCTACAGTGGCTGAACGGTTTTTTTAAATGAACGGTTCTGCCCATCACTAGTTTGCACATTGACTCGGCTGTTGATTATGTTCAAGCTACTCCAGGGAAAACTCTACCGGAAAATTATCTAGCTCCCTGGATCAGCTGCTACTAAGTAATGCTTCTCCGCTTCAACGTTGCGTATGAAAATTTCACGAGACAATGCTGGAATGAGTGGAACCGTTTTGATCCGCTGTCACCACTTGAGCTAAAATGATAGTTTCCCAGAAGGATTATGTCGATCTGCTGACGTAAAACTCCGATCAAATGTTTGGTGAAATAAGCTAAGCCATCACGGCTAGACTAAATATAACTCTAGTTATTTTTCAGAGTACATTCAAAGATACCATCGTGTCAGACCCTATCAGTTTGGAGCTAAATCAATCTTTAGTTCAGCAACGCCATCGCGCGGTATTACATTGAATATATCATGTCAATTGTATGGGAGCACTTGCTTCTATTTTTGCCCGCACGAATTTGACATTTCTCCCACTTACTTGGACTCGCCTGAGGGAACCATGCTTGTAACAAAAGGCAAACTGAGTTGAGCAAACATCAGCAGTAAAAACAACAGCGGTGCTGTGGTAGTAGTACGGATGGTAGCGATTTACACCTCAACATGACTCCACGATGATTTATGTTACTCCGAGGTGTCAATGTAAGCAGCGACGTTATATCAATTCTACTGTAAAATTATATTTGAAAATAAAATAAAAATTACGAAACTTTGGTTTTTGTACTGAAATTTAAATTCATGTAACCTTTGAGCATTTATGCATGGTTTTCTGACCACCAGCATTGTCGTATCATCCACTACTTTGAGTTTCGGAATAGCTAGAAGTGAAATGATAAAAATACCATGGTTCTGGCACAGACTAACAGACAGGACACTCAAATTAGATTCTTTAACCATATAAACGGTCATTTCGAATATTCCCTTAGTTGGGACAGTACTCTCATATGTCATGATGGCGCCACGTTACCCTATCAAAAACATCCTGTCTGTCATCTAGACTATGTTTATTTTTTTTCATTTACCAAACGAGTTGCCATTCATACAGAATTACCTGTAATGTATTGATTTGCATACCTCCAATGCAATTTCATGCAGGATACAGTTTCAATACATATTGCCGAAACTATATACAGAATTGTGCCTACTTCTCATCCTTTAACGCAATACAATCAAAAATAGTCTAGAAGAACAACGTTGAGAAAAATAAATGTTCACCTTCCAGCATCGCTAAAAAAGTTGAATATATTATCAACGTAATCCAATAATTTATTGTGACGATTCATTATCAAATATTTTGATGAAATCAAGCATCCCTGCAAGCAGCTGATCGGTGTTGACAAACGAGGGGAAACCAACTAGTAAAAAAAATTTTACGTTACACAAGGGGTGTACCGATAGTAAATAGTTCGCGCAGTACAATATAGGTGGAACTAGTGCATCACGAAAAATTATTTTTATAAGAATTTACTCATACTGTCATGTCTGTTAGTCTGTGGCTCTGGTTTCAACAAAAAGTACAATGTAAAAACAGATGCCATCATGGTTACGGTAACCATTCCCATTGTAATAGTTGCATAGACTAACAGACATGACAGTATGAGTAAATTCTTATAAAAACAATTTTTCGTGATGCACTAGTTCCACCTATATTGTACTGCGCGAACTATTTACTATCTGTACACCCCTTGTGTTATGTAAAAGTTTTTTTAATAGTTGGTTTCCCCTCGTTTGTCAGCTGCTTGCAGGGATCAGCTGCTTGCAGGGATGCCTGATTTCATCAAAATATTTGAAAATGAATCGTCACAATAAATCATTATATTACGTTGATAATATATTTAACTTTTTTGCGATGTTGGAAGGTAACCATTTATTTGACTCAAAGTTGTTCATCTAAACTATTTTTTATTGTGTTGGTAGTTTTCACCCAAAATTAAGTGGCGGCAGACCAGAAGCAAGTAAATATTATAACAAAACGGGCTCGATTTTGTATTGCGTTGGAGGGTGAGAAGTAGGCACAATTATGTATATAGTTTTGGCAATACATTACAGGTAATTCTGTATGAATGGCAGCTCTGTTGGTAAATGAAAAAAATAAACACAGTCTAGATGACAGACAGGATGTTTTTGATAGGGTAACGTGGCGCCATCATGACACATGTGAGTACTGTCCCAAATAAAGGAATATTCGAAATGATCGTTAAAATGATTGAAGAATCTAATTTGAGTGTTTCGAAAGATCTCCTTCAAAAATCATTACTTTGATACAGAAAACGTTATCTGCTTCACAATCCGTAAACAGAAAACAGGTTTATGCGGTTTGCGCCACAACGAACTATACATAGTATTGTTGAAGGTTCACAATGTCTGTTTTACCTGGCAGCCCTGGTATACAGTTAAATTAACCAAGCTGATTGTGTGGTTTGATTCACGATGTAGAAATTAGCTATGGTGAACACTTTATCCTTTGTCTAAATGAAGTTATCATGTTTTTGGCTGAAAATTTTAAAGATATGAATAACGGAACACTTGCTGTTGCTCATACTACCGTTGAATTACGTCTAGTTACAATTACTGATCATAAATTTCTATTTCATATTCATCATGTTAAAAATACTCGAACACCATATTTAATTTCGTTGGAATATTAGTCTTTTATAAAAGGCTCGTGTAGTTACCAGTATACTCTATATCATGGGATTGACTGACGTTTGATACAGGATTGGAAATAGAGGCGTGCAAAACAGCTCATTTTAGTGAACAGCTCCCAACCGATCAGCTCACCAAAGTGAATCGATTCGATGTATCAGCTCATCAGCTCTTTTATGTCGTTTTTCATTGAGAACACTCGTGGAGTGTTTTGCTCGATTCGTGCACTTTTCGTGCAGTCGGGAAATCAAAACAGGTGCACTGTGTTTCATTGATTTGCACCGCACGAAAAAATGCACTTTCGGGGCAATTCTCGGGCAACTATTTTGCACCCGTTTTCTTTTCAGAGCAGCAAGTGTGCAAACCAAACTTTACAAAACCGTTTCATTGATCAACTGTCAGGGCAAAACACTGGCGCCGAGCAAGTGGAATCAATGAAAAACAACATTAGTTTGAACTTAAATTTCATTTTGTGTGCCGTTTTTCTTATGCACCGGTTTTCTTTCATATGCATGATCGAAATTGACTCATTGATTCGCAATGATGCAATGAATGCAATGCGAATTAATTTATCTCTAATTGATGTCGACTAAATTGAATCTCTTAAAGAGCCGAAGATCCGATCAGCTCGTAGCGTCACAGACTAACAGACAGGACACTCAAATTAGATTCTTCAATCATTTTAACTGTCATTTCGAATATTCTTTTATTTGGGACAGTACTCACATGTGTCATGATGGCGCCACGTTACCCTATCAAAAACATCCTGTCTGTCATCTAGACTGTGTTTATTTTTTTCATTTACCAACAGAGTTGCCATTTATACAGAATTACCTGTAATGTATTGATATGTATTTGCATTTGTATGCGAATTTCATGCAGGATACAGATTTAATACATATTGCCAAAACTACATACAAAATTGTGCCTACCTCTCATCCTTCAACGCAATACAAAATCGAACCCGTTTAGTGGCAATATTTACTTGCTTCTGATCTGCCGCCACTTAATTTCGGGTGAAAATTACCAACACAATAAAAAATAGTCTAGATGAACAATGTTGAGAAAAATAAATGGTTACCTTCCAACATCGCTAAAAAGTTTAATATATTATTAACGTAATATAATAATTTACTGTGACGATTCATTTCCAAATATTATGATGAAATCAGGCATCCCTGCAAGCAGCTGATCGGTGTTGACAAACGAGGGGGAACCAACTAGTAAATTAACTTTTACATAACACAAGGGGTGTACCGATAGTAAATAGTTCGCGCAGTATAATATAGGTGGAACTAGTGCATCACGAAAAATTATTTTTTATAAGAATTTACTCATACTGTCATGTCTGTTAGTCTGTGGTAGCGTATTCCTTTCGTCATAATGCAGTGAACTGGGTAGCAAATGAGTGAGCTGATGAGCTGCGGTTCTTTTGAAAAGAGCTGTGAGCTGTCAGCTCACTTCAATGATTCGATTCACTGGAACAGCTCAGGAGCGAATTGCCCATCTCTAAATTTGGAAACTATAATGGAAAGAAATTAATGTTTTTCGGAGTTGCTAGGTTTGTTCAGTTAGAATATACATGTTGGTTTGAACTGTGTTTTTTTTTTTTTTTTTTTGGTGTCTTTCTAGTTACTTCGTATATGAGTCATGATTGTCCCAGTTCAGCACACAGGCAGGCTGTTTCACGACTAGAATTTGTATCGAGCGTTTGGGATTTTTTCGCTAGCTAATATTCCGGCAAAGTAAAATGTTACAAAGCTTACTGCCATTGAACATAAGCGAAAGCTATTTTGCGCATTTTTGTGAAAATGGACTATGACATCGCTTTGGATCTGTTTTATGTCTAGGACAATTTATCTTGATAACAGAATAAAGGAATTTTTTGGCAGACTTGCATGAAACAATAAAAAGGTTTGATTGTGGACAATAATTATATCCAAGATAGATGTAAACAGTGGTAGGCTGAGCATAGGTATGTTTGTGAGAAAGAAAATTCAAATACAAGATTATTGTAAACATTACAAGTTACAAGTTGTTCAATTATGAAAAGTAAAATCTTTAAATTTTTTAAGAAAATTTAACGATAGGAGTCATTGATTTTATTGAAATTGGTTATGGAGAATTTGACTTGATGTTCAAATATTAGAGGTGTATGTGTGAGGTTTTTGAGCAGCTCAAATATATTTGAAATGTTGGACAATTTGTGTTGTTATTTATTAATGATAAACAAAGAGAAAAATCGATTCAGCTATACGCTTGATTGGGAATCAGGATTCCCGGTTTCCTGAAGTGTGATGTTCAAGTTAGAAACTGTTGCAATGGTTTTCTCATATATAGTCTTATTTAATTTAACGAGCAGAATATGCTCAAGAATATCTTCGCCTAATGTGGAACGATGTGGCGAAAGTATTAATGCTAGTGCACTGAATGACCTCTCTACAGTCGATTGGGTAGCTGGAACTGCTAAAACAACTGACGCTACTGCATATAATTCAGGATGAGTCGTTTTTCTTTTCATCCAATGGTCCCATGCGTCATACGTAGTGCATTGACGCAGCTCTGCTTGGAGAGTTTTTAACTGCTGTTGGAATGTGCTTGAAGTATCAGTGGTACTAAGCGATCCGCCGAATATTTCGGTGATAAAATTATCGCTTTCATTAAAAGCTTCTGTAGCGTTAGTTGTACACGTTTGTTCAATTATAGAGTAACGGGGATCCAAGCTTTTAATTCTCGCCCAGGTTTGAATAATGAATTTCTGTGGATTGTATAATACCATAAAGTATACATTTATGAATAACAGTAAATTTTGTACCTGTATGTGTTCCTTTTCATCGCCATTGAATACGTTTGAATTGGTGTAGTTGAATCGAGGGTCTAGATAAATGGCCATTTTAAAAGCCATCGACGTACGAAGATTCTCGAGACGTGTAGATAATGCCTTCGTTAGTTCATGAGCAAAAGGATTATTCTCTTGCTTTGTAACCAGACATATGGTTATCAACCATTCCATGTAAAAATCGCTCAAAGATACATGCGATTCCTGTAACTTTTTTGTACAAACATAACATGGCTTGAAGGCCTCCAAATAGTTTTGGATGAAGTCTCAGTGCATAGCGAGGTCTGTAAATTCCATTTGTAAAAATTTGGTCAAATTAAAACATAAATGAGTTCTTTCAATGAAAATTTTACCAAGTTCAGGAAACTCTAGAGCAAGCTGAGAGAAGAACTGTTTTTGAATGGTAAAGTATTCAAACATTTTATAAATGCCTCCCCATCTTGTTTGACACCATACTGGAGGATATTTCGCATGGTGGTATTCAAAACTGGTTTTATATTTTACAACTTTATCGCCTATTGCATATTGCACTCCAACACCCAAAATGTGGTGATTCATTCGACTAGCCGAATAAATCATTAAACACAGTAATCGTGATTTCATTTCAGCTGCCATAATTGGTATCATTCTGTTAGCAATTTCGTTGATATAAGATTTTGCATTAGGTCTATTTAGAGTGAGTCCAAATGCTTCCCCCAAAGGATCAAAAATTTGTCGCAATCCTTCCCAATCGAAACACGACAGAGGCAGATTATGATACGCAATAAGTTTTATTGCTGAATCAATAATCATCTGTTTATCGATAGCCACCGCTTTTTTGGAACATTTCGTATTTTGATTTTTACTTTTTCACTGAAAAGACCATGCAGGGTAGCCAAAGTCTTGTGACGCGTTCTAAAATGCTGGATAAAATTGCAGGCATCATATCTTGATTGAAAGTATGTCCACTTGTTTTCAATTCCTTCAATTTGGCAATACACCCGTTCGCCTTCGTGGCGTACAAATTTGGAAGCAATTTCGGAATAATTTTTCGATTCTTCATGCTTACGCTTTTCAGTAGTCATTTTGGGAACTTCTAGTTTACAATCGCTACAAAATTAATTGATACTTAATATCACTCTAACGGCGTCAAATGAATTGTTAGGCCTTCAATTGACTGGTATTCGGGTTCAAATCGAAGATGAACTTTGAATGTATTGAAGATATGTCTATTCATATGAAAAAAAAGAGAAGAGAGAATGCAAAGAGCGCGTGAATGACTTATTTAGATCTGTCAAATCGTTTCATTTTCAATGAACACTAGTGAGCAATTTGACGTCTCAGTTACTCACACCGATGCAGAGTGCGCAGATCTATTCATATACGAAATTAGAATGTGTGCGAGCCGAAGTCAACGTTTGTTGTGGGTTCAATTTTACACTGAGGTAAAACATTTTTGACTCATATTCATACACTGCGAAAAATGCATATAGAATTTCGTAAGCTATGAACTAATGAACCAAGTAGAAGTCAGTCCCATTGCGTGATATAGAGTTTCATGAACGATTTTATGTCTTTCTCAACTGTTCTCTTGGCATTGCAGTGTTTTTATTGAATATATGTCTTCGATAATTGGCACGATGCGGCTCGAAAAAATTCACTGGGTTATTTCGACATACTCACACTAGCATTAACCTTTCAACTGCTGAGAATAGCCTCACCAACACATTCGCACGTGGATTGGACTAGTAGTGAAGAGAAGGCCTGTTGGATTAAACTGAGCAGTGTTGTAAAATCAAATTCAAATGAATGAAGTGAATTTTTACTGCACTGCTCATGATCAAATTGACCCTCCTATATAGTAACTGTTACCATAATATTTTTCTGAGTGCATGGTGAAAACTCACTTTTGAGTAGATATGATATTTATAAAATGTTGAGTAACATTTACACAGTGCTAGAAACGGGTTGAATGGAAAGGTGTGATTAGTCCTTCAAGGACTATTCACACATATCCGGTTCGGTTCAGTGCCGGTACGACACCGTGCACGGATACTGATATTATTTCATTCGTTTTCTATGCGCGCATTCACACCTATCCGGCACCGTGCCGTTTCAGTGCAGCTCGCCGTCAGTGTAGCGCCCGTCCGGCAAACTCAAATTCTTCGTCACCGATATTTTTTTATTTTCACTGAAGTCAGTATGTCATTCCATTGGCTGTGTCGGAACGGAAACAGCATGGAAACGGAACGGAAGGGTTCCGATAAAAAAAGAACACTGACGGCTCACTGAAGGCACTTTCACTGAACCGTCACGGAACTGAAATTTGTGAATAGTCCTTTATTAGTTGTGCCGGAACGGAAAAGACACGAAAGTGTTCCGACAAAAAACACCGAAGGCACTTTCACCACAGACTAACAGACAGGACACTCAAATTGGATTCTTCAATAATTTTAAGTCATTTCGAATATTACTTCAGTTAGGACAACACTCGCATATGTCATGATGGCGCCACGTTTTCCTATCAAAAAAATCCAGTCTGTCATCTAGTCTTACCAACAAAGTTGCCATTCATACAGATTTTTAAACAGTCCGTACGAAAAACTAGCTAAACAGAATAAATATTTCACCTACGTTTATACCGCAAACCAATAATCGGTTTCACGTACTCAAGAAATCATTTTTCTGAACAAATTTAAGAAAAACAAATATTTGCCTCAAACATCGCTAAAAAAATAATTATATTATCAACGTAATCCCATAATTAATTGCTACAATTCATTTTCAAATACCATACATAGCCTGATGAGATCAAGCATCCCTGAAAGCAGCTGAACTGTGTTGAAAAACGGGGGATGGGGAACCAACTAGTAAAAAACGTTTACATAAAGCACGGAGTGTACCGATAGTAAATAGTTCGCGCAGTTCAATATAGGTGGAGCTAGTGCCTTACAAAAAATATTTTTAGAAGTATTTACTCATGTCATGCCTGTTAGTTTGTGCTTTCACTGAGCCCTCACGGAACTAGATATTTTACCGTCACTGCTAACTTCAATCGGATGTACACATTTTGACAGTTCAGCAGTACACTGAAAGAAATTACAGGACACAAACTGAATGGTTTTTGCTTCATCCGATACCCATAACGATTTTCAGATGGTTTTAATAAGTCGGCCATTCAATTGCCCCTCTGTAAAAAAAAAACTTGATTTGTATGCATATCATTGAAAATTTGTTTGAAACACATACACTTGTAAATTGAAATATTTCAAAATGTAGATGATTCTCGTTTCAAAATTAATCATCACAACAGCCATATGGGAAATACTATTCATTTTGTAGTACGTATGATATTCGTACATATAATCGCATACCATAAACTGAATGAATTTAATCTGCTGTTTGTAAACAGAGATTTGTTCATTTAGGAGTTAACCTAAGTCAAATACAAATAATAATACGTTTACGTTCGGCACGTCTGCAAAGACATGGCACTTTGGTGCCAATTAATAAGTGTTTTGCAAATAGCATTAACTTTACGTCTGCTTAGCGGTTCAAGTTGAACTGTTTAAGTTTGCACTAAGCAATTCAATTTGAACTGCTCTGCACTGACGAGTCTAAGACGAAACGTAAAGAAAAGTAAAAAGAAAAGATTTTATTGTTTGTTGCTGACAAATTGGATCAGACCATTTGCGGTCCATGTCGCCTAAATTAAGTTTTAAAACATTTGTTCTCGATTGAATATGTTTTTTTTATAGATTTAATCAATTAAAGGGACTAGTTACAAAGTGTAAAGATGATTGTTTAAGATGTGTTCTTCGATTTTTGTTTAAGCTTGTTTGTAAACAGTACCGCTGAACTGTCAAGGAACAAGTGTTTATTTGTGTCTTCACGATAAAAATCTAACTGAACCGGAAAGGAAAGTTGTGATCTATCTGTCATGCAAATAGCATTAACTTTACGTCTGCTCAGCGTATTATGTTGATCCGGGGGCTTGCGTCAGCAGTTCAACATAATCTGCTGATGCACTGATGAGTCGAAGACGAAACTTAAACATATGAATATGGATTTGTGCGCCTAGCATAAATTTGGGAGTAAAAAACTTTTTTACCCTTCAAATTACCACAATCTGTACGGCCAGCAAGCCGAAACTTGTTTCGTTCGAGACGTCAGTTTTGACGTTACACTTATTGTGTAATTAAAAAGTGTCTTGCAAATAGCATTAACTTTACGTCTGCTCAGCGGATTATGTTGATCCGGGGGTTTGCGTCAACAGTTCAGCATAATCTGCTGACGCACAGATGAGTCGAAGACGAATTGTAAACAAATAGAATTATTACTAAGAATCTGTATAATTTGTTAAATTCTTATCTTAAGAGGCATTCCCCTGTTAACTTAGAGAGAAAAAAGTCTTCAGTTCAGCTACGTCATCGCACGACTCCACATTGAACATATCATGTCAATTGTATAGGTGCGCTGTACTACCAAATATAAATTACATTGCACTCACAACACTCATTTTTGCATCGCTACGCTTTGCGTCGCATATTGCCTTTACTCTGATTCATTCTTAGCATTTGTTTGATTTTCAATAAGCTATCAGAGAGCATAATAGTATAAGAAATCCATCGCCGGTCTGTTTATGTGGAAGTCTTTACTCTTAAATGGGTATATTTTATTTCAAACGTTCACTATTTGAACTTGGTTCTGGCATCCCTGTTCAGAAAATGTTAAACAAAAAGAAGTAACGAAAAAGAATATTAGTGACATGCAAAAACAAGTAATAGCAAAAATTTTGATTGATTAGTTTTCCGATTATAAAATTTGCTCAATCTAAGTGTAAATATCTGTACCACTAAGTGTTCCATTTCCGATCCATATTAGATCTTTGCATACGTTCAACAGTATAACAATGAGCTCCAAAAAATTTCCTCCAGCTTCGTCAAGCAATCGCTTGGTCGATGATTGCCTACCTTCAACTTCTGGTGGCAGTAACTCTAAACAATCGAATACTCCAACATCGCCAACGAAAGATCGCGTCATTTGTAGCACCAGCAACAAGCTTCCATCGTCAATCGAATCCTCTTCATCTAAGTGGATAAGTCTGAATGTTGGAGGAAAAATTTTCACTACAACACTGAGCACACTATTGAATAAGGAGCCCCGCAGTATGCTGGCTCGAATGTTTGCCCAAGAAGATGCAATGTGTCCCAGTGACAAAGATAATCAAGGTGCATTTTTGATTGATCGCAGTTCACAATATTTTGAGCCAATACTGAACTATCTCAGACACGGGCAACTCATCTACGATGGTCACTTGAACTTAGAGGGAATTTTAGAAGAAGCGAAATTTTTCGGTATCGAAGGTCTCATTCCACAGTTAGAAAGTATGGTTCAGCAGCAACAGGCTGCCAACATGGAGGATTTACCACTGACACGTAGGGACGTAATAAGCGCTTTGATTAAAACTTCTCAGATGACTGAATTGCGCTTCCAGGGAGTTAATCTGGCTGGCGCAGATCTACGAAAGCTGGACTTGCGTCATATTAATTTTAAGTATGCTTGTCTGCAACGGTGCAACTTATCGCTGGCCAACTTGAATTACTGCTGTCTAGAGCGAGCAGATCTCAGTTTTGCCAATTTGGAAGGTGCCCAGTTGCTGTCGGTAAAGGGCCTATGCGCTAACATGGAAGGTGCTAATTTGCAAGGCTGTAATTTCGAGGATCCGTCCGGAGTGCGAAGTAATCTAGAAGGAGTTAATTTGAAGGGCGCCTGTCTGGAAAACAGTAACATGGCTGGTGTAAACTTACGAGTAGCAAATTTACGAAATGCAAATTTGAAAAATTGTAACCTCAGGGCGGCTGTGCTTGCCGGGGCGGATTTGGAGGTAACAATTTACTGTATACTTTTTGTTTTTAAACTTATTCATGCGTAATTCTTTCGATTTCTCTACAGCGCTGTAATTTATCAGGCAGTGATCTACAAGAAGCAAATCTACGTGGTGCCAATTTCAAAGACGCTCAGCTAGAACTTATACTTACTGCTTTGCACATGTCTCAGGCTATTCGTTAGTTTGCTTAGATGATGGGGTAATTTTTAACTAATAATTGTAATAAATTTCACAGAAAAAAATGATCTAATGGATCGCAGAAATGTAAAAGAAATAATTATCGACAGGCCCGTGCGCAGGAATCATCCATGGGGGGGGTTTCAAGGGGAGAGGGGGGTGTCCAAAAATGTAAAACGAATTCTGACAGGATCGTGCGCGGGGGGGGGAGGGGTTTCAAATTATGTCAGTTTATAAATTGATAAAAAATTGATAAAAAAAATATGAATTGTCAAGTTATTTGCACTTTATTATAATAAGTACTCCATTGTTCATGAAACTTAATTTTAAAAAAATTCTTCATGGGGGGGGGTTAAAACCCCCAAAACCCCCCCCTGCGCACGGGCCTGATTATCGAACAAAATGTGCTAAGTGTTTATTTCGGTTAGTAGGTTTTTTTCGCATCCTGCGAAGCAGCAAAACTGAAACATAACGATTAATAATTAAGATTGCATAAAAGTCTTTGCAGAGTAAAAACCAGGTTCATGTTCCCAACAGAATACATGATGTAGAATAAAATAAAATTTTATTATTCAATAATATATTAAAATTTTGTTCCAATAAGAATTAAAACACTCTGTACAATTGCGTCTCACATAAACTCTTATCACATAAACATTTTTTTATCCATTCAAGTTGCAAGATTTTTGGCTCAATGTTTTGTTTTGGAAAACTGCGAATCCACTGCTTTAGGTGATCACTACTCAGCGCCTCATTTTTAAGAACAAATATATTTGAAACACAATTATCAACTTCATTAGGCACCCATTGTCCACCAGCTCTAACAAATTTTAGCATGCAAAATTTGCTTTTGTACCGATCGACATCGTCATCTAAGTTCGCATCGTATAATCGGGCAACAATTCCACTAAATATTCGAAAGCCAGATGTTTTACCAAGAATTTCTATTTGTCCCTGTTGTAGCTCCGATACAGATAACTGCAATCCATCAACATTCATCTGCTTCAACAAAGCTCGCATCTCATCTAAACTGGTAATCGGGCTAATCAAACAGTCTCCGAAACGGTCAAACTGATCTGCCATTTGTTTTTGGGTTTCGGGAGTGATGGCCAGCATATCGTTTGGTTTGAATTTCAATAATTCCTGCCTCGGTTCAGATCCAGCCAAGGCTCGAATCAGCCACTCAATAGAGACAACATTATATTTCCCACTGTCAATAATGCGCTCTACACGGAAAGTTCGATCACCGGCTACTACCGCGTATGTCTTCGGACCTGGATTTTTCACTAATCGCCCTCCATGACGAAGAATCATCGATTCTATTTCCGTTACTGGAGGACAATTTTTAGCTGACGTGAGTACACAAAAGTCCAATCCAGAACAGATGCTATCGATCTGCTGAACCTCGAGAACGGCAGCAACTGAATCAAAGGCATGTGGAAAGTTTACCACACGACGAGACTGAACGGCTGATGATCGCTTGCGCTTTCGATTGGATCCTGTGGAACCAGTATCAGAGATCAAATCTGACGCAGTTACATGCCGCTTAGCCAATTTGGTTACTGAAGTATTTGAAGTGCATAGTTGATCGAATTCTTGTTTCGTACAAACATCCAGATAACTTTTATCACTGCGAATTGCCATAACTCGAGGAAAACGAATGGTATAAGTGGTACCGTATGAATCGCTTCTGACCAATTCTGAACCTTTCAATTGAAGCACAATCGAATGTTTTGGAGGTATCCATACGTTTGGAGGAGTACGACCCCAATGAAGTCCTGGTGGTTCTTCACTAATTGTACTGCGACCTACTTTCTGAGATAACACTTCTCGCCAATGAGGTCGTAGTGATGTGTTTAATAGCTTCCATTGATCGTTGGATAAACCCATTGCCACCTTCGTGACAGTAGAAAACGATGGCGTATCTTTGTCGTTGGTTGGACGGGAATCCAGGACTCCCACAAGCCATGTATTGATAGCCGTTTTCTTGTAATTGTAAAATCCGCCAAGTATTAACAAATCAAAATCGGAAACCAAATTGTCAATATAGTCGGGTTTTATTTTATACCAACCAGCATTTCGTTCATTTGGACTATAGACAGAATCCTGCTTCTTTATCACGACTCCCTCTTGACGTGCATCGATAGCTTGATTCAAAAGTTGAACAAGATGTTCACTGTTTTCCACTTTGGTTCGCCGGCAATACGTTAATATTCCGGGGCTTTCTTTAACCACTGTTCCTAATAAACGAATCCTCTCAGCATACGGCACTGTTAATAGACTTTTTCCGTTCAGATAGAGTATGTCGTACACACAAAAACATGGCCGAATGCTAGGGTTATCACCCTTGATATTTTTCACATCAGTATTCTCGCATTTATCGTGGTATGTCAGTTCGATTTTGTCGAATACCATCATTTCTCCGTCTAAAATCATGCTTTGAACGGTTGTTGACAGCAAACTTGATAGACAAGGAGTTAAAGATGATCCTGAATGGTTAGAAGTTTCTCCAAACACTCTACTGTATTCGATGGTATTCCGAGAAAAATATTTGAAAACATTCCTATCTTTATGAATTTGGAACCTTTCTCCATCCATTTTGGTTTCCAGCCAAAATTCCTCCTTCTGCAACATATCGTTCACAATTTTTAAGTTGACCCTTTGACAAAGCATCGGTTTCACTGGATTAAATATCTGCACGGACATTTCGGTCTTTTGAACTTGAAGTTCCGCCAAATCTTCTCCATTCTCTACGACTTCGCATACTTTAGACAAATTGCTGAATCGATCAAACAAAAGTCCTGCTTTCGGATGGTATAGTGACAGCAGCTTCTGTTGACCCACACCGAGTCTTAAGTTCTTCAAAATAATTCGAACCAACCACTTTTGATCCAATTGAGTAAGTCCTTCGATCATTAGAATCAATTCGTCCTGTATCTTCAAACGTTGGCCACCGTTGTGGTAGTGTTTTCCTATTGCATCTAGCCTATTGTTGATATCCCATACGGTTAGTCGACATTCTTGTGGGCAACGACCACGCATTAAAGTGAAGACTCGCTCTGCGAAATCTCCGCCTCCAGCACTTCCTGATCCGGAATCATCAAAACCGGATAGTTTCTGTGCTTCTACACTGGAATCACTGATGCCCAGTACTTTGACGTACATATCACGCAATGATTTTATCCGCAGTCCATAGGAATCGCGCTCTCGGTCAACCGTTGGCAGGAGCAGACGAAGAATTGGAAATATGCTGGAAGGCTGTTGAAAAAAAAAGGTATTGTGTATTACTTTAAAAAAAAAACGACAAATAGGCGGGACTTTACATGATCCTCTTGATCTAAAGCTGTTTCATTCAAATTTAATTGAAAATAGCGCATCAATGGAAAAATATCTTTATCTATTCTTAAATTACGTTCTAGTGCAGGCCTTGAATAAGTAGTTCCATACTCACCACCGAATCACCATACTTCTGACGAAATTCTTTCTGGAACTGAAAGAAGGAAGTAAAGTAGCGCCGTAGGGTTTGATCGCGTTTGGCCGGGATTTTGGTACTTTTTACTTTTTCTAAGATTGCACTAATTTCACTAAATTTGACATGCTTGGATATACACTGCAGTTCGGACATTTCCTTCAAACAACACGAAAGATTATAACAACGTTAATTTAAAAGCACTATATGAAAAATAAATCCACAAACGGCCCTTTAAAAGCAGACTTGTACACAAAAAAGAATCGCACATCTTCAGTACGAGGCACGTACAAGTTCATTCATGGTTGGCTTGATGGTGTAAGTAAATACAAATTCCACTCCCTGTACGTACGGAATCAGCTGGCTGGATTTGACATTTATGTTTGGTTGGGATCTGTGTGCATACGTTTAAAGATCTGAAAAATTGTGAGAGTGAGTGGTACGAGAGCAGATTATGAGTACTTCGAGAACCTCAAGAGTAACTCAAACTGAAATGTCTTGAATTTCGTAGTAAATATTATTGTTTCGTGATAAGACAGTTTGACGTGGCGGTGTTCACCACATCAGTATAAACAAACAAAAACGTGGGTGCAATATAAATGGTTCAGCTGCAGTTTCAGATTGCGAACTCAACCGCATAATGCAAGTGATAAGACAAACATTTAAATTTCGATCAGCTGGAACTATCTGCTATTCATTTGCCAGACCACTCTTAACGGGAGGATTACCGTCCACAGGAGATCAGAAGGGGAACCGACGAAAAAAGTATACGAATGATTCTGGTAAAGGTAAACTGTTTGGTTCGATTGCTTCTTTGTCGGGACTTTTTACGGGGTTACTGTTAAGCACACCTGGTGGTGACGATGATGTGGACAAACGAAGAACGCTCTCATTATTACCAACTGTCTCGGCCTTTACCCACAAAGATCTAAAAGGACGCCGAGCTATGTATAATTTTATAGCTGATGTGGTTGATGTCTCAGCCCCAGCGGTGGTATACATTGAGATTAAGGATACACGACACTACGATTTTTTCTCCGGCCAACCGGTGACGGTTTCCAATGGATCCGGATTTATAATTGAACAGGATGGATTAATTTTGACTAATGCTCATGTAGTGATTAGTAAACCGAATGCGCTTGTTACTGTGAAATTACTAGACGGTCGAACTTTTCCTGGAGCAGTTGAGGATGTGGATCCGAACTCAGATCTTGCAACGGTACGGATCAAATGCCAAGATCTGCCCGTTATGAAACTCGGTAAATCATCGGAGCTAAAATCAGGAGAATGGGTAGTGGCTCTGGGAAGCCCACTTGCGCTTAATAACACAGTGACCGCGGGTGTAGTTAGCTCTACTCAACGTCCCTCGCAGGAGCTGGGATTGCGTGGAAAAGATATTAACTATATTCAGACAGATGCAGCAATTACTTTTGGTAATTCAGGAGGCCCACTGGTAAATCTTGACGGAGAAGCGATTGGCATCAACAGCATGAAGGTAACACCAGGCATTAGTTTCGCCATTCCTATTGACCACGCTAGAGAGTTTTTGCAAAGGGGAGCAGACAGAAGAAAGGCGAAAGGATACAGTACAGAAAAGATCCCGGTGAGACGATATATGGGTATCACAATGCTAACGTTGACAGCGGAAATTTTGAGAGAACTGCGACAGCGTAGTCTGAACGTCCCAGAAACCGTACAAAACGGGATTCTGGTGTGGAAGGTTATTCAAGGATCACCAGCACACGTGTAAGTATAAATGATCAATCTCACAGTTCCCGTGAAAAAAAATCTAATTGAAAGTAAGCTAAATGGAAGAACCATTTGAAGCATATCGTTCGATGCTACCAAAACAGTAGATAGGGTTCAACATATTCAAAGATAGAACTAATCCGGATTTCAAAATTAGTTAATCCGAGAAACTTAATAAAAACAGTTACTGCTAATAATTGATGATTGAATTGAGCAGAATGAAAAAACAAAACATTATTCAAAATGTTGCAAATTGGAAATGTTTTCTTTTTGATGATTCACATATATTTGTTCTTTCCTCAGAGGCGGTCTTTATCCGGGCGACATTATCACTAGTATAAACAACAAGCCGGTAAAAAACTCCGCCGATGTTTATGAGCTGCTGGCGGGCAAGGACCGTGTCCTAGTAATTAGCATCTACCGTGGAGTAGAGAAGATGTCTATTAAGGTGAAGCTGGAAGATTCAGAATGAATAACGAACACAATAGCATTTATTTGACAATGTATAATTTAACTGTAAATATATGAACTTGTAAAAAATTTAAATTATTTTTTGACTTATTGTACGGCAATACTTATGTGCATTTCACTATATTTTTTCTAATATTTACTAAACCGGTGATTTTGAATTGCGTCTATACAAACTTTAAATTCTTATTTTCTGTTCCTCACCAAAAACATGGAATCATTCATACAGCTTTCTGGCAATTGCTAGAGCCGTTTGTTTTATTAGATGTTCCATTATTTAGTTCTATGGAATTTCCGTTGCTTGTCTTGTTTGTTCCAGTCGTTTTCGTATTATTAGTTCCATTGTTGCCATTTAGTACGGCTTTGTGACCATAAAATATCTCGTAGTTTTTAGTATAATCTCTGGGCAGCTGCAGACCATACGTATCTGCAGCTATGTATGCAGCACCAAGAGCCATTGTATTGGTTAGCTTCAGAAGTTTCAGATCATATTTAAATTTAGCTCTTTCCAATTCTTTTGTGAATCCAGGTTCCAACAGTTCCCAGCTAAGCCACACGGAACCGACGCAAACAATGTCCACTTCACCACATTTACTAATCAAAGCTGGACTAATACGAGGCGATAGTGCACAAACTGAGCGGGCAAGCTCTTTACCGGCATCTTCAAATAGCTGCCGACAAAGTGGATCGCCCTCCTCTTTAGCACATGCCGACAGTTTTGCGCATAGACCTGAATACGTTGGTTTACAAAATTTGGCATAGCAATGATCTAACAGATCTAATCTTGTTTTCACGCCAAAGTGTTCCTGGATAAGCTTCCAAACCCTATCGATACTCAGATTACTATGATGTAAATTGTCTTCATGGTCAAACACAGTTTTAATGGCTGTTTTCGAGATCCACCATGCTGTAAAATAGAAAATACATCAGGTCATTTTTGTTAGATTTTGTTCAGTAAAACTAACCTCCACCCTCATCACCAATCATGTGTCCCCATCCACCACATCCATAGGTACTCCCGTCTGGATTCCGCAGTAACGTATTCGATCCAGTTCCTGAAATGATTACCATTCCACCGATGTTCGAGGCGGTCGCTATGCTTCCAATCGTATCACTGCCCACTGTGTAACGCTCCGCCAAATCTGCATAATGTGTACATAGGTAGTTTTCCAATTCCTTGTTGGTAGCTTCCTGCTCTGCACCGCTGAGACACAGCCCCATCGCTGCTAACCTGTGATTATCCGGAATAAGTGCCTGGATTTTGGCCTCCCGAGTCATGGTATTGATGCGTTTCGCAACTTCGGGAATTCCAACCATCCAATGATTGGTACCAGGGCCCTTGGAAGAAGCGACAACATTCCCAGACAAATCGCATATCACTAACTTCGAGTGTGTTGCTCCGCTGAAAGTGAAAGGAGATGGATAAAACAATAGAATAAATGTTTTCAGCTTTGCAATTTTTAGATGAATCCATCAATCAATTCGAAACTATTCAAAACCTCTTAGTAACGACATTAATAAGCTCCAGTAACTCGAATTTTAATCATTCTAACTGATAATGATTGAAATGCTGTCATTCAAATAAAAAACAAACTGTTTTAGACAGGAACTTTTGATCCTGTAAATATGTCGACTAATGCAGTATCCATCTTAGTACACAAAATAACGCTGTATCAATCATTTCTTCCACATTATTCAATTGTCGGTAATTGGACAAAATTATGGCAGTAGAACGAGTGCTGTGATTTCAAACACTGACGAATCCAATCTTGTTCGAACCAGATAGATTGTAGCATGCTATCAGTGATTGTTAGTGATCACTCCAAGTCATGATCATCATAGCTTTACCTTGGAACTGTCATTATTAGAGTAAGGTCGAAAAATATCAACATGTATAAAAACAATGTTTTAAATTTCATTTCCTGAAACACATTGCTAACAAATCAAGGCTATCGCACTTACTGGCAATTTCGAGGACAGTTCTTAGTAACTAGAACATCAAAATTATCAGCTATATTGCCTCGATTGTACATTAAAATACGGGTGATAGCTATGACATTCTCCAGTGTATACAAGATTCGACCTCCCAACCTGAAACACAGGTATAGAGTTATTATATAACCCTAGAGACAAATGACCACAAGATTGAATCTTCGGGATCGAAATAAAAAGCAGAAACAGTTATTGTCGCTGAAGCTTATCAGTAACTGCTATCAGCGGTCGTAAATCCTCGTTGTGTTAAATCGATGATTTAACAGCCGTTGCAAAGTGATAACGTCTACGAAAATATAATCCAAATTACGATTTACAGATGATCTTTACTTGAATTGAGGCAATCATATTTATACTGATAAATCTCGCGAAAAAAAGATTATGTCATGTTTTGTTAGTTGCATTTTTTACTACTTACTTACTTTACTTGACATTGATTGCTGAACAGGACTGAACCCAATCAACTGCTATCGTTTTTCTATCTATTTATTTATTCTTATTCAAACATTGTGTACTCCTCAATAATTTCTGTTTTTACGTTTTTTATAAATATAAAAAATAGACATAGAATTCGCTCAAACTTTAGAAAAATTTTCCGAGGTCGTGCGTGCGTGTTGTCAACAAAGAGATCGAGATCTCAGAGATGACTGGACCGATTTTGATCAAACTAGTCGCAAATGAAAGGTCTTCCTGTCACCCTGAACGCTGAATGGTTTTGAAACTTTTTGAGTTATAAGAAATTTAATGTCAAAATTTTCAGTTTTCAACAATATCTTTCACAATTGTCATTGAAAACAGAAGATTATCTTAAGACTTAGATTGTAGAAGATTGTTAAAATTCGTCCATTTTTAACGGAGATATCGATATTTTTGTGTAAGCGACTTTTCGCCTTATTCTAGTAGCAGAAATTTTACGTGCTTGATGATAAAGCGATGTTTCGGAGCAAAGTGAAACACGATTTTCAATACTGTTTTGTGCAATTGTTTCTTAGAACTTAAAAGACTATGTACAGTACCCTTTTTCATGACGTTTCGATTTAAGCACGGTTCGTTTTCGGTAACATAGTCGTTCGAACATGACATATGTATTAGAAAGATGGCAGTATTTTCAAATTCAAAACAATTTCATATTTATATTGATTTATACTGTTTGCAACAATAATTACTGGAAGAACACAATTTCGTACACCCTTATACCATTTGAAGAAGTTCGTCGAGATAAGCAAATTTGTGTGTGAAAAATACATTCAAAAAATTTTTCTCGGAGATGGCTTAGGTGTCCTATGCTCCCATTTAGGGTTTCTAGATTTCATTTGGATCCTACTTCAGCTTCCGGAACTACAGGATGATATATGTAATGAAATTAAAATAATGTCACTCATTTTGCTAGTAGATGACTGAACCGTTTTCGTCTATCTAAAATTCAAATAAAAGGTCTTAAGGTCCCATAAAATATACCACCGGTACAGGTGGACCGTAACGGTATTCTTAGCTAGTTGGGAAACCGCTACCAACACTACACGGCTTTCTAGGCTGCTCAGAAAGGAAAGTAAACATCTTATATGTAATTTTTCGATATTTTTAAATAATGCGCATTAAATGAGCAAATGAGACGATCACACCATTAGGTGGATTTGAGTCGGAATTTCATATACAATATTGATTCTTGTTAATTCATTTCTGTGTCGTGCGGTAGTAGATAAGTGAAACCAATAAACGATCCTGACATTGGAAAGCTGCTGTTATCAGCATATCCCACTTGACGAAAATTAAAGTTATCGTTGTATAATAGAAGTTGCGTTGGTTGATTGATTTGCTCGAATGTTTACCATAAGATTGCAGTCGATGAACACCCGTTAATGATGTTGACGAACCCTGTCCTAGGTATACTAAAAAATCATGATCGCAGATGTTGTTTTCCCCATTGATTTTGTTTGCTTCATAAGTGTTTTTGTAAGCAAAATATAATCTGAGGAATTTCTAATTATGGCATGTCAAAAAAACATTGAGCAATGGACATCATAACCTATTTCTAATTGACTAAACAAACCAAAAACTTTGTATTACATTCCTTTTGTGGAATTTGACTATTCTGCGTCAACAGACCACGCAGTCGATTCTTAGTGTCCAGAACCATTACATGATTAGTGTTACGACTACCCGCCTGCTATGAAGCTGGTTCCTGAAACCGACGCATTTTGTTTTGGTGGCGTTGTTGTCAACAATATGTTAAGCTATGTTCATACCATACAATCAAACCACATTGATGTCAAAAGTTAATTTCTTCAAACCCAATATAAATATAACTCTAGTCTAGTATTCTCTATAAAACAAGTAATTTGACCTCTTTTTGAATAGGAAAAAGAAACTGTAGTTTATTATAGTTTGATTATATTCGATCGAAATCGTATCCTTATGTTGGTGCAACCGCATGAAGAAAAATGTGAACGTCTGAACACTACTTAAACACAGCATTTAACAGCGAACTAAAACCAAAGAACAAAAATTGTCGGCTCCAAGCCAATTGTATGCAGATGACAATCATGCCACTGGGGTGGCTACGACCATAAATCAAATAAACATAGATTTGCCAGTGTAACAGTAATGTTGTTGAGCAACCCGTGACACCAAAAGCACCGTCTGGTGGAGAATGGGTGCGTAAATGCTCCTAAAATGCATGCAAAAAGTTGCCTGCGCATTTAACACAACCACAGTAGCTAATGGAAAAAAGTACACCCGTTTGTCACTAGAGGTGCTGTTAGTGTCACCGTACAGTGATAAATCTATGTTTATTTGATTTATGCTACGACCCTATTGACACTATGAATCTTTCCAGGTTGAATCTCGAACATACAACAACAGGCTAGTAAGACCAGTATGAACCACTTTGCTTGAAACTTGATACTCCGGTCGCCTGTCGTAGAAATTCGTGGAATTTTTCAACTAATCTTACCACTTTTAAAGTCTATGCAGGTTTTCATGGTTAAATAAATTGAGGACTATTTTGTGATCTCAGATCAAATCTCAAATTACGAATAAACTTGACTAATACCAAAGACATCATATTATTAACATATCCAGCTCTCACATTTCCTTAACAAATTATTGGCAACATCCTTTTTTGCGAGCATCGAATCTCGTACATAGAAGTAAGGGAGAGAAATGTAAAATTCGTGCGTGCCAAAACAGCAACACTGCCCACCCATACAATTGACAATTGGTATGATGAATGTGGTGCCGTGCGATGGCGTTGCTGAGCTGAAGATTGATTTTGCTCCAAGCTGACAGGGTCTGCTAATATCATACTTTGGGTGTGATCAATTTCTAATACTCAATACGAATCGCTTAAATCGCTACCAACATGTGACTAAGGCCTATGGTACGATAGACAAAAATATTGTGCTCATTTCTGGGCTTTAGTTTGGGCTTCTTCTACGAGATCACCTTGATTATTATGTACATTAAAGATATAGACCCGAACAATGTGCATTCTAGTTTATAGCATGGCCGATATGCCCTATTTGAGTTTTATAGACAACTGCTCGTTTTGTTGTTTTGAGCGATCGCATCAACGTAATATCATAATTGTCTGCAATAGAAAATACAGCAGAAAACAGGAGCAATATGTTAATTCAATTAAAAAAAACTGTTTCAAACTACCTAGTCGTGTAATGATGCCTTTCTCATTATAGTTAATATGCGAAATTTTTCTAATCCGGTTTCAACATTCACATTTTTTCCCAAATTTAGTTGCACCCATTCGACTTTTCCATGCAGCTTTTCACAAATAACTATCGGATTAAAAAAAACACTTTTCTTTTACCTTTATCAACTAACCTGATCTATAAAAGTGGCAATTGAATAGCCGATTTCAATTTCCCGGGTTTTTAAGATAAAAATTCCCGTTTTTTTGGAAAAGGCTCAAATCACCTATGTTTAGTAGTTTTTATATTCTTTAATTAAAACTTTAAACAGATATCCCGTGTCCAAAAACGATCAGCCAATTGAGGATTGAAGTACTTTTCAGGCATCTCGAAGTATTAATAGGAAATACTCATTATTACATATGCATATAAGAAAAGCGTAAAGAATTTTTCTAGCCTTGAAGGGGGTTTGGTTACACGTAACCGATTTCCTTCGAGTGCACTTAACTGTTTTTTTTGGTATACATATGATTGAAAATAAATCAATAAGGAAAATGTACAAATTGCTGTTTTCTTGGCTCCTTCCGGAAGTGAAAGTGGAAATATCAGTTCGGTGGGTAAATTATAAACGGCATGATGACACAGCGAACCTAACACAATATCGTCATTGCCAGGGCTTCGGCCATGGTATGTACAACAAATTGTCATACGGACATACGATGTTTAAATTGTGGTAATTCGCTTGCAAGCACATTTGTTCAATGAACGATACCCTCAGATGAATTGTCATGCTACGATTGTGATGGAAACCATAAAACCAATCATTACTAAAAAAAATTTAATTTTTCATATAATAAAATTCAATTTAAAATCATTAGATTACCTAAGGTACATCAGTCATATCGCCATTGTTGGAATGCAGCATGTTTACGATTTCAATGCGTTGATGAGCAAATAAATCAAATGATAGCTGTAAAAACGCACAAGATATCGATCTGTTTTTCCTACCAAGATTCTAAATGAAAGTACTAGTACTTCATGATGAACTCTCCACTGGTTTTAAACCAGTTTCATTCCCATTAGCTCTACTAATTCATCTTCTACGAGAAATCTTTCTATAATTGATCTGATTCTAGCAGATCAATGTAACATTTGTAGTTGTTCGGATTTTCGGACAAACAATCCTTATAGCAGCCTTTTTTGTTTCTCCTGTCTTCTCACGTGTTCCCTGAGGAAAGCAGCGTGACGGAATTCGTGACGAGTTACTACTCTAAGTAAGGTTTTATATGCAAATAAGAAGCAGACTAATGCCTATAGTTTTAATACATTTCAATAGTTTAAACTAACTTTAAGTGAATTCAATGAATAGTAGCACAAATCCTGTGCCAAGTGAAAAAGGTGTGCTCCGAAAGCTCTCCTGTATCCCAAAAGTTGTTTGTGAATATCTAAATTGAAATAAATCTAGTAAATTTACTGGTGACCCCAACGTGATGGCGACTTTGATTCAGATCATCTACCAATAGCAATCAAGGTTTCAAATTCAGAAATGATTAGTTCAACTCGTTATATACTCTACCACCTCAGAACTAATCGGCTAGAATACAGATCTCATATCGAGAGCAATGTAAACCCTGAAATTGTTTTGAGATACAATACAACTATAAATAATTTAAATTACTATTAATTATTTACATAATTATTACATTATTATTATTATATAATATTTGTTTAAGGTTCAAGGTTAGGTCCCAAAAGCTCAAACTAAATTCCATCCACCTTCATCTACATCAATATAAACGTTCTTGTAATCCTACTATGGAACAGCATAAGACAAGTATTATCGCAAGATGAAATTACTGAGACCAATTGTGTTGAAATAAGGGCAATCATTAGCAAACTTAAAAACATAAAGACTCCTGAGAAAGTTTAAGTTTTAGTAAAAATTGTTACTTTGAGACTTAGTCAACAAATTTTCAAGTGTGTTGAATACTTATTACAAAACCTAATAAAAATCCAACAGAAGCATCGAAATTATCCTCATTCAAAATGTGCATTCATTGGGTTGTTATCGATAACAACTAAGAAAGCTCTGATGTTTCCTGATTGATTTAAAACCCTTAAAAATCGTTGGACGAGACATGGGTGTTGGTCCAATTTCCAATGGAATATTCAACATAGAACATGTATGAGGCAATAAGCTGTTTCAACACTTTTACTGAACATCTCGCTCAAATGTAACATTGGGTATTGTCTCCTACATTTCACTTACTGAAAAAAAAACATTATGCTAACAGCTGTTACTCATATGTGATCTAGTAATATTATTCCCCGTTTTTCACTAAAATTCCCGACTTTTGCCCGGTCTTTCCCGGTGAAACCAAATTCCCGACTTTTTCCCGGTTTTCCCGGTCACTTGCCACCCTGCAATACATAGCAAAATTTAAATGAAAAATGTTTGCTAAGCCAAAGCTCGAAACTAAATTTTATTTCTTTCTATACTTTGAATCTTTTGCATTGAACAGAGACAGCAGATCTCGCTCCAAACAAGTGATTGAGATGGAAGGAGAAACTAAGATGAAATGCGATTGCTCTCCGTAGAATTAATCTCGTTACTTTTGCAAATTGTCCCTCATCCACATCCCAAACACTATTATTGCATTCAATTTATGACACGATTTATCAAATAGAGATCGTCGTCTCCGCAACTTAATTTCAATTAGCTTAATCGCATCCTGTACTATCAGTTATTTCTATGTCTTTTTTTGTGGACACCTGTTGCATATCCAATAAGTTTTTGGTAAAATAGATTGACCAAAACCTGCAACTACCGGCGTTGTTATATTCCAAATTAAGAAATTTGAAAGCAATATTTTAGGTAGATTCAGATATCTGTCTCATTTTGGGAATGGTTTACCTTCAAATTTGTGACTTGTTTAGTCACAGTCACACAATTATTTAACAACCTTCCATTACTTAAACTGCATATTTGAACAATCCACATGAAAGCCGCCTGCACTAACGATTTGATTGCATCGTTGTATTTGATTGATTCTTTTACGGATGATCGGCTTGCTAACGAACCAAGTTAACTGGCTACAGTTCGTCCGCTCTAATTTATTGCATTGGTGAAGTTATGAAAACATTAGAATGCAACTGTCAAATATTACTGCCCTAACTCGTTGAGGGTATATTATGGAAATTTTATTAGTTCGCTTATTATGAGGACATTTTCAAAAAGTAAGTCTTGTAACAGAACGACAATTCCCGGGAAGGACGATATGGGTGATAAAAAAATCAAAATATTAAAAAAAAATAATCACGTGGTTGCAAATTGATACTCTAATATTCATTTACACAATGATTTTACTAATTTGATTTGTAAGTTGCAGATATGGTAAAACAATTATTACCGTAACAATCAAACCTTCAGACAACAAAGTGCTACTGAAACAGAGTAAAGAGAATCGAAATATTGATCGATATTGTTGATTAGTTTTTGTTTCTCCATTTTCTTGCATCAGCTTTCGCTCTCATTATTTCCTTACCTATCCAGTTCAGAAACCAGATTTCAAAAGTTATGTAAAAAGCGCTATGAGACGGATCAACAAGTTTTAGGCACATGCCCGGTTTGGAAAGCTGCATTCTGAAATTTTGATATTTGAATGCACATGTACTCACATGTGTCGTTGATTTCAGATTTATTTTTTCGTGTTTTTCTAAATAACACGAAGCATCGGAACAGTCAAACGGATTATAATTCATAATTGTTTATACCTTGATTCTAGTTCAATTCACTTACCCTTCAACACCGCCAACGTATATTGCATCGGCCATGTCCTTTACCGTGCTCTTTTCAATATCTCAGGAATTTGAGACTGGACACTTAGCGCTACGAAAAGCACGTTCTCCACAAACTTGTTTTACACATACAATAATGTCGGTTACCGCTCTATTGTCTAGTTTATCTTTCCGTTGCGACTATCAAACCTCGAATATTTTCACTTTCTTGTATTGTTGAAATACACACCTGCTCCTAGATTGTACCTATCCTTATCGAAAGGAATTCGCAATCTTTTTATTTGTTCTTCTCCTACGCACACAAATCTATCGTTTCGCGATGATGTGATAGATAATCTTGTTCATAGTGCAGTATGATAAGGTCTAGACATCCGCCAAGGCCTCAAAACACTGCTGGAACAAAATTTGAATTATGTTGCCATTTATTTAACTAGACACGATTGCATTCATTTGTTGTTTAGGTAGGTTTTTGCTTCCACTCGGAATGGTGAAATGTTTTAGCACATCAGTAAATAAACATAACACGAGCTTGATTTTCTAAGTTACACTCATTCTCACTTTTTTACCATGCAACATCAAAAGTTCACTCTTAAACACCTAACACGGCCCGATGTTTGAGCATGAATGAAAGTTGGCTTCATGGTCGTCACGTTGCAAACCAACGAATGCCGATTGCCAGACTGAGTCGAATATCCAAAATTCGCAATTATATTCTCTCTGAGATTGAGCAAATTACAAAGGTAATGTGATCACATAGTTCTCGTGAGATACGCGCGCCACGCATGGCGGAGTGTCACTTTGTGGATATCCCGTTATACACACTAAAATGTTTGTAGTATAATTAAACATAATTCCACAATACCTATCGTATAAATACTTTTGGAAGAATTTATCTTCATGAAAACCCAAACACATACAATATTACACGATTAGTTTACTAAAGCAAATTAAAGTGTTTTTATACTGTTCGATACAACAGATGAGGAAGCTAAACTGTGCAAATTTAGAAAAGAACAAAAACTTTTTCATTCAACTGTCTTTAGACTCACTTGTTAAATGCTGACGTTGAATTCGAGATCTCTGGGATTGTGAGATGTGAATAAAACAGTTATTATATTTAATAAAACTGCATTGAGAAAGATTTGTCTATTGAGTAAAAAATAATGACTGACATCCCGACATGACCTATGACTCTTATGACTCACTGCATCACATTCAACTGTTTATCTTCGAAGCATAATGCCAGTAAAACAGTATAATATGACAAAAATAATCTAACGTAATAATATTGAGTTTCAATGATGCAAGGTCACAAGATATATCGATTATTAATCGGACAACAATAACACAAATAGTATAGGACATTTCTGGAGAAATTCAAACCCGTTTTTAATAGTCATGAATTGTCCTTTTTATTAATTATATAATAAATAGATTTGGAACGCATCCTAAAACAAACAGAAAACGGATAATCCACTCGCTGCTACGAAGTTTTAATGGAAACATATCCATTTTAGTATTTTTTGTGCATTCATGCTGAAACATTTCAGCGCAAAGCGATGTCGATTTTTTTGACAGACTATTTCGAATGCTGATTAGATGTGACTGTAGAAGCAGTGCTTGATGCCATCTATCACCAAAATCATTTATTTTGGTCGGACAAACTACACTCGTAGGAAAAAAGATAGATGGTTCAACAAGAACTAGTTTACCTATGTATGTATGTTTTGTGTAGTAAAATTTGAATAGAACGTAACATAGTCTTTAACTCGTAGAGATCTGACTTTTTAAAACAACCTCTTCTGCATGATGTAAAACACACAAGCCAAGAAGAAAGCGAATGCGAAAAATAGTAGAATCTTATCAGTACATTCCCGTCGACCATATTTTTTCAATAACTTTCCAGATTGCGAAATGGTACCAGCGGTGTTAAGCAGTTCGTCTCGGGTTCCTTCCACACTGACACTGGAGGAAATCAAAGTTTCCAAAGTTGCTGCACTTTTGTTTGTGGTGTCCGACAGCTGTTGAGATATCGATCGCATTCGGTCGGTTACACTTTCTTGTTGAGACAGCAAAGACGGCCGGTTAGATGATGTACTACGAGGATGTCGTTGGCGTAATTCACCATCGGAATTTAGGGCGAATAGCTCCTCCTTGTCGTGTTTCTCGATTTCTAGCATAGTTGATATGTTTGCTTTGCGGAATGCTTGAAGAGTTCTGAATTAATTTGTAAAGATTAGACAACACGCACATTGTATTTATGTTGATATTACTTGGAGAATTGCTCCCGATGCTGGTCTACTTCTTTGAAAACTTGCTGGTCACCTTCATCTCGAGCCCAGTCGTCTAAACGTTCGATACATTTTCTAAGTGCAGCTAACTTGCCCCGACCAGCTTCATTTAATGTGTCCAGTTCTGCTATCGATCCACGAAATGCCAGAATATCCTGTAAAAATCATGCTATGTGTATTTTACCGTGTACGATATTTTGTAGGCGTATGTGACATATAAGGAAAATATATGTCATAAATTTCTCTAATCTATTCGTGCATTTTTGAATAACTATATATTTTGTTAGTTGAAAATCTCACTTGAATAATAGCCTTAACATGCATATTGTTGTCTACGATGTCATGTCGCATTGAAGAAAGTGTGTATTTTTGGGACTCCATTTTTACATTAGGCGACGTCTCAAAAAACTAAATGGAATACAAGCACCGGACCATTGGAAAAGGTTGCATAAAGTTAACACAATTGTTTTCTTGGAATATTTAATAAACTAAAATATAAAGAACACTATAAAAGCAATATAGCTATAATGCTTTTTGTTTTGATTCCAAACGACAGGGATGCCAGGTCATATGTAATATTCATAGCAATGCTGTTGAAAGTTTGCGCATACGAAAAGCTTCAAATATATATCAAATGTTTTGGGATCATCGAACTAAAGAAGTCAGCACTTAGCAAATCGATCGTTCCACGACAAACTTCCTCTTTCGATTATTACTGATCCGTTACCAAAATTTCCTCAAAGCTTACAATAATAATCAATACCTCGTAACCAAATATGCAATATTATGATGAGAAATAGTTTTTTACCGGCTTCTGATTTATTCCTTTAATGTTCAAAATAACCTCAACCAAACGGAAATTAATTCCGGATCTCGATATTTGTCAACATATCATCATATAGAATGAAAAAGTATTACACGAAATAGAAGAAAATAATTTTCTAACATTTCTCGCAAGACAAACATTTCAAAAGGTCCTATCTGACAATTTATTAAATTTCATGATAACAGTGTAGGAACAGTTATCTAACGGTAAACTTATGATTTCCATTAAAAACACTGATTTTTTCTAATTGTTGCTATAAAATTATTGATACATGCAAAACGACCAATCTGCTTTACCGACAATATCGCACAGTTCTGTTGATTGGACGTTTGACGGATGAGTAGTCCAATCTGACAATAAAAAAAACATTCTGAAAGTGCAGTTCGGACTTTTCAAACACGCATGGAAAAATAAAAACTTAATCTAAATTTCGTGGATTTACCAATTTTTGGAAGTTATGCATCCATCGCTGGACAACATTCAGCTATTATTAGGTAAGAATACTAAGTGAAGTTGTTTTGTGCTTTCAATTGTAGAATATTTTCAGATGCTGCAGATACCATTTCACATCGGTTGGATAATAATGTCGATCATGGTGATGTGATTGTGAATGCTTCGAGCTATCTCAGCCCGCATTATCCTCTGAAAAAAAATTTACCTACGTATAACTTCGAGCGAAATGTTACTTCGAAGAAAATTTCGAAAGGTAATCATTGGCAAAGACAGCATTTTGGATCGTCCAACAATGGTAAATGTATATTCTGAAAATTAACAACAGTCATAAATATCTTTGTCAACTCATATCATAACCGTAGATCACAATTCAACTTTACGAACAAAAGGATCGGCTCGACGGTCACTTAATTTCCAACATATTACTGCCGAGTTCCATCGTAACAACGAAAGGTACGAACGTAGCACACAAGTTTCCTCTCAACGTTATGATGGTGTTGGCTTTGCGGATGATCGTACGTCAAATTGGGTAGAGGAGCATGTCCACATACAAAACAACGAATATGAAATAGTAAAAGCATCTATCTGTGGTAAAATGTACTGTGTGGCTACACGATAAGTTATATTTATTATAGATTTCATCCAAAGATTCGTCAGATTTACCCTCAATCATCCGCAAAACTAATAAAACAGCGACTGTAGAGGAATCTAAAAATGTCGATTATAACCTTTTGTGTCGGGAAGAAACTTCCAATTACTTTAACAGTAGCGTTTATAGTGCAGACCGAAAAAAAATATTTGTGCGAGAGTCAGATGGAAGAATCCATGAGGCGTAATATTATAGCCACTGATCATCCTTACGTTCAGCGACAAGACTGTCCGATTGTTGATTCGGGTTATCTTATAAGGCAAAACGAAAAATTAAGTGGAATTGCCACTTTAAAAAGTTCTAATAGCAACGAAGGTAATTTTCAACTGTATTAAAAATTATTCGTTATTAAAATCCATATACAGTTGTGAGCAGACATCTATGGTCCCGATCAAAAAATATGAGCGGAATTGAAATGTTGCGCAATAGTTCCATCAGGAACACAGGTTATCGAATCTATTTCTACTACATTCGATGTAATTCTCATCATTTTCTTTTTTCATGTAGAAAATTTTTGGAAAACTGTTGACAAGCATATCTTTCCTAAATCCGGTTTAAATTATATTCCTTCATCTCCTAATCGATATAATTCTCGAACGACATTTACGACTGAGAAAAGTTTATGCACTGATCACATGAACACCTCAGTACCAACTTTTTCAAAAGTCGTTACTTCCACACCTTGCGTACAAGATGGAGGTAGCAAATTTTTGAGCGACCCATTAGTTGAAGAAGTGATGGTTGCAGAAGACGATCTTGATGCAGAACACAAGAACACATTCAGTGCCAGTACGGATATGAGTGGCACAAAAAATGATTCTTTTTCAGATGATGACATTTCGACAGGAAAATATGAATTTTTGAATGATCTCACAATATTCGAGTACTTTGAAAAGTACGTTGAGCCAAATGATGACGTTTCTTTGTCAATCGTTAAAGAACCTGAAGGCTCGTATGGTAAGTGATTGAATTCTTTGACGGCAGCTTTCCAATCTATGTACAATGTTATAGCTAACCTACGACCTGAAGACGAGCTTTGCATCGATGTGGTAAACGAAGACTCATGCCATGTCAAGAAGAAAATTAAGGCGAGGCGGATGAATCAAAAACGCAAAGAGCTAGGTCTGTCGTATGTCCGCGATAATGGAATAGTTGTACCTGCACGCGAAGTTAAGACACCATGTAAATGTAGATTGAAATGTTACGAGAAATATGCTTTGAATACACGCCAGAAGCTACTTCGAAATCTTCTACGATTAAAAAATAACAGCCAAAATCAGTTTTTAGCGAATCACATAACAGTTAAAAGAACTGTCCGGCCACATGTGAGTAATAGTGAATCTTTTTGAACTTTCATCCAATCATTCTACATTCAATTTGTTTACTATATTCAATAGGTGGTGAACTCTAGGCGCAGTTACACCCGAGTTTATAAGATGCCCGGTATCAATGGTACAGTCAAAGTATGTAAGACTATGTTTCAAGCAACATACGACATCGGTAGTAGAAAAATACGTGTCCTTGCGGCAAAGATCATAACCGGATTAGGAATACCCACCGATGATGAACGTCAACAGAATAGTAATCGGAAACCGATTAGTCAGGAACATATACACTACATAAAACAGCACATTTTATCATTTCCTGCCTATGAAAGTCACTACACAAGGGAAAAATCAAGTAAACTATACCTCTCTAGTGATTTATCTATCCGACAGATGTATGAGTTGTACCAACACAAATGCGCTGTTCAAAATTTGGTTCCGGTTCACTATAATGCTTATCGTTTGATTTTCAATACCTTTAATTTGAGCTTCAGAAAGCCCAAATCTGATACCTGTGGTAAATGTGATCGCCTCATGGTTCAGATAAAAACAGCATCGGATACGAAGGAAAAACAGGAACTGAAGATGCTGCTTGAAAGTCATCAAGATGCTGCTAAAAGAATATATAACGAAAAAAGGAAAGATATAACCAACGCCAATAAAAATTCGACTATCAGAACATCTTCGTTTGACTTGCAAAAGCAACTCGCAACTCCACACCTGAAAAATGGTGAAGCATTTTATCGTAGGCAGTTGTACACTTATAATTTGACAGTTTTTACTTCTTACCTTGGCGAAAATATATCATCTTGTTATTTGTGGGATGAAACAAAGGCCAAGCGTGGATCCCAAGAAATTGGATCATGTATTCTTCAAGATTTAAGAAAGATTCCCGACACAGTCAACACTGTCATATATTACAGCGATCGATGTTCTGGCCAAAATAATAATAAAACTATAATATTCCTTTTCACTTATTTCATTGAATTAATGAAGCGACGTGGTACTACGTTGGAAGTTTTTCACAAGTTTATGCTTAGCGGCCATTCCCACATGGAGGTAGACACTGTGCATGCAGCAATTGAAAGGGCAAAGAAAAAATGTTCGGTTGATATAGAAATCCCCCACGATTGGGCTATATTTATTAGTTCGATCCGCCGGAAATTTCCTTTCAATGTAACCGAATTGGACCAAAAAGAAATGCTTAATTTGAAATCTTTAGATAATAGATACCAAATACCAAAATTCTCGACTGCAGGTAGGCCATTTAGAATGAAGGAAGTTATGATATTCCGGTATTCCACAGAATCTCCTGGACTAGTTGAATATAAAGCTGATGTTGAGGATGAAACATTCAGTAGCATTCAAGTTCTAAGAAACGCAGCAAGCGACGTTGACAATGTTATTTTAAAACCAATTTCGGATCAACCAATAGAGTTACCGAGCGCAAAGCTAGAAGATTTGAGGAAACTTATGCCTTACATCAAACGAAAGGAATATTACTCTACATTTCTTAAAACATTGGTAGCACCGAAGAGAGGTAGACGAGGAAAGAATGCTGTGATTGACCATTTTGATGCAGATCAAGATCCAATGGAGGATAGCGATTGTGACGAATAAGAACATCAAGAGATTTAGAGCAATCGATCAACTTTGTGCTTATAAATTTGCTAAATCTAAGTCAAATAACATTATTATTATTTGTTTTACCCCGGTGGTAATACCATTATTATGGTAAACTACAAATAAAATATACTAACATGTTGAAGTTCTCTTTTTTTAATAACACGAAAATACCTTATTAAACTCAACATCAGAGTGAATTTCAATATTATTCTAAATCTATTCACAAATGTTGTCCAGTTCAGGATCTCAACATCATTCATATCTGAACCAAGAACAAACCTGTGTTCTGTTTTATGTTGACCAGATTTAAATCTGATTGATATTTTCTGATAGTAGATTTCATTCAGAATTTCCTCCGTGCCTCCGAAATCCGGCTTATTTGCAATGGTCGTATTGTTACCATATTGCACATCTCAGTTGACTGCATTTTCTAATGGTATGCCTTCCGAGAGCATCAGAACATAAATCTTATTGTTTTCTGTTGCAGTTCTCTGGTTGATCGTTAGTGTAGAGGTGCCCTATTAACAGATGAGACAAGAGGTTTTTTCAAACCGTTTTCGAACACAGTTCCCACAGAAAGCACTTACCTAATTGTACAGTTCGATGCATCCAAAAGAATCATCAAGGGTTGACAGCGTATTTAACACCAGAACTGTTCGATATTTGCATGTCACAAGCTTTTCTAAAAATCTATTTGTAAATATCATAACGGAACCGCTTCATGCCTTCGTGTTTTATTTTACGGTGGTACCCCTATTGTTTTTTGCTTAAAAAAGAGTAACACAAATTCTACACAAAAGCTCAAAACAATTTCTCCTCCCGTTCGACCGCACGTCGGAGTAACAGTTCGTGATATTGTATTTGTTTTCACTACAGAATAAAATTTATAAGTTCGTTTTTGTTCCAGAAAATATTTTAGTTTCATCACGGTCCTATGACACATGATGTATTTATAATGTCCTATTTGACAGGTCCTAACTAGTGATGCAATTTCATAAGGTTCTATGTAACAAACATGCAGATAAAAACAAGATAATGCAAATATAACAAAAATTGTATTGATAATCAAATTATATGACTGTTATGTAACATTATTGCGTTGCACGATAAATGTTATGATGGTATATACTTATTTAGCATTTGATTTCATCCACAAAATTTTAAACTGGTGATTTCCACAGTCACTGTGAATGTTATATAGGACCTTTTGTAATGTTTGTCTTGTATTATCCTATGTGAATTGTTAGATGGAAAGATTACTGATTGGACCGTAATACTCGAAAGAGAAAGTAAACAAAGAGAATCTGTCATTTGCACTTAGGACCTTTTCTCGTGTTTGTCTTCATTTTCGAATGAATATGACAGTCCCACGACGAAAGGGCCTAACTGCAAATGACAGTTTCTCTTTGTTTACTTTTTCTTTCACGATTTACCGGATTGATTTTATATTTGAAACCTTACTCTTCGCAAAACTTTCAAGTTAAAACTACAAGCTTTCGATTTATATTGGAAATTTTCAAGAAGTTGCAGTAATGGCTCCGTAATAATCAAAAGATAAAGTAAACAAAGAGAGGCTCTCATTTGCAGTTAGGCCCTTTTGTCGTGGGACTGTCGAATTGTCACCTGATCTATATCTTAGGATATGGTAGCAGAGACAAGATCAAGGTCCCATTAAAATTATTCAGTGATCAGAACTGAGTTCTCTTCATATTAATACTTGTAACCAAGCCAAATTTAACCCTTTCACGACCATAAGATGTGAAGGACGAAATATGTCAGTACAAGACAATATTTTAGCTATTGGGGGTGTAAATTAAAAGAATATCACCAGAAAAAACATAGCAGGGTGCATAAGTTTTCTATAATTTCATGGGAAATATTTTTCCCTATGAAATAAATAAAAGAAGAGTTGAGTTTATTATCGCCTTGGAAATAAGTTGATTTTCGACTGTTGATTAGAGCAAATTCAGCAGCTGCAAGATTCATATGGGTGGTCTATAATGTAAATGAAACTGGAACAAACGTATCCCCAGCAATCCGTTTTAGTTTTATTTATTCGAACAGTTCTACTGTCAAATTTAAAACTGGTATACTTTGCCGTTCTATTTTTTCTATATTTGAAACACAGATAAAACGCTGCTGGGGCTGCCAGTTTATTTTGTTATAATTTCTAGATTTAAATTTTAAAACTGACATAAATTATGCATCTAGAACTAGAACACTCCTGAATATGCCCATAAAATTACAAATAGTATATCTCGTTGTTGCATTTTCTCGTAAGTTCTGCAGTGAGATATGAAGATATAAAGAATAACGATTCATTTAATTTCTAATTCTGAAACCATAATGTGTGGCAAAGACATTGCAATTCTCTTAACATTGTTATATTGTAAAAATTACGTTTTGTTTGGGAAAATAGATAAATACAGATTTTGTATACGGCCTAACACAGAGTTTCTATGAACATATCTGGCATCTCTGCCACGCACAGCATGACTGTCAAAACTGAGTGCACACTAATATACGTTACATACAACAATGAGTAGAAAATTGCTCCCGAGTAAAAAATATGCTGAATTATATAATAATATCGTATGGATTTCTGAAACAAAAATTTTACATATAAATCATAATGTCACCGTATGAAGTTGAGGAAATCGTAACTTTATTATTTAGTGAAATTTTCATGAAAAAACTTGTTTTAATCCACCTAGTGGTTCATTAGAATTTCATGAGAAATCGATGGATTTGACAAACTGTTTTGGATCCGGAGGCCGTCAGAGCTGTGGTAAGTTCATCAGGCTACAAGTTCAAATAGTTTTAAAATCTGTTTTGAACATTTCTGATTTATTGGTGTTGTCAAGTATATGACAGCTAGACATTTAAAACTTTGATTTAATATTTTTAGAACTTAAAGTTGGATTCGAATAAAAGTCAACCCCAATCGATGCGATGACAATGTTTGTTTGAATCGAAGCTCGAACCGTTTAACCAAAGTGAGTTTATTTGGTTATAACGCTGCGCTTCGGTTACTTTTGTATATGCAACAGCGCTGCCAACTATATCGATTTTTGGACTCGATACAGGAATACAGATATGCTCTCTCAAAATACTGATATTTCAATTTTCATACAGATAAATACCGATTTTCAGTTTTTGTGTTGGACTCCATAGGGGTAAACCAGGTCGAGCGATCTTTTTTTTGGTCTCAAAATCAGTTTCCGCACTAAATCGATGTTTGATTTTTCGAGAAAGATATTGTACAGATAGATTGTTACGTTTCGTTTTGTATACACACTACTGGTGGCTGCTTTTCAGCACCGGACAACCAGTTCAGGGTCGTTTATGTTCTTGGTCACCGGAGAAATTTCACTTCACTATTTTTAGGGCGGACTTTTCTTCCCACCTGTGGTCACTGAGCGAATCGTTTTTCGGCGGAAACAAGTTACACAAAAAAAACTTAACAAAATGGACGACACAGCTTGTATATAAAAAAAGACCGCACAATTTTAAATTTTTAAACACTATATTCTAAGGAAAGAGACTCAATGAAACAGAAAGATTGTCACTTTTGTTACTTGCGCAAGTTTATTGACGAACGTCTTAGCTCAACTCTCCGTTGCGGCCGTGATGATCGTTGGTCGACTTGGTGGTTCCTGGCGACGATGAGCAATGGGGGGGGATTGATCCATTTGGATCGACTTCCACTAACTTTTTTTTTTAAACGCGCTGTCACATTGGTTTGTGACCCGCTGCTACGATCTTCACTCTTCCGGGCTGGTAATATACTCGAGACTCCGCAATGGTTTTCCCGCAGGTTTTATAGGCTGGTTGTCCGGTTTCCATCGCATACCCACCGCCACCCTCAGAGCATGCCACCCCGCATATTATGTTGCGATGATGACGATGATGACGACGATGACAGTGTGCAGACAGATGACGGTTACAATAATTTATCGTTTTATTATGGTTGGTGTCATGAACTGTGTATTTGAATTTTAGTACTTCTATAAGTGTATTTTCTATTTTGTTTCCTTTTGCCGAAATAATCATAATTTATTAAATAAATTTGTATAAAGAAATATATGAACTTGCGAATGTAAATAAATGAATAATATAAATAAATAAATAGTGTAAATAAATGAAAATGAATAAATAAATATATTGATAAATAAATAAATAAATAGAATAAATAATTGAACAAGACCCTACTTTTGACACCAACCTTTGCTATTAAGTAGAACTTAAACGTGACTCAAACATGTAAACACGGAGTATGAACGCGATTGACGTTTAAATTCTACTCAGACATTTACTGACAATGAAATAAACAAAAATATACAATATTTGAAAAATATATACAAGCTGGACTCAGTGACCAAAGGAACAGCATTGTGACCAACGAATAACAGGTCACAAGATTTTTCCGCCAAATACAGATTTTTAGAAAAAACAGTTGACAGCACTGATATGCAATTCAAAATAAATAGGGTACAATTTTGAAATCGCACAATAAAACATGATATGTGAACTGTGAAATAATTTTCAATTCAACGACATTTTTTCATTGCTTTTGTCATACTTCCCGTAAAGTGTGTACACACTTAGAAAAATTTACATCTTAATAGATGCACATAAAAGGAGCGTCGCGATTCACTTACATTCGCAATTCAAAATATGTAAAGATAAATCATATCATTAACTTCACAGTTAATTTAGCTGAAACTTACATCGATACAGACGCTAAATTTGTTTGTACATGTTAGTAGATGTAATATTGTGTCATCACTGAAGAAACTACGGTATGCTTGAATTTACGTCAAGCGTGAATTTCATTTTTTCTAAGAGTGTATGATATGTCTGAACCTCAGTACCATGTTCAACCAAAATCATCCACATTCGTACCTGAACCGTGATTTGGTTTCTTCAACACGGTTTCTTTGGTTTCTTCAACACGGTCGAAATCTCGTGCTCATATGTGCTCGATGCCGATGGATTGGAGCTTTCGGAGCAGTGAATTTTTCAATCACGACCCGCACGCGCGGAGCGTACCGCAGCGCAACTCGCTCGTATACGGGCTTAACTTGCCGACACATGTCACGCCACTGATCCAATCCTAACTTGGACAGTTCATAGTAAGAAACGTTACAGTTAAAATCGCGGCGTAAAAATAAGTTCACAAATCAAAAACATTCGTTGCGTCCAGTTTCTTCTTCTATTCTTGAGAAACCCCATTTTTTGCAGGCAAATGATGTTTTGTGTTCACCGTGTAAAATTGTATGACTTTAATTTTTATTTCAGGGGAAAATTGTTTTTCTGTAAAATATGAATATTCATGATTTTTAATATAAAGACATCGAAAGTTTGATAAAAAATTATTGGTTTTAGTGTTTACTTTTTGTTCCCGGAATCGCGATAATACTTTTTTCCACGAAATTCCCTACTTTCGTAACAGAATATTTTGATGTGTTCATCGTATGCGCTATCTTACGAATACTCCAGTTTTTTGGCAAAACAGTTGAAATTCTCATTCTCTCGAATGCATCTTTTGCATGAAATTTTTGTTTCAATTTGATAAGATAACCGGAAGGCAAATCGATACTTTAAAATTTGAGAAATGTAATGTTACAATGCGAGTAAATGTAAGAATTACTTCTATATAGTCGCTGAATATAGACACATCAGTCTTAGTCTCAGTCAGTCTCAGAGGATGCAGCATCTGTGATCACTATTGCATCAGCAGAATTTTCCCTCACAGCTGAATAGTGAAAATTACATCATTTCGCAACTTGTCCAAAACTGGGGCTGGGGTCCACTAGGAGATTGATAGTACCTATTAGCTCTCTCCGGACAGTACCAGCCTAGATGCCGTGTGGAATCCGAGGGAAAAAAATGTACCAAGAATAGATCCACTGGGTTCCTGCTTCCATGTCGTAAACGGCGACAATTTCAGGAGTTTCTTTTTCCTTTCAGTTATCAGATATTTTCAATGTTTCACTTCTGATTACTCTATTTTACTAAATTATCTCTTCATTCAACCTGTCAATTTCCGTCTAACTTCGAAAAAAAGTTTTATTCGGAATGTTTTCTTCTTCCATGTTATTGATTGTCTGTCAGGATTATAAATTGAATGATGAAAAAATAAATAATTTAAAACTATTGCGCAAATCCGTTGACATTACAAAGTTAATAACAGAGATAACATATATCGATATATTGAACACGTAGTAAAAAAACACTTGATATTAATATTTCAAACAATAAATTAAGATTTTTCTCGGTAGCCGGCTGCCCAGATCAACCAATATAACCAATTAATAATTTTAATAAGTAATTAAAATAATAAAGTGGAAATAATAAAGAATAATAAATAATAAATAATGATTTTATAACAACTGTTTAGAATATGTCAATCAACTATTTTGTCCAAATCCTATTCACTCGTTTATTTCGTAACACGTAATTTCATTTATATAAAAAAAGTAAGTTTTCATTCGTTACGCGATAGTATTGCAAATCTTTCTTCAGTTTACTCGAATAAGAGCTGTGAATCAAGACTTTCCGGGACTTTAATATAGGATATTGTTGAAACGTTCACTCGGGAAATCAGTGAGTTTAGTAGTGCATCTCGAATCTCGTACATAGAAGTAGGGGAGAGAAATGTCAAATTCGTGCACGCCAAAATAGCAGCACTGCGCACCCATATAATTGACATGATCTGTTGAATATGATGCCGTGCGATGGCGTTGCTGAACTGAGGATTGATCTCGATCCAAACTGACAGGGTCTGGATTGTACAGGGTGATTTTTTAAGAGCTTGAGAACTTTTTTAAACAATAAAACGCATAAAATTTGCAAAATCTCATCGGTTCTTTATTTTAAACGTTAGATTGGTACATGACATTTACTTTTTGAAGATAATTTCATTTAAATGTTGACCGCGGCTGCGTCTTAGGTCCATTCGGAAAATCCGCTTTTTTATCGACAAATTTTGTTCAGCGATGAGGCTCATTTCTGGTTGAATGGCTACGTAAATAAGCAAAATTGCCGCATTTGGAGTGAAGAGCAACCAGAAGCCGTTCAAGAACTGCCCATGCATCCCGAAAAATGCACTGTTTGGTGTGGTTTGTACGCTGGTGGAATCATTGGACCGTATTTTTTCAAAGATGCTGTTGGACGCAACGTTACAGTGAATGGCGATCGCTATCGTTCGATGCTAACAAACTTTTTGTTGCCAAAAATGGAAGAACTGAACTTGGTTGACATGTGGTTTCAACAAGATGGCGCTACATGCCACACAGCTCGCGATTCTATGGCCATTTTGAGGGAAAACTTCGGAGAACAATTCATCTCAAGAAATGGACCGGTAAGTTGGCCACCAAGATCATGCGATTTGACGCCTTTAGACTATTTTTTGTGGGGCTACGTCAAGTCTAAAGTCTACAGAAATAAGCCAGTAACTATTCCAGCTTTGGAAGACAACATTTCCGAAGAAATTCGGGCTATTCCGGCCGAAATGCTCGAAAAAGTTGCCCAAAATTGGACTTTCCGAATGGACCACCTAAGACGCAGCCGCGGTCAACATTTAAATGAAATTATCTTCAAAAAGTAAATGTCATGTACCAATCTAACGTTTAAAATAAAGAACCGATGAGATTTTGCAAATTTTATGCGTTTTATTGTTTAAAAAAGTTCTCAAGCTCTTAAAAAATCACCCTATATCAGTGGCGTGACATGTGTCGGCAAGTTAAGCCCGTATACGAGCGAGTTGAGCTGCGGAACGCTCCACGCGTGCGGGTCGTGATTGAAAAATTCACTGCTCCGAAAGTATTGATCTTTCCACTCTGAAACTTTGCCAAGATTGAGTTGAACCCCTAAGGCTTCTTTTTCAACTAAAAAAAGAAAAAAAAAATAGGAGCAAGTTTGAATTTTTTAATTTTTTTTTTCATTAAATTTCAAGGCACTTTTTCGTAAACGCGAAACTTCAAAAAATCATATCTCGAAAATTCCAAGTACCATATCGAATTAAAAAAATACGTGTCGAATATTTTCGAGTTCTTTACTGAAAGTTAGATGAAAATGACTGATTTGGCGTGGAATGCCCCATATGCAGTTATGTAAAATTTCTATTTCGAATTAAGTTAAAAAGCACAAAATCGGAGAAAAAGAAAACGAATTGACAATTGAATTCCAAGTACTTGAGATAAGTTCCCCAAACAATTGGGTATACTATTTCGATATATGAGAGTTCAACTTTGGATAATATCGTGTAAACAGCATGAAAACTTTTTGAAACCTGCCAATGGTAAATTGAAGGGAGAAAAGGTTTTTTTACCACCCCAAATATATGCTAGGTGCACATAACCATCAAACTTAAAATGGTTATGTACACCCAGCATAAATTTGAGGTTGAAAATAGCCGTGTCCCCCCTACAATTTACCACAATCTGCAATTGTTTCGTCCGAGACGTCAGTTTATACATTACACTTCGATGTAATAGTAAAAAGTGATTTGCAAATTGCATTAAATTTACGTCTACCTAGCGGTTTATGTTGAACTATCAGATCGCGATAGCAGTTCAACTCAAACTGCTACGCACTGATGAGTCTAAGACGAAAAACGTAGATTCGAACTAACCTGCGAATATTTTCGCCATTTTGAATTTTTCGTACAAAAACATGCTTTTTCCTACTCTCAAACTTAAATGTACTGTTTTTCCAATCGGAGTTTTCATTCTTTTTTCCAATCTCTTTGCAGTGAAATAAATATAATTGATCATATCCTAGCTGTATTACTCGAAGAACCTCTGCAGGCCAATTGCTATGTCATTCAGATCCGACTTCTGGCTCCGGAATTACAGGGTGAATATAGCAAAATTTGAAAAAGAGTGCACCGTTTTTTTTTCATAAATGGCTGAGCAGATTTTCATAAACTTAGATTCAAATTAAAGATATAATTGTCTCATACAAAATTCTTGAATTTTATTTAGATCCAACCTCCTGTTCGGAATTTACAGGATGATTGGTGTAAAAATTCAGATTTCAAATTACTTTCTCGATTTTCTCAGAGATGGCGTGACTGAATGTAACAAACTTAGGCACAAATGAAAGGTCTCATGGTCCCATACAAAACTTCTATATTTCGACATGAAAATTTCAAATTCGCCTAAAAACCAAGGCAGATTCTCTTTTTTAAACAATTTAATCATTTCCTCACCTAGATATGGTTGTAAATGTTAGTTCGTTGAGAAATATAAAATAAGTTTGAAAAATGTCGACAAACTAAAGAAAATAAATATTTAATAAAATATCTATGATCATAAATCAAATAAACCTAGATTTTACACTGTACGGAAACACTTACAGCGCTTCTAGTGAGAAACTGTTGTACTTTTTCCATTAGCAACTGTGGTTGTGTTAAATGCGCAGGCAACTTTGTTTATGCATTTTAGGAACGTTTACGCATCCATTTTACACCTGGCATAGCTTTTTGTGTCACGGGTTGCTTAGTTACATTACTATTACACTGGGGACTCTAGATGTATTTTATTTATGCTATGATTTTAACTTTGGAGCGGATATTAGGTTTATTGACAATTATCAAAAAATAACTCAAATAAGATTAGATCAATATACGAATACAAAAATAAATGGTAATGATAGTGGAATATGTAAAATTCTTAAGTTTTATATTCTTAAGTTTTATATTCTTAAGTTCTCTATAAAAATCTCACTAGTTCCATCTAGTACTGCTTTATTGTTAGAGAAAAAAAACATAGTCCTATACATCGACAATATTGATATTGAAATAACTGAAGCACAAATCATTTAAAATTTCGAGTCGTTCTGAACTGAAAAAGTAATGGTTCTTATTATTATAAAAGATATATTCAGCTGAGGCGTCATCAACGCAATGACATGGTCATGGTCATCGTTATCAGCTCTGAAATGGATCACAATAAAGCTACAATAACAAACATTCCGTTTTTATTCGAAGAATATTTTTCACTTTATTTCACATCTTATCACAAAAATGCAACTCGGTTGTCTGACACTCTTAAACACTAATATCGAAGCGAGTTTCTTGTTTGAAAGGAACGCAATAGAAAAACTTAAATTTAATTCTTAGCATTAGTATGGACAATATGGTGCTCCAAGAGAAGGAATACTACCGGGCAAAGCGTACGGCGTAGGGTTCACTACTCGGCAGATATCTTTATATGAGCGGCCCTTCTGTTGTCGTTTGTTAATATGATTGGTCGCACCACCTCCACCCGCTCCGTAATGACCGTATTGGTTTCCTCCGTAACCGTAGCCTCCTGAATAGGTCGGTTGATAGGCAGCGAATCCGAATAACTTGTCAAGTAGCACCGGGGACGCCAGAGTCAGTTCGGTTAACACTAGCAAGCTTAGAAGTACCGCCAAAACCAACCTCATCTTAAGATATTTTTTAATTAGAACCAACCGATGTTGGTTTGTAAAAATAGAGTCAATTACTTTTTTCCAGTATCGCAGAGACTCGCCCCTTAACGGTCAGTTCAAGATCACTTGTTTCGCAGCTTCACTAACGCGCGACCACACTCGATCAGGTTAATCAGTAATATATGCTTGATTTAATTCGATCACTTCAATTATCGTGCGACAATTATTATGTGCGCCGTGATTTTTCACACCTTTACCAGGGCTGTTCTTAAAAGGTTTATGGATTGAAATGAATGCACACACGGCACGCGGTTCTTATTTGCACCACTTTTTAGCGCGTCCGATCGAGAAGTAATCGTATGATGATCTGGTGAATGGAAAAGCACGAGTCTATGCTTTTATAAGGACCTTTTGCTGCTAGCGCTAACCTGTGGCGCTGGTATCGTTGATGAGTGTGGATTCTGGTTTGCACTTGTCTAGTGGCGATCCGTATGTGTATGGTGATTCAGACGATGAGAAGTTCTATGCCAGCCAGAAGAGTATGTACTGCTTTGATCGCAGTGATGGCTCGAGGATTTATTATTGACTGGAAAAGTAAATTTTTTTTTGTTATTTAGTACAACTATTACAATAACAAATAATAACGTACACAAGAATATGGGAATTTAACGAGTATTCCATCTCAAATCTCATTTGACCCCAGCTAGACATTGTTGGAGATTTTTTTTATTATTTCGATTATAGGAGAAATAAATTTATGATTCTAGAATGAAAGTCATTGAAGCTGCAGAAGGCGAGACAAGAACAGGTGAAGCCAAAGATATTGCGTTCCCGATTACCGTATTTAAGCTCCTGCAGCCATTCAGTCATCGGCACGGAGGAAAGATTTTACTTAGGAACTCCTGCTTTTATGGATATTACGACTTTGTACTCTAGTATTTGACTTTTGTTATCTCCTATTGCTTAGCCCAATACATGCATCAAATATTGTCGGAATAGATATGTCATTCATTTCCGTAATCTATTAAGATGCTCTTTAATGTAACAATCTTTTTAGATCTTTGAATAAACAAGTGAATAAGGGCACCGGTATAGCGTGATGAGTTAGTCGATCTCTTTCATGCAGCCTACCTGGGTTCGATTTCCAACCCCGAACATAGAAAAACATGCGGATGAAATTTATGAATGTGTGATCCATACTCCACATTGAGTAGTAAAATCTGTTAACTAACTGTTTTAGTACATATTTAATTAATAAAAACAAATTTACATACTCAAAACAAAATTTTATTCAAAACAAGCTTATATATTCAAAACAAAATTTTCTTCCCAATTCGTTTCAAAGTGTATATCGAATCACATCGGGGTGAGCTACTTCAGTATAAAGTTAGCACATAGTATAGCAAAATCTACATAATCGAGATAGTCATGCAGCGTTTTGTTTCACAAACCAATTATATTCGTCGAATTTATCGACACTAACGAGTAAACACCAGCATTGTAGCGATGAAGCGTTAAACCAGACGATTAAATCGATTTTGAAAAGTATTGGGCTGAAACAGTTTGTGATTGTTCTATGTAAGTAAAGTTTATCACAAGAAAAAATAATCAGTGATAACGCTTAGTAGGGGAGAGTGAGGAATTGTGAGACACACTTCTCTACAAAAAAAAAAGAATTTTCAAACTAAATTTCTGACTTTTACCGATTCATAAAATATTTTTTTCCTGATTATTCGCCTGACTGCTTGAAATGTTTTCCAAGATTTTGGGAAATGGTGGGGAATAATGAGACACCACGTAAATCGAGTTAAAACTCAACACCATTAATACATATATTATTTAGGTTAAAATGGGTGTGGGATGATGAATTAACAGAATATTAGTCACATTCACAGTTTTTGCATTTACAATCGAGCGAGTGTCTGAAAAGTGTCCTCCGATTTTAGTGACGGTATAAATATTTTAACAATCTTCACCCTGTAATTCCTGAATCGGAAGTTGGATTCAGGAATTCAACATGGGACCATAAGACCTTTGATTTCAACCTGAGTTTGTGCAAATCGGTTAAGCCATCCTCGAGAAAAGTGAGTGACATCCATTTTGGAATATACATAACCACTATTTCCGGTGCTTGCGGAATTGGAACCCGGAACCAGGAAATCGATTTGCTTGGTTGTCTACTGATAATAGTTACCAATTGAAGTAGTTTCGCGGCCAGATTAGAAATTGTTTCACGTTATTTGTTTGTTTTTTTTTTGTAATAAAATTTTTATTCTGGCCTATTTGCGTAAAAGCTTTACGTGGCCGATTGGCTTACATTTTTGTTACTTAAAAATTTTTTTTGCTGTTATATCTCGTAGTCAGCCTTTTTCAAGGGGGAGTTGAGTTTCCATTTCCATCCAACGAGGATCGGAGGTCACTTCGTCCGCGGCTTATCTCATCATCCATTGCTTCATTGCCGTTGTGTGTGATTTCCGTTTTATTTTCGTTGTCCTTGTTGATCGTAGTCTTGGGCTCGTTGAGAGTTGCTGTAGATGCGCCTTGTTGTACATTGGTTGCAGTTGCTGGTTGGTTGGAGGGTAAGTTGTTAACTGCAGCTGGTGTACTTTGTTCTATAGGGGATACTAATGGTTTCGTTGAAGGGGATGCTTCATTGTTGTTGGTGGCTGTCACAGGTGTACTGGAGTTGCTTGGGGTTGGTGTGAAGGAAGCACCGTTATCCTTTGGTGTGGTTGTCTCCTTGTCCAGTTTATCACATGGCTTACCGTAGTGAACAGCTTTTTGGCAATATTGACATGTGACCATCTGATTGTCATAGGTAACAAGTGATTTGCACGGAATTCTTGTATCTTGACTGAAAATCACATAAGAAGGTATAGCCTTCTTCAAGTGTATGCGTAATAAACGTACGCCATTTAGAATACCGGGGAAAAAGTTTTTCCACTTTTCTTTTTCGATAGAGAGAATCTCTCCGTATTGGGACATAGTTTTGCGAATATAAGAATCGTTGACGCTTGAGGGAAGATCATGCACACGCACTTCTATAGCACTATCTTCCATATATACTAGAATGTTGTACTTAATGTTCTCGTGCTCCACATAGTGCACATTGTTATTGTCTTTTGCGAATTAAATTGCATCCAACTCTTTATAAAACTGAATCTAAACAACATTATTCGTCTTATTGCATAGAAGTAAATGCACATGTTTAATGTCAAGATGCATTTGCTCCTTAAGCAAACCTTCAAGTTCACGTATCGAAGGTCGAATTTTGCACTGCCTAAAGTCAACAACAATTGTATTCTTTCGTATCGGCGGTAGCTTTTGTTCGTTTGGTTCACTCATTTCGAGGTCGTTCTATTGTTCACTACACAATACTGTACTTGGATTCTTCCGTCCCGAACGTAAGCGGTTTTGTTATATCGACTGACTTGGATGCGTCGCTTGAAGTAACGGAATACAAATTTTAGTACCCTTTACCCTATAATTCCGGAACCGGTAGTCAGATCCAGACAAAATTTGGAAGTTTTGTATGGGACCATGAGACATTACTTTTGAACCTTAAAATTGTTAAAATCGATTTCGCCATCTCTGAGAAAAGTGAGGAGGTAATTTGAATAGGATTTTTTCACTAATCACCCTGTTATTCTGGAACCGGAAGTCAGATCGAAATAAAATTCAGGGGCTTTGTATGGGATAATTATACCTTTCATTTCAATCTAAGCTTTTAAAAATCGGTTTACAAACACACACACACTTACATACACAGATATTTCCGTACTCGACGAACTGAGTCGAATGGTTTATGACACTCGGCCCTCCGTGTCGGCTGTTCGAAAATCGGTTTTAACAGTGACTGCATAGACTTTCTATATGAGAAAGGTAAAAAAGGAAATTGTCTCTTTTCTCCAACGTAACCTACGTGCGGCGTCTTACCCTGCGATGTAGAATCTAACCCGGATTTGCATTTTATATTCAAATACAAATACTATGAACAAACTTTATTTTTTAACGCAAAAACATTTTTCACTATATGCTCTGATCCTCCAGCTTATAATAACAATAAGTTAAGTTCTGAAGAAATTTCAATCTTCAAAAGGAGAGGTATCTCACTAGGATTAACCCTATACATGATTTAATCTGTTAATTATTTGGTTCCAAACGGATTTAGAAGAGCTTATTTTTGACACATATTTATTCATATAAACTAAACTAGAAAATTGAAAATAATGCATCTTATGTTGATCTTCGACAGTTTTCAAACGAGCCAAAATGTGTCGAAATTGGTTTAGCAGCCTTCGTCACTTGAACGATTATATCCCCGATATCGTAGGATTCAAATGAGCCTTGGATGATTGGAATCGGTGCTGCCATCTCAAAAAAAAAGAGTGGATTAAAGAAAGCATACAAACGTGCACGCAGACATCTTCCAATCTCGTCGAGCTCAGTTGTATGGTATATAATAGAGACTCTCATAAAGGGTGATTTTTTAAGGGGTACAGGATTTGATATTCATAAAACAAAACACAAAAAATCTTTCTAATTGGAATCGATAGAACGATCGATATAATTTAATGTTTGAAGATGATTTCATGCAAATGCCAGGTTCAATTTTGGCACACTCTTTCCAACATATCGGCCGATATTTCACAAATAATACCATCGGCCCATAACCCACAGCAAACAATGACTTTTTTTAGAGAAGCATTGGGAGCTCTTGAAATGCTTCTTGCTGGTCACACTCCAGATGCGGCAAATTTGCTAATTGACTCTTGAAGCTTTGTCGCTGAGCACATCTTTTATAAAAAACCTCCTCCAACTTTGATAGCGCTCATTTGAAAGCGTTGTTCATTCGTAAGTCGAATCATGATTAAATTATAGACCAAACTGAATAAGTTTGACATTGATACAAGGCACGATTCATGCGTGATCTGTCTAAAACAGTGTTGCCAAAAAAAGGCCAGCAAAAAATCACCCTTTAGTAACAGACTGGCGAAAACTCCCTAGGGAGCCAAACCAGGCCCGTGCGTAGGGGTCATTCAAGGGGGTTTCAAGTGAGAGGGGTATTTCACAACAGGTGAGGAAGGTGCTAAAATTTGAAAGAAAAGTGCGTCATCCATAATATTGACACTGTAAAACAAATTCTGAGATCGTTCACTTTTACCCAACATTTCAACAAACCCAAACAAACATTTCAACAAGTAAAATTCTGCCAGAAAGCACGACTTGGGGTTCACTCAAAGAATAAATACCATTGCTAATCATTGTAGTTAACAAATAGAGGTATTTTGGCCACTTCATATATTTTGGCCCACCTAACAAACTTTATGGATTTAATCGATGTTAAGTAATCCATGTTGCATCAATTTGAAGCTAATCACAATAAATTACCTATTGCGGAAGGATTTGTCAAAGATATTACTACATTTGGTGGATATTTTTACAAAGTGGGCCAAAATAAAATCAATCCTAAAGTAGGCCAAAATATCTCTGTTACCCTTGTATGAAAGTACGGCGAACAAGGAGTATTTCACGAGAGAATACTACGCAAACTAGTTAAAATTAGACAAAACTTCAAAATAAACTCAGAACACAAATAGACATCAATTACTCAGATAATCAGAGCGCTAACTTGAACCGAATGAGTTCACAACAAAACTTTAATTAAAAGTATATATGAGAAGGGGCTTGTCGTCATGTTACCTTGAGCGTTGCACACGTAACGGTATCACAGCAATGGAACGTTTCTTGTGGATCTTGAACTTCAACTTCTTTCCTGCTAGTTCATGGATGCGACAGGCGCAACATGTCGCGACGAGCATAAAAGTCGGTGAATTCCCGTCTCAACGTGATGCGTAATCAGTTCGCTGTTGTTCATCAGCTGTGTTGATGACGGTTTTACTTCAGAAAGAGTCAATGTTCTTACTGAGGGTCGAACTTTCACAATAATCCCGGAGTTGTGTAACGACCATGGCGAGTCTACTCCTAACAGGAAGAACGTTTAAAACTTCTTGACTTCCGTGTGCCGTTCACTATCATTACTATAAGTAACATTGAAAACTTTGATTTCGCGCTTTTCTATAGTCAAAACAAAACAACGAGTTCAGAGAAGAGCTAGTAGCAACAGACTGAAACGAAAATGTAGCGAATTAGACTTTTTCTCTTCAAATTGGGCGCTCCTACTCATAAAAATGCCACCACAATGAGGTGGAAAACCTGTTGCAAGTCATTGGCATCTTGTTATAGGTGCACTAAATGCTTAAGAAGGTACAGCACTAAACGTTAAAACTAGACTCAATGAATGGTTGCATGCTTTCCAACATATGATCTGCGAAGCATTACTTCGAGCATTGGAGTGCGGAAACTAATACGATTTCGAAATGAGTATTATGGTTGATGAAGTTATGGTTTTTGTAAGCAGATGTATCATTTCGTATGCAGTCGTCTTAGCAAACAGGTTAGATCGCGAAATGTATGAATTTTGTGATTGCAATGAATATTAATGTGAGCTTGAAGTAAGATGATGCGTCTATTCTGGTTATGTTTATGTTGCTGTCCTTCCTACATAGGTTGGTGCTACATAGAGTAGTGTGTGATGAAGCTTTTCAGCAATGAAGTAAGCAAACACATCTCAAGCTCTATTAGTATATTATAATTCGACATTCGATTGATAGTCTTAAGTCGATATGTTTATGCATGAGTTTCGAATAATTTTATAGTTACATGATCATTTTTTGAGAACATTGGACATTACAAATTCTAAATAAAAATGATATTGGAATGTGATAGAGATTATAGATGCGATGAAGGTTTTAATAATCTGTCTCTTTGAAGTGTTATTCACAACAATTGAATATACATCAACTGTACATAGTATGAAATATGAGGTAGTGACGGAACACATACAAATCGTCTCATAAGTAATCGAGCCAAGAGCATGGTAATTAGATTGCCAAATTTATTTCATTACACTTTATTTTTTTTTTTCTAAACTGACAATTCATACTTCCTTCTCAGAATTTGTTTTAGTGTCAATATTGTGGATGACGTACTTCTCTTCAAAATGTTGGTGCTATCCCCACCTTTTGAAAACCCTCCTTGAAGGAAAACACAATAGAAAAACATTATCACACAACTAGGTTGATTAAAATTAGGTTTTTAACTCTTTCAATCAATACTAGGTTTCGGCACGTAAGTTTTAAGGGAAAATCTTTAAATTTGAGCGATTTTTTGGCAGCGTGTTAGCGCTAGAAAAAAATATATTCGAATAAGTATGTCGCCATAAGAGGGTTTTTTTTTCAATTAAAACGAAATGTAGTTGCTTTTTTTACTGTAAATCATAATCAGAGATGTCTATCTCGTCTGTGTGACGAAGAGCAAGCAAAATTTCTCCCCTCGCACTGACAACTTCAACGAGAGCTCTTCTCTTTCACATTTATACACCACTGTTGTGTAAGTGTGCACGCATCATGAGTGCGTTTGTTTATTTCCTTTTACCTCTTCCACTGAATCGCACCAAAGTGCTAGAGCATTAGCTAATAAATTCTCTGAGGTGGATGCAGATACTTTCACAGAGGTGTACACGCCGGTGAGCACTCTGCTGTATGGTTTTCGTAGATGAAGCGTGGATACGCAAAATCAGTAAAATAAAACAATTTATCTTAAAATTTTCGGTTTTATCGACTGACTTGGATGAGATGTGCAAACGAACTGGTGTACGTGTTCTGTGCATGTACTAAATAAAGTGTAATAAATAATAAAAACCGAAAAGATGTAATGAAAACCGCATTAAAAAACTAACTAAAAACTTAACTTTTAAAATTCACATGAAAAACCACCCCATTGGCATGATTGTCATTTGTGTACAACTGGTTTGAAGCTAAAAGTATGTCAAGTATCGTGCATATCTTTCTTCCTGCGGTAGCACCAAGTTAAAAGAACTGTTTCGTGAGAATATAATCAAACTGTTATAAACAGGATTCATTTCTTATTTGCAAGAAAGTCAAACTAACGGTTGTATAGAGAACACAGAACTAGAATTACATTCGACCCTGTCAGATTGGAGCGAAATCAGTATTAATTTCAGCGACGCCATCGCACGACATCACATTGAACATATCATGTCAATTGTAATGGGTGCGCAGTGCTACTATTTTGGCGCGCACGAATTTGACATTTCTCTCCCCTACTTCTATGTACGAGACTCGATGCGGACTTGCCTGATGGCGCCATACTCGGAAAAAAAGGTGGTTACCAATGATTTGTTCGTGAAATGTGAGAGCTGGATATCTTGTTAATATGATGTCTTTCATCAAATGCAGCGGCATTTCAGCGTTCATATCTTTCTCCATGCAGTAGCACCAAAATAAAATAACTGTTTCGTAAGAATATAATTAAACTGTAATAAACAGGATTTCATATCTTATTCGAGGGAAAGTCAAACTAACGGTTGTACAGAGAACACAGAGCTGGAATTACATTTATATTGAATGCAACAAAATTGTAACAGGTTTCATATTGCAAAATGAATATGAAAATTATTCGACTTCTGAATGCAATAAAATGAATATATCTTTAAATAAAACTTTTATTTTAGATAGCATCAAATTTTGACGATATACGAAATTCATAGAAATTTGACATATAGGGCAAAATCGGGTGAGATTCCGCACCTTTTTAAAAATCGATACTTCTTCCAAACTATTCATTAATCATTATTTGTCTTTATTGCCTTCGATTAGAGTTTACCTTTCGCACAGACTTTGGCTGTATAACTAAACACTAATGTCTTTGCTAATATTAAAATCAACTAGATTCGCAGTAACAAAGGTAAACTGTTCGATGAAGCGGAGCTTGCGATCGAGAATGATGCCTAAGTCTTTAACAGATGAAATTCGCTTAATTGTAGCCGCCTTTATGAAGTAATTGAATAAAATCGGTGAATGTGCTCGTGAGAAGGTTATTGAATTACATTTCTTGATGTTCACTGTCATGCCGTTTCTATCACACCAGTCTAAAACCCTCTTAATGTCCATTTGTAGAGCACAACAATCTAAAAGACTTGTGATGATGCGATAGAGTTTGAGATCATCAGCATACATTACTTTGAATGACGACAATACACTGCAAAGATCGTTAACGAATAGAACGAAGAGGAGTGGGCCGAGATGACTCCCTTGTGAACCGCCCGATGTAACATTGAAGGATTCAGAGAGTACGGTTCCGACTCGTACGGTAGCACTTCGATCAGTGAGATACGAATACGACATAAACCATTTAGTTATCCAATTAGGGAATCCGTTTCGTCTCAATTTTACCACTGCGAGCTGATGAGAAACACGATCGAAAGCTTTTGAAAAATCAAAGTAAATCGCGTCGACTTGTTGCCGTTTTTCAAGTTTGTCGATCAATATAGAAACGTAGGTCTTTAGGTTTGTAGTAGTAGACCGCTTTCTTACAAACCCGTGCTGATCAGTGGATATGATATGTTTTACTGAGGGGTAAATAAGATCTAACAGCATACGCTCGAATACTTTAGGTAAGCAGCTCATAATTGAGATGCCTCTGTAGTTTGTGACGTCGTGTACGTTGCCGGTTTTGTGAACTGGAACTATCAAAGCTTTTTTCCACTTCGCTGGGAAATATTTTTCAGCAAGAGAGCGGTTGAAAAGCAGGGATAAAGGTAAAGCCAAAGCAGAAGAACACTCCATCACGAAAGACGGTGGTAGCCCGTCCGATCCTGGCCCTTTGGATCCATCGACTTGTCGTAGATTATTGTGCACTTCGCGTTCAGTGAAAGCCGTAGCAGGTAAGTTCAGTAAACACATCGGTAGACTACTCAGGTACGATTCTGACAAAGGCGGTGAGTTATTACTTAGCACACTTTGAAAGGATGACGAGAATAGGTTAGCAGAACTGCGATCTTGGTGAACGAATTCGAATGGGATATGACGGTCGGTCCTCCGGTATGGAATTCAAGTAATTGACTTTGATTTATGGTCAAATTATCTTATCTCTTTGACTGTAGTGATTAGAGCTAGAATATCGTAAATTTAAATAAATTGTTTCAATTCTTCTTGGAAATCCATAAATAACAGATATTATGAGCAAAGCTATTTTTTTCTCTACGTCAAATCCATCTCAGTTCATGAATTTTCATCCATTTGAAAAAAACAGATTTAGATATTTCTAATAAAACCAAAATTAACGATTTGAAGCCAACCTAAACACTTATTAAATGGGGATTTTTGCGTAATTTCCAAGAATAAAATTTCACTCACTAAACTCGTTTTAACTCATTATTGAGATCACGTATCGTGTATGTTCTATTGTTGTTCTCGTAATCACCAACATTTGAGACGATCCCCCGCAGAATATGGGCTAATTGGTATTCTTCTCGGTCATTCTTGCCGACGATAGCTTTCGAGTTCTGTGTCGGTAGGTTATTGCGCACCACCTTGCTATTAGATTACATCTACTGAGCACGATAAGATAAATGATATTTGAACTCGTGTTTTACAGGTTCTTCTCGATCGTAATCGTCGAGCTAATGCCGCGAAATTGGAATAGAGTTCAGCTTCAAAGAATTTGGTGTCTGTTCTGAGTACTTTCAGGTGGTTTTAATCTAAATTAGCTACTGTATACATTGAAAAACGTAGAATCCATATATTGTAATAGACAAAACACACTCACCAGTAAAATAAAAATGTGGCTTTGAATTATTTATTTTCTTTCTAGTTATAAATGAATAAATTTAAGCAGCATGAAAAAATTTAAGCACTGTAAATCTCCGGAATTATTTAACGACTAATATATTCTTCCAGTATTCAAAATAAATCTTTCTAGAAAGATGACACTGGACCGGTTTAGCTAAGTGCACTCATTTGTCTAAGTGATTTTTAAAACGTTGGTACCCAAGAACGTCGAAACCTGTTTCATACATGATCAATCGCAAAATCTTCGCTTGGCTCGACTAACTCAAACTAAATTGCAACTGCACTACATCGCCTTAGTTAGTGAGATAATTACAACTAGTCATTAACATACTACAGTTTCGGTCACCCGTTCAGAATGCCACTACCAGAATATATAACATACTTCTTTCTCAAAGTGTTTTAACAAGTTTATGTTCTTGTTAATGTTTTACGCTCTATTCTGCGTGTGTCGGTGCATTTCATAATCATAATTCTCATTTAATATTAAATGTCCCTAGAATAATGATGTATCACATTAGGTGTCGAATTGTTTTCAATTAAGATCATTAAATGAAGTACTCGTATGGTATTTATGGGTACTATGATTAATGTCATCTCATCGTATGTGCATAGTTCCGACCGATTGACATTAATGCATCTTTTTTTTTTTCCATAAATACGTTTATTTCTTAAGGCAGTTTACATAAGTTTTTCTTCGCCGTAGCATCACTTTTACATAATATTCTTATCCTAATTTAATTCTAACATAGTCACAACGTTTTGAATTTATTAAAACATATTCTCTTATAGCTTAAATATCATCTTAGGTAACTCGTCATTAATTATGAAATCTACTCGGAAATATTATTTGAACCAAACGATTAACTTCTATAAATTATAAAATAAGCTGTTATTTTCAGACATTTTGTTGATAATTTCATAAACTGTTTCGAGTTTGTTTGTATCATTACATAATTTTTATTCTAATTTAGCTATTGGTTGAACTCATGGACGCAGCTGGGATCAGAACTAAGTCTTAAAAGGGGCCTTTATTAAATTGAAACTCCAATTTTCTTTATGAAATGATAAATAAGTTTCATGTATGAAAGGTCACGACAAGCAAGAATGTCTCGAACTGGGATATTGGATAGTCTACCTTGGGTACGCAAAGAATTTATTAGTTGAGATCTGACATCACGATACTCCACGCATGTCCAAACGACATGATCAATATCCCGATAACCTTCTCCGCAAGCACAATGATTAGTCTCGGAGAGCCCAATTCGAAGGAGATGTGCATCTAACGTGTAGTGATTGGACATGAGTCTGGACATCACACGAATGAAATCCCTACTCACATCCAGTCCCCTGAACCATGCCTTTGTCGATATTTTCGGAATAATTGAGTGCATCCACCGACCCAGATCATCTCTATCCCAAGATGCTTGCCAGCTGGCAAGTGTTCTTTGGCGAGACGAGCTATAGAATTCGTTGAAAGCAATCGGTCGCTCATAAATTTCATCCTCAATAGCACCACGTTTGGCTAAAATATCGGCTCTTTCATTGCCAGGAATGGAGCAATGAGCCGGGACCCAGACTATAGTGATTAGATAATTATTGTTCAATATGTCGTTCAGGCACTGTTTTATTTTGCCCAGGAAAAACGGTTCATTTTTGCCAGCAGCGTTTGAGCGAATGGCTTCAATTGCACTCAGACTATCTGTGAAGAGGAAATAATGGTTTGGAGATAATGTGACGATTACACTCAAACTATAATGAACTGCTGCTAGCTCTGCTATATAAACAGATGCAGGTTCTTGAAGCCTAAATGAGGCCGAAACATTATTGTTGAACATACCAAACCCTGTCGCTTCTTCAATTCGCGATCCGTCCGTATAAAACATTTTCTCAGAGTCAATATGCCTGAACTTACTTGAAAATATTTTTGGGATTTCCGTCGAGCGTAGATGATCCGGGATTCCACGCACTTCACGCTGCATGGATGTATCGAAAAATAAAGTTGAGTCAGGGGCACTTAGGATGCTGACACGGATAGGAATATATCTTGAAGGGTTGATTTCCTGTGACATATGGTTAAAATACACTGTCATAAATTTTGTTTGAGATCGAAGCTCGACTAGTCGTTCGAAATTATTAATTACCATGCGATTCAGCACCTCACATCTTATTAGCAGGCGTGATGAAAGCTCCCAAAATCGATCTTTTAATGGAAGAACTCCCGCCAGAACTTCAAGACTCATTGTATGTGTCGAATGCATGTAGCCTAAGGCAATTCGCAAACAACGGTACTGAATTCGCTCAAGTTTGATAATATGAGAGTTTGCAGCGGAACGAAAACAAACGCATCCATATTCCATCACTGAAAGTATCGTTGTTTGATACAATTTTATTAGATCTTGCGGATGAGAACCCCACCAAGATCCTGTTATTGTTCGAAGAAAATTTACTCTTTGTTGGCATTTCGTTATCAGATACCTAATGTGTCCTCCCCACGTGCATTTGGAATCGAACCACACCCCGAGGTATTTAAAAGTTAAAACCTGTTGGATCATTCTTCCCATCATATGGAGCTGAAGCTGCGCGGGATCATGCTTTCTTGAAAAGACGACTAACTCTGTTTTCTCCGCAGAGAATTCGATACCAAGATGAACAGCCCAAACGGACAAGTTATCTAAGGTATCTTGCAATGGTTTATGCAGATCAATAGCTTTGGGCCCAGTAACTGAAACCACGCCATCATCTGCCAATTGTCTTAGTGTACATGGGGTTACTAGACAGCTGTCAATGTCATTCACGTAAAAATTATAGAGGAGCGGACTGAGGCATGAGCCTTGCGGGAGACCCATGTAGCTAATTTTGAATGTTGCCAAATCGCCATGTGAAAAATACATGCACTTCTCTGACAAAAGGTTGTGCAAATAATTATTTATAACCGCTGGAAGTCCATGTTGGTGGAGCTTGTCTGAAAGAACATCAATGGAAACTGAATCAAATGCTCCTTTAATGTCTAAAAATACAGATGCCATTTGTTGCTTTTGAGCGAAGGCAATTTGGATGTCAGACGAAAGTAATGCAAGGCAATCATTCGTCCCTTTATTTCTACGGAAGCCAAACTGAGTATCTGACAACAAACCGTTCGTCTCGACCCAAGTGTCGAGACGTCGTAGAATAATTTTTTCGAACAATTTTCTGATGCAGGACAACATCGCAATGGGTCTATATGAGTTGTGATTGGAAGCTGGTTTCCCCGGCTTTTGAATGGCGATAACTTTCACTTGTCTCCAGTCAGGTGGAACAATATTTTGCTCAAGAAACTTGTTGAACAATTCCAACAAACGTCTTTTTGCGAGATCGGGCAGATTCTTCACCAAGTTGAATTTAATTCTGTCCAACCCAGGGGCGTTATTGTTACAAGACAAGAGTGCTATAGAAAATTCCATCATTGAAAATGGGTTATTAATAAAACCATTATTTGGAGGAGATTCCCGTATAATGCTCTGCGTAGGAACAGAATCTGGGCAAACTTTCCTAGCAAAGTCAAATATCCATCGGTTCGAGTATTCATCACTCTCATTGCCCACGTTACGATTCCTCATTCGTCTGGCCGTATTCCAAAGAGTGCTCATTGAGGTTTCTCTTGACAAACCTTCGACAAAATGTCTCCAATAGCTACATTTTTTGGCTCGAAGTATGCTCTTGTACTTGGTTTCTAAAACCATAAGTTTTTCAAAATTCTGAGGAGTTCCTCCTCCCCGTTTTAGAAACGTCTTGCAGGCATTTTGTTTTGCGAGTTTAGCCTCTGAGCACTCTTTGTCCCACCAGGGGTTGGGAGGCCTTCTGTTAGTCGTTGGCCCAGGAAAGCGTTTAGTTTGGGATTGTTCTGCGGCCTCCAGAATCGAACAAACGAGGAAGTCATATTCTTCAAGTGGAGGGAGCTCTTCCATTGAATTCAAAATACTAGAGATTCTACTTTGGTATTTAATCCAGTCGATATTTTTTGTCAAATCATATGGAATACTAGCTGAATTAGCAATACATTTGTTACAGCTAATTGAGATGATGATTGGTAAATGATCGCTACCGTGTAAATCAGGCAATATTTTCCAGGTGCAATCTAGTCGAATTGATGTTGAGCAAAGAGATAGATCTAATGCACTTGGGCGTGCAGGAGGTCTTGGGATCCGTGTCATGCTACCCATATTTAATACCGTCATGCTAAAATTGTCACAAATGTTTTGTATTAAAGATGATCTGCTATCATTGTAAACGGAACCCCACATCATTCCGTGCGAATTTAAATCCCCCAGAATCAATCGTGGAGCAGGAAGGGCTTCAACCATTTCATTAAGCTGTCGCTGTCCAACTTGTGCTTTTGGAGGAATATAAACCGAAGCTATGCAAATATCTTTGCCTTTAATGTTTATTTGGCAAGCAACAACTTCTATACTAGAAGTTGAAGGGATGTTTAATCTATAAAAGGAACAGCATTTCTTAATTCCCAAAAGCACTCCACCATACGGAGAGTCTCTATCGAGACGTATAATGTTAAAATCATTAAAATTTAAAGCTATGTTTGAAGTAAGCCATGTTTCGCATAAAGCAAATACATCACATTTTTGACTATGCAATAAAATTTTAAATGAATCAAGTTTTGGCATGATGCTTCGACAATTCCACTGCAGGACAGTGATTGTATCATTTGCGGCGGGTGATAAATTATCCATCAAAAGATACAAAACCTGAGACAATTGGCCATTGAGCTGATAACTGCTTCAAAAAATTTCTAGCTATTGGAAGGAATGCCATTATGAGGGTCTTTAAGGGTTCAGATATATTGAATGCTGAGAAAATCCATTCAACAATTTCCGAAAACTTCAGTAATCCTGTTGGTGGCTGTGAAATGGAGCCCACTGGATTATTATCTTTTTCTGTACTAGATCCTGGATTGGTTTGTGAATTTGACAAACCAGGAGGCACAGTCTTTGGTTTTGACTTTTTTTGTTTAACACGGGGATCTTTTTTTGAAGATGAAACTTTAGGTGTCTTTTTTGGTAATTTGGAAGAAGACTTCTTTCTCTTAACTGACCCTTGGGTAGTGATAAACGAATTACCTTCACTATTTTCGTCAGAGTCAGAGTCCTCTGTTTCCTCTAGATTTGAAAACCCGTTTTCGGTTTCCAAAGGGGGGACATCAATGACCGTTTTAAGCATTTCTGCATATGTGCGCTTAGACCGTGCTTTTAAAGAAAGCTTAATTTTGTCTTTGTGCACTTTAAATGCAGTGCATACTGAAATATCCTCATGAGGACTTTCCCCACAATAAATACATTTTTCAATTTCCTTGTTGCAATCATTATCTTTATGAGGTCCTTCACACTTAATACATTTTGGTTTATTGCTACAGTAAGTAGCTGTGTGGCCGAATTTTTTGCAGTTCGTACAATTCATTACATTTGGAACAAAAAGCCGAACAGGGAGGCGAATTTTATCGACATAGACATGGGACGGCAACGCAGACCCGGCAAATGTCACTCGAAACGAGTCTGATGGGCGATAAACTTTTTTTTCCTCTTCATGAACTACTGAGTACAGTTGTTTGCACTCCAGTATTTTCACACCCTCAAGCATAGAGTTCTTGAAACGACCAACACCATGCTTGAGTAAATCATCTACCGAAAGACTCGCTTCGGTAACAACACCGTCAATTTCGACATCTTTGGAGGGTATGTAAACTTTATACTCTTTATTGAAATGTTCCGAAGAGACAATATCATTCGCGTGTTTCAAATTATTTACCACAACACGAATTTTATCGTTATTTACTTTTATGATCTCTTTGATTGAAGAGAATCGTGATGTCAAACCTTTAGAAATTTGGTAAATGTTTAATGGCTTTGATATACGTCTAAAAAAGACTATCCAAGGCCCAGAAGAGCTCTCCTGATATTTTTTCGTTCGTGGGGGTATAGGATTCATGCTAGGATTTACGTCCATGGATTCATCCATCACATTAAAATTTTTAATCAAACTTTAAAGTAAAAAATGAAACCAACACTACACAGTACTCAATCAAAAGGAAAAGAAAAAACTTCTACCTTGAAATTGTTGTCTATCTCCGTTGCACTGCCGTGTAGATCCTCGTTGCTCTAGATGTTCTTGTTGGATGCTGATTGTTGGATGTGATGCTACTGCTACCTGACATCCAGCACCACTCGATTTCCGATTTACTTTTGTCTTCGCCAGCTGCAACCAGCGCAGGTCACCGGTGTATACCTGCGTGTTGTATGGCAGTGGAAAGACCGAGTTGTCTTGTCTCCTTCTTCCTTGTGCTCCGCACCGATATGCTTCTGTTTAATTAATGCATCTTGTCGGTTACACATTCAGTGTCTAACATACCGATATTTTGCAGTTCATCTTAAGAGAGATTATACGAACTTGTAAAGCTTATTTTACGACTAAATAAGATACATGTAGATACATACGTGATCTAATGATAAGTCGCACGGTAGATCTAGTTCTACCACCTGGTCGGTCACCAAAGAGCCAATTAATGGAATGATAAATGATTGAATTTATGCGTTTCGATGTAATTTGGATAGCTTTTCGTGTACACTACGTGTTTTGTCGATTTCAATCGATGCAGAACAAGACAGATGATTTGATATGTATCTGAAACAATATCTAGTTAAGGAAGCATCCCAAAAGGTAAAAAAAACATGGATTTACTTGTAGTCAATATAGCCCAGGTCCCACCCTTATGATGCTCCTTTACTAACCCTAGGAAAGTAAGCCACACTTTATAAGTATTGCCTCCTATCTCTCTCTCTCTCTCTCTCTCTCTCTCTCTCTCTCTCTCTCTCTCTCTCTCTCTCTCTCTAACAACAAGACCCACGGCCACGTTAAGCTAACCGCAATTAGCCGAATAAATGCATTTTTACTTAAAAAAAGATAACTAAACTAAACAGGGCTATTGCACTAATAGTCACCTCATTAGTAAAGACGCCATGTTATTTAGCCAACTACTCGACTTTCAATCAGCGAATTGAGATAAAATTGTATACAATATGTATCCAATGAAGCAACCCGCAGGAAAAATAGTTAGACAATTGTGTAATGACAATGTTCTAACAAAGCGAAAACTCGAAACGAATAAACCTATTTTCGTCTTACCCTTGAAGTCAATCTTTTGAACAAAGACAGCAGATCTCACTTTAACTAATAGTTTTCGTATATGAGATAATTACTGGAGCTGAAATGAAAGGGGCTACTGTTACCCTACGTTTTTAAATGTATCTATTAGTGTGTTCTGTTGATTTTTTGCGATTCAATTCGATACAGTAGACTTGGAACATGTGTGGCAACGTCGTTTCAGTATTTTAATTTCAAAATTTGTTTGAGTCGACCTATGTTTTCACCAGCCAATCACAGCATGTCATCATGGTGTCATCCCTTTGGTTTCTCTCGCACGTTTTCGATCGTTGCTCTACACCTCGAATTTTATTTCAGTACCAGTTCTGCTACGGTTGACATAGGAAGGCTTCGCGTCATGTATCAAAAATACAGCATCGTTCTCCTTACTATGAATCTTCGAACAAAGAGCAATCTATAACGATACGTCATGTTACAATTTTTACTTTTAGTCGCTTGCGAACGAAACACGTAGTCTAGTGAGTGAATGTAACAGAAATGAGTTATATCCATTTGTGTGCGTGGATGATATTTTCTGTCTGCTACACACCGTATATATTAAATACCTGTTGATTCTACGGGAACTAGCAGGTCAATTTAAAACTATCGGTGATAGGTTTTTCGGACCTAATTCGAAGCGTTTGTATCTCAGTGATTTGTTGATGGATTCGTTACATTTAACTTGATTCGAAAGCATTTCGTCAATATTGTACAATTTGAATCAAGCTTTGTCGAGATAGATCCAAATTTGATCTAGAGTAAATTAAATTGACATTTTGTTAATTCTAGGTTCAAAACAGTTAGATTTGCTACTAAATGTGAATAGTAGTGAGATCCTGTATAAAAAACAATTTTATTGAATTTTCATAACATAAAATTTACATTTTCTATATGTGATAAAAAATAATCTCCTTGTGTTTGCCTCTCTCGTAATCGCGACTACGGTTTCTGTGTTACCTACGAACCTACGTTCACGTTCCATATACAGAATCCAATTCCAGAATCATGCATTCAGTTCCAGATTCCAGTGTCAAATGGAGGAGGAATACTATGTTCAGAGATGCCAGGTCTGCAGATTTGGAATATAGTGCAACAGACATTTTTTGTTGCAGACTTTTGAAAATCGACTTTTAAAATTGCCGCGACGTTTTTTCTTTTGCTCGCCAAGTCAGTTTTGCGTATCATACTTTCTAGAGAAATTAAAGCCTGCAGACATTTTTTTCAATTTTTCTAACTTTTGCAAACCTGTCTGAAGATATTTGAAATTTTTACATGTCATCTCTTCTGACTTTGTACTCCGTTCCCAGTTCACGCACTGCTCGGTTTTGTTAACCGAAATTGATTTTTAATGCCAAATGTCTTAAGCGACCCTTACACGAGACAATATTATTGTCAAAACAAGGAGTATTGACAATACTTTTGATCGTGTAATGGAAATTTCATCGGATTGACGAAAATATTGTCAACAAATCAAAACTGCTCATTAATCCGACAATACTCTCTCCAGAGAGGAAACTGTCAAATATGCGCAATGAACACTTCTCTCAATAGCAGCCCTTACACGTGACAATATTATTGTCAATCCAAAGTATTGTCAATACCGTCAATCCAATTGTCTTGGTAACTTGAGTCCGCATTTTTCGAGAAAATCAAGCGTTTGGAGCTTCAAATATTGCAAATAAATATTAAAATATAGAGAGAAGAGATTATTGCACATATTTAACAGTTTCTCTCTGGAGAGAAAGTATTGTTGGATTGATGAGCAGTTTTGATTTTTTTAGCAGCCCTTAAGCAGCCCTTACACGAGGCAATATTATTGTCAATACAAGGAGTATTGACAATACTTTTGATCGTGTAATGGAAACTTCATTGGATTGACGAAAATATTGTCAAAAAATCAAAACTGCTCATCAATCCGACAATACTTTTTCTCCAGAGAGGAAACTGTCAAATATGTACAATGGACTCTTCTCTCAATGTTTCAATGTTCAGTTGCAATATTTGAAGCTTCAAACGCTTAATTATTTCGAAAAATGCGGACTCAAATTACCAAGTCAATTGGATTGACGGTATTGACAATACTTTGGATTGACAATAATATTGTCACGTGTAAGGGCTGCTTTACACGTGACAATATTATTGTCAATCCAAAGTATTGTCAATACCGTCAATCCAATTGGCTTGGTAACTTGAGTCCGCGTTTTTCAAAAAAATCATGCGTTTGGAGCTTTAAATATTGCAACTGAATATAGTAACATTGAGAGAAACGGTCATTGTACATATTTAACTGTTTCCTCTCTGGAGAGAAAGTATTGTAGGATTGATGAGCAGGTTTGATTTTTTGACAATATTTTCGTCAATCCAATGAAGTTTCCATTACACGATCAAAAGTATTGTCAATACTCCTTGTATTGACAATAATATTGTCTCGTGTAAAGCGGCCCTTACACGTGACAATATTATTGTCAATCCAAAGTATTGTCAATACCGTCAATCCAATTGACTTGGTAATTTGAGTCCGCATTTTTCGAACAAATCAAGCGTTTAAAGCTTCAAATATTGCAACTGAACATTGAAACATTGAGAGAAGAGTTCATTGCACATATTTGAAAGTTTCTTCTCTGGGGAGAAAGTATTATCGGATTGATGAGCAGTTTTGATTTTTCGACAATATTTTCGTCAATCCAATGAAGTTTCCATTACACGATCAAAAGTATTGTCAATACTCCTTGTATTGACAATAATATTGTCTCGTGTAAGGGCCGCTTAAGGGCAGCTTTTGACAATATTTTCGTCAATCCAATGAAGTCTCCATTACACGATCAAAAGTATTGTCAATACTCCTTGTATTGACAATAATATTGTCTCGTGTGAGGGCCGCTAATGTTTGAATGTTCAGTTGCAATATTTGAAGCTCCAAGTGCTTGATTTTTTCGAAAAATGCGGACTCGAAGTTACCAAGTCAATTGGATTGACTTACAATACTTTGGATTGACAATAATATTGTCACGTGTAAAGCTGCCCTTACACGAGACAATATTATTGTCAATCCAAAGTATTGTCAATACCGTCAATCCAATTGACTTGGTAACTTGAGTCCCCATTTTTCGAGAAAATCAAGCGTTTGGAGATTCAAATATTGCAAATGAATATTAAAATATAGAGAGAAGACATTATTGCACATATTTAACAGTTTCTCTCTGGAGAGAAAGTATTGTTGGATTGATGAGCAGTTTTGATTTTTTTAGCAGCCCTTAAGCAGCCCTTACACGAGGCAATATTATTGTCAATACAAGGAGTATTGACAATACTTTTGATCGTGTAATGGAAACTTCATTGGATTGACGAAAATATTGTCAAAAAATCAAAACTGCTCATCAATCCGACAATACTTTTTCTCCAGAGAGGAAACTGTCAAATATGTACAATGGACTCTTCTCTCAATGTTTCAATGTTCAGTTGCAATATTTGAAGCTTCAAACGCTTAATTATTTCGAAAAATGCGGACTCAAATTACCAAGTCAATTGGATTGACGGTATTGACAATACTTTGGATTGACAATAATATTGTCACGTGTAAGGGCTGCTTTACACGTGACAATATTATTGTCAATCCAAAGTATTGTCAATACCGTCAATCCAATTGGCTTGGTAACTTGAGTCCGCGTTTTTCAAAAAAATCATGCGTTTGGAGCTTTAAATATTGCAACTGAATATAGTAACATTGAGAGAAACGGTCATTGTACATATTTAACTGTTTCCTCTCTGGAGAGAAAGTATTGTAGGATTGATGAGCAGGTTTGATTTTTTGACAATATTTTCGTCAATCCAATGAAGTTTCCATTACACGATCAAAAGTATTGTCAATACTCCTTGTATTGACAATAATATTGTCTCGTGTAAAGCGGCCCTTACACGTGACAATATTATTGTCAATCCAAAGTATTGTCAATACCGTCAATCCAATTGACTTGGTAATTTGAGTCCGCATTTTTCGAACAAATCAAGCGTTTAAAGCTTCAAATATTGCAACTGAACATTGAAACATTGAGAGAAGAGTTCATTGCACATATTTGAAAGTTTCTTCTCTGGGGAGAAAGTATTATCGGATTGATGAGCAGTTTTGATTTTTCGACAATATTTTCGTCAATCCAATGAAGTTTCCATTACACGATCAAAAGTATTGTCAATACTCCTTGTATTGACAATAATATTGTCTCGTGTAAGGGCCGCTTAAGGGCAGCTTTTGACAATATTTTCGTCAATCCAATGAAGTCTCCATTACACGATCAAAAGTATTGTCAATACTCCTTGTATTGACAATAATATTGTCTCGTGTGAGGGCCGCTAATGTTTGAATGTTCAGTTGCAATATTTGAAGCTCCAAGTGCTTGATTTTTTCGAAAAATGCGGACTCGAAGTTACCAAGTCAATTGGATTGACTTACAATACTTTGGATTGACAATAATATTGTCACGTGTAAAGCTGCCCTTACACGAGACAATATTATTGTCAATCCAAAGTATTGTCAATACCGTCAATCCAATTGACTTGGTAACTTGAGTCCCCATTTTTCGAGAAAATCAAGCGTTTGGAGATTCAAATATTGCAAATGAATATTAAAATATAGAGAGAAGACATTATTGCACATATTTAACAGTTTCTCTCTGGAGAGAAAGTATTGTTGGATTGATGAGCAGTTTTGATTTTTTTAGCAGCCCTTAAGCAGCCCTTACACGAGGCAATATTATTGTCAATACAAGGAGTATTGACAATACTTTTGATCGTGTAATGGAAACTTCATTGGATTGACGAAAATATTGTCAAAAAATCAAAACTGCTCATCAATCCGACAATACTTTTTCTCCAGAGAGGAAACTGTCAAATATGTACAAAGCTGCCCTTACACGAGACAATATTATTGTCAATACAAGGAGTATTGACAATACTTTTGATCGTGTAATGGAAACTTCATTGGATTGACGAAAATATTGTCAAAAAATCAAAACTGCTCATCAATCCGACAATACTTTCTCTCCAGAGAAGAAACTATCAAATATGTGCAATGAACTCTCCTCTCAATGTTTCAATGTTCAGTTGCAATATTTGAAGCTTCAAACGCTTGATTTGTTCGAAAAATGCGGACTCAAGTTACCAAGTCAATTGGATTGACGGTATTGACAACACTTTGGATTGACAATAATATTGTCACGTGTAAGGGCTGCTCAATGGACTCTTCTCTCAATGTTTCAATGTTCAGTTGCAATATTTGAAGCTTCAAACGCTTAGTTATTTCGAAAAATGCGGACTCAAGTTACCAAGTCAATTGGATTGACGGTATTGACAATACTTTGGATTGACAATAATATTGTCACGTGTAAAGCTGCCCTTACACGAGACAATATTATTGTCAATCCAAAGTATTGTCAATACCGTCAATCCAATTGACTTGGTAACTTGAGTCCGCATTTTTCGAGAAAATCAAGCGTTTGGAGATTCAAATATTGCAAATGAATATTAAAATATAGAGAGAAGACATTATTGCACATATTTAACAGTTTCTCTCTGGAGAGAAAGTATTGTTGGATTGATGAGCAGTTTTGATTTTTTTTGACAATATTTTCGTCAATCCAATGAAGTTTCCATTACACGATCAAAAGTATTGTCAATACTCCTTGTATTGACAATAATATTGTTTCGTGTAAGGGCTGCTTAAGGGCCGCTTTTGAATTATATGAAACGTCGAGATTTGGTGTTATCTCTAAAAAATAAATTCTGAGATTTCTGAAATCGAAAAAATATATTTTATGCCGAATGTTTATAAAAATGGTGATGATTTTTCGAGATCGAAAATTTTCAAAACCCCAAAATATTGGCACCCTAATATACTGCCGTTTTACGCTTAATTGCCGCATATATAGGTATATGACACGATTATTGTTTGGAATAAGAAAAAAAGCTTTGGGCTTATGATAAAAGATAACTTATTGGGCTTTTGCTGCAGTTCGGTTTTAAAGAGCTTACACGTTGAGAGTCACACCGGAAGTGATGTGCTGCTTCTTCAATATTCCTGTAAGGTTTTCTGCGCAACGTCAATTTTTCTGGCTGTATTCCTAATTGAAGGGGGCAGCACAGACCGAGTTGCAGCAAGAATGCATGTGTTTGGCTACTTTTTACGATCCGTAAATCTGTTTCTACGTCCGTATAATCGTTTGCAATCTGGCTTAAGATATTTAGGGTAACAGAGGTATTTTGGTCCACTTTAAGATTGATTTTATTTTGGCCCACTTTGTAAAAATATCCACCAAATGTTCTAATATCTTTGAAAAATCCTTCCACAATAGGTAATTTAATGTGATTAGCTTCAAATTGATGCAACATGGGTTACTTAACATCGATTAAATCCATACAGTTTGTTAGGTGGGCCAAAATATATGAAGTGGCCAAAATACCTCTGTTACCCTATTTACGTCCGGTGTTTTGGCTTTGAGGTTAAATTTGTTCGTATCTGTTATGACAAACCTACTCCATAGCAATTTTACGAACTTACCCCGTTATGGATCAAATGAAAATCTGAGTATTATGTTGTAAACAAATCCACTATCGATATCCAATATCAAACAAGTATTCAACTAAAAAGTATTCGAATGATCTGACGTTAAAATGAAGCCTAACATATCAAGAAATTTTCGTTTAGTATTTACGACTAAATTAAAGTTTTAAAAAACAAAACAATATGAAATTATTTCATGGATGTTAAATAAACAAGATCGTATATTTATATTTATATTGATATTGGTGATAAATGTTCACTAGAGAGTTGACACACTTGCCCCACCTTACCCTATATAGAAAATCATTTACGAAAAATATTATGAATATAGACGTAATATTTTTCGAACATGTTTGTGGATACTTGATCTATAACATAAATACACTAATAGCAAAATCGATTACCAAACGAAAAATGGGCGCGGTGTTACATTTCAGATATTTTTACTAAAGTATAATTGATTATTTGAAAACCAATACAATTTTATTTGAACCAAACTTTGCCGTCGTTCAAACTTGTGTTTTTCTTTAACTCATTTGCATTTCAATGTCAGGAAAACTTAGTTTCGGATAATTTTACTATAGATCAGTATGACAAGGTTAGCTTAGTGCGTATGTTATATTATTTATTACAGCTTCAATTCTAAGGAATGGAATATAATTATACGGATCATTTAACAAATGTGGAATAATGAATATAAATATAAACTATTTTGAGTTTTTGCCGTCCAAAACTATATGAAGTTCGTTCTACGCGTGTGCTACTAGTTTGTGTGTTCTTGTACACATCAGAACTTCAGGTCAAGCGATTTACCACGCGAATGATTTTCATGATATGGAGAACGTTGATAACTATATACCTAAAGAAAACTTATTGGTGTTCCGACATAATTGGAGTTTCTTTCGGAATACAAACTAACAGAAGCAGTGTACTTCTCATTTCCACAGCTTGATCACCCCGTCCCGACTGCTGGATACTACAAAAGATTGCCTCGGTGTTCGACACATTAGCAAATCACTGATGACGTCGTGATGTCCCGGAGCAGGCATTTCCGGTCCCGATCGTGGTACGTCTTCCGAGCCTGCTCGGTTACTGCGATCTAACCCTCCGGTACTGCTATTAGGATAAATTTCTGATATCACTCTGGTGCCATCGATGAGACGGGATCTGAACGGAAGAATATTATATTTAATACTAGAAAGGTTGAAATCGAAATGCGACACTCTTACTCGTAAGAAATATTGGTAGACGCAAGATAATCTCTCGGTGCTGGAACTACCAAAGAGCAGTTTTCTACATTTGTCGAATCCCAATAGCGAATTCGCTGGTCTGTTCCGCCGGTTAGTAAGAAACCATTGCCGTCCACAACTCCCGGAAGAAGAGCACACACTGAATGTGGTGAAACATTAGCATTTGAAAGTGGAGGGCTCGGGCTTGCCCAGAAAGCTTGTTGGCGATGTCCTGTTTCTATGTTCCACACGTAAACTTCATTGTTACCTTGAGAAGCTGATACCAACCACGAAGGCTCAGTTGGATGATGAGAAACGCGGCGTATTCGTGAATCATGTGGATGTCTAATCTCGGCAATTGGAAGTAGGAACCGTAAATCCCAGCAGATGTGACGACCACTGCTTGTGCCTACGGTAAGCCAAGAGCTTGTTGGATCTACACAAAATGTTGTGATTACTCCTTTTCTCAGATCACTTTCTAAGCGCCATGCGTGACCGGGCATCCTGATATCCCAGCCCACCAAAGCCCCATATAGTGTGGCATATACAATCACACTCTGAGCTCCCTGGTCTAATGACTGCATTTCGACCACTGGACCATCATCATGTGGCTCTTCACTTCCCCGATCAACCCGGGTATCCGAATTGAGATGCCGAGCTTGTTGTAACGCCATTTTACTAGAATTGGTGTCTATTTTCAATAACAAAAGCGCTCCGTCCTTACCAGCGATGGCCAACGATTGGCCGGCATCACAAGCAGCAATGGCGTGCAGTGGAGTGTTTGCATGATATGACTGTCTAGAGCGGTTAATGGATTGTTGGCCATCTAATTTGTTACAATCCCATAGCCGTACAGTACCATCTATCGAAGCACTGGCGAATAATGACCCGTATGGTTTCAGCGTAGTCATTCTACTAACGGCTGCTTTATGTTCATGTAAGTGAGCTACTAGTGTTCCGTTCATTTTCCATCCTGGAGCTAGTGGTGAAGCGTTTAACGTTGGATCTCGTAATTCTTTATTCAAAGCATAAGTGGCATATTTTGCTTTTAGCTTTGCGACTAATCTTTCGAATTCCACTCTACACTCGGCGGATCGTTCCTGCATAGATGTCCGTTCGGGCATACTGTACTCCACCAGACTGGAAGTTGGAGTTGGTTGCGTTGGCGGTGCTAGATTTGTGACGTTCAAAACAGATCCTACCGAGTCATTTGAAGGTGATGTAGGCGATGGGGAGTGTGAATCTATTGCTGTGAACATATGTTGCCATTCTTGTGGGTTATCGGATTCACTTTTGCGTTGTTTAGTTTTCGAAGCTGGATCATTTTTGCTAGCCCGATCACAGAGTGTAACGACACGAACGAGTGATGGGTTTATCTGAATACGACCGTTGCTGTGTGGCAGACGTGTCTCCGCTAGTTTATACCGGTGAAGTTTGATTAAATGAGCACTCATTGCAAGCAACTGCGCTTCGATTAGATCTGTTAGTCCTTCAGTACTGAGTCGCCGAAAGAGCTATAACAGGTATAAAGGGATAATTACCAATCATTGATGGAATTCAAAATGATTTCGGCTAGCGTCCAAAATGAAGCTCATTCTACTACTTACATGTTTTATCTGTGTAGTCAATTCTCCATATTGTGGAATGCATCCTTCTCCGCACTTACTACGAGCTACTTTTCGCTCTCGTAGTACTTCAATCAACTGATTAATATCGCTATACTTGATTACGGCATCATATATACTTCTGGGAATCGGCGGCAAAAGACTATCCATCAACAATTCTGGTTTCTCAACCTGAATCAATGGCGTCTTCAGATGATTGGCAATCGATGGCATGATTTTGCATTGGACATCAAGAGCACTCAAAACTCTAGCAGAAGTGGATATCAGCCCGCATATTTCATGCCGGATCCATAAATTTGGATGATTTAGGTAGCAAGCACATTCGGCAATAAATTCGATGATCCCTGGCTTTTGGATCAACCCTAGCTCAATCAGTGAAGTTGTTGCTCTTATCGCTTTAGCGATTACGAACTCTTCCGGATCGGTGAGACCTTGCTGCAGGAGAGGTATCAACATAGGAGAACAATGCCAACCAACAAATGCGGCAACTCCGACAATGCAATCGAAGAATGATCCACGTAAACTTTTGTCTTCTTTGTCATTTAAAAATGTGATCATGTGGGATAAAATTACATCGTTCGCTTTTTGGCGACCGAAAAATACGCACAGTTTGTTGATACCGGATTCCATGAGCATTTGCTTTACAATTGGCTGGGAATCAGTGAGAAGGGACAGAACAGATTGATGAAGCATTTCATGAAGAGCACTCAACTCTGTTTCGTAGTGTGGTGGAGCATGATTTTCTGCGCTGCAACTAAATTGCGATTGCTCTAGAAAGCCCACTGCAGTTTCGGCCAACGTAGCTATATTTCTCGCGTATTCTACACGGACTATCGTGCAAGGGTCGGTCGCGAGAGGAGCAATGGCAGGAAGTATGTAGTCAGGAAAAACATTTGCATCACTCCGAGATAAATTTTTAACCAAACCAAGACAACTGGTAAGGGAATCTAAAGCACGAACCCGAACTCTTGGAGCGGAGTCTTGCGCAAGATGCAGAATATAAGGTAGAATACGGTCAAGAATGGTTTCGGACGTAGTGTTTGCTGCAAGTTTCCGAAATATTTCTAGTGACGCGAGTTTAGAACTGCAAAACTTGAGACCTGTAGATAAAAATTTTATATTATATGTATACGTTTTTGAGCTAACATATTTAGATACTTACCTCGAATGCAAGACGATACTACAGCAGTAATGAGAATTAAACCATCTCCTTCTGATTGTAGTTTGCAATCTTCGGTATTCGCCAATTCAGGAGTCACCTCCTCCGACTCTTGAGATGAAGGTCGATTCTTTTTCTCTGTTACGATTTCAATGATTTGATCAATATCAGAGTGTAATCGTGTAATCTTTTCATCGGGAGGAACAATCGGAATGGTTGAAAACATTTGTAGATAAGATTGCAGAAATGAATAGAAGTATTCTGGAAAAAGTTTGCCTCTTTCCTGGTCCAGATACAGCTCAGCTGATTTTCGTTTTTTTGGATCCAAATTTAACATGGATTGTAGCAGACTTTTTAGACGATCGTTTTCGATACATTCTAAGTGTTTGTTAACCAACTCAACTTCCCCGCGGCGATAAGCCAGAAGTTGAGAAAACTCAAATGGAGCTGTTCCTTCGGTCCACAGTTCCAACAAAGCACAACCGGCCGAGAAGATATCCATCTCGGATTGTAGATTTCCAGTGTAACAGGGACCATCTCCCACCAGTGACACGTCCGCTTTCTGAGGTAATGTTTCCCCACTTGCAGATTTGACAAACCGTTCCGGTGCTATGTAACACGTTCTTCGACGGCTGGTGTCGAAAAAGAAACTATAGTCTGCTGGATTATCCTCCGGTAAAAATGTCGGCTTGAAGGAAGCAAAATCAGATAAAAGGATCCAATTCCATGAAGTGATCATGATGTTTTCTAGTTTAATATCTCCATGGCTAATTTTCTGCTTGTGGCACTGGTGCATCGCACACAGAATTTGAAACGTGATCCACTTCTTTTCAATTAGTGTGAGAAATGGACGAGTTGATACACGATCGTACAAACTATGCTTTACGTATTCGCGAATGATAAGGCATGCACGTTCGGTTGTCTGTAAATGGAAATATATTTATGTTCGTGTTAATAGTTCCTATAGTCTCGGTAGTTTCAGCTGAATAATTATTAGTTTGGATATTTAAGGTACAGAGCCATTGTTTTACGTAAATCGAATGTACTCACCAGAACCCGTTGAAAAGGCAAACAATTCGCTGCATTAGCTAGATTCTTTTTAATGTATTCTATTTTATCGATGTGTTGTTCCAAAGGCAGCGATGGGTCGTGCTTTACAAATACCTTCACCACCACCAATCCTTCGTCGGACTTAGCCCGGGCAACCTTGAGAAAGCGAGTGCTTCCCATACTAGATTGATGGGAAAAATCGAAAAATAATTCAAGATTTGCCATTATCAGTGCATTCGTACCTGGATTCATACTGGAGCTCAGATTCAAATGCTCCAGTTAAGTAATGTTCAACGGGAAAAATTTGTGAAGGAGCTACTCCTACTAACTGGTTTCCCATAACTTTAAAAGCACTATATGTAGCCCAGAGATAAACACAAAACACAGAAACGAAACTGATTTTTCTGATAAATATTTTTTTTCTGATAAGAATTGTGTTTTGATTGCAACCGCTTATAATGAATATTTTGACAGTAAGATGTCATTATCATGAATTGACAGAAAACTAATTTTGAGCAATTTGAGCACATACACGGTTATACATCTTGATTCAAATAATTGTTTTAGTTACTCAGAAAATTCTTTAGTGATTTAGACACAATCAATTGCGAATTTCGTGACCCTTTATATCTTAGTTAAAAACGATACCTTATCATACTGAAATGGAAAATGAGCTTTGAATACATGAGAAATAAATTTTGCCTTTCTACAAATACTTCCGCCAAATGGAAAATAAATGAATGAATGCTATAAAATGAGAGAGAATTCTATCAAATATGATTTTTCTTAATTATCGTTTAACTTTTCCTATAACAAAAATTATCTCGATGAATGAAAACTCACAGAAAAGATTATTTTTTGGAAAAGGTACACTCGGAGCATATGTCAATTGACCCTGACCTGTCTCCCACTGTACGGAAACACTGACAGCAACGACACGACCAGGCACTTCGAAGAAAAATTGGAATAAAAAGTGATCGCTAGCGATTCACCACGGGTTACCCTGACACCCCTTGTTGATTATAAAAATAATCTTCGCGATCAACACAATTCTGGTTGCTAAGAATCAAGAAACCACAGTGAGGAATCGTTTTTCGTTAGCAGTTTGCAAAAATAATAGATAACTAATATTCACAATTATGTTGGGTATTTGCGAGAGGGAACGGGACCATAGTGAAATAAATGTGATTAGATGATGTCTAAACTATGAATTATACGCACATTACCTACGTTGGACTAGAAACATACTGGAATTTGAAGAAAACCACTTCAATAAGGATGTGCTTGATCCTTATAAGTATTCTTAAGAGTTTATTGGCCTTGATTTTGTACTTGTCTATTATTAACTGTTTCAGGGATGTTCTCAGTCGTTCAAAAATGTTCTCAGCCGTATGGGGTAGAATCTGCAGCCAGAGATGTCCATCTCCTCTGTGTGACGAAGAGTAAGCAAAATTTCTCCCCTCGCACTGACAACTTCAACGAGAGCTATTCTCTTTCACATATATACACCACTGTTGTATAAAGTGTACACGCATCATGAGTGCGTTTGTTTATTTCCTTTTACCTCCTCCACTGAATCGCACCTAAGTGCTAGAGCATTAGCTAATAAATTCTCTGAGGTGGATGCAGATACTTTCACAGAGGTGTACACGCCGGTGAGCACTCTGCTGTATGGTTTGCGTAGAAGAAGCGTGGACACACAAAATCAGCAAAATAAAACAATTTATCGTAAAATTTTCGGTTTTCCTTGCAAATTTTTCATAGCAAGGCCAGATCTACTCTCTATTAATTGAAGTTCATAGAAGTGTTCACTCACCATTACGCGCCAGTGGTCTTTTGGGTGTATTTAGACGAGAGCGCGTGAGAGCGATTCATGCGAAGAGAATGTGTTTCACTCGCGCCAGCTGCTTTAACCACAAGCACACACTCAAATGTGGACAAGAATCTGACGCCAGCGTGTATCACTCTGGTGAAATGACATCTCTGTCTGCAGCTGCTTCGGAATTAAGGTGATAATCACACTGAATGTGGACTATTTTTGCTAACAGTGTTGTTTATCATCTGTCTGTACCAGAGTTGCCATTTTAAAATCTGTGTATCAACTTGAAAAATCTGTGTACCATCTGTGTTGCATATTTTCGATCATAATCTGTGAAAATCTGTTAAGAACATTTTGAAAATCTGCTATTTTTATGAAATATTCATAAAAATCTGCAGAAATCTGTGAATTTTGATAAAATCTGTGACACAGAATATGTGTGGCAAAATAGACAAAAAAATTCTGTGGTAAAATCTGTGAATATGGTAACTCTGATCTGTACCCTTCATCTGAAACGCTTTTTAAAATAGAGAGGTTTTTATTGTATATTGCAAAGTATGCCTTTTTAAGGCTTAACAGCCTTAGTTAGCATCGAATTAATCAGTGCTGTTATATAAAAGGATAATTTACTGTTAACTTATACGTCCAGATGTTTTTTATATCGATTAAAATAGTGACTAAATCTCCAGAAGAAATTTTGGGTGGAGCTGCTGTTCGATTGAATAAGATGCTGTATAGTGAGTCATAAAGATGAAAATCAACGAAAAAAATCTATGTATGTTTGCAACTTCACCTCCTGTCGATTTGGAAGGATGGCTCAACAAACGGGGAGAAATAAACAAAAGCTGGCAGCGTCGGTGGTTTGTGTTGAAAGGAAATTTGTTATTCTATTTCGAGCGGAAAGGCGAACGTGAACCACTTGGCATGATCATATTAGAAGGATGTACCGTGGGTAAGACAGCTACATGTAGCGGTGTAGTAGTAATTTTATAGTGCGTTGATTTTCGCAGAACTTGCCGAAGAAGGTGAGCAGTACTGTTTTCAGATCATCTTCCATGGCCCGAATAATAGAACTTATTACTTGAGCACCGAATCACAAGGAAACATGGAGCAATGGATGAAAGCACTTACATGTGCCGGTTATGACTATATGAAGCTTATGGTTGCAGAGCTACAGCGGCAATTGGATGAAATTGAGGGTTGCAAAGAGAAGACCCCAGAAAGAACGCCACTAGCACCACCGAAAGCGCCTCCACGAAGGCAGAATCCTTTTAATCGACCGTCTCCAATCGAGTATGCTTCTAATGCAGGTGGGAAGCTTCACTGACAAAATGCTAATATGATTCGCATTGCTATGCAAATGGTATAGGGTATATGTTGCTATTTTTTTTTATTTTTATCGATATAACTAGCATGCTTGTGAGTTTTTTTTTGCTGATAATTTGTGTTAGAGGCTGGTACGTATTTGTTGTTAAACTTTCATTGTTTACCGAGAAATAAGCCAAGAGTTTGTTTTAATTAATCGCTCCTAAAATGTTAGAATGTACGCACTGTCAAGTATTTGTTGTTCAAATTGATATAAAACGAAGGTTTTTCTTTTTATATTTGGCTTGGAAAATGCTAAATATGTATTCCGGCGCTGCAGCAAATTTAAATTGTAGTCGTGATATATTTTTTGTGATGTGCCATGTCATGTAAGTTACAATGAGCAGAGTTAATACGGAATCGGACAATTTCTAAAAATAAATTAGAAAAATTGGATGTTGGGAAACAAATATTTCTCGGTAACCAATCCATAGAATTTTTATAATTCTATTTCTTTTTCGTTCCCAAATGATTTATTAACAAACTATTGACCATTGAAATTAATTTCAACTAATAACCTTAATGATTTAGTGTCCGATTCGTGTGGCATATCAACGTCGACAACCGTGTCGCCTCAAGTGATCCGACGAGCACCCGTACCCCCAACGCAAATTATGCCATCAACTACATCGTCAGCAATCCAGACCACTTCGACTTTGCCTCCGCTAGAGGTTGCATCAGGCAGTAATGTACAGAAACAGGCAAGTCAGAAACTTGACAATACTTCGCGATCGAATAGTGGAGCATCGAGCAAAAGTAGTAATGTTTTAAATGTCGATTTATTGGCTATTGTAGGCGAATGTGAATTTTCGTTCGAGCGAATGCATTCGGCGCTAGGTGTACCGGTGCTGACGGATCTGCGTGCACGGAAAATAGCGATGGAAAAGAATGAATCTTCGCTCATAATGTTCTAACAGCATTGTCGTTATTATAACAAATTGCAACAATCTCGAAATACTCGATTCAATCTTCATTTGTTTCCAAATCTGGTTGTTTTTCACTGTTTCTACATTAGTGATATGTAGTTTTTCAAACATTTCCATGGAAATACTGCAACTTGAATATTAGCTTCTAACTACTAAAGAAAACTAACTACAAACGAACAAGTAGCAAATTATCAATTAAACTATTTTCAGTTTCAATTATAGATAAACCGACCTAAAAATTTGGTGTTTATAACATTCGTACAATACCAATTTATTATAATATTTTGATAAAGTCAATTACATGATGCACAAATCATAAGGAAACAAAATATTATTTTATTTCCGTGAAATAACTGAAAGCACAAACCACTAATATAACCCAAGCCGTAACTAAACTGTAGTTTTAATTGTATAACTAATTGATCAGAGCATTCAAAAGATTTGATAATTTCTCAAGCTTGACGTAAAATGTATGCAGTTATTAGATTTCAAAAATCTAATATCTATTCCCAAAGGACAAAAAATGCACTGTAATACAAAAACCATTTTTTTAGGTCAGTTTACGTTTCAGAAATAACAGTTTTGATTAGTAACAATTAAATAACTTGTAGCTTCTTTTGAGACAATATTTGCTTCAAATTTAACATCAACGAAATGAAATCAAAATCAATCATCAATTTTCTGAAAATTTTAATTTGTTTTAGATTAATTATCTGATTCCGAAAAATATTGTTTGTATTGTATGGCGTTTTATGATCAAGGATTCATCATATAGGGCAAAAAATGATTCGAAGTAATTTTAACTCTTTAAGTCACAACATCTTTCATTGTGTCAATCAATACAAGATTTATTGGTTTACGCAAACAAATTACTTGTTATTTCATATCTGCAATATTCGTCCAAGTAATAATTGATTCATTGCATGGTTAGATCGAACCAGCCGGAGAATCGCATATGCATGCAGCAAATGCTCTGTGGCACTATGGAAACTTGTTTAACCAGTTCGTTATCATGACATAAGAAACTTACTGCTTACTACTTACACCATGACAAAGTCGCGTATTCACAATCATTTTAACTCTTAAGTCTTGTTGTCTGAACCATATTCGACAACGCTTCGATGTTCTTGTCAATTCTATTGGTACATATCATTTTCCTGCATTCATTACCATATTTGTTGTAAGTGTTGCTAACATTAAACTAAAGAAAAAAATCATATTCGCTCTATCCGTTCTGCGCACGATAGATTAACGCACTAAACCGCCAAACTGCTTAGAGCTAGAGCTACTAGAATACAATTCGAACGAACGAACGATTTTCTTCCATCGAAAATTTTCCGTTCCAGCAGCTGCAAAACGGCACCGCAAAAGAAAGCCGCTTGAGTCTCATTTTTAGACATTTATTTGTTTCCAATGATGTAGCAGATTTTTCGAAAACAATGAATTTTCACCGGACTCTCGACGAAATGGAAAAGAACAAATTCAAGTGCCAAATTGTTAGATTTTAAGTTTCAGTGCAGAATATTTTCAGTACATATTAAGTGGAATCCTCCTTCATCGAAGACCCGTTAGTCACCATCGTTGCATTTCCCCAACACTAATTTTTAACTCGTTTTATGAGATTTGTTAATATGTAATTTATTTACGGAAGAATAGCATGTAGGGCTTTAACATATAATAAATTATCGATACAAATAATAGTTATTCGAATGAGTTTGAATGGAGAATTTGAGAAATCCTCGGCATTTTTGTATCGCACTCATTTAGTCGCAACAGAAGCGATTGCTGATTGCAACTCGTCCAACTGAACGCCATGTTTCTTCAGTAAGTGTGTTTTCAGTTGAACTTTCAGCATAAAGCGTTGATCACATAGCTCACAGGGATACGGTTTCTCATTCGTATGAACACGCATATGGACGTGCAAAGACCACTTCTTTTGAAGTACCTTGCCGCACACTTTGCAGACAAAACTGCTTGTATGAAGCCGCTCGTGATCCTTTATAAGACTCCTGGAAAAAGTAAAGTTTGTTTAGCTTTTTCTATTTAAAAAAATATTACTTATCCTACTTGTGCTTCAGTAATTTTCCACAAATGCCACAAGGGACCTCATGACTCTTGTGTTTGATTGCATAATGATAGTCGTACTTGGCTCTTTGTTTGAACTTCTCTCCGCACTGATCACATTCAAATCGGAATCCTCCCTGCCCGTGGACCATTATTTCGTGTCGATCTCTTGTAATGCGGTTTCCGTATCGTTTGCTACATCCTTCGAACGTACATTCATACGGTGTAAGACCATAATGACCATTCATGTGGTATTCAAACATTGACCGTTCGATTTGTTTGCCACAAAGTTCGCAAATTTTGTGGTACCGAACGCTGCCGTTTTCTCTCACTTTAATGCATCCAAGATCATCGTACTGTCGTTTTCCGGTAAAACGACGCTTGAGTACAGTGGGGTTATTCGTTGGATCCAGAATTGGTCTCTTTTGTCCAGTATCAGGGTTGTCTGTTTTGGTCACTGTACTAGCTCCTTCGCAGACCAGCGATAAATACTGGTTTAATGTATGATATAACGACTCTGCAGCACTCTCCTCGAGATCACCTTGAGATATCCGTACCGTTTGTGCATGATGATAATCCCGAAATCGCTTCCATTCATCTCGAACGACATGTGGTTCAACTTCGAACTTGGCGGCAATTTTTCTCCATGTTTTACCTCGTTTCCCTGATTTGTGAAAGCTGAAAATAATGTAAGAAATTTTCCATATTGGCAAGTATCGAAGAGCACGGTTTGAATAATTTATTTTATCACTGAAATAGACTATAATAATTGAATTAAAAAAGGCGGGTGGCTAATGTAACAGGCACTACTGGAGGTAAAAGTAAAGTAAATTTCTGTCATCAGAGATGGCAATTCACTAGAGTGATACATCAGTGCGTAGGTTTCAATTAAACACTGCGGATACATTTGCTACACTCCACACAAAGAGGAAAGCGCACTTCTTCTCAGTGTCCATACAGACAGACTTTGAATGCGTGCTTGTGTTGAAAGAAGCTGGTAGAGAACATTCTCTTCGCACGAATCACTCTCACGTGCTCTCGCCTAAAATCACCCAAGTGATCACTGGCGCGTGATGGTGAGCGAACATTTCTGTGAACTTCAATTAATAGAGAGTAGATCTGGCCTTGCTATGAAAAATTTGCAATGAAAACCGAAAATTTAACGATAAATTGTTTTATTTTGCTGATTTTGCGTGTCCCACGCTTCTTCTACGCAAACCATACACCAGAGTGCTCACCGGCATGTACACCTCTGTGAAAGTATCTGCATCCATCTCAGAGAATTTATTAGCTAATGCTCTAGCACTTTGTTGCGATTCAGTGGAGGAGGTAAAAGGAAATAAACAAACGCACTCATGATGCGTGCACACTTTATACAACAGTGGTGTATACATCTGAAAGAGAAGAGCTCTCGTTGAAGTTGTCAGTGCGAGGGGAGAAATTTTGCTTGCTCTTCGTCACACAGAGGAGATGGACATCTCTGCCTGTCATTACATTCATTTTGTGGAATTTAGCCTTTCTGTTTCTGTAATTGAAATTCTAAATCAGAATTCTGGATTTGAATCACGAACATAAAAATATGCAACATGAAGAAACGCACATTGAATCAAATGCATGATGCAAGTTGTATTAGTGGGTCGAGAAAAGGATTCATCTTGGTGAATAATACGATCCTATTATTTGAAAACCTACACGCGATGCTCGTAACCTGATCGCTTCTGTGCGACCAACCTCAACACGAATAAATTATATATTATTATTTATAAAAATATCGATTCACGACGCCTGACTTCGCGTTATTTTAATGCTGTAATATTTCTATTTAGATAGGACATACGTCAGGTACACTTCAAATTCTAAGGATGGTAGTCAATCGATTTGAGATGCCACACCAAGGACAATTATTATATATGAATAATCTACAAAAATTGAAATTATAAATTTTATAATGGTTTATAAAAGCCGAAATGCATTGATAAATTTCTAACGAAATGTTAACACGCGGAAAAATAGTTTTAAATTTAAACAGATTGCGCTTTAAGTTCAAAAATAATTTATTTTGAATCTGCGCCTATTTTCATTTCCTTTTGATTCAAATACATTTAATATTTACTTCTGTGTGAATAATTTTTGTTTCAACACGCACAACAATAAATAAAATAAACATTAAATTCAAATACATTGTGTTTCGTATTCAAATATATTTTATTTCAATCTGAATCTAATTTAATTTCACTTAGGCTGTGAACCATTTCGCGGTTAATTTTAACTTTTGGTTAAAATCTGACACATGAGTGTTTATTTTGTGTCGAGTAGTTAAATTTAACTAAAACTGTGGCTTATTTAAAAATTTGACGGATGGAAAGTTATTTGGGTTTATATTGGACTGGAAATAATTTTGATTAAAGAATTGATATTAGAATTTTCTTTAGAAGATTTTTTTCAGTGTCGGAAAATAATCATCGATCTATCAAAAATAACCGTGCTTTCGAGGGTTATTTTTGACAACATCAAAATAAAAATGTTATTATGTTATTTAATTTAAAAAAGTTTTGTTTCCACAATCAGGCTTCCGTGCGGTTGTGTGTAGATTAAATGATTTTTTTTTAAATTCATTAAATTGTTATTTAGAACGAATGTATTGTAAATATAATAATCACCCTGGTTTTCAAAAAAATAAATACTTAGTGTAAACAATAAAACATTTTAAATTTACGCTCAGTCGCGGTGCACGCTCAGCCGACGACGGATTCCTAGCACCTGATCTGTCGGAGATAAGCGAGGAGATCGACAAGCTGAAGAACAACAAAGCCGCGGGTAATGATCAATTGCCAGGCGAGCTGCTCAAACATGGAGGAGAGACATTAGCTAGAGCGCTGCACTGGATGATTTCTTAGAGAAGGAAGAGATTCTACCGCAGGAATGTATGGAAGCAGTGGTATGTCGTTAGATGCACACCTTCTTCGAATTGGACTTTCCGATACTAATCATTGTGCTTGTGGCGAAGGCTATCGCGATATTGATCATGTCGTTTGGACATGCGTGGAGTATCGTGATGTCAGATCTCAACTAATAAATTATTTGCGTACCTTGGGTACCATCCAATATCCCAATTCGAGACATTCTTGCTTGTCTTAACTTTTCTTACACTTTATCATTTTATAAAGATAATTGAAGTTTCAATCTAATAATTGACCCTTTTGAGTCTTAGTTCTGACTCCTACTGCGTCCATTAGTTCATCCAATAGTAAAATTTTAATAAAAATGATGTGCTGATAAAAACAAACTCGAAATAGGTTATGAAATCAACAACAAAATGTATAAAAATTTCATTTTGTTTTATAATTTATAGCAGTTTCTATGAGAGGGCGCCACTAGAATTAAATCCATACCATTTTCAGTTAGTACCAACCTTCAAAAGATACGTGTATAAATTTGACATCTGTCTTATTATTAGTTTGTGAGATATTGCATTTTGAGTGAAGCTACTTTTGTTATTGTGAAAAAATGGAAGAAAAGGAATTTCGTGTGTTGATGAAACACTACTTTTTGATGAAAAAAAGTGCCGCCGATACCAAAAAATGGCTTGATGAGTGTTATCCAGACTCTGCACCGGGCGAAGCAACAATTCGTAAGTGGTTTGCAAAATTTCGTACTGGTCATATGAGCACCGAAGACGATGAACGCAGTGGACGTCCAAAAGAGGCTGTTACCGATGAAAACGTGAAACAAATCCACAAAATGATTTTCAATGACCGTAAAGTGAAGTTGATCGAGAAAGTTGACATCCTAAAGATATCAAAGGAACGTATTGGACATATTATTCAAGAATATTTGGATATGAGAAAGCTTTGTGCAAAATGGGTGCCGCGTGAGCTCACAATCGATCAAAAACAACAACGAATTGATGATTCGGAGCAGTGTTTGGAGCTGTTATATCGAAATAAAACCGATTTTTTTCATCGATATATAACAATGGACGAAACATGGCTCCATCACTTCACTCCGGAGTCCAATCGACAGTCAGCTGAGTGGACTGCACGCGATGAACCGAACCCAAAGCGTGGAAAGACTCAACAATCGGCCGGTAAAGTGATGGCGTCTGTATTTTGGGATTCGCATGGTATAATTTTCATCGACTACCTTGAAAAAGGGGAAATCCATCAACAGTGACTATTATATAGCGTTATTAGAGCGTTTGAAGGACGAAATTTAAAAAAAACGGCCTCATTTGAAGAAGAAAAAAGTTTTGTTCCATTAAGACAATGCACCGTGTCACAAGTCGATGAAAACCATGCTGAAATTGAACGAATCGGGCTTCGAATTGCTCCCTCATCCACCGTATTCTCCAGATTTGGCCACCCAGTGACTTTTTCCTGTTCTCAGACCTCAAGAGAATGCTCGCTGGTAAAAAATTTAGAAGCAATGAAGAGGTAATCGCTGAAACTGAGGCCTATTTTGAGGCAAAGGACAAATCGTACTACAAAAATGGTATCGAAAAGTTGGAAGTTCGCTATAATCGCTGTATCGCCTCTGATGGCAATTATATCGAATAATAAAAACGAATTTTGGCAAAAAAGGTGTGTTTCTATTAAACGATACGAACTTTTCAGCCGAACTGTTAATATGATATTTAAAAAATAAGAGGAATATGTTTTATTAAACTCAAATCGCTGTGACTATATTAGTATTACATTAGGATAAGAATTCTATGTAAAAGTGACATCGAAGAAAAACTTATGCAAATTGCCTTAAGAATTGAACGTATTTATGAAGCAAGTACATTGCTGAACGCCGCCTACAAGGTACTCTCTCAAATCCTTCGCCGTCGTCTATCACCAATTGCTAAGGAAATCGTAGAGTCGCACCAAGTGGGATTCACTGGAGCCCGCTCCACAACGGATCACATATTCGCGATAAGACAAGTAATCCATAAGTGTCGTGAATACAACGTACCCATTCATCACCTATTCATTGATTTCAAAGCAGAATACAACACAATCGATCGAGAACAGCACGATTATGCACGAATACGGTTTCCCGGATAAACTGACGCGATTGGTCAAAGCAACGATGGATAGAGTGATGTGCTACGGCAAGGTGATGGACTCTATTGCATCTTGCTCAATTTTGCTTTGGAAGGTGTGATTCGAAGAGCCAGAATCGACAAGAGTGATACGATCTTTTGAAAGTTCGTACAACTTTTTGGTTTCGCTGACAACGATGATATTGTGACACGTAACCAAGAGAAGACGATGGAAGCATACATCGGACTGAAAGCTGAAGCTAGGCGTATCGGACTGGCCATTAATGGGACCAAAACAAAATACATGAAAGGAAGAGGCTCTAAAGAAGAAACACTGCGCCTCCCACCACGAATACTGTTGGACGTTGATGATATCGATGTGGTTGACGAGGTTCTTGAATCTAATCCGACTGGTACAAGAAAAAGAGGAGCGCAGCGAGCAAGGTGGATCGATCAAGTTGAATGCGATTTACGAAGCATCCGCGCCTTGAGTAGCTGGCGGCGAGCAGCCATGGACCGAGTTGTGAGGAGACGTATGCTTGATACAGCAAAGCACACCCCAGGACTGTAGCTATTAGACAGTGGCGTACCGAGGAAATTTGGCGCCCGGGGCAAAATAAGAGATTTGCCTCCCCCATTGTAGGTTTGATGGGCAAAAAAAACAAAACCGAACTCCATCTCCGGAAAGCTGACTTGGGCGAGCAAAAAAAAAAGGCCGCCATCCTAAAATTGTTGCGCCTGGGGCGAATGCACTCTTCACCCCCTCCCCCCTAGATACGCCACTGCTGTTAGGTGAGGTAAATAATAATAATAAACAATCCACGTTTTGGTTCGGCACGTCAGTATAGACATTGCATTTCGATGCAAAGAAAACAAGTGTTCTGTAAGTAACAGAAAATTTACGTCTGCTTAGCGGTTCAAATTGAACTGCCGAGTTTTGCATAAAGCAGTTCAATTTGAACTGCTATGCACTGATGAGTCAAAGACAAAACGTAAACATATCAAACAATCCAATGATTCAAAGAATAACGTTTATTAGTGAGTTAGCGTTAACCGTTTTGTTTTATGCGATAACGTAAAAAAAAGAAGCACTCTTTACTTTACTCTACTCGTTATATACTATTCGACTCAGCTCGACGATCTGAGCAAATGTATGGGTGTGTGTCTGTTAGTTTGTGCATGTGGCAAAAATGTGCACTCGGTTCTCTCGAAGATAGCTCTCTTGGTCCCATAGTGGTCTTGCTATTCAATTTTGCCCGGATCGAACTTCCGGTTCAGGAGGAACAGAATAAAATGTGCAACAAAAAAAAATGAAGAAAAAGTGCACTTGATTTGATGGCTCAACCGATTTTCTTAAACTTAGATTCTAATTAAAGGCCTTGTAGTCCAATAGCGTGCTATTAAATTTCATGTAGATCCGACTCTCGGTTCGAGAGTTAGGGGGTAGAATATGCAAAAAGAATTAAAAAAGTGCACTCAATTTTTTCGGCAACCGCTCATCGCTAAATTCAAATAGAAGGTCTTATAACCCCATAGAACACTATCAAATTTTACCCTGATACGACCTCCGGTTCCGGAATCACAGGCTGATAAGTTTAAAAATTCCATATTCCAATATTACTCCCGCACAACTGACAACACCAATATATCTAAAATTAGGTCGGTGGAGGAAGGTGGGGTAAAGCGGTACATTTTGGTTTGATGATTATTTTCACTACTTAACAGTTCGGCTGAAAAGTTCGTAGGTCTGAGAACAGGAAAAAGTCACTGGGGGCCAAATCTGGAGAATACGATGGATGAGGAAGCAATTCGAAGCACAATTCGTTTAATTTCAGCATGGGTTTCATCGACTTGTGACACGGTGCATTGTCTTGATGAAACAAAACTTTTTTCTTCTCCAAATGAGGCCGTTTTTTTAAATTTCGTCCTTCAAACGCTCTAATAACGCTATTAATAGTCACTGTTGATGGTTTTTCCCTTTTCAAGGTAGTCGATGAAAATTATACCATGCGAATCCCAAAATACAGACGCCATAACCTTACCGGCCGATTGTTGAGTCTTTCCACGCTTTGGGTTCGGTTCATCGCGTGCAGTCCACTCAGCTGACTGTCGATTGGACTCCGGAGTGAAGTGATGGAGCCATGTTTCGTCCATTGTTATATATCGACAAAAAAAATCGGTTTTATTTCGATATAACAGCTCCAAACACTGCTCAGAATCATCAATTCGTTGTTGCTTTTGATCGATTGTGAGCTCGAGCGGCACCCATTTTGCACAAAGCTTTCTCATATCCAAATATTCGTGAATAATATGTCCAATACGTTCCTTTGATATCTTTAGGATGTCAACTTTCTCGATCAACTTCACTTTACGGTCATTGAAAATCATTTTGTGGATTTTTTTCACGTTTTCATCGGTAACAGCCTCTTTTGGACGTCCACTGCGTTCATCGTCTTCGGTGCTCATATGACCAGTACGAAATTTTGCAAACCAGTTACGAATTGTTGCTTCGCCCGGTGCAGAGTCTGGATAACACTCATCAAGCCATTTTTTGGTATCGGCGGCACTTTTTTTCATCAAAAAGTAGTGTTTCATCAACACACGAAATACCTTTTTTCCATTTTTTTCACAATAACAAAAGTAGCTTCACTCAAAATGCAATATCTCACAAACTAATAATCAGACAGCTGTCAAATTTATACACGTATCTTTTGAAGGCTGGCACTAACTGAAAATTGTATGGATTTAATTCTAGTGGCGCCCTCTCATAGAAACGATACGAACTTTTCAGCCGATCTGTTAAATGAATTTGTTCAAAAATTACATCGCGTAGAAAATTAGCTTTGGCATACTACTCTGTCGAACAATGAATAAGTGAAAAAACAATTACAACGACTATAAAGTGAATTCATTTCTTTTTGAGCATCGAAATTGTATCAGTATGATTCACCAGAGATTGCACCCACTCAGGCAAAGTAAAGTTACAAGTCGCTGAGCGCTGTGCAATACTTTCCGACTCGTAGCAAGCAACGAAATTCTAAATGTTTTCGGTAGCTGGCACCATAACCAGAAAAAAATATCAAGAAAACCCCGCCTTTCCTCCCTTTCCACTACATGGGCGACCTAATACCCCACCAAAATCACTACAGTTTGACTTACTCTGGATGGTCAACGTTCCAAATCATTTCATGTTTCGAGATTTCTTCGGCCAGCCGCACTCTCTCCTCAACGGAGCCGTAGGATTCTGTTTCACTTGGTTTATTCAAAGATTCGTCACTACGAGCTTGACTGCGGATGCCCACTTGCATGTTTTCGCTCAGCATTACGTCCAACACTTTATAGAGTGGATCCATCAGAAGAGAATCGTCTTTGCGTATCTGTCCTCTTATTAAACGTATACTTCTGCATCGATAAACATTACGCAAGCGACCCCACTGGAATTTCACTTCTTCACGTGTGATGTTAAGATGTTTCGCTATCTCATCCCATGCTTCTTCTCGCTTGATTGTAACGGAGTATCTATAAATACAATTTTCATTTGAATACCAAGCTTGCTACTAGATTTTCCAGTAAATTAGTCCTTTTTTGATTACTTTCTTTTGCAATAAATACGTTTTTCATTAAATTCAAAGTTTTCAATAGCAATGGAAACGATTATTACATTAGTCATAAATTGCTTATATCATAATAATCAGAGAAAGTAAACAAAAAAGCTATCATTAACCGATAAGACCATTTGCAGAGTGTTCTTTTATGTGTTCACGATACACGATTAAAGTAAAATACCCATATATGAGTACCACAAATACTCTTTTTCGGTTACAGTTCAAGCTGTTTTTGACATATAAAACTGGGCGGAATACTATCCATATCCATACTCTTTAATTTCTGTGTTTCTACCCATTCTAGGTTCGTTTCCTCATATAAAACTAGATAACAACCCACTCAATTTTTACACTTATTATCTTTACCCATTATTGAGAACAGGATATGGGTCGAATAATCCACATACATGGGGTACTTTATTTTAACCGTGTATAACAAATTGTCCTAAGTAAGTTGCTTACTCTGGGTGTTGGCAGTTCCAAATAACTTCATGACTAAGGCAGATTTCAGCCAATTGCAATTTTTTTTCTAAATTTAATGTAGGGTATCTTGTTGAATTTCCGTCATGCTCATAATCGGTTCCCTGCCGTGCAGATTTCCTTTTATTAATACCACCACGTGATCCCACTTGCATGTTGTTACCAAGCATAGCATCGAGCACTTTGTAAAGAGGTTCGTTCATTAGCGGATCGTCGCTTGCAGTATCACCTTTATTGGCACGTATGATTCGACTTCGATACACGCCTCGTAGGCGATTCCATTGAAATTTGATTTCCGCCCTCGTGACACCGAATTCTGTCGCTATCCTATCCCAAAATGTATCTCGTTTGGTGGGATTGTTATAACTGCAACAAGATTATTAAAGTTTATTTTCTCAAAAAAAATTAATTCATACAAACAATGGATGCTTGTTATTCCAAATTATTTCATAAGTTTGACAAATTTGAGCCAGTTTCAACTTATTCTCGTAATCGAAAATTTTATAAGTTCTTTTACAGAAAGTGTGACCCTGTTGAGTTGAATTTTTATTGCCATCTGAAAGAGTCGGAATCGTATGCTGTCCATTGATTAACTTCTGCGCTCCTCCCCGTGCTCCCACACGCATGTTTGATCGAAGCATTTTATCGAGAATTACGTACAACGGATCTCTCAAACTAGGATCGTCGCTTTGGATACACCCTTTTAGTAATCGTATGTATCGGTTCCGGTACAAGTCTCGTAAGCGTTTCCAATTCGCCTTTAAAAATGTCATTTCAGATCCCAATTTAGCACCGATCTGTTCCCACGTTTCATCTTTCTTTTCCATATGGTGGAAACTAAAATTAACGAAAGTAGCACAAGTAAAGTAATTTACGGAAAATGTCTCACTTACTCTTTATGTTTAAAACTCCAAATTATTGGGTGTTTGATAACTTCTTTAGCGAGAGTTATACATTTTTCCTGGTCTCCGACCCAATCATCTTCATCTTCATCAGGATCATCTTTAACATCTGCGGGGCCATCACCGTAGATTGAATGTAATATTGCATTAAGACGAGCATACGTTTTGTTCTTCGAGAATCGTCTCTTCACTCCCAGCAGCTCTCGTTTCCGTGCCGACATGTATTGCCCACGCAGTCGACGCCAATGGTTGCGAACTGATGCTATACTCATTTGGAACTTTTGGGCTACTGTTTTCCAACCGCTATGTTTTTTTTTCGGTGAACTTAAAAAATATCGGATTTGAAACAATCGAATTAATAACTTATTCTGAATCTATATTCATCCTCATGAAAAACTGAATGACAATGATTTTGATAGCTTTGTACATTATTTATCACTTAACCGTTTTATTCGAAAACAAACTTACCCTGATAACGTGATTTCTAATAATTCTGGATTGTTTTTGATTTCCTTGGCGAGAGCTAATTTTACACTAAGTGGCAATTTTTGGCTGAAATATGATGAATAACATTTATAAAATAATACAGGAACTAATCGCAATCGAAATGAATAACTTCATAAACTTAGAGATAAGTTAGTGTGACTTATTAAATATATCGTTAAATAAATTAAAAGAACTCCATAGAGTTTATGGATTTGTTAAAAGAATTAAGTTATATATTGTCTTATTTCTTGAATATATTTAATCTTGATATTAGACTTGTGCATTTACTTCAATGCAACAAGCCAAACAATGTTGTTTACATCCAGTTTTATAAAGAATGGGAAGCATTTCAATTTGCCAAAGACAATAACAACGCCTGGACAAATAGAAGCAATAACGATAATTCCGCCAATAACTGTTCTCGTTTCAATCGCTGGATAGCAATAAAAACGCTTCTTCTTCAAGGAAGAAAATGACAACGAGATGCAGCTCAAAAAACAAATGTTTTTTTTTTGTTTTGTTAAACGGCCAAGTCGAAAAACGGATGAGCTCCCTCTAACGCAAAAAAAAACTTACAGTTTGTTCGTTTCTTTTCTGTCCGTATATTCGTTCTCTGATGATGTTTCGCTATCTTGGTAGGCTACTGGTTCTGAGTAGAGGAATAATCAGTTTCATAAGAATTTTGAAATTTTTCACGGTATACCTGACATGCATGCGTCGTCATTGATATCTACATTAGTATCTGCTTCAATCTCAAGGCTTTCCTCTTTAATTTCTAGTACAGTTGTTAGTTTTATATCTTCGGTCCATTCAGAGGTAGTATCAAAGCTTTCATGTTTGACAGTAGGGCATGCTTCAACGGGAAAATCTTTCACTTCAACCTCTTCGTTCATTAAGGCTCTGCTTATTCTAAGGTGTTGTTGTTGTATTAATTTTCTCAATTCTATGACATGTTCTTGATACTGTTTTGGTGCGTTTGGATCACCTGTTTGCAGTTGAATCGATTCATATATTTCATCAGTCTGGTGACATAAAATACGGAACTCTTCAATGAGGTTAATGGTTTGTTCGCAATTTCCACATATTTTTATTATGGTTACGTTAACGTCAATAAAAAGTCCTAGACAATCACGTATTTTATCTACCAGGGCTAGGTCCCTTGTTCTGTTTATCACTATTTTTTCAAGATGCACATTTTCCGAATTTTCGATTTGGCAAAGACATAGTCGACAATACTTAGCTTCATCAATCATGTTTTGATCTATAAGATGAAGGATTGTTAATAGTTGTATTTCATAGCTCATTGACCACTTACCGCCCATTTGTTAGTTTCGATTAATTGATATTCTAGTAGATCTCAAACACAAAGTACAAAAATATTCAATAAACTTTTCCGACATTCGCAATTTTATTTTGTCTCTGTAGTGTTGACAAACAAATAGTGTTGCCAGATTTTGGAAGATTGTGAATAATAATGAGATTGTGAATAATAATGAGATATCATTTTGAAAGGTCGCAACAAAAAATTGTGAGCAAACAACAATTAAGGTCTAACCGACGACACGACCTGCCACTCGTCTATCAAAACTGTATCGTAAATTTAACTACCCCTCAGTAACTGGAAATGTCAAATCGAAAACGCTAGTGATTTTTTTTAAACTGGCAGCACAAGTTGATATATTTATTGATTTTGAACAACAGTCACCATAACCTTGGTTACTGCATATCGAAGGCAAGATGAATGTAAACAAAATAAATTTCAGATCGGTTATTATATTACGGAACAGTTTAATGGATTTACCTGACTCGAGCGGAATGTAAAAAATGAGGAGTATGAGTTATGTCTTGTATAAAGCCAAGTTCAAAATTCATGTCTTGACTTGAAACCGTTGTGTGAGAAGGAAGACATGGAAATGACCGACAACGAGCTGAGCGAGGCTAGTGCTCTGCGGTACCTGTATAACGTACGGTAAAATGATTTCTTTGTGGAATTCCACTAGTAATCCTCGAATAGTGGCCAACAAGGTGAAATACTGATCATTGTCCTCGTTCGTTGGTTTCATCCTTAGTTTCGATTAAATTCCGAAAATCGAGTTCATTTAAATGCATTTCTGCTTAATTTGGACAAAGTTATAGAAATTTGGACACTAATAGAACTATTCCACCGCTTTCAAAACATGTTTATTTGTTTTGGGGTTCCTTGTAGAGATGGGCAATTCGCTCCTGAGCTGTTCCAGTGAATCGAATCATTGAAGTGAGCTGACAGCTCACAGCTCTTTTTAAAAGAACCGCAGCTCACCAGCTCACTCATTTGCTACCCAGTTCACTGCATTATGACGCAGGGAACACGCTACGAGCTGATCGGATCTTCGGCTCTTTAAGAGATTCAATTTAGTCGACATCAATTGAAGATAAATTATTTCGCATGGCATTCATTGCATCATTGCAAATCAATGATTCAATTTCGATCATGCATTTGAAAAAAAACCGGTGCATAAGAAAAACGGCGCACAAAATGAACCTTAAGTTCAAAATAAAAGAGCTGATGAGCTGATACATCGAATCGGTTCACTTTGGTGAGCTGATCGGTTCGGAGCTGTTCACCAAAATGAGCTGTTTTGCACGCCTCTAGTTCCTTGGTAACTAGTCCATAGCAACTTAAACAGTGTTGCTCGAGATTATTTTTATCATTTACAAGGGGTCGCTAGATTTGTGGTAACTGGCGGTGAATCGTTAGCGAACAGTTTTAATGCTGATTTTTCTTCGAAGTGCCTGGTCGTGTCGTCGGTCTAACCCCATCTGGCCGATCACCGACATCACCGATCTTTTTTCGGTCTTCGGTTATGACTGAGCTACCGGTGTGCGCATGTACTGTTTCGTAGAAGTCCTCCGCTGGTGTGCGAATCAACGTATGCTTGAGCTGAATTTTTGTCAAACGGTGTTCCATCCGCCATCTCCATACAGCGAATGTAGTCTCCGAAATATCGAAGAACCGTTAGCGGCTACCGTTATTAACAAGAATAATCTCCATCTCACTAACATCCGAAGTATTTCTGTTTCGGTCTGATAATTTTTCATCCCGTAGCTCATCGCTGTAAATTCCTGCTGGATCCTACTTCTAGCCGAAACTTTGCTACTAACTTCAAAATAACTGCTTACCCAACAATCTCGGTAGCAAATTTTAAAGATAATTTTATTTAAGTTCATTTCATCAAGTCTGTAATTACAGGGTTGTTACGGTCGCGCGGATTCCGCGGATATTCATTCGATATTTTTTAATTTGCACTCAATTAACAGAAGACATCGCAAACATTTGTCTGGTAGATACACCAAAGCAAATGTTTTGGTGATAACAATGTCAACAAGTTATCTTGGGAATTCCGTTCTGAAGATCATGAATCAATGTGAAAATATGTTCAAGAGAGTAGTAATGCTGGATTAAACTCGGGAAAATGAATTTATCTGTTAACATTTTTCTTTATCTTGAATCAATTCCAATTACGATATCAAGACAATTGAAGGATTCGGCGAAATTACCCTTTCGGCGAAACGGCTTTTGACGAAATTACACTGACACCTGACGGGACGGCTTTTTTCTCTTCGGCTTCAACGAAGCAGTCGACATTAGAGAAGGGCAATTCGTTCGCGAACGGTACAAAAGAACTAGTTCTTTTGAAAGAATGAATGATCAATCATGATACAATAAAAAATACCCACATTATCAGATACGAATGGATTCCGAATCAATTCCGAATCGGTGAGAAATTTTCATTCGAAATTCCATGTGGAAATCATGTGGAATTCCGAATCAATTCCAACTCCAGTGCAACAACCAATTCCGAATGAATTTCGCCTACAACCGGTTGATTCGGAAATCTGTCGGAATTGAGTGAGAAAATGCGGACTGAATTGTCAATTCGTCTTCTTCTTCTTCTTCTACTTTCCCGATTTTGCACGTTTTCGTGCTGATTTTCAGTTTATTTTAAAACGAAAACATTATATAACTGAATATACAAATTTAAATCTTCATGTTTTTCGGATATACAGAACTAGTAAATAACCAGTTCTTCTTAGAATTCCATTCGCTCAAATTAACAAAACGGTCTACCTTAGTCAGCATCATATATTCCTCTAGCTGGAGTGTAGTGAAATGGCTTAAGTCGCCTCAATTTTTCACTAACACATCCATAAAATGAGCGAATATTCAATGACATTTATAATGTCACTGTCAATCAGGTTGATCGAGCAGCCAACTCAGGCGAAAATTCTAGCACTGAACCGATCGAGCACTAAAAAATCATGCAGTCAAGTAAGAATTCATTGCCCATTCCGTCATTTCGATAATCTGGGTTTTCGTGCTGATTATCAGTTTATTTTTAAATGAAAACATTACATAACAGAATATACATATTTAAATCTTCATGATTTTCGGATATACAGAACTAGTAAATAACCAGTTCTTCTTAGAATTCCAACATAAACTGTTGAAATTCGCTGGAAATTAACAAAACGGCCTACCCTAGTCAGCATCATCCATCCCTCTAGCTGGAGTGTAGTGAAATGGCTTAAGTCGCCTAAATTTACACTAACACACTTATAAAATGAGCGTATATTCAATGACATTTATAATGTCACTGTCATCGAGCAGCCAACTCAGGCGAAAATTCTAGCACTGAACCGATCAAGCACTGAAAAATCATGCAGTCGAGTAAGAACTCATTGCGCATTCCGTCTTTTAGATAATGTGGTTAAACTCAAGATAGAGTAGTTTGCGATTTCTTATATATCATTTGAATAGTACCTCTCATTGAGCTCGGTTCAGTTTTTTGAAGCAAAACAACAAGCGTCTGATCACTAGATGCGTCGTAACTTGACAATGAAATTATGTTTGGAAAAATATCAAGTTAAAGTATGAACGATATTGAGCAATTTTGCTTTATATCCAGTGATTCCTACATTCGGAAAGTAAAAACTTATTACCGAACCAACTGGTTCACGATTACTGACCCAACATTTTTCAATGAATCGTATGGAACATTGTAATCTTGAATTTATCTTTGATACAATGTACACCGTCCTACTTGACATCAATATATACCATATATGAATGAGTTAACACGCAATGTGTATATTTACTCGAAGGCGAATATCACATTAAAGCTTTCATAACATAGTTTTGTAACAGGCATTGTATGGAACTTTTATTGAATGTCATATTGGATCTTCACAAACGAATGTTGTGGATTCATGTAGTGTATTGCGTTATATATTTTAACAAATTGTGCACGGTTTCATTACTTTACTTCCAGAATTGTAACGATTCACCTATAGGCTCATGTGATCTTGTTAATGATTTTTATAGGATTTCTTTTTTCAGAGTATACTAAAGTACAACGATTGCACGACACACTCATTCTAACAATAAATTAATAAGAAGGTAAAAGAGAGTAAAAAATTGTTTGACTACAGAAGCACACACGGTACGAATTACAATTATTTCAATGGAAGATAATATCAAAAAGTTCTTTAATAATTAGTTTATTGATATTAACAAAACGTTTCAAATTTTACATTTTATATCTACCTAGCTGGTAACCCGAAAATGCAATGTCGCTCACTGCATCAAAACCGTTGTCCGAGCACGAGAAAGACAAACAAGAGCCATGGAATTTTCTTTTTAATATTCGTCGAAACCAAACATTTAAAAAAATAATTTTGGGTTATTTATGGTTATTTCATACTACTGAAAATTCAAACACAAATTTTTGATTTTATTTCCGATAGCATGGAGAGAAAATTATGTTGTTAAGTACAAGAGATATTCACGATTAAGTTCAACCCATTCTTGTGCAAGGTAAAGTAAGTCGTATTCACGACAAAAGGTACTATCAATCTCCCATTGAACCCCAGCCCCTATTTGTAAACATTTATTCGTTTACAATGATAAATTAGTTTTTTCCAAAATTTAGAATGTTCATTGGGTGTTACCAAAGACATCATATTAACAAGATATCCAGCTCTCACATTTCCCGAACAAATCATTGGCAACATCCTTTTTTGCGAGCATGTCGCCCTCAGGTGAGTCCGCATCGAATCTCATACATAGAAGTAAGGGAGAGAAATGTCAAATTCGTGCACTCCAAAATAGCAGGGCTGCGCACCCATACAATTGACATGATATGTTGAATGTGATGCCGTGCGATGGCGTTGTTGAACTGAACATTGATTTCGCTCCAAGCTGACAGGGTCTGGTGTTACGTTATGTACTAACCCCTCGTTTGTCACTCCGATTGACACACGATTGAAAAAAGAGAAAAACAGAGTTTTTAAGCGGGAAGCAGTTTAAAAACGCTAGATGAATTCGCTCTGTATTTCAGTTGAAATAAATCGATGTTAACTATTATAAACCGTGTTTATATCAAATACAACATGGTGTCAGAAGTCGGCGCGAGTTTTGTATAGTTTTGTTCCGGCGTCATTATCACCTATATCGCGGAAAAAACAGTGTTACAAACTCGCATCAGTGATTAATATTCGGCGCGATAGCAGCCATTTTATTCTCAAGTGAAATTAAGGAAAAAAACGGTGTATACTCATAGAAATGGATCCCAATCAGTTCAAAATGTTTTTAGAACATCAGACACACATTTCAACAACTCATGCAAACCGTTAATGCATCTACAACGGCATCGACATTAACCATCCAACAGCGTCAACAATCCGAGCAGCAGCGATCTTGAGCAGCGAACGTTTCGGTACCACAACCATCGACACTAGCTTTAGAAGGCGATATGGAAGTAATTTACGACTTCTTTGTCAGAAGTTGGAACGACTACTCTAAAGCGATTGTAATGGACCAATGGCCACCAAGCGATAACGCTAAAAAAGTCAGCTTCTTACTAACTGTTATCGGTGAACCTACGAGGAAAAAATATTTCAATTTTGAGCTTACAGAAGAGGAGTCAGTGAGCATAGAATCCGTATTACGTGCAATCAAATCAAAAGTGGTAGCAAAACGCAACATAATCATCGATCGGTTGGATTTTTTTTCGGCCTTACAAGCTTCTCAAGAATCAATTGATGAATTTTCCTCTCGCCTCAAAGGGTTAAAGAAAGTCTCGAAGCTTGGGGCTTTACAATCAGAACTCTTAACTTACAAAATTGTTAGAACAAATCGATGGCAACATCTAAGGACAAAAATGTTAACGATCACAGATATAACGTTGGATAAAGCAATAGATCTGTGTCGAGCTGAAGAAATCACGAAGAAGAGGTCCCAGGAATTAACGTACATCGTTCCTGAATCGGAAGTATGTACATAAAGTCAACAAGAGCAGTTCTCGCTTTAAACAGTGGAAGTCATCTCGATGCAAGTTGTGCGGAGATGTACATGAATTCTCCAAAGGAGCATGCCCCGCTCTCGGAAAACGTTGTCATCGGTGTAACAGAAAAAATCATTTCGAGAAAGTGTGCCGAGCAACGGAAAAGTCCAAAAATAACAGATCTCGACGTGTAAGAGAGGTGAAGGATGAGGAAGAATGTTCAAGAAACGAAGAATCTTCGGATGAAAGTGAACAGGAGTACGAAATCAGCCAAATTTTCGACAATACTGACAAAGGAGGTGGAGTTGCGGTCGAGTTGGACTTTAAATTAAAAATTTCGTGGAAATCTGTGCTCTGTGACCTGGATACGGGAGCCAATACTAGTCTTACTGGTTTTAATCATTGGGCAGAACTTACGAGAGAACGCAGTCCATCCTTACAACCGTCGTCAGTTCGACTACAAAGTTTCGGAGGTAATTCGATTAAACTTCTGGGACAGGTGTCGACGATCAAATCGCAAATATCGATTGATTTTGCAAGTCGTTGACGTTAACCATCGTCCGCTGCTGTCAGCTAAAGCATCACGAGAACTCGGATTCATTAAGTTTTGTTAAACAGTGAAGCTGGAAGCAGAGGAATCTACTAATTCGTCTGAAAAATTACTTCACGTGTATCGATTGAAGACGCAACAAAGCATCCATGAATATCAAGAGCTTTTCGAAGGATATGGAAAGTTACCTGGAACAGTGACCCTCGAAATTAATGACAGTTGCACACCGTCAATCCAATCACCTCGGCGCGTACCGATAGCAATGCGTAACGAGTTCAAAAAAGAGCTTAACTATCTGGAAGAAAATGGTGTAATCGTTAAAGAGACAAACCACAATGATTGGGTCAGCAATCTGGTCCTGGTTAAGCGACCTACCGGTATACGAATTTGTCTGGATCCAGTATCACTAAATAAAGCACTACTCAGACCGAATTTACAATTCGCTACATTGGACGAAATCCTTCTAGAACTTGGCAAGGCTCGTGTATTTTCCACAATGGACACAAAAAAAAGGATTTTGGCACGTAGTTCTAGACATGGAAAGTAGCAAACTGATAACGTTCTGGATACCGTTCGGCAGATATCGGTGGACTCGCTTACCTTTCGGAGTCGTAGCGACTCCAGAAATATTTCACGTAAAACTACAGGAGGTGATCCAAGATCTAAAAGGCGTTGAGTGCATTGCGGACGATTTACTTATTTTCGGAATAGGCGATACGCTCGAAGAAGCCTTAAAAAATCACAATGTTTACAGTTTCTTCTTCTCCGGCCCAAAAAAAACAATGTTAAACTTAATCGCTCGAAATTAAATCTTTGGCAGACGTCTGTTAGATTCTATGGCTATATTCTAACAACCCAAGGACTACGACCTGATGAAACATAATTGGCGCCATAAAAAACTATCCGACCCCTACCAACAAAAAAGAACTTCATAGGTTTGTGAGCATGGTTAACTATCTGAGCAGATACATTCGTGATCGGAGCGTTAATCTCACGTGCCACCGCAAACTAATCGTCGAAACTACACCTTGGCAATGGACACCCACCGAGCAGAAAGAATTCGAGTTGATAAAGAACGTAGTATCTAATATAGACACGCTACGATATTATGACGTAACGAAGCCGTTGACCATCGAATGCGACGCAAGCTGCTTCGGTTTAGGAGCTGCTGTATTTCAAGGTGACGGGGTTATAGGTTACGCCTCACGAACTTTGACACCAACGGAAAGAAATTACGCTCAAATAGAGAAGGAATTGTTAGCAATAGTGTTTGCTTATACAAGATTTGATCAAATAATTGTCGGTAATCCAAAAACAATTATTAAATCGGACCATAAGCCATTGATAACCTTGTTCAGCAAACCACTTCTTTCAACCCCAAAGCGTCTCCAGCACATGTTGAAATTGCAACGATAACGATAACAATTGAATGCGTTGCCGGGAAGAACAATGTGGTAGTAGACGCCTTTTCTCGTGAGACAGAGACAGAGTTTTTAAGCGGGAAGCAGTTTAAAAACGCCAAATGAATTCGCTCTGTATTTCAGTTGAAATAAATCGCTGTTAACTATTATAAACAGTGTTTATATTAAATACAACATTGGGTTCTCGGAGAAATATACTTCCAGTCTAACCTCATCGAAAACCTATTAGTCATAATCGATGCATTTCTCCAACACTAATTTTAACTCGTTTTGTAGGATTTGTTACTATGTAATTTATTTATGAAAGAATACCGTGTAGGGCTTTAACAAATAAATCATCGATACAAATATGGGAAATAATAGTTATTCGAATGAACTGAATGGAGAAATTGAGAGATCCTAGGCAGTTTAGTATTGTATTCATTTAGTAGCGACAGAAAACCAAAAGTATTCGCGGATTTTTTAGGATCTTTAAAATACAGAACAAGGTTCCGAGTGAACTTTCAAGCTGCATAAAAACTGATTAGAAGTTCGTTCGGTTGCGTCGCGTGAACTTTCAAGTGTGGATAATTAGTTGTTTAATGTTTATGAATTTCGTAAGCTGCTTAAGCCAAATAAGTCGCTTTTATTTGAACTCTTGTTGAGTTCGGCCATTGCTGATTTTATTTCGTCCTGCTGAATACCGTGTTTGCTTAAGTGTGTTTTCAATTGAACTTTCAGCATAAAGCGTTGATCACATAGCTCACAAGGATACGGTTTCTCATTTGTATGAACACGCATATGGACATGCAAAGTCCACTTCTTTTGAAGTACCTTGCCGCACACTTTACAGACAAAACTGTTTGTATGAATCCGTTCGTGATTCTTTAAAAGATTCCTGAAAAAGGTAAATTTGTTTAGCGTTTTCTATTTGAAAATGATCACTTATCCTACTTGTGCTTCAGTAATTTTCCACAGATGCCGCAGGGGACCTCTTGACTCTTGTGTTTGATTGCATAATGATAGTCGTACTTGGCTCTTTGTTTGAACTTCTCTCCGCACTGATCACATTGAAATCGGAATCCTTCCTCCCCGTGGACCATTATTTCATGCCGATCTCTCGTAACACGGTTGCCGTATCGTTTGTTACATCCTTCGAATGTACATTCATACGGTGTAAGACCATAATGACCATTCATGTGGAATTCAAACAATGACCGTTCGATTTGTTTTCCACAAAGTTCGCAAGTTTTGTGGTACCGGACGCTGCCGTTTTCTCTCACTTTAATGCATCCATGATCATCGAAATATCGTTTCCCGGTGAAACGACGCTTAAGTACAGTGGGGTTATTCGTAGGATCCGGCATTGGTCTCTTTTGGCCAGTACCAGTGTTGTCTGTTTTGGTCACTACACTAGCTCTTTCGCAGACCAGCGATAGGTATTGGTTTAACGTTTTATATAACGAGTCTGCGGAACTCTCATCTAGATCACCTTGAGATATCCGTACCGTTTGTGCATGATGATAATCTCGAAATCGCCTCCATTCACTTCGAACGACGTGTGGTTCAAGTTCGAACTTGGCTGCAATTTCCCTCCAAATATTACCTCGTTGCTCAGCTTTGTAAAAACTGAAAAATATAAATAAATTAAATAAATTTTTAAAAATAAATTCAGTTCCATATTATCAAGTATCAAGCATAAGAACACATGTATTAATCGGTGTATTCAAACCTTTTCGGTCCGATTCTGTGCCGACACAGTTCCGTGCACAGACGCAAATAATCTTCCTCACGATGCAATGCGTGTATTCTAACTTCCGTGTGAGTCCGTGCATGGAACTATGCCGGCACTGAACTGAATCGGAAATGTTTGAATAGACCCTAAACAAAAACAAGTTATATTTAAAGATTCTGAGGTTTGCTATTAAGACATGTAGCAACCACCTTTGGACACCTCTAAATACGTATATCTCTACACCTCTGTAAACTTGTCTGGAATTTGATTTCCAAATGGATTTCGAATCATATGCTACAATCTATTCCGAACCGATCCGTGTTAAAATCGGTTTTTGCATCTGAGATTATGGACGATGAAACTTATGTGCTGCAAGACTTCATGCAGCTTCCCGGAATGTCTTTTTTTACTGTCATACAACAGAACGGCGTAGAGTTAGTTTATCTAAATATATTTGGTTTGGCGGGCAATATGCAGCTGTGGTCGAGCAAGCCAAAGCTTCATTAGTACGGAAACGATTAACAATTAAATATACCGTGGAGAATGCCTAAAGAAACGATTGATACCATTCCTACGCAGCCATAGCGGCCCTCGCTATTCTGGCCCAATTTGGCATCTTTTCACTACGCTAAAGATGTTTTGGAATGGTATAAAGCGAATGGAAGACGTTTTTTGGTAAAAAAAATGACATCTAGAAGTAACTTTTTGCACTAAAATATCACTTGAAATGTTCATTGAGGATGTATTTAATTTTATTTTATTTAGAAGTAGGAAAAAGCCCAATGGAGCTGAACCCTCATAACCTTGCTTTCTATTAGGCATTTCCTCGTGTTTTATATCAACAGATTACAGTAATCCAACAGATACATATACACTAAAGAATTTTTCTATGCGTTTTTATACGGGTTTTTTATCCGCCTTTTTCATGCGAATTTTCAAAGATTACGAGAGTGAATATCTAAAATCAGTTTTTATAGCAAATCATAGTAATCAGTTGAAGATTGTAACAAATGTGCTAGAAAAATGAATTAAGAGACATCTCGACAAACAGATAACAAGTCGAGATCGATTAAGTTTACAATGCTTCTGAAACTGAGAAGGTTGTAGGGATCCTTCCAAGGGAGGCTATGAAGAGCGAACCGAAGAAATTTAAACTGAACGGCTTTGATGCGTTGGATGTCGAGTTGATAATAAGGAGTCCAAACGACAGTATATTTGAAAATAAAGCGAACCAGTGTGCGATATAATGCATTCTAGCAATATTTATATTATATTTATATACGTATTATATTATCACGTATTCCTTAACATTAAGTTTTGTATGCAATAAGATTCTTAAATCCTTGACGGTCGAATCTCGTTTGAGAACAGTTTGGAAAACGATATAGACACCCTCATTCTTGTTTACGGCCGTATGCGATACGTTCGAAAGTATAGCAAATTCGTATTCCCGTTTACGTTCGAATCAATCACACTTTTAAACATCGTACATGCATAAAAACAACGCCCATCCAACTTTAAACTATCAGTTCTGGTACAGATTTGAGTTGTAAATAAAAATCTTTGATATCATTTGTTATTTGACTTGTTTTTTTCACTGATTTTGTATCATCATGTTTGCTTACGTCCGTATCGACCATACGACGAACACATGCTTTCGAACGAATGCGAACAAGCCATTCTTGTTTTCACTCGAATTTGAAATAGCAGTCCGATCAGTGGTATCTGCGAAAAATATGTTGCATTTTTCTTGCAATTTTGTCATGTTTTCGATAGCCTACATATTTATTTCTTTGGTAAAATCATGCATTTAATATAAAATAAAGCATGTTTACCAATGGCGTATTTTCCATAAAGTACTTAATAGATGAAAAATTGATGCGTAAAAACTTTGAACCTCGCATATATTCAAAGGCTCCCCAGAAAAAAAACAGCATTTTACTATACTGCTTTGCTTTCTAAATGATTTATGCAAAACACAAATTTATGATTTGATTAAAAATCACCTTTAGATTCGAAAATAATTTTGTTAGAGATAGGTTAAACTTTTTTCAATGTGTTCGAACGGTTGATTCGCAACATTAAACTGACGAATCGAAACCACGGCATTTCGTCTATTCGTCCGTAAACGGGAATGGGACATTTCGTTCGTACGAATGATGTTCGAATACACGATTCGTTTGAAACTAAAATGGCGTACATTCTAGCGTTTCGCATATGGTTAATCACATGAATTGGACTGATTACATCAAGGCTTAGCATTTATTTTAAAAAGTTTACTGATATTTGAATATTTTGTGGCAAACGAGTCGCGTTCAAATTCATTCGAGTGAAAACAAGAATGGCTTATTCGTATTCGTTCGAAAGTACCCGTTCGTCGTATTGCGGATACGGACGTAAACAAGAATGTTTTAAATATGATTTTCCCGGAAAATTTTTGTTTTAAATTTGTGGCTACCCCGTTTGGCATAACAGTAATTGGCATAAAATTTACAAATCTTTGTTACTCCATTTCACATGCTGTAAAGTGCGACATTGTCATTTCTTCAAGCATCGGATGGGTAACGTCAGAGACATAACTGGATGACATTAAATCGTATCGCCTTTTTCATAAAGAAATGTTTTGCAATCACTGTGAAAACCGACCTTTGAACCGAGTCCCGAAAAATGTCAGTGTGTGTATGTAACGTTTTTTTTAGCATTAACTTGTCTCGGGGATTGCTGAGCAGATTTTCACAAACTTGGAATTATATGAATGGTCTTATGATCCTATACAAAAGTTCTGAAATTCATCTGGATTCTAGATTCCGGTTCCGGAATTACATGATAAAGAGTGTTGAACATCTCACTCATACAGAGAAGTGTTGCAAAACACGGAAAAATGGGGTTACTGGGAGCTCAAATCAGTTTTAATTGATGGGCATTGTCAGTTGACGGCTGAACGTAGCCATTCCGGCTATACCAGTCCCTGGAAATAGTGGTCACACAATCTAAAATGGAACGAACTCACTTTTCTCAGCGATGGTCTTTCATCCGGCTCTGACTTCCGGTTCCATAATTTCAAGGTGATGAATGTCCAAAACTTCAAACCTTCTTATAAAGTGCACCGGTACGTACATGCAGTGGTACGGAAGAAGAAAACACAACACCAATGACGTTATGAGATTGCATGGAAACATACCGGGACGCACTGTTATAGGCATTTTGGAAGCTCCTGAACCCCTCACCACAGTCGAGCCATTGCAGCCAGCGTTCTCCAGCCGTCCTGGTCCTGTGTGTGGGTGTGATGAAGGAGTCTTCCAAACATTTCTCCACGGCAAGTATTGTCTTTTTTCTTTGCATCCAAGTCCTGATCTTGTTCGTGCTTGTAGATGTCTGCCCTCGTTGGAAACCTCTTGCTGCCCAGCACCATTGATGCGCGTGATTTATCGTTTGAGGTTGAACTGGGACGCAACATAGTTAGCATCATGGAAGCCCCCGATACGTTCCCACAGTCGAGCCACAGCCGCCAGCGATCGTCAGCCGTTCCGGTCCTGTGTGCGGAAACGAAAAGGGGGTCTTCCAAACCACCACAAATGGCAAGTACTCATCTGCATTGAACGGTTCTAGCACTGATCCGATCCCCGTTTCCAGCCTTCCATCGTAAGTCCGATCTGCAGATTTACTACCAAAACGTCGGTGGTATGAACTCATGTGTCGACGAGTATTTGTTAGCAAGTTCAGACGATTGTTTTGACATTATCGCTCTTACCGAAACTTGGCTCCGAGAAAACACGCTGTCTGTCCAGGGGTTTGGTGCCAGTTACGAAGTTTTTCGAACCGATCGCAGTACTCTTAACAGTCCCAAATCTATCGGAGGCGGAGTGCTCGTTGCGGTACATAGACGTTTCGAAGCGCAGTTGATCGAATCAACGCCTGGTAGTCGTGTCGAGCAATTGTGGATCAGTATCAAGCTCGCCGAGTTCACACTCTTCCTCTGCGTAATCTATCTTCCACCTGATCGATGTCGCGATCTTGCTCTAATCAATGCTCACTTAGAGTCCCTTCATGAAATTTTTTCAACTCACGCGCGTCCAATCGACGAAATTTTAATCGTTGGAGACTTCAATTTTCCCGGAATCAAATGGCAAGGAACTTCCGGTGGATTCTTTTTCGCTGATCCGACGCTTTCAACATTTCATGTTGGCACTACGACCTTGCTCGACGGTTATAGTGTCAACTTACTTCGCCAATCCTGTTGCCAACGAAAACGACCGAATGCTGTATCTTTGCTTCTCGAGCAGAGCAGATGTTGCACCTATAATTAGTGCCTCACCGTTTCCTTTGGTCAAATCTGTTCGACATCACCTGCCACTTCATATTGTGCTCAACTCTAATCTTCCACCAGATGGCTACAACACGACCGACATCATCAGCTATAATTTTAATAAAGCTGACTACACTAAAATGACCGACTTTCTAATACATATTGACTGGGAGGAGATTCTCGACAATGATGATGTCAACGCTGTTGTACAAACGTTCTCTAACGTCATGAGCTACGCGATTGACTTTTTTGTACCAAAACGATCCAAACGGCTGTCCCTGCATCCACCATGGCAGACCACCGTAGTGAGACAACTGAAAACGACTAAAAGAGCCGCCCTAAAACGGTATTCAAAACATGGAGGATAGGCACTGCGTAATCAATATGTCCAGATCAATCAATTATACAAGAAAACTGTCAAGCGTTGTCATGTCAACTACTTGAAAAATGTACAAGGAAATTGAAATCCAATCCGAAGTCTTTTTGGAAACACGTGAACGAGCAAAGAAAGGAGTCTGAGTTACCTTCTATAATGAAGTTTGGAGAGTTTACTGGTTCGTGTAAGCGGGAAATCTGCCAGCTTTTTTCGGAAAAAATTTCTCGTGCCTTTACAAACGAAACCTTAAGCCCGCAACAAATTACACTCGCCGCGCTAAACGTTCCAGAATCTAATAATTCTTCAAATCTCATTCATATTGACTAAGATTCGATTCGGACGGCAATCGGATGAAGTCGTCTACCTCCTCTGGCCCTGACGGCTTACCGGCAGTTATATTGAAAAATTGCTCGACTGGTGTAATTGTTCCCCTTTGTCGAATATTTCGGATGTCACTCTCTAAAGAAGTTTTTCCCAACTTATGGAAATCTTCTTTTATGTTCCCAGTGTATAAGAAAGGTGACAAAAAAGACGTGAACAATTACCGTGGCATCACATCGCTTAGTGCAGGTCCTAAACTGTTTGAAGAGGTTATTCTGGCACCGATTTTCAACCACTGCAAGCAATATATTGTTGACACTCAATATGGTTTTATGCCTAAGCGCTCCACAACCACCAACCTATTGTCATTCATGTGCTACGTGACTGATGGTATGTCGAAAGGTTTACAAACAGACGCTATTTACACCGATCTCTCTGCTGCCTTTGATATAATAAACCACAATATAACAATTGCTAAATTGGAAAGACTTGGATTCGGCTCTAACATCCTTCGGTGGCTGCAGTCATATCTTATAGATCGTCGTTTAGCAGTGAAAACCGGCGATCACGTTTCCAATGAGTTTATCACTTCGTCCGGAATTCCGCAGGGTAGCCATCTCGGGCCTTTAATATTTTTACTGTATTTCAACGACGTCAACTTTACTCTAGAGGGCCCTCGTCTATCGTTTGCCGATGACGTTAAGATCTACTATTACATTCGAAGCCCAGAAGATGCAGGTTTTCTTCAACGACAGTTGTGGTGTAAAGTAAACCGTATGAAATTGAATCCTAACAAATGCTCGACCATCACGTTCTCGAAGAAGAAAGAGCCATTTCATTTTGATTACTTTCTGGAAGGATCCCCGATAGTCAGAACGACGTGTGTTAAAGACCTTGGTGTCTTTCTCGATGAGCAACTGACATTCAAGAAACACATCAGCTATATCGTTTCTAAAGCTTCTCGCAACCTAGGATTTGTAATGAGGATGGCTAAACATTTTACAGACGTGCACTGTTTAAAATCTCTGTTTTGCTCGCTTGTTCGTTCATCCTTGGAGTACTGTCCTGTCGTTTGGAATCCTCACTACATAAACGGAGCTCATAGAATCGAATCGATACAACGCAGATTCATTCGCTTCGCCCTACGGCGCTTACCGTGGAACAATCTTCACCAACTACCAAGCTACGAAAGTCGCGGGTTATTAATCGGTCTCGATACACTACAAGTTCGTCGAGATGTTGCACGTGCTTTATTGATAGCAGATGTTCTGACCGATAGGATTGACTGCCCTGCTTTGCTCCTCGAAATTAATATCAACGTCCGACCCCGTGCTCTTCGCAACAGTGCATTTCTTCGACTTCCTTTACGACGAACTAACTACGGTGCTAACAATGCTATTGTTGGCTTGCAGAGATCATTCAACCGCGTTTCATCAGGATTTGACTTCAATCTATCACGCAGTAGGACACTTGGAAATTTTTTATATATTACCAGAAATTATCATTAGGACCATATTGTGTCTGTTGATTATACCTAAATAAATAAATAAATAAATGATATCAGAACCGTTTCGACGTTGCAACAGAAAAAAAACAACACCGCCTTTACGAAAGAAGTACAGTGTGCGTGGTGTTCGATTACCTACTCGCGATAAAGAAAACGAAAACCAACACCGAAGCTCGATTTAAAAAAAGCGATTCCATTGGCACCGTGCACACATGAGTCCGAGTTTTCAACCGTTTAAAAGAAAACCGAATCACGACATAGGTACCTGTAACCGGTGTGTGATTGAAGAAATGAGTAAAGAATGAGCATAATGAAAGATAAAAATGTCTAACCTTTATATAGTAGACGACACAAAACTGTACGAAATTTTCGGAACAGATTAAATAATTAATCGAACTCGTAGGCTTGCTATTTAATGGCTGTTAAATTTACAGCTACATTGACAAATTCCGGATTCCGGTTTCGGAAAGAGTTCTTTGTCCGATATGAAACTTGCATTCTGAACTTTTGAAAATTTTACAGAATATTCTCAACTAAATTTAGTACACATTGTCAGATTGATTTTGAAAATAATTGCCACTTTACAGTGTTCTTGCATGGGCAGTGGTACGAACCTACGGACTCTAAGGATCCTTTTAAGTCAGGTCTCGGACATACGAGATCTGGCTTGCTAGACCAGCGCCTTATACTCCGAACCGTCGACCCTGACGCTCAAAGCAAATCGACCAATGAGCATCCGATGGGAAGAAATACAATTTTCAGTTACTTGGAATGATTACTACCCAGGAGTATGAGCTTTTCTACTTGATTCCTATCAAGAACTTATCACATGGACTTATCTCTTACATGGTAAATTTTGAAAATACGTCCAATAGTAGAGTAAAACGTGTTCATTCAAAAATAAGTTCGGAAAACATATAATAAACATGGCTGTAGTCGCTCACGGGAAGGAAAACATATAAGCAATTCTAGCTGCAGTTTCTATCGTTCATACGTTAGACTTACTCTGGATGGTCAAGGTTCCAAATCATTTCATGCTTAGAAATTTCTTCGGCTAGCCGCACTCTCTGCTCAACGGAGCTGTAGGATTCTGTTTCACTTGGCTTATCCAATATTTCGTCGATACGAGCTTCACTGCGGATGCCCACTTGCATGTTTTCATTTAGCATAACGTCCAACACTTTATAGAGTGGATCCGTCAAAATAGGATCGTCTTTGCGAATCTGTCCCCTTATTAAACGTATACTTCTGGTCCGATAAATACTACGCAAGCGATCCCAATGGAATTTCACTTCTGCACATGTCATGTTAAGCTGCTTCGATATTTCATCCCATGCTTCCTCTCGCTTGGTTGTACCGTAGTATCTATAAATATAATTTACATTTGAAGACCAAGTTTAATACTGGATCTATTAGAAAACAAATCTACTTTTAATTACTTTCATTTCGAATTGTTACGTATTTTTTACATATGATTTTTTTCAACACCGATGAAGATGATTATGGGTTTAGTCATAAATTGTAAAGTTTCTGTTGCTGTTCCGTTATAATCAGAGAAAGGTATCATTAACCGATAAAACCCATTCGTGAGGTTTCTTTTTATTTATTTTATTTGATATAAAAAAATTGTCCTAAGTTACTTACTCTGGGTGTTGGCAGTTCCAAATAATTTCATGACTACAGCAGATTTCAGCCAATTGCATTTTTTGTTCTGGATTCAATGTAGGAAATCTGGATGAATTTTCTTCATGTTCATAATCAGTTCCAATCCGCGCACTTTTCTTCTTATGCATACCACCGCGTGATCCCATTTGCATATTGTCACCAAGCATAGCATCAAGCACTTTGTAAAGAGGTTCGTTAATTATCGGATCATCACTCGGATAACCGCTTTTCTTGGAACGTATACTTCGACATCGATACACGTCTCGTAGCCGAGCCCACTGTAATTTAGCTTCTGCTCTCGTGACACCGAATTCTGCCGCTATCTTATCCCAAGATGAATCCCGTTTGATAAGATTGTTATAACTGTAACAAGATATTATAAAATAGAATGAAACTAACATTTTCTGATAACCCATTAGTAGTATTTCTTTTTATTTTTTTACGATATAACAAATTATCTCTAGTAAATTACTTACTCTGGGTGTAGACAGTTCCAAATAGCTTCATGGGTAAGGCAGATTTCAGCCAACTGCAATTTTTCATCTGAATCCAATGTAGGAAATCTGGATGAATTTTCTTCGTGTTCAGATTCAGTTCCCTTCCGTGAACATTTTTCCTTAGGCATACAACTGCGTGATCCCACCTTCATATTGTCACCAAGCATAGCATCGAGCACTTTGTAAAGAGGTTCATTAATTATCGGATCATCACTTGCAATATCACCTTTACTGGCACGTATGCTTCGACTTCGATATACGTCTCGTAGACGAGCCCACTGTAATTTGACTTCTGCTATCGTGACACCGAATTCTGCCGCTATTTTATCCCAAGATGCATCCCGTTTGGTTATATTGTTATAACTGCAACAAGATTACATTATTAAACAAAATGAAACGATCATTTACCAAAAAAATATATGTAGTGTTTCTCTTTACCTATTCACGATATAACAAATTGTCCTTAGTAAATTACTTACTCTGGGTGTAGGCAGTTCCAAACAACTTCATGACAACGGAAAATTTCAGCCAATTGCAATTTTTGTTCTGGATTCAATATAGGGAATCTGGTTGAACCTCCTTCATGTTCATCAGCAGTTCGCTTTCGTGCACTTTGCTTCTTATGTATATCACCACGTAATCCCACTTTCATATTGTCACCAAGCATAGCATCGAGCACTTTGTAAAGAGGTTCGTTAATTATCGGATCATCACTTGCAATATCACCTTTATTGGCACGTGTGCTTCGACTTCGATACACATCTCGTAGACGAGCCCACTGTAATTTGACTTCAGCTATCGTGACACCGAATTCTGCCGCTATCTCATCCCAAGATGCATCCCGTTTGATTAGATTGTTATAACTGCAACAAGATCACATTATTAAACAAAATGAAACTATCATTTGCCAATAAAACCATATGTAGTGCTTCTCTTTATATATTCACGATATAACAAATTGTCCTTAGTAAATTACTTACTCTGGGTGTAGGCAGTTCCAAATAACTTCATGACTACGGCAAATCTCAGCCAATTGCAGTCTTTGTTCTGGATTCAATATAGGGAATCTGGTTGAACCTTCTTCGTGTTCATCATCAGTTCCCGTCCGTGAACTTTTCTTTTTAGACATACAACTGCGTGATCCCACTTTCATGTTGTCACCAAGCATAGCATCAAGCACTTTGTAAAGAGGTTCATTAATTATCGGATCATCACTTGCAATATCACCTTTACTGGCACGTATGCTTCGACTTCGATATACGTCTCGTAGACGAGCCCACTGTAATTTGACTTCTGCTATCGTGACACCGAATGCTGCCGCTATCTCATCCCAAGATGCATCCCGTTTGATTGGATTGGTATAACTGCAACAAAATTACATTATTAAACAAAATGAAACTATCATTTACCAATAAAACCATATGTAGTGCTTCTCTTTATCTATTCACGATATAACAAATTGTCCTTAGTGAATTACTTACTCGGGGTGTAGGCAGTTCCAAATAACTTCATGACTACGGCAAACTTCAGCCAATTGCAATTTTTGTTCTGAATCCAATATAGGAAATCTGGTTGAACCTCCTCTATGTTCATCATCAGTTCGCTTTCGTGCACTTTTCTTCTTTTGTGTATCACCGCGTAAACCCAATTTCATATTGTCACCAAGCATAGCATCAAGAACTTTGTAAAGAGGTTCGTTAGTTATTCGATCGACGCTTGCAGCATCACCTTTGCTGGCACGTATGGTTCGGGTTCGATACACGTCTCGTAGACGAGACCACTGTAATTTGACTTCCGCTCTCGTGACTCCGAATTCTGTCGCTATCTTATCCCAAGAAGCTTCCCGTTTCGTTGGATTTTTATAACTGTAACAAGATTAATAAAGTTTATATTCTCAACAAAATTAATTCATACAAACGATGGATGCTTGCTATTCCAAATTATTTCGTAACTTTGACAAATCTGAGCCAGTTTCAACTTGTTCTCGCGATCGAAAAATTTTTCACAGATGGTCTGGTCCTGTTGATTTGAATTTATATCTGACACGTACATTAATGCGTCGTCGTTGATATCTATATAATCTGCTTCAATCTCAAGGCTTTCCACTTTAATGCCTGGTAAATTAGTTGGTTTTATATCCTCGGTCCATTCCGAGATATTATCAAAACTTTCATGTTTGATAGTAGGACATGCTTCAATGGGAAAATCTTTCACTTCAAGCTCTTCATTCTCCAAGGCTCTGTTTATTCGAAGGCGTTGTTCTTGTATTAGTTTTCTCAATTCTGTGACATGTTCTTGATACTTTTTGGGTGCGTTTGGATCATCTGTTTGCAGTTGAATCGATTCATATATTTCATCAGTCTGGTGACATAAGATACGGAACTCTTCAATCAGGTTAATGGTTTGTTCGCAATTTTCACATATTTTTATTATGGTATCGTTGGCGTTAATAAAAAGTCCTAGACAATCACGTATTTTATCTAATAGGGATAGGTTTTCGGTATTGCTTTCGACTGATATATTTTCAAGAGGATCCATACTTTCCGAATATTCGATTTGGCAAAGACATAGTCGACAATACTTTCCTTCAATCATTATTTGATCTATAATATGAAGGATTGTTGCTGTATCCATTTCTTAGAATATTGAAGGCTTACCGCTCATTGTTTAGTCTCGAATACTTAAAACTTATCGAATTTTTGTAGATTTCGTGCATAAAATTTTCAAATACAATAATATTCAATAAACTCTTTTGACATTTGCAAGAGCTTACACTGATAAAAATTGACACGTTGACATCATGTGCAGAACATGTAAATTACAAACTCTCATTGAAAAACACTGGTGGCGTGGATTGCTCGAGCAAAAAATGGCAATGAAACACCGCTCTAGAATAGGAAATTGACGATTCGTTTGGCTCCTTAAAAAGTATTCGCCGGTCTGGTACTATGAGAGCCTGTAATATAACCCTCTTAAAAAAAAAAGTTCAACGTTCCGATCAACATCCAATTAATCGTTCAACGGGAGGCCAACACGGATCCTTCGTTTGCCGATTTTGAAATGGTCTGTTGAACCGAATGCCATGTTTTTCGTTCAACAAACCCGGCAGACAGAGGCCTATTGTTGAGCCATTTTTAATACGAGGAGTTGGAGCCCCGTTGGACTAAAGAATTTCTGAAGTTTTTTCACTTTTTTTAAAACTAACACTACATAACTGTTCAATTCTTTTACTTCATGTAAAATAACAACAAATTTTCTTAATGTTGCAAGAGAAAAAACAACAACAAACCGTTCGTGACAACTGAACGATTATTTCGTGCAGTATGCCGTTCAACAAACGCTCAACGACCAACAAAATGTAATCGCTTGCGGAATGGGAAACTATAAACTATTCTCGTGGAGTGTTTTGCTCGATTCTGGAATTTTTCGTGCAGTCGAGCAGTCAAAACAGATGCACAAATTTTATTAGTGTAATATTTTGTTTCTGAGCTGTACTGAAATAAAAAAAGCTTATTTATATTAAATAGAGATTTTAATCGCATATCAGAGTAATTAATGTATATTTTGATCAATTGTTCAATTATGATCATAGAATTTGATTGATTAATAATCGAATATTAGTTTCAAACTAATCGATTGTATTCTAGTCGATTGTCTGGGTTATTCGTTTATTCGATTATTCGATCGACATCTCGACATCCCTAACTATAACTGTTACGATATATTTGGCAACCCTGACTGGACCAAACGTCGTCGCTATGGAAACGGATTGTTGTGTGATTTTTAGTAAACAAGTCGCAAACTATGAATGAATTAGATTTGTAAGAATTATTTGATTGATTTTATTAAAATTTGATTGCAAAAGAACAAATATGACTCTGTATTTTGAAACAAAAGTTCAGTTTTTGGACAGTGAAGCAATCAGTACCGTTGGTAGTTGGCATCCAAAGGAGCCAATATTTGCTGTGGCATCTTATAGCAATGAACGAGGCGGCTCTGTTACACTATTCGATGATACTGTACTGTCTGTATATTGAACGTAGTTCATTTCTAACCTTTCTTATTGTAGGGTATACCTCTAAGGAACATTACTTACCCCGTTCACACAACATCCCAAGCAACTGTTCTTACATGGCACCCAGAGAAAAAAATTTTACTAAGTGGCTGGGAGAATGGTGAGATTCATGCATGGTATGAGGGTAAACGCGATTTCACGACGATCAACGGCCCACACAAATGTCCAATAATGTTACTTGAATTCAGTGAAAAAGGAGGCAGAGTTATCACTGCTGATGCTATGGGTGTATTAACTGGCTGGCGGTATGATGGCCACGGTCAATTTTTGACCTTGTTTCATCACGATCTGAGAGATCCATTACTGCATATCACATTTCGAAAGTCAATTGAAAGTGCAAGTAATCGAGAACTAACGGATTTGGCGAAGTAAATACTGTTTTTTTTATATTGTGATACAGTTCTTTTACGTTATTTTATAATTGCAGAGCTGCAGTTGCCGGCGACGAAGCTGCTCTGGATACATTAACAACCTGGCGACCAAGAACAGCTGTTCGAAACATGGCTCATTCGTCAATGCAGGATAACTATTGTTTTTATGCTTGCACCCAAGGCGGTTTTTTATACTACATCAATCAACAAGGAATTTGCACAGAAATCATTAGTGGAGATAGTATTCCAATCATACAAATTTTGTGGCATCCTAAACAGTAAGTCAAAAAGATAACATAAATCGTTCGTATTTTCTCCAAAAAGATTGATATGTTTCATCAAGTGAAACAAGTTTCGTTCATCTAATGACATTTATGCAAAACTATGTTTGAGATTGCACTAAAATTTTCCAGTAGATTTGTAGTAATTTGGTAAGGAAACTTTGAAAGATCTCGAGCAAAACTAAAGAAACTAATCACATTAGCTTTGGTTAAATCTATGTGATAACGTAATAAACATACAGTTCCTTGTCCAATTCTGAGCGAGAGCAGGCAGATACACGGTAGAAAATAAAGTCTACCGCGTTGAGTACAATAATGTTCTGTTGTTGCCATTGACGTTCGTGTGAATGACCTTTCTCGGAGTTTCAGAGAGCTTAATTAAGCCTTACACGAGATCGAGTCAAAAGAACATTGATTCCGAACCACCACTTCTGGAACAAGAAATGACAACAATAATATACTACAACGAAGTACATATGGTACAACACCAACATAAAAAATGAATACGAAATAATGCTTACAAAAACAACCATAACGAATGCAGCAATAGCTACAAAGAATGGATGGATGAAGCCGTAATTAGTGAACCAAGAGACCTCTAGTCCCACCGGTTGGTGAGGAGACTTCCTCTCCCCCAAGACCACTGGTACACAAAAACCTCAATTTACGCGCCTTATATATGTATATATGTTACATGTGAGGCGCGTAAATTTAGGTTTTGGTGTAGAGACCCTGCACTAAAGTCCCTATTATAAGAATCGCGCGAGTATGAAGCCGAAAGCAATCAAACGAACCGCCAAACGTTGAACCAAACGAGTAAAGTAAACATTATTTGTTTCTGAAATATTCAAGAGGAGTATTGTTATCAAAGCTAAACAATTAGTTAATGAGTTTAATTAAGCGAAATATCAAAGGAATGATTTTGTTTAATTAAGATCTAATTCTTTAGATACAACCCTCCCGTGGTTGATGGGCTTGACGGTATTGCAAACATCATCAGATACAATCAATTTGCGTTAAAATTTGATAAAGATATGTGTTACAGTTTTTAGCTTCATTATTGAATTAAATAAATAAGATATGGAATGACTTGAAAAATATGTTGATTGCATTACGCTCCAACATCCGGGGTTGAAGAGGCCGGTAGGGCTTAACTGAGCTCAGTTTTATGTTTCATTTTCATACTACCGGCCCTTATTACCAGTGTGGAGTGGAAATTAAGTGAAATGAACATATCCCAATTGGGTTTCACACGATGGCAACAGGTGAACGGTAAATCAAGTTCATTTTTGACGTTTATTGTTGGTTTGTGTACCATAGAATATAGTGGAATGAGATGTAATATTGTGAAATAGAATAAAATAATATAGACTGAACATGTAAGCAAACCAGCTAATAGCTGTCAAACGATGTTCATCCAGTTTATTTTGTAAGGATGTCTGATGGGTGAGTTGATGTGTGATTGAAATGTAAGAGGAAGTGCATGCAAGAACGGTAAGAAAGGCCACCGTTCCAGCTCAGGACTAACGATCGACCAATAGTAGAGATAGAAGTAGGGTAACGGTACCCTCTTTATCTCACCTCCATTAGTCATCTCATATACGAAAACCATTAGTTAGAGTGAGATCTGTTGTTTCTGTTTGATAAATTGTTTTTGTTTGAAAGAATTGATTCTAGAGTGAGATAAAATTAGGAGCATTCGCTTCGAGTTTTCGCATCGCTATATCAGTATTGAAAAATTTTCGAACTACTTTTTCTGCGATATAACTTCACAAAACCAAAGCAAAAATGTTGGATTAGATTTTATCATAATTTATTGATTAAAATTTGAGTAATCGGTAAATTAACATGATGACTCTACTAATGAGATGACTATTGGTACATTAACCCTTGTTCAAAACTATTAGAATAGAAATAGTAACTCAATGTTATGATGTTTATATGTGTGTGTGTGTATGTATTTATATATGTATGTTTGCATGTATGCAGGGCTTTTTTTCACTTCTCTCCAAGGGACGCGCTAATGCTAATTTTTTTGTATCTCCAACATTATGTTTTAGAGAAAATATTGAAGTCATTCATACCTTAAAAACCCTAATATTATAGTAAAATAGAATAGCAGACCTTTTAATCGGTTTTTATTGTTATAAAATAGTAACTTTTGTTTAAAACATACGTATCAAATTTTAAAACAGCTTCCATATTTGGATGTTAAAAATCCCAACTTCCGTATGGTTGATGACGCAAAACAGGGAGGAAATCATCAAGATTTGTTGGTCTGGCTAGTTGATGATCAAAATCATTTACGAATTGATAACTACAGGGTGATTTTTTAAGAGCTTGAGAACTTTTTTAAACAATAAAACGCATAAAATTTGCAAAATCTCATCGGTTCTTTATTTTAAACGTTAGATTGGTACATGACATTTACTTTTTGAAGATAATTTCATTTAAATGTTGACCGCGGCTGCGTCTTAGGTGGTCCATTCGGAAAATCCGCTTTTTTATCGACAAATTTTGTTCAGCGATGAGGCTCATTTCTGGTTGAATGGCTACGTAAATAAGCAAAATTGCCGCATTTGGAGTGAAGAGCAACCAGAAGCCGTTCAAGAACTGCCCATGCATCCCGAAAAATGCACTGTTTGGTGTGGTTTGTACGCTGGTGGAATCATTGGACCGTATTTTTTCAAAGATGCTGTTGGACGCAACGTTACAGTGAATGGCGATCGCTATCGTTCGATGCTAACAAACTTTTTGTTGCCAAAAATGGAAGAACTGAACTTGGTTGACATGTGGTTTCAACAAGATGGCGCTACATGCCACACAGCTCGCGATTCTATGGCCATTTTGAGGAAAAACTTCGGAGAACAATTCATCTCAAGAAATGGACCGGTAAGTTGGCCACCAAGATCATGCGATTTGACGCCTTTAGACTATTTTTTGTGGGGCTACGTCAAGTCTAAAGTCTACAGAAATAAGCCAGTAACTATTCCAGCTTTGGAAGACAACATTTCCGAAGAAATTCGGGCTATTCCGGCCGAAATGCTCGAAAAAGTTGCCCAAAATTGGACTTTCCGAATGGACCACCTAAGACGCAGCCGCGGTCAACATTTAAATGAAATTATCTTCAAAAAGTAAATGTCATGTACCAATCTAACGTTTAAAATAAAGAACCGATGAGATTTTGCAAATTTTATGCGTTTTATTGTTTAAAAAAGTTCTCAAGCTCTTAAAAAATCACCCTGTATGATAAGCCTAAAAATGCTCAGATGAGTCAGGGTGATATTTTCGAAATTTTCTTTAGGGGCACTGCGTGTCCTCGCGTGCTTCCACAAAAAGCCCTGTATGTATGTATGTGTGTATGTATATTTGTAGGTATGTACAATATACATATTCAAAAAATAAAACAAACAAATACACGATGATGACGAAAACTGCAACTGAATTCATAAGACACAAACATGAACACACTTAACAACAATTTTATAAAATCTGTTTGAATCAGCACAAAAAAACAGTGACCAAGTGGGCACCATAGCCTAGGAACGTCTGTGTTTTGATTCAAAATAGAAGCTCATAGAAGCAAATCATATTAAGGGTTCAGTGTAGAACTGCTGCCACTGTGACTACTTACAAACAAAAAAAAACCTGTTTTAATTCACCTAGTGTTGTAATGATGCCTTTCTCATATCAATCATACTATCATATATAATACTGTGGTATTCTTCAAAATAATTTTCTTCGATTCTTAAAAGAATAACCGAAATCGGTTTGTTTGACCGTCTACTGATAAAAACTATCAATTGGAGAAGATTTGATGTCGATTTAGAAATTTTTTTAAGGTTTTTCCCCATTTTCAGTGATGGTATACAATTTTTAACCCACTTTACCCTATATTTTCGGATCCGGAAGTCGGATCCGCATGAAATTCAGGAATTACGTATGGGACCACAGGACCTTTCATTTGAACATAAGTTTGTAAAAATCGGTCGCGCCATCTATGAGAAAAGTTAGAACATATTTTTTTGCACATTTTACCCCATAACTCCCGAACCGGAAGTCGGATCCAAATAATACTCAGGAATTTTATATGGGACCTAAAGACCTTTCATTTGAATCTAAGTTTGTGAAAATCGGTTCAGCCATCTCCGAGAAAAGTTAGTGCAAAAAAACGTTACATACACACATACGCACATACACACACATACATACACACACACACATACACACACACATACACACACACATACACATACACACACAGAGACATTTTGCGTACTCGACGAACTGAGTCGAATGGTATATGACACTCGGCCCTCCGGGCCTCGGTTCAAAAGTCGGTTTTCACAGTGATTGCATAATATTTCTATATGAGAAAGCAAAAATTAAGATCTAATTCATTAGATACAATTATTCATTTATAGGTTTGATAATCAAGTTACATGGATCGAGGAATGTGTGTGCTGAACCTAAAACCCGGTTCAAATTATTCTTTTGGTGGTAAGCTTCAACAAGGATGGATTTTTTAAACTGGCCGTAACTGGAGAGTTTACCAAACGTTTACTTTGAAACACCCGATGAACATAAAATAAGCTTGACATACGCGGTAATTTATCCTCATTTAAATATCCGCGATATTTTATCCTCGAGATAATACCGATTTGAACATACCGACATTACCAAGTGAACAAAATGTGACCTTCACAGTACTATATGCACGGATTTATTAAAATCTTCGTTGATGTTTTAAGCAACGCTCAAATTCGGAACAGACATGTAAACTGGGATAGCCCAACCAACAATAGAACCAACATTACTTTCTTTCTTTGGAAGCAATACACAAATCACGTTCATAATTGAAGTGGAGCTTAAATACGAATCTAAAACTTACTCTATACATCCTAGAATATTCTGTTAATTCGCAAAAAAACATTCCATTGAAATTGAATAATTTTCAGGTGACTCATGGTGATGGAGCCCTTCTCCAGATGAATCAAGTACAGTTGATCTCGATACTTCCGATTTTCCGTGTCGTTTTATTCTATCCTCTCGATCAAATTCCACATTGGAATGTAATTCCATAACTTTGCTTTGCTATATAGAAAACAAAGACGTAGTCTTACGTCAAAATGTGCGATACCAGTGCAGTGAATAGTAGTACCGATATCTACGCTCACGCACATTAGATTAAACTTGGATCTTCCATTAGCTAATTTTCCGTTGAATTATTCCTTATTTTCAGAGAACATATCTGTATTTCTGTATCGAGTCCAAAAATCGGTATAGTTGGCAGCGCTGGTCAACACCCAAAAAATTTGCATTGTTGGTGATACTGTATTCTAAATGGATGTAGAGCTGCCCCTTTATGTAAAAAATGATAATGATTACGGAGGCATCTCATCGGATTTATATAACAGTATAATACTAATCGGAAACATGATCTAGCTTAAATAATTTTCCCGGGAAAGTTCGAAATAAATTATTTTTTTGATGAACAAATTCTCACCAATGCCATTATGTTTCGGCGCCCCCTGTATGTTGGCGCCCGAAGCGGTCGCCTCACTCGCCTCACCCTCACTTTCATAATTTGCTTCGGTTCTTGAAAGAATAACCGGAATCGGAATGTTTGGCCGTCACTCTTCAAGTGATGATATAAAATTTTTAACACACTTTACCCTAGAATTCCGGAACTGGTAGTCGGATTCGGTTGTAATTCAGGAATTTCGTATGGAACCATAGGACTTTTCATTTGAACCTACGCTTGTGGAAATCGGTCAAACCATCACCGAGAAAAGAGAAATTTTGGGAAAATATGACCACTATTTCCGGTACTAAGTCGAGAATCAGGGGTGGAATCATGTAAGGTGATTATCACTTTTGAAAATTTGGAATCATGTAAGGTGATAATCACCATGTTCTGTCACCACTGCTGAAAGGCTAACATCACTATCAAACGTTGGCATTACGTAAGGTGATAGTCATCACGATTTAATCACCTTCATGTCAAAATGGAGGTGATAGCAATTTAGTTATCACTTTTAGTAGTGATTTGATTTTTTGAGAAGTGGCTTTATAAATTATTGTCCGTTAGGTGAGTTTTGAGCCACTGATATAAACATAACCTACCAATATTGGTCAGAGAGGATAATTTTTTAAATAAAATTCGTACTGATACTGTGTCAAAATTAAATACCTAAATGAAAAGTAACTTAGTTTATATAGTTTAAAGAATTCACAGAATGAACGGTAGTATTTACCAATTAAATCAATTCATTTATGTTGTAATTATTATTTGAAGGAATATCATTGGGGTTTTCGTAGAGTCAAAGATAAATTGCTTTCTGGAAAAGTGGTAAGTTTATGAATGTAGACATCTCCTGTTGCACATAATGTAACAACATAAAAAATCTATGCTAACATTTTCAGTAGAATTAGATGGCCGTGACTTAGTGAGCAACATATCAGTCTCGTTCAACTGAACGAGTAAAAAAGATTAAACTGCGTTCTTAATTTTCTTCTTGTGAGTTGAACTAAATAAGGCAATATTTTTGGACAATTAGTTGCTGCTAATCATAGTGGATATTCGTAGTACCGGTGGGTAAAATTTCCGAAATGGAACTAGCATTTGAAAGCTCTGTGAAATGCCATAATCGTAAAGTGAATGAAAACTATACACAAAATTAGGGTAACAGAGGTATTTTGGCCACTTCATATATTTTGGCCCACCTAACAAACTTTATCGATTTCATCGGATTTTATCGATGTTAAGTAACTCATTTTGCATCAATTTGAAGCTAATCACATTAAATTACCTATTGCGGAAGGGGTTTTTCAAGACATTACAATATTTGGTGGATAAAGTGGGCCAAAATAAAATCAATCCTAAAGTGGGCCAAAATACCTCTGTTACCCTATTTAACGGATCTTTCTCATTCGAGAGGAATGTCATCCATTGTGAAACATCAAGAAGATCTATCAGGAATCAGGAATCAGAACAAATTGGCCCAAATGGCACGTTCCCCTTGATATTTGGAGATTTGTGCCTTGCCATCAATTTGTTTTTAGCATCATTTTCCCGATATATAAGAGGGAAGGATTGAAAGGAAATGGTAAGGGTTGGACTAGGAGGATGGGAAAAATTGACGACACAAAAACACATAAAAGCAGAAGTAAATTCTGCACCCCTAAGGGATGCTGAACAATCTGCTGAGGATCACATTTAGTGGAAGCAGAAGGAAATTCTGAACCTCTACGAGGTCCCGAACAGTCTGCTGTTAATAAAACCTCCAACCCCCGAGTGGATTTAGAGATCTTACAAAAGCGACACCATTCTGCACTCCCGGAAGAATGCAGAACGACTCGCAGTATGTACGAGCAGAAGTAAATGCGGTACCCCCCAGAGGATGCCAAACAATCTGCCAAACCCTATTTAAGGTGAATACAGAAGGGATTCATTCACTCCAGGAAGAACGATGAACCCTTCTGACTATAGCTCCTTACCACATTGGGTGAGAAACGAGAGAATATCCTTCAATTTTAGCTCCGCATACACAGACTCAACCATGTATGGAGAACCAAAAACCCGGATACGTAGCTGCGTCAATGCGGGACAGTTACATATCAGATGATATGAAGTACCATAATCGCATTCACACAAATCACACGAATAATACTCAGCACGTTGAATAGTAGCCATGTGATAATTGAGTTTGCAATGTCCAGTCAGAGCTCTGACCAGAATACTTCAATGATACTTGGAGAAATGCAGTAGACACTTTGACATTTTCAGATTTAAATCTGGTAGAAATGCTTTTGTCTGAGCGCAAGTTTGCAAGCTGCGCCAGTAGCTGGCATGTTTGGATGCAGCCCAAGAACGTATCTTGTGCTTTATCCAACTAGTTGAAAATGGTAAAGCTGGTCCAGGACCAACGAAATCATTCGTTGCACCAGCTCTAGCCAACTCATCAGCCCATTCATTTCCAGTAATACCAGAATGGCCGGGTACCCATATGAAGTAAACAGCATTTGAAATGCTGAGGTCTTCAATTTGAGTTCGACATGCGATCACTAGATTCGACCGTGAGTCATTCGAACTGAGTGCTTTTAAGGCTGCCTGACTGTCGGAACAAAAATAAATACGTTTACCACAGATCCTCTGCTGAAGTGCCGATTGTACTCCACACAGAATTGCGTAGATTTCTGCTTGGAACACAGTACAGTATCTACCAAGTGAATGAGACTGCTCCAGCCTATTTCACGACAGTAGATACCAGCACCAGCACGACCATTCAACAGAGAACCGTCCGTATAACAAACTATGTGTTCATCAAGTTGTCGTTCCAGACAACCAGACAATCATTCCTAACGAAGAGGATAGCTCACATTGAATGTTTTAAAAGGAAAACTGCATGTGAGAGTTAGGTCACTAGGAGCGAGTAAATACTCATCCCACGGAACCATTTGAGACCACAAGCGAGTGTGACTGGTAGCATATTCTAATGGGTTACTGTTCCAAAGCCCTGTAACCCTAAGACGGTATGCACAAGATAATGCTTCTTGTTTTAGGAACACATGTAGTGGTTTAATGCACAGTAGCGCCTCTAGAGCAGCAGTAGGAGTTGTCGTGAATGCTCCTGTAATCGCCATTAGGACCATCCTTTGGAGATGATTTAGCTTTGACTGAACTGTCGCGACTTCTCCTTTCTGCCACCATACAAGACATCCATATGCTAAAATTGGTCTAACGATAGTTGTGTAGATCCAATGAATATATCTGGGTTTGAGTCCCCATGATTTTCCAAAAGCTCGTCTGCATTGGCCGAAAACAATGCAAGCTCTTACAATCCTGAAGTCAATGTGAGCAGACCAATTCAGTTTTGAGTCAAGAATAACCCCGACGTATTTAACTTGATCGACCACAGTGACCCCTGAACCAAAGAACTGCAACGGACGAGCTCCTGTAATTATCCTACGATGAGTGAAAAGCACCATTGATGTTTTACCCGGATTTACAGATAATCCAAACCTGACAACACCATTGTTCAACAGATCGCAGGGCTTGCTGCATTAAATCAAAGAGAGTGTTAATGCTTATACCGGTCATCAATATATGATAATCGTCGGCAAAACCATAAGTCGGAAGTCCAAGGTTATTAAGTTTCCTTAACAAACTATCAGCGACTAGGTTCCATAAAAGTGGGGATAGTACACCACCTTGAGGACACCCACAGACACTCAGCTTTCTAATCTCTGGCCTGCCGAAGCGATGATCAAAGAAGTTGATTGCTAAGCATTGCGTGTATCCAGTAAGGGAAAAACCCAAGATATTCCGTTCACGACTGCAATGTTTAACCTCCTGCAGCCATTCAGCCATCGGCACGGAAATACACCTTGACTTAGGAGTTCCTATTTTTGTGGCCTTTTACGACATGGAATAGGAAACCAGTGGATCAATTCTTGGTAAAAAATAATTCCGCCGGATGCCACACGGCTTACCTGTTTGGTGGACTTATACCACCGGTACAGGTGGACCGTAGCGTTATTCTTAGCAGTTGGGAAACCGCTACCGACACTACACGGCTATCTAGGCTGCTCAGAGAGGGAAGTTAACATTGATGGTCAACTTCCATGGATGGCCGAGCAGCCGGTGGGCCAAAATACCTCTGTTACCCTATTTAACGGATCTTTCTCATTCGAGAGGAATGTCATCCATTGTGAAACATCAAGAAGATCTAACAATTCGTGTAATTTCAAAGCTAGCAAATTTATCCCAAAGAACTGACTGTGACATTGATTTCCATTGAAAAATAAAAATCGGCACTAAATTAAACCAACAAGTTAATTTTTTTATTTGTTTGTGCGCAGTTTGCCATACTCGCGAGGCATTTTTTTTCAATCATCATTGATAAACATGACTCGAATTAATGAAATGGATTGAAAACTATAGGAATAAAAATTTAGATTTTAGAATATTACATGGGTATACGCCACTTTCATATGTTACTCCTCCTAATATCAACGGTATACGCCACATTCATATTTTACTCCTGAAAAATTGACGTTTCTTGACAGGTGATAAATTCTTAACATACTTTACTCTATTATTCTGGAACCGAAAGTTGGGTCCAAATGATATTCAGAAGTTTTGTATAGTCATCAGACCATTCATTTGAAACTAAGCTTGTAAAAATTAATCACGCCATCTCTGAGAAAAGTGAGTAAGTAATTTGAAATTGGAACTTTCACACTAATCATCCTATAACTCCGGAACTGGAATTTGGATCCAGATGAAATTCAAGTTTGGGAAAGGACTCTTAGACCATTAATTCGAATCTAAGTTTGAAAAAATCAGTCACACCATGTCTGAGAAAGATTAGTACACATATTTTCATTTTTTGAACATTTTACCTCGTTACTTTGGAACCGAATATCAGATTCCAACAAAATTCAGGAATTTTGTGAGGGATCATAAAAACTTTCATTTGAATCCAAGTTTGTGAAAATCAGTTCAGCCATCTCTGAGCAAAATAGGTGCACTTAATTTCACATTTTTTGCACATTTTTTCCATAATTCCAGAACCGGAAGTCGGATCCAAACAATATTCAGTCTATTTTTTGTGGCGACATGCGATCTAAAAGGAAAAGCTGGTGCGTTGAAATTTAGATTCAGAATGTAATTTTATTTCAGAAACTTTTGGTTTTGTTAAATCTATGAAGTGTGATAGACTCTTAGACCATTAATTCGAATCTAAGTTTGAAAAAATCAGTCACGCCATGTCTGAGAAAGATTAGTACACATATTTTCATTTTTTGAACATTTTACCTCGTTACTTTGGAACCGAATATCAGATTCCAACAAAATTCAGGAATTTTGTGAGGGATCATAAAAACTTTCATTTGAATCCAAGTTTGTGAAAATCAGTTCAGCCATCTCTGAGCAAAATAGGTGCACTTAATTTCACATTTTTTGCACATTTTTTCCATAATTCCAGAACCGGAAGTCGGATCCAAACAATATTCAGTCTATTTTTTGTGGCGACATGCGATCTAAAAGGAAAAGCTGGTGCGTTGAAATTTAGATTCAGAATGTAATTTTATTTCAGAAACTTTTGGTTTTGTTAAATCTATGAAGTGTGATAGTATATGTTATGGTCTTGAGACTTCGGTAAATTGTTAAGTATATAGAAATGTTTGAACAAGGCTAGTTATTTATTGAATATCGCCCAAACTGAGGCGACTAAAAGTACAATCAAAGTTACGGGCAGCGCGAAAGTTAAAATATTTATTTTCATTTCCTTACTTCGCTATGTGCTATAAGCAATTTAAGTATTTCAAGTGTTTGAAGTGCGGTTGACCGTTTTCGGTACCGAGCATAGAATTTGAAGATATGATTCTTAGAGTGCTGATGTACCAAATCATGAGATCAAATGTGCTACAATGTATGGCTGGGTTCCGTAGAAAGTAACTTCTAGAAAGGCTTACAATGTATTGACATTGTGTTGCAATGGGATATGCTTTTTGAAGATTAGAATGTAGAAAGCGTTGTAAATTAGCATGTAAAAAGAGTTTACGGATTCATTTTCGTTAAATTAAAAAAGCTAAGTTTGTGTCTCGAGAGATCTCTTACAATACAGTGTAAAGTATAGTGTGTTTTACAATGTTTTGAATTTTCTTATATAATGGGAATTCCTGGATTTGAATTTTGATTTACATTGTTGTATACACCGAAACCTCCATTTACGAACTAAACGGGGGTTCGTAAAAAGAGGTAGTTCGTAAAAAAAGTTTACGTTATTTGGGATTTGGTTCGTAAAAAAAGTTTACGTTATTTGGGATTTGGTTCGTAAAAAAAGTTTACGTTATTTGGAATTTACTTCGTAAAAAAAGTTTTGTGTGATTATTGTGGAAACCGCGCATCATATGTTTATTTTCGGAACGGATGTGAAGAGTAAGTGCAATAAAATGATGTTTGGGTTCGTTTCAAAATCCAAGATGGCGGCTTCCGGTTTATTGAGATTGCCTAAAACCCCTAACAATATGGGTATCTTCGGAACGGAATTGATGAGTAGAAGTCGGAAAACGATGTTTGAAGTGGTTCTGAAATCCAAGATGGCGACTTCCGGTTTCTTGATATTCCTTGAAAATCTTTACAATATGGATATTTTCGGAACGGAATTGATAAGTAGATGTCATAAAACGATGTTTGAGGTAGTTTCGAAATTCAAGATGGCGACTTCCGGTTTGTTGATATTCCTTAAAAATCCTTACAATATGGGTATTTTCGGAACGGGGTTAAGGTGTACATATCACTAAAGGATGTTTGAAGTGGTTCTGAAATCCAAAATGGCGACTTCCGGTTTCTTGATATTCCTTGAAAACCCTTACAATATGGATATTTTCGGAACGGAATTGATGAGTAGATGTCAGAAAACGATGTTTGAGGTAGTTTTGAAATTCAAGATGGCGACTTCCGGTTTGTTGATGTTCCTTGAAAACCCTTGCAATATGGGTATTTTCGGAACGGAATTGATGAGTAGATGTCAGAAAACGATGTTTGAGGTAGTTTTGAAATTCAAGATGGCGACTTCCGGTTTGTTGATATTCCTTGAAAACTCTTGCAATATGGGTATTTTCGGAACGGGGTTAATGAGTAGATATCAGAAAACGATTTTTGAGGTAGTTTTGAAATTCAAGATGGCGACTTCCGGTTTGTGGATATTCCCTGAAAACCCTTACAATATGGGTATTTTTGAAACGGGGTTAATGAGTAGATGTCGGAAAATGATGTTTGAAGTGGTTCTGAAATCCAAGATGGCTACTTCCGGTTTGTTGATATTCCTTGAAAACCCTTACAATATGGATATTTTCGGAACGGGATTGATGAGTAGATATCAGAAAACGATGTTTGAGGTGGTTCTGACATCCAATATGGTGTCATCCGGTTTCTTGATATTCCTTGAAAACCCTTACAATTTGGGTATTTTCGGAATGGGATTGATGAGTAGATGTCAGAAAACAATGTTTGAGGTGGTTCTTAGTTCCAAGATGGCAACTTCCGGTTTCTTGATATTCCTTGAAAACCCTTACAATATGGGTATTTTCGGAACGGGATTGATGATTATTTGTCAGAACACGATGTTTGAGGTAGTTCTTGAATCCAAGATGGTAACTTCCGATTTGTTGATATTCCTTGAAACCCCTTACAATATGGGTACTTCGGAAAGAGATTTAAAAGTAGACGTCGGAAAATTATATTTGAGGTGGTCTTGAAATACTAAACAGTGACTTCCAGTTGATTATTATCTTTTGAAAGTTTTTGCCATTTTCTTTTAACTATTTATTCCTTTAAAACACTATACCGTTCCGAAAATATCCATATTGTATGGGTTTTCAAGGAAAATCAACAAACCGGAAGTCGCCATCTTGAATTTCAAAACAACCTCAAACATTATTTTCTGGCATCTACTCATCAATTCCGTTCCGAAAATACCTATATTGTATGGGTTTTCAAGGAATATCGATAAACCGGAAGTCGACATCTTGGATTTCAGAACCACCTCAAACATCATTTTCCGACATCTACTCATTAACCCCGTTCCGAAAATACCCATATTGTATGGGTTTTCAAGGAATATCCACAAACCGGAAGTCGCCATTTTGGATTCCAGAACCACTTCAAACATAATTTTCCGACATCTACTCATTAACCCCGTTTCGAAAATACCCATATCGTAAGGGTTTTCAAGGAATATCAACACACCGGAAGTCGCCATCTTGGATTTGAGAACCACTTCAAACATAATTTTTCGACATCTACTCATCAATTTCGTTCCGAAAATACCTATATTGTATGGGTTTTAAAGGAATATCAACAAACCGGAAGTCAGTTCGTGCTCGCAACGCATCCGACGCAGTCCAAAATTTCTTACGGTCGCGACGACAGAAACAAAGACAATACAGTGCAATGAACAATAGAGTGTACGAAATGGGCAAATACGATTTAACAAAGCCTGAAACTTGGCCTACAAGGCCAAATTCAATTTGTATTGATTTCAAGCACTGCAAAGTTAGACCTGCAGCAACCGAAATTGAAATCTTGCTTAAGGAACGAATGCATCTAAACGTTAATGATGTTAGTGAGATTCAATTCAACAAGGCGTCGAACTGTGTGTACATTATGTTTAAACGTGAAAAAGATGCAATTGCATTTGCTTCGGTTAATAACGGGGTGCACAGTATTGATCATGACAATGTTAAATATAAAATCCCTGTGTACATGGTGGACAATGCCATAGAAGTACGCGTGCATGACCTTCCCCCGCAGACCAGCGAGGGGTATGTTCGGGAATGTATGTCGCAGTACGGTGAAGTTCTTTCCATCGAAAAGGAAGTATGGCGGAATTTTTTCCCGGGTATCCGGAATGGCGTGCGAGTGGTACGTATGCAACTACGTAAAGCAATTCCATCTTACATCATTTGTGGTCAAGACGGGATACATCCGTGTAAAACGTTGATTACGTATGAAAATCAATTGGTTACATGTCAGTTTTGTGAACAACCTGCACACTACGGCAAACCTTGCACTGAAACTGCGAAAACAAACAAAACAAACAAAAACAAGGACAACCGCTCAACAACGGAAACTAGTGAATGCAGTGCTCCTGTTTCAAAAACACCTTCACCATCTAACCAACTATCAACTGCAATCAATGTACAAAGCGCATCTGCGGCAACTGCAAATGAACCCAATACGGCGATCAACAACGAAAACAAGGAAACGGAAACCGCTCACAACTCCAACGATATAGCAATGGATGATACGAGCAACGGACAAAACGACCTCCAATCTTCGCTAGAAGGAAATGGAAGCTCCTCTCCCCCTAGAAGAAGGGTGACAACGAGATCCAACAATAAAAAAATAATTTTATGTAACAAAAACATGGGTAAATCGGCCACGTAAAGCTATACGCAAATTGGCCTGAATAAAAATTGTTGAAAAAAAAAAAAAAAACCGGAAGTCGCCATATTGGATTTCAGAACCACCTCAAACATCATTTTCGGACATCTACTCATTAACCCCGTTCCGAAAATACCCATATCGTAAGGGTTTTCGAGGAATATTAACAAACCGGAAGTCGCCATCTTGAATCTCAAAACTACCTCAAACATCGTTTTCTGACATCTACTCATCAATTCCGTTCCGAAAATATCCATATTGTATGGGTTTTCAAGGAATATCAACACACCGGAAGTCGCCATCTTGAATTTGAGAACCACTTCAAACATAATTTTCCGACATCTACTCATCAATTCCGTTCCGAAAATACCCATATTGCAAGGGTTTTCAAGGAATATCGATAAACCGGAAGTCGACATCTTGGATTTCAGAACCACCTCAAACATCATTTTTCGACATCTACTCATTAACCCCGTTCCGAAAATACCCATATTGTATGGGTTTTCAAGGAATATCCACAAACCGGAAGTCGCCATCTTGGATTCCAGAACCACTTCAAACATAATTTTCCGACATCTACTCATTAACCCCGTTTCGAAAATACCCATATTGTAAGGGTTTTCAAGGAATATTAGCAAATCGGAAGTCGCCATCTTGAATTTCAAAACTACCTCAAACATCGTTTTCTGACATCTACTCATCAATTCCGTTCCGAAAATATCCATATTGTATGGGTTTTCAAGGAATATCAACACACCGGAAGTCGCCATCTTGGATTTGAGAACCACTTCAAACATAGTTTTCCGACGTCTTCTCATCAATTCCGTTCCGAAAATACCCATATTGCAAGGATTTTCAAGGAATATCGATAAACCATAAGTCGACATCTTGGATTTCAGAACCACCTCAAACATAATTTTCCGACATCTACTCATTAACTCCGTTCCGGAAATACCCATATTATTAGGTTTTCAAAGAATATCAACAAACCGGAAGTCGCCATCTTGAATTTCAAAACTACAAACATCGTTTCTGACATCTACTCATCAATTCCGTTCCGAAAATACCCATATTGTATGGGTTTTCAAGGAATATCAATCAACCGGAAGTCGCCATCTTGGATTTCCAAAATACCTCAAACATCATTTTCCGGAATCTACTCTTTAAACCCGTTCCAAAAATACCAATATTGTAGTAGTTTCCATGGAGTCGAAAATCACTTTCGATGAATGACAAAACCTCTTTTTACGAAGTAGGTTCGTAAAAAAAGTTTACGTTATTTGGGATTTGGTTCGTAAAAAGAGGTACGTAAAAAGAGGTTACGTATAAAAAGTGTTCGTAAACGGAGGTTTGGGTGTAATGGTTATGAAATGTGGTTATCTTATATAATATTGTGTTATAAGGTAATAGTATAATAATATTATCAAACGTAATGGCCTTTTAATTATGTAATAGTATTGTCTTGCAAAAGAGATTTTGTAGTATAATAGTAGTATAGAATTTATATATATATATATATATATATATATATATATATATATATATATATATATATATATATATATATATATATATATATATATATATATATATATATATATATATATATATATATATATATATATATATATATATATATATATATATATATATATATATATAATTTAAAATATCTACCCTCGCAAAGGGGTTTTTAAAAAGAGAGAACACTTTTCACTTCTAAGGTTAAACTGAAACTAAACTTTATTTTTGTTCTAACTTTACTCTAAGCCTAACCTAGCTAGCTGCCGATCGTGAGAACCCTGTCGATTTACTATTCCCTAGCGCCGGTAACGCGATACAAGATTTGTTTACCGTGTACGTGACTGATGCTGGGGCGACGATTGTTGTTGATGCTGCGGTCTTCATTCTGTGGGAATCTCGATCGTCTGCTATTGGTGACGTTCTTGGGAAACGCTGGCTGTAAACTTATATACGGAGATATAAAAAATATATTTTTTTGTAATTATATTTGAGTGAAGGATATAGTATTTGCATTTTGAATGAATGCAATTGTTGTATTTTGTTATGAGGACATCATTTGGTTTTTGTGAACCTGATTGCTTTGTTTCTGTATTTACTATTGTTACATTGTGATTGTCTACAGGGTCCGCCATCTAACATTTTTTTTAACTAGCGGTTATTTCGACATTGGTAACCTTAATGTCACTTCTGATTTGACAGAAACTTAGTTTTATCCTTCCGCTGAACGAAAATGGTTTTGTATACGCTTGAGGAACGCGTGAAAATAGTGCAGTTTTACTTTGAAAATCAGCTTGAAAAAGACGCCGATTTTTGCCAAAAAATCATCTTCTCGGATGAGGCACATTTTCATCTCGGTGGGTATGTCAATAAGCAAAATTGTCGCATCTAGGGGACGGAAAACCTGCACGTTATCATGGAGAAGCCATGCATGCATCCTCAGAGAGTGACGGTTTGCTCTGGGCTTTGATCTGGCGGCATCATTGGGCCATTTTTCTTCGAAAATTAGGCAGGAGCCGCCGCCACGGTCAATGGCGAGCGCTACCGCGCCATTATTAGCGATTGGTTCTTCCCGTTACTTGAAGAGGAAGATTTGGACACCATTTGGTTCCAACAAGACGGCGCTCCATGCCACACAGTCAACGCTACGATCGATCTTCTGCGCACAGTCTTTGAAGATCGAATTATCAGTCGAAATTCGGATGTCGTTTGGCCGCCTCGGAGCTGTGATTTGACGCCGTTAGATTATTATCTTTGGGGGGGCTGTCAAAGACAAGTGTTATGTGGACAAGCCAGAGACAATTCAAGTCTTGAAGGACAACATTCGTGCAACCATAGCTGAAATAAAGCTGCATACAATCGAAAATGTACTAAAAAGCCCTTCTTAATCCACCTAGTGGTGTGATAATGCCTTTCTCTTCTTTCATAACAGTCTCATGAAAATATATTTCATACTTTTATTTAATAATTTCGGATACTAATTTTGACACCAATTGATTCAGATTGATTCGAGTAGTTCACAAAAGCATGCTTCAGTGTTTATGTCACACAGTCAGCATCATTTTTCCAAACTAGTGCTTGACATTTGCGTTGCCTATTTGTATAAGAACAGTGATGCTAATCTAAAAAAAGCCTTCTTAGTCCACTTAGTGGAATTTTCATATATCTTGAAAAATCACCATAGGGGGGAATACATGAAATTTTCGAAATCGAAAAAAAATTTTTGATGCCAAAAGGCTTAGAATTGCATGAAACGTCGAGATTTAGTGTCATCTCGAAAAAAATTTTTTTTGAAAAAGTCGACTTTTTGGGACTTAGAAAAAATATGAAAATTTTTCTAAGTCCCAGAAAGTTGATTTTTTCAAAAAAAAATTTTTTTTGAGATGACACTAAATTTCGATGTTTTATGCAGTTTTAAGAGTTTCGGCATCAAAAAAAATTTTCGATTTTGGAAATTTCATGTACTCCCCCTTATAGTGCTTTTTCAAGATCGAAAATTGTCAAACCTTTACCACCGGGCAGCACCCCTTACGCATGTCCGATTTAGTTCAAATTTTGCATGAAGCCATTTTTCGAGGTGCTTAAACTTTTGAGCACTAGAGCTTAACGAAAATAGAGGTGATCCCAAAATTTTGGCACCCTTATATATATAAGAGCGATAAAAATCAATGTGTTTTGTCGGTTACGTCACTTATACCATCATATATCTGGAACCAAACGTCACAACCATTTGATCTTCGAACTTGATCAATGGCCCGACAGTAGCTTTCAAACGAGCCCAAGTTTGTTAAAATCGGTTCAGCTATCTCTGAGAAAATTGAGCGCGTTCAAATACAACGCTTTTTGTCGGTTACGTCACTTATACAATCATATCTCCGGAACCAAAAGTCACAGCCATTTGATCTTCGAACTTGATCAATGGCCCGACAGTAGCTTCAAACGAGTCCAAGTTTGTTAAAATCGGTTCAGCCATCTCTGAGAAAATTGAGCGCGTTCAAATAGCACGATTTTTGTCGGTTACGTCACTTATACAATCATATCTCCGGAACCAACAGTCACAGCCATTTTATATTCGAACCTGATCAATGGCCCGACAGTAGCTTTCAAACGAGCCCAAGTTTGTTAAAATCGGTTGAGCCATCTCTGAGAAAATTGAGCGCGTTCAAAAATCTTCGAAAAATGCACACACATACACACACACATACACACACAGACATTTTCCGATCTCGTCGAGCTGAGTCGAATGGTATATAACACTATGGGTCTCCGAGGCTCCGTTCGAAAGTCGGTTTTTCCAGCAATTCTACTACCTTTCTATAGAGAAAGGCAAAACTGGACCGACCGTATGGGGTACCGCAAGGCCAGTCGAGGCAGCCATTTGAATGAAATTATATTCCACAATTAACCGGAAGGATTGTACTTTAATATGAAAAAATAAATTTTGAAATCGGATGAACCGTTTGTGTTTTATTGCATGTTTAAAAAAAAAGTTACATGGCGGACCCTGTTTATTTGATACTACATAAGGACCTTTATAGATTTTGTCAAATTTTGTTTTGTTGTGATTTTCTAATATCACTTTGTCGTTTATTTCTAGTGATAAAGGTTTTGATTTGCTTTCTTGATTTTTATTTCTTTTGATTTTGATTTGCTCCAAAAGTTCTGAAAGCTGCATCAAAACTATTTTTAGTTTATATTTTAATTCTAAGTAATACTCGTCGTAATTGTAAACTGGTTCAATTGTTTCTGAGTTTCTTAGTTCGTTCGGTAATGATGCTGGTTTTCCAAAAAATAACTCAAAAGGTCCAGTCGGTGTTGAACAGTCGTTCGCACCGCACGCGTATAGCTCTTGGCTCCTGGAAATTTTTTCTGGCTACCTAGAGTTTCATTGATTCAAGGCTTCAGTCTTTTTCAAGGCTACCTGAATCACTAACAGTCTTTTTAAAGACTAACAATTAGTCAGCCTTTCTCAAGGCTATACAAAGAGTGATATTAGAGTGACTAAGAAATTAATCAGCCTTTTTTAAGGCTAGCTAGGAGTCTAGTCGAAGACTAATTTAGCCTAGTTAATTTAATTTAAAATTTCATTCATTTCAAAAATGCCTGCGTCCAACCGGAAAGGCAACAAGCCTAAGGCTAAAAATAATTCAATACGGAATAAATCACAATCCGTTATTCAACATTTTTCTAATAACATTCACGATCTTATAGAATCTGAATGTAAAAATAAAAGACACTAAACTTTTTGAAAAAAAAATCTTGTTGAGAATTATGTCTCATATAAATGAGAATTCAATTTTTCTACCAGAGCAGTTTAGATTTCGTCATGAACATTCAACTTCTCATCAACTTGTCAGAGTAACGAACATGATAAAAGCAAATAAATCTTCTGGGTTATCCACTGGAGTTGCTCTTCAAGACATAGAAAAAGCATTCGACAGTGTTTGGCACAAAGGTTTAATAGCAAAAATTTCTGATTTCCAGTTTCCTATTTATTTGATCAAAATGATTCAAAATTATTTAACTGATCGTACTCTTCAGGTTAGCTATCAGAATTGTAAATCTGAATTGCTACCCGTACGAGCAGGCGTTCGGCAGGGTTCGAGCGTAGCTACAATCTTGTATAATATTTTCAATTCTGATCTTCCAAATCTACCCGTTGGTTGTCAGAAATCGATATTCTGTGACGATTCAAGTCTGTTAGCACAGGTAGAAATCTAAGAGTGATCTGCAGTCGCCTACAAAGAAGTTTAAATATTTTCAGTGAATATCTGTCAAAATGGAAAATTAAACCAAATGCAGCAAAAACGCAATTAATTATCTTTCCTCATAAGCCAAGAGCTTCTTTTCTTAAACCAAACAATAATCACATTCTCAAATTGAATGGCTTGGAATTGACATGGTCTGATCAAGCTAAATACTTAGGTTTAACGTATGACAAAAAACTCACTTTCAAGGATCACATTGAAGGAATCCAGGCAAAGTGTAATAAATATATTAAATGTTTATATCCTCTTATAAACAGAAATTCTAAGCTCTGTCTAAAAAACAAATTGTTAATTTATAAACAAATTTTCAGACCAGCCATGCTTTATGCAGTACCAATTTGGTCAAGTTGTTGTTCTACCAGGAAGAAAACGCTTCAAAGGATTCAGAATAAAGAATCCTCCCTGGTTTAGTACAAAATGAGTTACACAGACTCACAAATATAGAACCATTATATATAATGTCACATAATATTATAAGCAAATACCGACAAAAATCGATGCAATCTTCAATTGAATCGATTCGCTCTCTGTATTAGCTAGTAAGTTAGTATATAAGTTCCTTTTCCCCATTACACAATGCAAGTAGGTTTAGAATTTTCCCTGCACAAAAATATCAGAATTGCGGAAGCAAATTATGTCCTCATGGTAACAATCATATATATAATAGGGCTGAAAAGTCACCACTTGTGGCTGAACACCCAATTTAAATCTTAATAATTTAATTTTAACTCATATTCCAATAAATAGTTATTTAAAAAAAGACTCAAAAGGTGTGTATGGAAAGTCAGTATGAGGGGCCGTAATGTAACAGAATGTGTAGTAGTAATGAGATTCGTTGATAATTGTTTTACGTCCTCATTGAGACATCTATGATTTTTCTCTAGACTTCCAATAGTTTGTGGGTGATATGGTATTGAAAAATCGGTCTAGCCATCTCCGAAGGAAGTTGAAGTTCGTTACATACTCACATATGCACATACACACACATACACACACAGACATTTTGTGTACTCGACGAACTGAGTTGAATGGCATATAAAATTCGGCACGTTATTCTGTACCTAAATGAATGCATTCATTAATGTTCGATTTGGTGAATGTTCTGTTTTTGTTCGATCATTTTACTGGCAGGTAAACTAAAGTTGTATATATTTTTTTTGCAAATTCAGAGACTCCATCGTGCTACTACTGGAAGATCTCACAATTGGTCATTATGACGTAGATGGCAATGGTCAAATTACCGAGCTGGATCGAGTAAAGCTGTCGGGATCGGTTAAAGTATCTGGTTATAAAAGTGCTATTACATGGGTAGCCGGGGTAGGAGCGGCACTTGCAATTTTAACAGGCGATCTAACAGTACGAATTTGGGATATAGAAAGCAATGATAACTACGTACTATCGATGGAATTGACAACAAAATTGAGTGTTGATGAAAACAGTACAATTACGCGGGCTGCGGCTGTAGAAGTATTTACATGTGTTGCTTATTGCAAAGAAAACCAAACGTTGAGTGCTGGAACAAATCAGGGAAATTTGTACACATGGCGACGTCTGAACATCAACCGATCATATGACTATCCTGAAAATCAGTGGCAACTATCTAACGTTACTCCCGTGAGAGGAACGATTAAAAGTTTGACTTGGGGTCTAACGAACACAAATCGATCCTGCATGATGGTAAATTGTTTATCGAGTGTATTCATATTGAAGGAACAGGCATTACTATCTGGTCATATCAGAAATCTATGGGTAACCCAAAAAAAGTCCAACGAACTGGATGTTGTGCTATACAGCACATCGGCTTCTGCGAAAAGTGGCACGACGCAAAAAGCAGTGTTGAAAAGCGATAATTCCATCATCCATCTTGCACTGAGCGAGATAAATCTTGTTCTAACGAATGGCCGCACGGTTGCTGTGTATCGATTGGGCAGCGGTGGCGTTCCAGGTAGCAAATCTTCCGTCGTGTCCTCAGCGACCGTTGGTGATGAAGATGTCGATGGACTGTCTATCACGTACGTAGGCAGTTTTGCCGTTGATTGTGTCGCGATTTTCCTTTACGAGCAAAGCGTGGTAGCACTTGAAGCGGACCAGGTTAAAATTTATTCACTCAGTGGAGTAGTATTGCAGGAGATATTTTTCAATGATAATGAAGGTAAGTATAAAGTTTAACCTCTATTTGACCCATTTATTTCCGTATCATTGTTGCGAAATTCAAATCTTGTGGGCACCAAAAGTTCACGTTAGGCTTAAATAGGTTAATGTTTATTGTCGAACCCTAATCTAAAATTGTTTTTTTTTGTTTTCAAATCGTCCGCCCTGATTCATAATGTATTTTGGAACTATTTACCATAGAACAGAACTAATCCAATACCATTAGATCGATTGATTAATGAATTTACTGTTGATAGTCGCTGTTTTTTCCTCATCAGAAACTATAGCATAGTTAACTAATGTATTTTCTACAAGCACGTAGATGAAATTAACTTTTTTCTCGTTTAACAATTCTTATCTTCAATAGGAAAGTAACTGTAATATATTTTTACAGGTAAACCAATCGGCGCTGATCTGTTGGGCCAATATCTAACCATCTTTACCCTGAACGGCTATATCAAGCTATTCGATATTTCGCGGCACGAATTAAAATTGGTACAACCTCCGAAATGTGCCTACGATTTATTTGAAAAATTCGGAGAAATCATTTCAGCTAAAAGTAATTCAACCGGCACACATCTGGCGTTGACGATCGCAAATGAACAGTTACTTCCGGATGGAAAGTTGTACTTATGGAATTTGGAAAGCAATAGCATTCAACATTATGAATTTTTAACTAAGATTGACTCCGAGTCAATTGTTTCGCATCTGCCCGTAGTATTTTTCTGGGACACTGATGACCCGAGAGTGTTGGCTTGTGAGAATAAGCCTATTTTTGGATCAGGGCAGAAGCTATCTGGTAAAACTGGAAACATTCCAGAAGCCCAAATCACTATTATGTTTGTTGACCAAGCAACGCAGCTGAAAGAGTTGGAAGTGATTGAGCTGAATAGTGGAGATCAGTTGATAAATTTATGCATACCCCACTTGGTGTTACTTAAACTGAATCAAATTGAACGGATTCCTTTGCGTGACTTCAAAGGAATGGACCATTGTGATATTGTAACAAAGAATATGATTCTGAATTTTAGTTTGAATGTGGCACAGGAGAATATGGATCTTGCGTTCAGTTGTATTCGCTCGCTGAAATCGGACACTGTTTGGACCAACTTGGCTAAGCTTTGCGTACATACTGGTCGTTTGGATGTTGCGAAGGTGTGCTTAGGTCATCTTATGAAAGCTAGATCAGTTCGTGCGCTAAGAAAGGCCATGGAAGATGAAACATTAGAACATGAATGTCGTGTAGCAGTTTTGGCAATTGAGTTGAACATGATTCCAGAAGCAGAAGTTTTGTATAAGAAAGTCGGCCGATATGATCTATTGAATAAATTATATCAGGCGGCTGGAAGGTTCGAAGAAGCACTAGAAATTGCAGAGAATCTCGATCGGGTACATTTGAAAAATACATATTTTAAATATGCAGAATGGTTAAAAGAAAACGGTAAAATTCAGAAAGCAATTCAGTACTATGAGAAAACTAACACCCTGCTGCATAACGTTAGTCAGTTGTTAATGGATGATCCGACTGCCTTGAAAAAATATATGCAAACTACGAAGGACCCCGAACTATTGAAATGGTGGGCACAATATATTGAAAGTAGTGGTGACATGGAAGGAGCTTTCAAAATTTATCAAAAATCCGAGGACTGGTTTTCTCAAGTGAGAATCTTATGTTTTATTGGTCAAGTAGCGAAAGCGGATGAAATAGCTAAGAATAGTGGAGATCGAGCTGCTTGCTATCATCTGGCACGATACTATGAAAATAGCGGGAAATTCTCGGAAGCAATTCAATTTTACACGCGAGCTGAAACTTATGGCAATGCTGTGCGAATATGTAAGGAAAATGATCTTCAAGATGAGCTTTGGACCGTCGCATGTACGGCTAGACCACGTGATAAAGCTACTGCAGCTGCTTATTTCGAAGAAAACGGAGACTACAGACGAGCTGTGGAATTGTACCATCGAGCAGGAATGCTGCACAAAGCTGTAGAGATGGCTTTCAAATCGCAACAGCCAGAATCACTACAGGTGATAGCTTCTGAGTTAGATGAAAATTCTGACCCCGAACTGGTAGGTCGTTGTGCTGACTTTTTCATCGGGGTTGAACAGAATTACAAAGCTGTTCAATTGTTGGCTACTACTCGACAGCTCGAACGAGCTTTGCAAGTGGCAGCTGATAACTCGGTACCATTGACTGAGACATTAGCCGAGCTTTTAACGCCTGCCAAAAATGAAATACCGGAGGAAAGACGGGTATCTCTACTGCTGCAGCTTGGTGATATACTACAAGAGCAAGGAGATTATCATTCAGCTACTAAAAAATTTACTCAAGCGGGTGATAAAATTCGAGCGATGAAAAGCCTATTAAAATCTGGTGATACAGAGAAAATAATTTTTTTTGCTGGGATGTCCCGTCAGAAGGAAGTATACGTGATGGCAGCCAATTACTTACAAGCTTTAAGTTGGCAGAGTGATTCAAAAATATTGAAAAATATTGTAACCTTCTACACTAAAGGGCAGGCTTACAGTCAATTAGCGAATTTTTATGCCAATTGTGCTCAAGCCGAAATTGATGAATTCCGTGATTACGATAAGGCGTTGAAAGCCTTACAAGAAGCAGGAAAATGTTTATCCCGAGTATCGCCACCATCGCAAAAAATGAATGAAACGTTGCAACAAGCGATGATGGAAGTTCGAAAAGTTATAGATTTACAGGATGCTGTTGAAAGAAGAGAGTTTTTAGCGGCAATCAAAGTGTTAAAAGTTAAACTGGAAGAACAGATAGCTCCTCCAGTAAGGATTTGGGACCTTTTGGCCTTATTAGTAGAATGCTTGGTTTCGACTAGCCAATACTCGGAGGCATTGTTCTATTTGAAGCAGCTTGCACAGAAAAAGATCGATTGGTATCAACAGGATTTAATTGAAAGAAGTTTGCTGGATAAACTTGTCGCTGAAACGGGGATCAACTTGGAACCTTACGCTAATCCCGGGAAAGTTCAGCGTCCGTTAACATCTTCAACTGTGACGATGAATAGCGACGAAGAAGAAATTCAGGAAGAGTTTGATGTGTGAAATGTTACAGTACTATCGAAGATTACAATATTTCATACTCATTCATTGAAAAATGTTGGGTTAGTAATCATGAGCTAGTAGGCTCGGTAATAGTGTAATTTTATTGATCCTTCGTTGATACGGGGCGATAAGCTCCGGCAAAATGCCATGGAACAATAAAACAATACTTTCTTGTATTTAAATTGCTCAATATAGTTCATACTGCAACTTGACATTTTTTCAAACATCAACAAACATTGTCATAGTTACGACGCATGTAGTGATCAGATGCTTGTTGTTTTGCTTCAAATGATGATTGAACTGAAAGTGACAGTGAACCGAGTTCATCGAGGGGTCCTCTTCAAATGATATAAGAGAAATAGCAGATCACTCTATCTTGAGTTTATTTTTAGTACTATGACGAGAACAATTACTGTTAGTTGTACGTCACGTTAGTCACGTGTATTAGTATTTAGTTTCCTGAGTAAAACGATATTGATGCAGAACTATTTCTAATAGTGAACAGAAATTGCATTAAAACCCATTAATGACAAGTTGACCAAGCCTTGAGAACGTGTGTTTATATTGGTTCGTCCGAAAGCCTAGATTACCATTAATGACTATAGCATACTGTACGCTATGATTCGACTCGAGGTTTGTTGAAACAGAAAGTCAAACTCCACCAAACGAATATATATATTCATATGTGCACGTATATGTAAATGTATGATATATATATATATATATATATATATATATATATATATATATATATATATATATATATATATATATATATATATATATATATATATATATATATATATATATATATATATATATATATATATATATATATATATATATATATATATATATATATATATATATATATATATATATATATATATATATATATATATATATATATATATATATATATATATATATATATATATATATATATATATATATATATATATATATATATATATATATATATATATATATAAAGACATAACCATGAATACACACATACATATATAAGGCGTGTAGATCATCGTAGTCATCTCATTAGTAGAGCCGCAAAATTATTTTCACGATTCCTCAACTTTCAATCAACGAATTGTGATAAAATTGGATATAATATCCCGGTAAGTGACCGGGAAAAAGTCGGAAATTTGTTGAAACAGAAAGTCAAACTCCACCAAACGAATATATATATTCATATGTGCACGTATATGTAAATGTATGATATATATATATATATATATATATATATATATATATATATATATATATATATATATATATATATATATATATATATATATATATATATATATATATATTTATATATATATATATATATGTATATATATATATATGTATATATATATATATATATATATATATATATATATATATATATATATATATATATATATATATATATATATATATATATATATATATATATATATATATATATATATATATAAAGACATAACCATGAATACACACATACATATATAAGGCGTGTAGATCATCGTAGTCATCTCATTAGTAGAGCCGCAAAATTATTTTCACGATTCCTCAACTTTCAATCAACGAATTGTGATAAAATTGGATATAATATCCCGGTAAGTGACCGGGAAAAAGTCGGAAATTTGGTTTCATGAAAAAAAAACAGGAATTTAATTGAAAAATCGAAAAATATTACTAGCCCAAGTATGACTAATTGTTAATATAATGATTTTTTTTATTCAACAAACGAAAAGTAGGAGACAATACCCAGTTTTGCGTTTGTCAATTTTTAGTCAAAGTGTTGAAACAACTTATTCTCTTATACAGGTTCTATGTTGAACAATCCATTGGAAATTGGACCAACGATTTTTTAGGGGTCTGTTTTTGCAATGACTGAGTGGAAACATATATTGCAGAAGCCAAATGAATGAAAAACTTACAGAAAAGATGATTTTTTGGAAAAAGATACACTCAGAGACAGGACTCGAACCTGCGTTCTTATGTATTCCGTGCATACGCGCTACCATTTCGCTACCCTAAGCCTTGTGATAGACACAGCTCTAAAACACGATTAGTCATGATAAAGCGTTCATCGAACATGGTCTACAATTCGTCAAAGAGAATAAGGACTTTTGGCCGGTTCTGGTGAAGGCTCATTGTGCCAAGAGATTGCTACGCCAACCTATTCAATGTCCTCCAGTGTGGTTCTACACCAATAATCTCGTGACCAAAAATAAGGAGCATTGTTGGTGTAAAAGCTGTAAAAAATGTTGACAATCTTCTTTCACTGATCACGGTTATTGTTCCTGCCAACTTCCACAGGATGTCGAAGCATTTTTGTAAAACGCAACACAGGATTCAATAAATAATGGTTCCATTGAAATTCACTTTTGCATTTTTCTATCGCCCTATGAAATTAGTCTTATTCCAATGCATGCATGAAGTTGCTGCTTTTTATATTATCATTTTTTGAGTGTCATAAAACTTTGGCCTCGTGTTTTTTTCCCAAAGCGAACAGCAAAATGATAACATAATGTGATATCAATTGAAAAATTCATTAGCTGAAATCAAATTAATTATGATAGTAATATCATCATAATTAGATTTCGATTTGTTCTCGACAAGCAGAGAAATTCAGAGACGCATCTTGTCAGGAAATCGAGGTAAAAGTAACCTCGATTTCCTGACTTCGCAGGACGCTTCGATCGAGCAAAATTCGTCGTCGAACGAAGTTAGCTATCTACAAAACTCTGATTAAACAGGTTACCCTCTACGTGTACAATCCCTGGACAATGCTTGCCGATCATCAACGTGCACTAGGTGTTTTCGAATGGAAGGTGCAGCAAACCATCTATGTCAGAGGACGGATGGAAGACGGTAGGTGGAAAAGGCAAATGAATCATGAAATGCATCAGTTTTTTGGAAGGATCGTCCCTCGTCCAAACGGCCAAGGTCGGACGGTTACGGTGAGCCGGGCATGTTGCTAGAATGTCGGAGAACAACCCGGTCTAAATGGTCCTCGACAATTATCTAGTATAAAAAGAATAGGAGAACACATAGCGTACAGAATCATTGCATGGCTAGTGCAACAATCCTACTGTCACTAAAAATCTTTCCAGGCTTACCCGGTTGAATGGAGACGCCTCCTATATACAACGGAATCCCACGTGGCCTACGACTGAAAAAGTAAGTACAAATTATCAAATAAGGCGCAACACAAAAAGTGTTTTGCAAATTGCATCGATTTTACTTCTGCCTAGTGGTTTATGTTGTTATGCACTGACGAGTCTGAGACTAATTGTAAAGAAAAGTTCATCTGGAATCGAAATTATGAGTGGTATGCATTTTACTTTTATGATCGAAAGCCGCTTTTTCGTACATGCTAGAATTATTCTGAAATGTTAGAATCTCTATTACACCTAAACAAACTGTGGTGAGTGGATTTCCGGAAAACAAGTTCCTCATTTCAGTTTCACCAATTGGCTTTAATTATGAATCGAATTATTTGCTATCGAATGGTGCATTCAATACAGTATTTCTCTCGAATGGCTTTAATCAAGAGCTCTGCAGTTTCCGTTTTTATGATTTTCATAGCGCGCTGACGAAAAGGGAATAGTCCATTCATTGAATAACTTCCGATAATGCTTGGTTACTCATCCGAGTGCCCTGTTCAGCGTGATTCGGTTTGAGAAGGAAACTAAATCTATGTTCACTTATCAGTAATGAGAGAGAAAACGCGATGCTACAAAACCAGGCCAATTGCAGTAAATAGTACAAAAATAAAACATTACATCAATTCAACGATCAGTGCGAAGAAATCTTCTAACCAATCATATATATAGTGGTTGAATATATTTCTGAGTTCCAACTTTATCTCAGGTTGGGACTGGATTCAGTAGGAGTCGGGGGGACCCCTAGAGTCGGGTCATTTTTGTAGAACATGTGTTGTTCTTAAGAAAAAGTGTGTTGTTCTTAAGAAAAAAACTAACAAACTGATTTTATCAGTTGAGTCAATAGTGAGAACTTGACATTTTTGTAGTCCCGAAAGACATTTTAGCGCCTTGCAGTAACAAAAACTTACGAAATCCGTATAATGTAATAATGTATAATGTAATTCAAAATTCAACAACTGTACGTGGTAAAGCAGGGTTTTCTTGATATCTCTTCTGGTTTGTGGTGCCAGCTACCGAAAAAAATGGAATTCGTCAATTTTCTTGTATATTTATGACACTAGTCTTTTGTCTCAGGGTGTCATTATAATCGTTTGAAAATTTTAACCGCACTTGAGGTAAACTTTATTTAATTCAATTGAAACCGAATGTCAAACAGGGGACGGGTATAGCGTGATGGGATAGTCGATACCTTTCACGCAGCCCGCCTGGGTTCGATTCCCAACCCCGCACATAGGGTCAGAAAGTTTTTCTGGTCCGAAGAGGCGAATGACCTAAGATGTTAAAGCCTCTATAATTGAAACAAAAAAAAAATGTCAAACACACTGACGATCTCTCTACTGCAGTAAGCGTCACACTCTGACACACACAACGTTCGCTGACGTACCGAACGGGCAGCATTCAGTTCTTCAGTCGATTCTCTTCAAAACAAAAGTCACTTTAACAACTGTCAGTTGATCTCTTGAAATAACAAAATATCTCTTTCAATAGTTCAAATAGTTTCCTCCTTCAGTTTTCAATTTTAATATTTTACTCCATTTGTAATTCTATTCATTCGAAATTTCTCACTACCAACAGCGTAGGCAATGACGCGGATAGATTACTTGGCACTTGAAACTGAGCAAGCAAAACTTCAAATCAAATGATGATGAAAACTTCACTTAAAATGGCAGTAAAAGTCAAACGAATTTGTATCGATATACGATCTTTTGTTTCTTATTTCATTCGATTTCAAACTCGTGCAATTTTCAAACCAAACAATCAAGCTAGTCAAAATTGTCATATACCATTCGATTCAGTTCGTCAAGCTGAGCAATGGCTGTGTGTGCGTATGTGTCAAGTAATCTCACTAGGTTTTCTCGGTGATCCGCTGAACCGATTTTGACAAACTAGAATGAAAGATCTCGTGGCCCCATATGGTACTCCTGAATTCCATTCGGATCCGACTTCCGACCCCGCGTTGATCCCTACATGGGGCAAAGCGAGAAAAAACATTTTTTTTTAAATATTATTCTGAACAACTCGTTAACGTAACGAATGTTTAAAATAAAAATAGTTTATAGTCGGGTTATTAGTTACTAAGAAAATGCACTTTACTTTGATGGCTTTTCGAAAAAAAAAATCCAAAATAGGAATAAAAATAGCCGTCATACCTGCTGACACCCTTAAAGTGATGTATAAATTCGCAATTAGTATATGAACACAGTAGTTATCCTTCAGTCAATGCAATATTCCATTTTGTACGTTTCATTGTACCCTAATAATGAGGAAGAGTGGTTACTTGCAAAGAAGAAGGTAAAATGAAATTCAAGCGGACAAGCCTGGCTGTATTCCACTAACGATACTGCAATACGCAGTTTTTAGTATAATTTAAACTGCGATATTTAGAAGAAAAAAAATGTAATACTGTTTTTCAATTATTTGTCCATGTCCATAATAGAGTTTTTGTACCAATAGACATCTCGTTAGTAGAGTCACCGCGTTATTCTACGGATGACTCAACTCCATTTACCGATCTGTGATAAAATCCGGAAATAATAGCTAAGAAATAATATTACAGAAAAAAATAGTTCGACAATTTTGTATTGCTGCTATTATAACGACGCGAAAATGCGTTAGTTTTCGTTTTACTTTTCGAATCAATACTCACTCTATCTAATGGTTTTAGTATTTGAGGTGAATGATGGAGCTGTGATAAATGGGGGTACCGTTACCCTACGTGCATGTTGAATAATATACAAAATTATTACACTTGCTAGCTTTATGTTTCGTCTTCGACTCGGTAGTTGGATGATGCGATATTAGTAAACTTCAACTTTAGAGTGAATAGTTTGTTACCGTATTCGTGGTAATGCTTACACCTTCCTTTGTTTTCTCTAGATTCATGTAAGCTATAACTTATACAATGGTAGGCTGCGCATAAAAGATGATTTGTCTCATGCGCAAATATCTCAGAAAGACATTTCAATCGTCTTAGATCGCGAAAAGAAAGGACAACTATCCGCGAAGGCGGCCATAGGTCGTTCGAGGCACAGAGAACAGGCATCCAAGTCGAGATTTCAACTTATGTGAGAAATTTAACGGTTGCTTTAAAAAGTAATCACCAAGTAGCAATTCTCCTGTAGAGGCGCTTCGAGCAGTCCAGTACATAATTCCTTATGGGCTCTTGCGTTCGAGCTTTCATACAATGGAAATTCATGCGTGCAAGGTCGTGCGCAACGGTGATTTTTAATGGAGCTTTTTTGAAAAAGTTTGTACTAGCTTGGATGTCTGTTCTCTGTGTTCGTGGTCAGCTCCTGTTCCGAAGGTTATCGCTACCAACAAATGGATTCTGGCGAATTCAGTGCGTCCCATTAGAAAAGTGGCGAAGAACACGGGATCTCCAACTTTACGACCTGGAATATTGTGAATGAATGTGGCGAGAACGAAGTCGAGTGCACGATAACAAAAAGTACGGGTGTGTAATGTCAGAGACATAACTGGATGTCGTGAATACGAATAAATCTGACACGATTTCTTTACACTTTCGAATTCGAATTGATAGTTGATCGATTGTGTGAATTGCTAAATTTTCCCCCTTTTCATTACTAAAATTTTCAACGATTTTTGACGTCGATTATCTCATTTCGGATTTGCATATTTCATTGAAAGAAACTATAAAGATGCTGTACAGGATTCATTTCTGCCTTTTAGAAGGCCCAAATTGTGGAATTCTCTACGATGTTTAGCACAGTTCGGAACATTTATCTCGAACGATTTTCGCACAGCGCAAATCAAATTATTTTGATTTTTCACCAAACTGATGATTTCTAACTTCGATTTGTAAAGAATTAATCTTACTAGTTCTTTAGATAACATTTAGAGCCATTAGAACGGCTGATTTTATATAATGTTGTCCACTTTTCGTTTCTTGTTTTCTTTCTCTCCAATGCAAAGCACCAGCAGCTGATGTAATCGTTCTTGCTTGAATTGAAACTAGCTTTGCGTACAAACCGACACATCCGCTCGCAGTGCCAAATGATGCGAAACTGGTTTAATGCGTCTTCTCGCCTTGACGACCGGAAGGCAAATGAGAACTACGACCTGAGCGTTTGAGGGCTTTAACCACGCAAAAGGTGCGCTCTCCTTTGCCGCTGTTTGAATGCGTCTTCTCGCCCCGAGGTCTGCTTTCATCCAACGCACAAGAAGAAATTATCGATTTTCGCATTTTTTGCATAAATATCTGTTTATTAATCTTATTTTTGTGTATTACATCAACATTTTACAGTACAAGTGTTTTGACCCTTTGGCCTTTCATCTTTGTTGTTCATAGGGGGTAGATTTAGAATCATCTTTAAGATTTTACTTTGAATGCGCTGAAGCCTAAGTTTGTATGTTCGTGCATAGCCCCGCCAAACAGGGACTGCGTATTCAATTGCGGAGTAGAAGATTTGTTTATAGACAGCCATCTGATTCTTCAGGTACAGTTGAGACCTAATGAGTATGCTGCATTTTTGAACGATTTTGTCAACATGTGACCTGAATATCAGATGTCTGTCAAAGGTGAGTCCTGGATAGATAACTTCGTCAGACCATTGGATGACCTCATCACCGAATCGTATTCGGCATTCGTCTGATGGAACAAGTTTTGGAGATCTTGAATGTGGAAACAAGATGACCTGAGTTTTTGCTGCATTGATCACAATTTTCCAGCTTGTAAAATATTCAGTTAGAGCGTCCAGACCTGTCTGTAGTTTATTCTTCAGAGCATTAATGACACGACCTTTGTAAAGAATGGCAGTATCATCAGCAAATTGTGACAGAACACCACCACCCGGAAGAGGTGGGATGTCTGATGTAAAAATGTTGTATAGAATGGGACCTAGGATACTTCCGTGGGGTACACCAGCAGGAATAGTAAATCTTTCTGAAAGTGCATTATTCAGAGAAACCTGGAATGCTCTATCTGCAAGATAATTTTTGATAATTTTAATAAGATACATGGGAAAATTATACCGATGCAGTTTAAACACCAGGCCATCGTGCCACACATTATCGAATGCCTTTTCAATATCCAATATTGCCATGGCAGTTGTTTTGGACACTTATTTGTTTTGCTGGATGACGTTGTTAACCCTTGTGAGTTGGTGGATGGTGGATCTTCCTATCCGGGACCCAAACTGTTCTTCCAGTAATATATCCTGTTCATCTGCAAAAGCAAGAATTCGCCTTTGATCGATTTTCGCCCACGGTTCCCCTTTTATAACGTTCAGTTGAAGATATGTGCCTGACTACCTCAAAATCGTCGTCCTTGCGCGAAAAACGCAAGCAAAAGTAAAGTGTTCCGCGTTGTTTTAAAATTTTCAGAAAACTTAATGTTTGAGTTGTTTGTGGTTATCTCAGACTGTTCAAAATATTGTCCTAAATTCCTGATCATATTTTTATGTTGCTGCCATTAATACAAGTCGAGATATTCACGATTAAGTTCTGCCCATTCTTCCATATGGCTAATTTTGTAAAGGCGCCCCATAGTAAAGTAAGTCGTATTCACGACAAAAACAACTCATATGATTACCAATCGTATCTTTGAGCTACGAGTCGAGTGAAGTAAGAAAATTGTAAATTTCTTTGACAATTTATATAAACGTTGAATCAAATCAGGTTTTTAAGTAACTAATTACACTTGAAAGTTCACGAGTAACTTGCTCTGTACTTTCAAGTTACTAAGAAGGCTTCCGGAACTTCTACCGTAATTTCAAGTTGCCTAAAGATCCACGTATACTTCCGAGTAGTCATAAAGCTCACGCGGGTTTAGTTCTGTATCTCTAAACAGTAAAGCTTGAACTTGAAAGTGGGGTTTTATTTAGATACTGTGTAACTTTTGATTGCTTAGTTAAGAATAGATGCCCTTATTCCAAAGTAGTTTTCATGTTACTTGACTACTAAAGCTGTTATGCGAGACCTGCTTCTTTTCTTGCCTTTAAAGGCAAATTAAAAATTAAAGGCAAGTGTTGGATTCTTTTTCTTTTTACTAACTCGTATTAGTCTTAACATTTGTTTTTTTGATAATTCCGTTAACTTTGTTTGTGTTTATAAATGTTATACTTATTTTTTGTTATTCTTTAAACATCTTTTCTGCTATACTATTGAGAACTAAAGACACAGTTAGGCTTGATGAAACATTTTTGCCTTTGGCCACCTTTCGACACGTTGTTTCAAATCAAATTATATTGATAGCTTTATTCACAATAAAAATATCACACGACACGTGGGAAACCTTGTTTCATGCTGGTTTTACTCGTAGAAACATTCACTTTATCCCCCGTGGACGTGTTATCCCGTCAGTAAAAGTTAAGGCGAGACCAAATCTGAATGTAATTTGTCATCAAATAGATCTAATTTGTCTCCAAGTCTCGCTTCGGAAGCTCCATGCAACAGCGTGAGGGTTCCGATGGTATTCAAGTGGAAAAGGTGTTTGACTTTTTCTATCGGATTTCTCTTGCTTTGTGAGAGGGTGTAGTTAGTGATGTTCAGTTTGCTTTATCTTTGATGATGTTTCAATCATTAATTGTTTTTTATGTTAAAGCGCTTTCTTTTCGTTCTATGCAATATTCTTTCAGGAAGAAAAAATATTCTCAGAATTGCTTAAACATCTCTCTCCCTCACTGTCCCTTTTAGTAGAATTGACAATCCAGTTTTGGTGTTCCACTTCCGCATCGGATTAAGAGGTGACTTACCATTTCCCATGTTCATCACAACCTCAGGCACAGGTAGCAGATCGCTCATTCACATCTTCAATAAAATATGTTCGCTTCGCAAGTGTATTTCCGGTCGGTGGTGTTGCGTATTTGCTTTGAAATTTCCATTTTCATGCCAATCCTGAAATGGTGACACAGTCTTCTTTCTATTCCACAAAAAAGGACCGATGCTAGCAGTTGATAAGCCAACAGTTCGCAGTTTGGGTGAATAAAAAAAAACATTTGAAAACCAGGCATCAGGTAGTCTATTTATCATATCAAGCTTCTTTCCGACCCTTACAGTTGAATTTGTGAACAACCATCATCATGAATAAAATATTTATGGTGGTATCAGCTTATGGGAGATGGAATTCTCTTGATACATTTTTTTTTTCTCTATGAAATCGTGAATGAATATTGTGGGTTGGACTGAAAAGTCTGTTGGAAAAGAAAACATGCCTCGGTTTCGTACACCAGATCAGAGGTCGGGCTCAACAGCTAAGTTGCTTGAATGTGAGGGATTTTACCGTCACCTTTCCGGTGTGATGATAGAATGATAACGGCTTTTTGTATGTAATCAAATTAGGCGGATGAAAAGGATTGTTAAAAAGAGTGGTTTATTAAGAGATTGGCTCTCGTGTGTTTTGCTTCCATTTTTGAATAAACTGAGTAAAATGAATCGGATTTTTCTCTGTAACTGGTGCAATACTCTCGCTATGGGTTAGTTTGAGAATGTTCAACTATAAAATAATATCACAAACATCTAAATATGTTGAATATTGGTCGATGTTTTTATTTATTTTCTAATTTTGTAAGTATTTTATGTAAATGAAATAAACAAAGTTTCAGGTAACTGAAACAATCAATTGTTTCACTTAGGACTACATGTTATCATGGTAGATAGAGTAGAGACGACAATTTCGTATCAGGCTATTGTACCAATAGCCATCTCATTAGTAGTGTCACCATGTTATTTAACCGATTACTTGACTTTCAATCAATTAATTGTGATAAAATTTAACGATTACGCCACTTGTACGATTATATCTCCGAATCTTGACGTGTCAGCCATATGATTTTCGAAATCAACTCACAGCTAAATTTAAGTCTCGAAAGAGCCTAGAATTATTGATATCAGTTTATTCGTTTCCGAAAAAATGATGCGGAAATGAGTTTTGACGTATACTTCACTTGTACCATCATATCTCCGGAGCCAGAACTAATAGGGATATGGTCTTCGAACTTAATCAATCGCTTAATAGTCGCTTTCAAACGAACCTAAGTTTGTTGAAATTGGTTCAAATTCTGCTAACAAGCAACACAAATTATAAATATGGGATTACGGACAATATATGCTTAACTAAAAAATAATCATACTTCAATTGGATGAAGCGGTAGATTTTCTCTGGAATACAACCAAATACATTAATTTCACATCCAACCTCCTGCTGTCTGAATTGTTACCACTAGATCGCGTTTGGTTTATAAAATATTACAAATTATTTACAGCTCATTAATTTACAAGAAGCGTACGTGTAATGTATGTGCCAAAACTTTTGGCCTCTTTTTTAATTCTTCGTGATTATACATTTCTTCTATAGTGGTCTTTATTTTCCACGTCGAATAATTTGTCATATTGAAGATGTGTGCATTAGTTTTATTAGACTCAGTTCGTCGAGTACGCAAAATGTCTGTATATAATTACGTTCTTGGTTCGCGGGAGCGAGTTTTAAAAAACTTATTTTATTATTATTATTAACAAAGGAACCTTCTTTGTACACTTCTGATAAAAGACTGATTGAAAACTGCCTAAGCTACCTGCCGCTAACCTAACCTGTTGGGACCAAGGGTGCTGATGATGCAGTTAATATGCCGGGTCTCTGGTTTCGTTGCTAACCGGGATAGTGCTTACGTTGTTTCCTGTCTCACGCCACGTCGTCTGTTGGCAAGTGCGTGAGATGCTTAGTTTGCATGAATTTAGTCCATAACTCCTCCGGGGGGTGAAAAAGTGGCGTCCTCGGCACTTGAGCATGGGTTTCTAGAATTTGTAATGGTTTGGGAATTATTGGGTTTATGAGTTGTCTTGTGGTGATTTTTCCAACGATCTTTTGAACGTTTGTAGGAAAGAATTATGAAGGCACTTAAGGCTATTAACAATATTGTCGTTAGAGACAATCCTCCTGATAGACTCCATGTCCAGATCTTATTATCATACTGCTTTAAATAAACATGCTGAATTTGTTTGCGGTTCAGCAGTGTTCTATTATCGATCTCGTCAATGTCATGATTGTCCAACAGTTGATGATTCATAAGTAGGTTGTGTAGAGCGCCTTGCATAACTTGTGGTTCTTCGAAGATTTCGTTTGTTGTGAATTGTTTATTCATAATTATTATGGTACAGTTTGAGAATGTTATTAGGAGATTTCCTTTTAATGGTCTGTTGTCTGGACCACAGTCGGATTTTAGCTCGTTGTTTTTAGCATTCGTAATTAGAAGCTGGTTGTTTCCGATGAGTTTTGCTTCGGTACCGGATTCGGTTTTGGTTATACAGTGGCTTTGCATTCCGTTGATAATGGGATAAATGCAATTGTCTTGGAACTTTTCGATGAATGTGCTTCGTTGAACGTAGTCTTCTGGTTTGCTTGTTGTAAAAAGTTCTTTTCCATGTTTGATGAGGTGAATTGGATGGTTTTTGATAACTGTGTTGTTGTAGTTTAATGCGAAAATACGGATTATGTCCGATTCCTTTTCCTGTAGTTTTGGAATATGTAGGATGTACAAAAGTGTGTCCTTGCTAGTAGCTATTTTGGGTGTAACATAGGTAAGCGCTTCATCTGGGATGTCTACTGTGACTCCTTGGTTTTGTAGTATTTGTTTGATGGTGTTAACTTCTTTGAATGATAACATTTTACTGTTGGCTGTTGCAGTTTTCGATAATAGTATCGCGTCCTGGATGTCTAGTAGTATTTTGTTTATTGTGTCTACGTTCAAGATCAGCGTAATTGTATCTAGTTCGGTGAGAACTAGCTGGTTGGAGTGGTAGTTTTCTGCTATGCTATTTATAGCGTTTGTTAATTGTTGAATTCTTTTGACCCAGTTGCTCGTTGACCGTGTACTGCCTATTATTTTCGTCTATTAGTTTGTTCAGCGTTGTGTTGATTATCCTTAAGTCCTCTGCATCCGGGTTGCCGGCGATCCATTTCCATGTACTCCCTAGTGTGTCCCATCTCTTGAATCTGTGGTTTGTTTCTGGTCTGATCTGATAGAAGTTACTATATGTATTTCTAATCTTATGTTTTGCTATGTTTTTCAGAGTGTTGTTATCTGAGATCTTTTTGTATGCTATGTTGGTCAATGTTTGAATAGTAATTTCTAGATTTGTTAAGTTTATAGGATGTATAATTTGAGTGTTCCCTATTTGGATCCTGCATTTTCTTAGTTTCAACATCAAGATAGGCTTCTCGTTCAAGTCTGTGATTCCTAGGTTCTGACACAATGTTCCTGTTACTAAAAATAAGATAGTTATAATTTGCATCTTGGTATTGAATGAAGGGAGAGAGAAAAATTTGATACTAGGGTTTTTTTTTTGTTGAGCTGAAAAGAAAAGAATGCTGGTATTTTGGTTAGTGTAGGCTGCTTTCAGTGGCCGGTTTTGTAGTACGTCTCTTTATTTTCTATATATTTTTTTTTATTGTATCAATGGTTCCTAAAACGAGAAAGGAAAATATTAGTGGAGTTATCTCTTGTTTCTTGTCCGTTTTAATTTGCTCTTGTTCCTTTTAACGTTTCGTTTAATTGCAATTGTTTTTTCGTTGTTACTTAAACATTTTGATTCTGTAAATCTGGGGTCAGTTTTCTTTCTAGTTATCTTTTTTATAAAAACATCATCATTTAATTTAATTTCTGGGGGGTGTTCTTTTGTGTCGTTGTATTTGGTCATGTTTATTTGACTTCTTTTTAGGTGGTTTCGGGTTTTGGAGAATATATTCTGGGCGGCTTGTGTTATGTTGCGTGGGTGTATTGTATTCGTTTGGTTGAAGATAATTTCATTAGGTTTATATGAGGTAGCTGAGTGTATGGTTTCGTTGTATAGAGCTACGACAAGTGCAATGATTTCTGGAGAATTGAGTTCGGGGAATTTATGTTTGTTTGTGTTGAACATCTCGATTATTGTGCTGTGAGTCTTTTCGACTTGGCCATTGGATTCTGATGAAGAGGCGAATTGTATTTGAATTCCGAGTTCACCTAGAAAACTTTTGATTTGGATGCTCGTGAATGAGGCTTCGTGATCACAAATTAGCAGTTTAGGTGTGCCAAAATGTAGGAAATATTGGGATAGTGCGTTTTGGATGTCTACAACGTTTCGAGTTGGGATTTCGATAAGATAGAGGTGTTTCGAGAAAGCACATATTAGGGATAAGTAGTTGTGCTTGTCAATGCCAAAGATGTCCATATGGACCCTATGGAAAGGAGCTGTTTCTATTGGCCTGGGTGATATTTTGATGTTGTATGGTCGTCTTTCGTATTTATGTTGCGCGCAGATTATGCATGAATTTATAAATTTCCGATTTTTTTTTGTTATATTAGGGAAGAAGAAAGATCGTTTTATCTGGTTCTCCACTTCTTGTATGCCACGGTGGGCACGTTCGTGCTCTCTTTTTATAATTTGATCTTGTCTCTCTTCTACGGTCACGTCCTCTACTGTATTTTGTGTTATGACAAAGTGGGAGTTAGAGTTTGAGAAATGTTCTCTATACACGTCCTGAATCATTTGCAACATATTTTCTGGGGCTTGTATGGCTGTCTGCCTTCCGTTATGATATGTTTTCAGAGCGTCTGTAATGGTTTCATGGTTAAAAGAACCACGGCAGATAATTGTTCTTCTATAGTTTGGAAAAATTTGTTCGGTGATGTCTGAATTGAAGGTAGCTTCTCGGAATATTAATTGGTTTCTGAAGTTATTGATGGGTCTTTCGGTACAGTGGATGTAGAAGTCGTCGGACGTATCAGCGGAGTGTGAGGTGTCTGGCAAGGAACAGGGTGGGTTGTTGATTTGGGAGTCTGAGAGGCTTGAGGTTTCGTCTGTTTCGTTTGTTTTACCTGTTCTGTATACTACGTCGTAGTCGTAGTTTTCTAGGTCTAATCTCCAGCGGATTATTTTCTGGTTTTTGGTCGAATTTTTTATAAAAATCAAAGGTTTATGATCCGTTATGAGAGTGAATTTGTTTCCGTATAAATACGGTTTGAATTTTTCTACGGCCCAAATTATGGCTAGCGCTTCTTTTTCTGTCGTGGAATAGTTGATTTCGTGTTTATTTAACGTACGGGATGCGAAAGCAATGGGATGGTCTTTTTGTTCGTGTATTTGGGATAATACAGCGCCCAATGCGTAATTAGACGCGTCGGTCGTCAAAATGAAGGGTTTGGTGAAGTCGGGGTATCTGAGTATGGGGTCGCCTACTAGGATTTTTTTGCATTTTTCGAAAGTTTCTATAGCTGCCCTTACACGAGACAATATTATTGTCAATACAAGGAGTATTGACAATACTTTTGATCGTGTAATGGAAACTTCATTGGATTGACGAAAATATTGTCAAAAAAATCAAAACTGCTCATCAATCCAACAATACTTTCTCTCCAGAGAGAAACTGTTAAATATGTGCAATAATCTCTTATCTCTATATTTTAATATTCATTTGCAATATTTGAAGCTCCAAACGCTTGATTTTCTCGAAAAATGCGGACTCCAGTGACCAAGTCAATTGGATTGACGGTATTGACAATACTTTGGATTGACAATAATATTGTCACGTGTAAGGGCTGCTTATGAATTGTGGGTCGTTAGCATTTAGTGTTTTTTTCTTTTTTTAAGTATTGGGTCATGGGTTTTGTAAGTTTTGCGTAATCTTTTATAAATTTCCTGTAGTAGCCTAAAAGTCCTAGGAATTGTTTGATTTGTTTTTCTGAAGTTGGCAATTGCAAATTTTGTATTTCTTTAATTTTTTCTATGTTGGGTTTTATACCGTCGGGAGTTATTATGTGTCCGAGAAATTCACAATTTCTTTGGAGAAATTCGCATTTGTCGAGTTGTATTTTGAGATTAGCGTTCTCCAATCTTTCCAATACGTTTTTCAGATTTTTTAAATGATCTTTTAGGTCCCTGCCGAAAACGATTACGTCGTCTAGGTATACATAACAGATTTTGCCGATTAGTTCTCCTAAGATGGCGTTCATGGCCCTTTGAAAAGTTGCCGGAGCATTTTTGAGGCCGAACGGCATCCGCAAGAATTCGTAGTGTCCGAGATCGGTACTAAATGCCGTTTTTTGTCTCGATTCATCGTCCATTTCGATTTGGTGGAATCCTGATTTTAGGTCGATAGTGGTGAAATATTGTGAATGTCCTAAATTGTCGAGTATATCTTCGATTTGTGGTATAGGGTGTTTGTCGTCTATTGTTACTTCGTTCAGTTTCCTGTAGTCTATAACTACGCGAAACTTCTTTTTGCCTGACGCATCGGTTTTTTTTTTCGGTACAATTCATATAGGAGCGTTCCACGGTGAGTTTGAGTGTGTTATTATTCCGTTCTCGAACATTTCTTGAATTTGTTCTTTAACGGTTTCTTTATGGATGTGCGGATAGCGATAGGTTTTAGTATAGATTGGTCTGTCGCTAGTTGTTTGGATCTTATGCTTTATTTTGGTTGTCGAGGTCAGTTTTTCGTCTTCTTTTGATATGACATTATGATGATCGGTGAGTACCTGTAGTAGTTCGGTTTTCTCTAGGTTAGAAAGATGGTCGGTTCGAATTAAGGTTTTTAGGTTATCTTTAAATTTGGGTGAGTTTTCTGTTTTTTGCGAAAAGAAATCATGTGTTTCGAAGTTGTTGACTTTGATTTGAATTTTCTTAAGTGGTAATTGTGGTTTTTTGGGACTGTTTGTTCTGACAAGAAGAGAAGTAAGTTTATTTTTTGATTGGTATAAGCCAGGTTCGACGAGTATGTTTTTGCATAGTTTTGTAGATTTCGGGACAAACCAGTCTCCATTTCTGTTGCTTGGAAGAGTTATTATATGGTTGAAACTTTTCTTCAGTGGGTAATATTTGCAATAAGGTATCGTGTGACCTGCTATCGATATTGTTTCTGTTTTGTAGTCAATTACAGTATTTGTTTTAGCGAAGAATTCTGAGCCAATGATTCCGTCAAAAAAATTGTGAAAATTTGCTTCGAAATCGATTTGTTTGGGGATGTCAAAACCAAGTAAGTTGACTTCTCCTTTGCGATTGATGATGTGCGTACCAGTGATATTTTTCACGCTTGTATTTTTGGTTATTTTTGTGTTGGGGATTATTCCCGGTTTAATGATATTCTTATTAGCTCCTGTATCTAAAAGCGATTTTATTTTATGTTGTGTTTCTAAATATGGGAGGTAATTCATGTTTCGGGGATGTTCTGAGTTGTTAGCCAAAAATTTACTTCATTTTCCTCCTCTTCGTATGACTGCTCCGAGTTGTCGGAATCGGCTACCGTTTCACTATTATTAATCGCTTTCTTGTTCAAAGTGAGTCTACTCCTGATCGATGGATCTACGTCCTTGGGTATGGTGGGTGGTTGTTGGTTGTAGAAAGGTTTTTTCGGTTCCGGCTTGTCGTTAGAAGTTTATTTGTTAAAATTAAGTTTATCATTTGGGTTTTGTCTGTTGGGGTTTGATTTTACGAATTTCGGCTGGTTCATATAATTCGCCGTTATTTCTTTGCTTCTAAATTTGCACAGGAAGGCGTATGCATCTTCCAGATCTTTTGGGCGCGCAGCTTGTGTATAACCAAAGTATGGTTCGCGAAGGCCGGCAATAAAGGCTGCGAGTGCGTCCTCTTCTATGAAGCTGTTAATTGCGTCCCAGTGTATGCGATATTTTTCGTTTTGTTTTGAGAGTGTTTTGATATTTTGGATGAGGTCTTTAGTCCGTTGATAGTATTTATGTACGCTTGTGTTTTCAGTCATTTTATTTTGCCATAACTGGCTCTTGTAAGTAGATAATTCTTGTCTGTCACCTATGGCATTGGTTAGTATTTCCTTGATTTCTTCGAAAGATGTCGGGTTTCCGGCGAGGCATAAAATGTCTTTTGCCTTACCCTCTATTTTATTGCTAACTGCTTGTAAATATATTTGGAATACCTGTTCGTTAACGATAGGTCTAAAAATGTTGAGTGTATTCTCGGCAGTGGTTAGCCAAGAATTTAGTTGCCTACGGTTACCATCATAAGCTGGGATGGACTTAATAGGGTCGGGGATCCTGAATAGGTCCTTTTGGTTAACTGTGGATATTGGTGGAGGATAAAAAGTGTCCTGTGTGGAGCTATTGTTATCTATTTTAGTGTTCATCGTCGCTAGCATGTTCTCATATTGCGTTTGTTTAGCAGTCATCGTGTTGATTGATTGCGTCAACGCGTTCATTTGGCTAGCAAGTTGCTGCAAAAATTCGTTTTGATCTGTCATTTCAGCCTTTTCTTGTAATGTAAGGTCAAATGAAAGATCCAAATTTTTTATTGGAATGTGGGAATTTTGTTCTGAGTTCTCGCTATCGTCACTATGTTCGTCGTCGCTATTAATCAGTCGATTCGCGAACAGGACTTCTGCTAGCCTTTTACTCATGTAGTTTAAATAAGTAGAATGAAAACAGCGTCTATCTGGTAGTGCGTTGTTTTCGGAGAAAGGGAGAGAGGAAGAGAAAAAAATAACGCCTATCTGGTAGTGCGAGATTTTCTTGGACGGCGCCTATCTGGTAGTACGCTATCAAAAAGATTTTGGCCTATTTGCTAGTGCACAGAATCTTCTTCGCAAATAACTACTTAAATGATTAACGTATAGTTACTCACGGTGCTGTCGTGTCCTGTTCGGCTGACGTTGCTGGTTGTCCAGATGGTTACACACGGGGGGATCCTCAACTCGACGTACACACTTTCGAGACGTTGATGCTTTCGCGGAATCACTTAAGGTATAAGAGTTCACTTTATACACAAGTCCACTGTTATCGCATGTAAATCCACTTAGCCGATTCCCGGACGGCTGCGCCAATTACGTTCTTGGTTCGCGGGAGCGAGTTTTAAAAAACTTATTTTATTATTATTATTAACAAAGGAACCTTCTTTGTACACTTCTGATAAAAGACTGATTGAAAACTGCCTAAGCTACCTGCCGCTAACCTAACCTGTTGGGACCAAGGGTGCTGATGATGCAGTTAATATGCCGGGTCTCTGGTTTCGTTGCTAACCGGGATAGTGCTTACGTTGTTTCCTGTCTCACGCCACGTCGTCTGTTGGCAAGTGCGTGAGATGCTTAGTTTGCATGAATTTAGTCCATAACTATATATGTGTGTGTATGTATGTAACATTTTTTCGCACTCACTTTTCTCGGAGGTGGATTATTTTCATAAACTTAGATTTAAATGAAAGGTCTTCAGGAACTTTGTGTGGGGTTAACAAAGTTCCTGAATTTTATTCGAATTCGACATCCGGTTCCGGAATTACAGGGTGATAGATGCAAAAAATGAAAATATTCATAAATACGTTTATTTCTTAAGGCAGTTTACATAAGTTTTTCTTCGCCGTAGCATTTACATAAAATAACTTTTACATAAAATTCTTATCCTAATTTAATTCTAACATAGTCACAACGATATGAATTTATTAAAACATATTCCTCTTATTACTTAAATATCATCTTAGGTAACTCGTCATTAATTACGAAATCTACTCGAAAATATTATTTGAACCAAACGATTAACTTCTATAAATTATAAAATAAGCTGTTATTTTCAGACATTTAGTTCATAATTTCATAAACTGTTTCGAGTTTGTTTGTATCATTACATAATTTCTATTCTAATTTAGTTATTGGTTGAACTCATGGACGCAGCTGGAATAACTAAGTCTTAGAAGGGGCCTTTATTAAGTTGAAACTCCAATTTTCTTTATGAAATGATAAATAAGTTTCATGTACGGAAGGTCACGACAAGCAAGAATGTCTCGAACTGGGACATTGGATAGTCTACCTTGGGTACGCAAAGAATTTATTAGTTAAGATCTGTCATCACGATACTCCACGCATGTCCAAACGACATGATCAATATCCCGATAACCTTCGCCACAAGCACAATGATTAGTCTCGGAGAGCACAATTCGAAGGAGATGTGCGTCTAACGTGTAGTGATTGGACATGAGTCTGGACATCACACGAATGAAATCCCTACTCACATCCAGTCCCCTGAACCATGCCTTTGTCGATATTTTCGGAATAATTGAGTGCATCCACCGACCCAGATCATCTTTATCCCAAGAAGCTTGCCAGCTGGCAAGTGTTCTTTGGCGAGACGAGCTATAGAATTCGTTGAAAGCAATCGGTCTCTCATAAATTTCACCCTCAATAGCACCACGTTTAGCTAAAATATCGGCTCTTTCATTGCCAGGAATGAAGCAATGAGCCGGGACCCAAACTATAGTGATTAGATAATTATTGTTCAATATGTCGTTCAGGCACTGTTTTATTTTGCCCAGGAAAAACGGTTCAGTCTTGCCAGTCATGTTTGAGCGAATGGCTTCAATTGCACTTAGACTATCTGTGAAGAGGAAATAATGGTTTGGAGATAATGTGACGATTACACTCAAACTATAATGAACTGCTGCTAACTCTGCTATATAAACAGATGCAGGTTCTTGAAGCCTGAATGAGGCCGAAACATTATTGTTGAACATACCAAACCCTGTCGCTTATTCAATTCGCGATCCGTCCGTGTAAAACATTTTATAAGAGTCAATATGCCTGAACTTACTTGAAAATATTTTTGGGATTTCCGTCGAGCGTAGATGATCCGGGATTCCACGCACTTCGCGCTGCATGGATGTATCAAAAAATAAAGTTGAGTCAGGAACATTTATAGGGCTGTCACGGATAGGAATATATCTTGATGTGTTGATTTCCTGTGACATGTGATTAAAATATACTGTCATGAATTTTGTTTGAGATCGAAGCTCGACTAGTCGTTCGAAATTATTAATTACCATGGGATTCAGCACCTCACATCTTATTAGCAGGCGTGATGAAAGCTCCCAAAATCGATCTTTTAATGGAAGAACTCCCGCCAGAACTTCAAGACTCATTGTATGTGTCGAATGCATGCAGCCTTAGGCAATTCGCAAACAACGGTACTGAATACGCTCAAGTTTGATAATATGAGAGTTTGCAGCGGAACGAAAACAAACGCATCCATATTCCATCACTGAAAGTATCGTTGTTTGATACAATTTTATTAGATCTTGCGGATGAGCACCCCACCAAGATCCTGTTATTGTTCGAAGAAAATTTACTCTTTGTTGGCATTTCGTTATCAGATACCTAATGTGTCCTCCCCACGTGCATTTGGAATCGAACCACACCCCGAGGTATTTAAAAGTTAAAACCTGTTGGATCATTCTTCCCATCATATGGAGCTGAAGCTGCGCGGGATCATGCTTTCTTGAAAAGACGACTAACTCTGTTTTCTCCGCAGAGAATTCGATACCCAGATGAACAGCCCAAACGGACAAGTTATCTAAGGTATCTTGCAATGGTTTATGGAGATCAATAGCTTTGGGTCCAGTAACTGAAACCACGCCATCATCTGCCAATTGTCTTAGTGTACATGGGGATACTAGACAGCTGTCAATGTCATTCACGTAAAAATTATAAAGGAGCGGGCTGAGGCATGAGCCTTGTGGTAGACCCATGTAGCTAATTCTGAATGTGGCCAAATTGCCATGTGAAAAATGCATGCGTTTCTCTGACAAAAGGTTGTGCAAATAATTATTTATAACCGCTGGGAGTCCATGTTGGTGGAGCTTGTCTGAAAGAACATCAATGGAAACTGAATCAAATGCTCCTTTAATGTCTAAAAATACAGATGCCATTTGTTGTTTTTGAGCGAAGGCAATTTGGATGTCAGACGAAAGTAATGCAAGGCAATCATTCGTCCCTTTATTTCTACGGAAGCCAAACTGAGTATCTGACAACAAACCGTTCGTCTCGACCCAAGTGTCGAGACGTCGTAGAATAATTTTTTCGAACAATTTTCTGATGCAGGACAACATCGCAATGGGTCTATATGAGTTGTGATTGGAAGCTGGTTTCCCCGGCTTTTGAATGGCGATAACTTTCACTTGCCTCCAGTCAGGTGAAACAATATTTTGCTCAAGAAACTTGTTGAACAATTCCAACACACGTCTTTTTGCGAGGTCGGGCAGATTCTTCACCAAGTTGAATTTAATTCTGTCCAACCCAGGAGCGTTTTTGTTACAAGATAAGAGTGCTATAGAAAATTCCATCATTGAAAATGGGTTATTAATAAAACCATTATTTGGAGGAAATTCCCGAATAATGCTCTGCGTAGGAACAGAATCTGGGCAAACTTTCCTAGCAAAGTCAAATATCCATCGAGTATTCATCACTCTCATTGCCCACGTCACGATTCCTCATTCGTCTGGCCGTAGCAATGCAATTGCTACTGCTAATTGAGATGATGATTGATAAATGATCGCTACCGTGTAAATCAGGCAATATTTTCCAGGTGCAATCTAGTCGAATTGATGTTGAGCAAAGAGATAGATCTAATGCACTTGGGCGTGCAGGAGGTCTTGGGATCCGTGTCATGCTACCCATATTTAATACCGTCATGTTAAAATTGTCACAAATGTTTTGTATTAAAGATGATCTGCTATCATTGTAAACGGAACCCCACATAATACCGTGCGAATTTAAATCCCCCAGAATCAATCGTGGAGCAGGAAGGGCTTCAACCATTTCATTAAGCTGTCGCTGTCCAACTTGTGCTTTTGGAGGAATATAAACCGAAGCTATACAAATATCTTTTCCTTCAATGTTTGTTTGGCAAGCAACAACTTCTATACTAGATGTTGAAGGGATGTTTAATCTATAAAAGGAATAGCATTTCCTAATTCCCAAAAGCACTCCACCATACGGAGAGTCTCTATCGAGACGTATAATGTTAAAATCATTAAAATTTAAAGCTATGTTTGAAGTAAGCCATGTTTCGCATAAAGCAAATACATCACATTTTTGACTATGCAATAAGATTTTAAATGAATCAAGTTTTGGCATGATGCTTCGACAATTCCACTGCAGGACAGTGATTGTATCATTTGCGGCGGGTGATAAATTATCCATCAAAAGATACAAAACCTGAGACAATTGGCCTTTGAGCTGATAACTGCTTCAAAAAGGTTCTAGCTATTGGAAGGAATGCCATTATGAGGGTCTTTAAGGGTTCAGATATATTGAATGCTGAGAAAATCCATTCTACAATTTCCGAAAACTTCAATAATCCTGTTGGTGGCTGTGAAATGGAGCCCACAGGATTATTATCTTTTTCTGTGCTAGATCCTGGATTGATTTGTGAATTTGACAAACCAGGAGGCACAGTCTTTGGTTTTGACTTTTTTTGTTTAACACGGGGATCTTTTTTTGAAGATGAAATTTTAGGTGTCTTTTTTGGTAATTTGGAGGAAGACTTCTTTCTCTTAACTGACCCTTGGGTAGTGATAAACGAATTACCTTCACTATTTTCGTCAGAGTCAGAGTCCTCTGGTTCCTCTAGATTTGAAAACCCGTTTTCGGTTTCCAAAGGGGGGACATCAATGACCGTTTTAAGCATTTCTGCATATGTGCGCTTAGACCGTGCTTTTAAAGAAAGCTTAATTTTGTCTTTGTGCACTTTAAATGCAGTGCATACTGAAATATCATCATGAGGGCTCTCCCCACATAAAAAAAATGAAAATAAGTGCACGTACTTTTCTTAGAGACGGCTTAGCCGATTCTCACAAACTTAGATTCAAATGAAAGGTATAATTGTTCTTCATAAAGTTCCTGAATTTTATTTTGATCCAACTTCTGGTTACGGAGTTACAGGGTGATTAGTGAAAAAATGCTTATTTCAAATTACTTACTCACATTTCTCAAAGATGGCGTGATCGATTTCAACAAACTTAAATTCAAATGATAGATCTCATTGTCTTATATAAAACTTCCAAATTTCATCCGGAACTTTTCCAATCGGTAGTCCTTGTCATTAGACGGCCAAACATTAATTTAGCTTTCCTTGTTCTTGGTTCTTAGTTGGTTGCTCAAATAAACTTATTATAGAATTAGTTAAATAAACCGATGTGGAACTTAAAAACGTTTAGGTTTTTGACTTGGTTTCACAAGCAGTAATATGAATGATTTTCACATTTGTTACTAAAACATGTAAAATCATTTGTCAAACATATCTGACATGAATAACTGTTCTGTAGCAATTGTGAAATATGCCAATTTTAACAAGTTTCAATTGCTACTTGGGCTATGAATAAACCTTTTTGTTTTTGCCTTTCTCATATAGAAAGGCTATGCAATCACTGTGAAAATCGACTTTTTAACCGAGGCCTGGAGGGTCGAATGTTATATACCATTCGACTCAGCTCGACGAACTGAGCAAATGTCTGTGTGTGTATGTGTCCGTGTTTGTGTTTGTATGTAACATAAATATGCACTCACTTTTCTCAGAGATGGCTAAACCGATTTTCACAAAAAAAGATTCAATTGAAAGGTCTCATAGTCCCATAGCCTGCTATTGAATTTCATTCCGGTCCGACTTCCGGTTCCGGAGATATAGGATAATATATACCAAAAAAGTGAAAAAAATATGCAACCACTTTTTTCAAAGATGGCTGAACCGATTTTCACAAACTAAGATTCAAATAAAAGGTTTTGTGGTCCCATAGTTTGTTATTGAATTTCATTTGAATGTGACTTCCGGTTTCGGAGTTATACGGTAATAGGTGAAAAATTGAGAAATAGTTTACACTCAATTATCTCTGGTACAATTCAACCGATTTTTGCAAACTAAGAAAGGTCTTATAATATCCTAAAAATTTGTAGAACATTTTATCAGGATCCGACTTCCGGTTTCGGAACTAAAGCGTGATAAGTGGAAAATTACCAATTTTATTAGTATTTTTCCAAGAACGATGGTTAAAAACAGATACAAATCCCATAAAACTGTCTGATAAATTCTTCTAGTTTGCAGAGCTTGTTAGTTTGTGGGCATGAAAACTTAATTCGGCATTACTAGTCCCCTTTTTCCTGTTCCGAGAGCACCGAAAGTGGAGAAGAAAAACTCCTAAAACTAAATTCACTTCGATTTCTCTGCGATGCTTGAACCGATTTTCACAAATTTTGATTTAAATTAAAGTCCATACTGTCTTTAAATCTACTGTGAAATTTCATCCCGATCCGACTTCTGGTTCCGCAGTTGCAGGGCGATAAGTGTCAAAGTTTTCAAATCGCCATATAGAGTGACAATGCGTGCTTTGTTCTATTTCGTACACGTTGTGTAGTGATGTCAATATAAAATAATAATAATAATAATAATAATAATAATAATAATAATAATAATAATAATAATAATAATAATAATAATAATAATAATAATAATAATAATAATAATAATAATAATAATAATAATAATAATAATAATAATAATAATAATAATAATAATAATAATAATAATAATAATAAAAATAATAATCCTATTACATGTTTTATGCTGTTTAGCTTGACTTACATATGCAGAAGTAACAAAAACGCAGGTTAGTTTCGTTTGTTAGATATCGTTTAATTGGTTTAATCGAAATAGAGCATGAGATAGAAAGTATAGGTTTAACTACGTTCAAAACTGTTCCAATTTGTAGGTCATATTTGTTGGTAGTAAACGAACGGATGAATTGGAAATAGTGATCAAAAACTGCAAAAAGGATCTCACTTACTTTTCTTGGAGATGGTCAAATCGATTTTCACAAACTGATAGGTTCAAAAGAAAAGTCTTACAGTTTCATACGGAATTCCTTAATTTTTTGGATACTACTTTCGGTTCCGGAACTACAGGGTAAACAGGTTTTATAGAGTTTGTGAGATTAGATCCGAACAAATGATCCTATTTCTATTCAATGAACAGTTGTTTTTGCGAATTTCACGATTATATTTATGATGTAATGAGTAATATGAAAAAGGCATCATTACACCACTAGGTAGATTAAAATAGGTTTTTTAAGAATCAAAAACAAATATTTTGAAGAATACCACACATTTGTATATGAGAATATGTGAGATATGAGAAAGGCATCATTACACTACTAGGTGGATTAAAACAGGTTTTTGTTGTAGACATTGTGGGAAAGGCTTACAATTTTTTGAAAATGTATTTCCTGCATTAAAAAAATCTTAAACTTTTTTATGCACTTTCGATTTTAGTACCACTCGGATTTTTTTATTAATAAAAAAATACTCTTTGCACACATTGAAGTGCTCCTGTTTCATATTGTTTTAAAATAAGGCCAACCACTATATTTGATTTTTTTAAATTACAATCAACCATGCGTTTCCTGTTTAAGCTCTATTAGATGGAAATGCATAGTGCTTAGTTTTAGTAGTCAAGCACCATGCGTTTACTTGTAATAAAACTTAAGATGCATGGTTGAATGTATTTTTTCTTGTTAGAAAAAAAAAACACAAATTATGGTTTTCCACATGTAAAAAACCTGTTTTAATCCACCTAGTGGTGTAATGATGCCTTTCTCATATCAATCATACTATCATATATAATACTGTGGTATTCTTCAAAATTATTTTTCTTCGATTCTTAAAAGAATAACCGAAATAGATTTGTTTGACCGTCTACTGATAAAAACTATCAATTGGAAAAGATTTGAGGTCGATTTAGAAAACTTTTTACGGTTTTTTTTGCACATTTTACCCCATAACTCCCGATCCGGAAGTCAGATCCAAATAATATTCAGGAATTTTTTATGGGACCTCAAGACCTTTCATTTGAATCTAAGTTTGTGAAAATCGGTTCAGCCAACTCCGAGAAAAGTTAGTGCAAAAAAACGTTACATACACACATACGCACATACACACACACACATACATATATATATACACACAGACATTTTGCGTACTCGACGAACTGAGTCGAATGGTATATGACACTCGGGCCTCCGTCAATTTGGCAGTTGAATGATTGAGGTTTTGAGAAAATGTTTTTCAAATATGGTATAACGTAATGAATTCATTTTTGGGGCAGATTCCACATGCTTACCCGGCTATACTCTTTGTAGATAAAGAGTGATTGTATATCCGTGTAGATGTGTTAGAGCATAATATTTGAAAAGACTCGTAGAACCATGAAGTCATTTTAAGCGGAGTACCGATTTTATAGTATTTCATGCAGATTTATCTATCTATGCGTTTTTACCTTTTTCTTATAGATGGGCTATGAAATCGCTGTGAAACCCGACTTTTGAATCGATGCCCAGAGGAGCGAGTGACCGTTCGATTCAGTTAATTGAGATCGCAAAATGTATTTTTATATGCATGTGTGTGTAACGCAAATGTGTATTTAATTTCCTCGAAGATGGCTGGACCGATTTTTACAAACTTAGATTCATATGAAAGATCTCATGATGCCAGAGAAAATGTTCGATATCAATTTCCTTCAAAATGGTTACACCAACGTGAAACGGAAGTCCTCCGTTGGTCCAATAATTGAACCGTTGGTCCAATTAAAGTCCAATAAATCGTCCAATGGGTGGCCGATTCGAGACTTTCGTGTGCTGATTTTGGAACACCATTGAACCGTGCGCCATTTTTTTCGCTCAACAAACTCGGTAGACAGATGTCAATTATTGAACCATTTTCAATATGAGGAATTACAGCCCCGTTGGTATAGTTTTACTGGTAAATTTTGGATGTTTCTAACAATCTATTTTATAAATGAACACTACATATCGGTAGAATACTACTACTTTGCGTAGGATACAGGAAAAAAAAACATACAGGATACAGGAAAAAAAAACAAGTAGTTCCAACAAACTGAACAAATATTTCGTTCAGTATGTCGTTCAACAAACGCTCAACGCCCAACAAGATCTAACCGCATTCTCAGTGGGTTCTCAATGAAGTATAACGTGCATTCCATCCCTTTGCCAACACTACAGATCACTTCGATTTCTCGATTCCAAGCTAATCTGTTCTGTTGCCACATCGTAGATATAATACATCAGCGGTTTTTCATTCTTTCTTTAAGATGGGGAAACTGGCAGAAAGCTAATTTGGTTTCCTCAGTATAACGACTATTTGCCTGTAGACATAAACGTTGATTTCACTCCAGACTGTTTACCAGTGAAGTTAGGTGGAACACCTTATTCGGCATTTCGGTTTCGATAACAGAAACAGCGTTGCTTTTGGCTTAAGAAGTACTAAGGGAAAAAACTAGGAGTGTAATTGGGAATAGCAAATATCAATCTGTGAACCTTTCTGTTCTGTTCTAGATATTTACTGTGCTACTCACGCACACGTACATACACGTACAAACGTAAAAATCCTATAAAATAATAAAATAAAATCTCATGTTCAAATATTTATCTGAAATTTCAATATTTTGAATTTCAATTTCTATGTCTGTCGCATTCGCTTCAGTTTGGTAAGTGGGGAATTCAAAGTGTATATGTTAGACACTGCATTTTTATTTCTTCGTTCCAACGCATCTCAACCGATTTTCTCATTCACTTACAGTAGTGCACTATGGGACCAAATGTTGTTCTTCACGACAAAATAGCCTATAGTATACACGCAGAGAAATATTGCAAAAATAAATAAATTTTTTCATCGATATAGTGGCAATAACAACTCTTGATTTGATTCCACCAATATTATTTGTTTAAACAACCAACATTTGTTTGGATCAAGTATGTTCTAGTTTGGAGCAAGCATAGTTGCAAAACTTCACTCAATCAACTCATACGAAAGATTATCTATATTCAGATTTATTCGTATTCACGTCATTTATATCTGTGGTATTACCCACCCGCCTTTTTTGAACATGTATTTCTTGTATTAAAAATAGGTGAAATCGGGGGTAACCCTGACACTTTTGGAAATGAAAAAAAATTAAGACATCCATTACATCTAGGTTTTTACTATAGTTATCTATATACCGTTGTGTAGCTTGAACCTTTAGCTACAACTCTCAATTAGTGATTTGGAAGAATTGCATTAGTTGTCGTACCAAGTCGCGATAAAGTGACCAACCAAGAATTCAAAATTCCGGACACTGCGGGGTTAAACTGGACTATAAAATTTATCACAGAACAAGTACAGTAGAGCACCAAGTCAAGCCATGTTCGAATAGGTTCTCTGTTGATTTCAACATTTTGAGGGAAATAATCCAGCTTGCTAAAAATATAGGTACTGTCTCGAAACTTGACGTTCCACTGTATCATATAATTTAAGCTGAAACTGGCCTGGTTTTAGCTGAAAACATCTACAATAAAGACATAAAAAATCCATGCGTTTTTTTGGGACGGGCAGAGCGTCATAGGTTTCACCTGGGTTCGATTCTTAACCACGCACATAGGGTAAGGATTTTTTTTTACCCAAGAAGCTTAAGGTCAAAACTTGTAAAATCGAAATAAAAAAACCATGCGTTTCTATTGATAACTTCGTTGGAAGGAAACGCATGGTGCCTAGTTCCTCTGACTGGTTTGCTAGTTTCAACTTGATTCTGGCACAAACGCATACATTGCCGGCGGTATAGTTCCCATGTGATTTTCTTGGAGGAACCCATACTAGTTGACGTACTTCTGGTGTCATAAAATACATACCAATACTTTGGAACCGTGAGCTGGTTTTGTGAGAATAGCCTTTTAAATTTTTTTCATGGATAATGATAGGCCATTATTATTAATATCATTTATTTTACCCCGGCTTTAACTTTTTGGTCGTTCACCGGGGGGAATGATAGGCCAAGTCTAATGTTCGGAGACTGCCAGCTGACTTTTTTCAAATGTCAGGAAAAGATATAAGCTTTTCACAAATGGCATTTCGATGACAGAACTTTAGATGAATTTAAATTGAGAAAATAATATTTCTATATACACACTCAAAATTTACTTAGCATTCAAACATGAAAACAGATGGTACCGTTTTGACCTGAGTAACCTGAGTTTTGTTCTGAATACAAGCAAGTGGATTGATTTCTGAAATCAAGAAATTTTAATACTTTCTTCGGAAATGTTGGAAAAAGCCTGGAATAAGCAATACTATGAATTCGTTCCGTTCTGCGTTAAAATTTAGAGTTTTACACAGATTGAGAGTAAATTTCACATACATTTCTGTCAATAGGGATTATCGATTTAACTTTGTAGAGTATGTGTCAGAAAATTTTGAGACTCTCACTAATTCTACCTAACCGCTCAAGTCACTCAACCTAGTTTTAGAGAATTTTGCTCCAGGTGTCAGGTATTGTTTACAAACAGATTGGTATGTTTTAATTTGTTTTAATGAGGGAGAGTTTTTTAAAATTTACGACAAGGATGACTTCCTTAGATTACTTTACGCTCAGAAGTCAGTTTCAGATATCAAGGCTCTTGTAAAGTGGTCAAGGTATACTGTATTTCATGCAAGGCGTCAGTTGGACTCCCAACAGTACCAACAAAACCTGGAAGTGGCCGAAATCGGTCTGTTAGAACGAAAGGATTGATACAATCCATTAAGATGAAAGTAACTCGTAATCACGTTCGGAGCATAAGAAAAATGGCAGAGCAGGCTAATGTATCAGAAGCAACGGTAAGAAGAGTTGTGAAATAAGACTTAAAATGAAAATCTAGAGCAGGAGTTAAAAGACATTTGATTACTGACAGAATTATAGCAACTAGTGTGGAGCAAAGCAAGATACTGGTTAATAATCTGAAAAAGAGGTCCACCGTCATTATCTTTACGAATGAGAAGCTGATGTACCTGATAACATCAAATTCACGTTTCGGATCAAGCATCTAGCATGGGTGAAGGTGTTTGGATTGGTTGCTTCCGATGGCCAAAAAATTGACCCCGTTTTTAATCCAAGGAGGCCTGAAAGTGAACACAGAAGTGTACTTAGGAATTCTTAAGGATCATATTTTGCCAGCCCGTGGACAACTTGACAGCTCCCATACATCGAGAATATAAGTAAAAGTTTTGGTTCTATGGTTCCACAATGGCGTCATAAATAGAATAATATTTGGAAATAACGTATATGTTTTTCGACAATCTGTGGTTTAAATTTTTATATTTAAATAAGTAAAATAAATGTTGTTAGCGTTTCTTGACATTAATAAAATAATTATGGAGATAAGTTACTATGGTTTAGTATAAGTATAATTTTTCTCTTTTCATCAATAGAAGGTTTAAAAGTAGTTCATCACATTTCAATGATCAATGAACGTGAAGTAATGTTTTCTACTGAAACTTGAAGAACAACACTGTTCTTTTGCAAACCAAGATTAAATCTATGGTTCCCTAACCTTTATCCGAGTCGTTAGAAGATCATCCCTAGAAAAAGGATACTAATTCCTTTCGTTTTCATTGATACGACTAAATACGTTAGGTACTCTTTAGTCACACAACACATTTCAAAAAACACTTCATTTCTAACTCTGTCAATTACTATTAACAGTTATCTTTTTAGACCAACGAGAAGACGTTGGGCAGAGTGATTTAAAAGTTAGAAAGATTACAAAATACGCATGACGTGTGTTATTGATGAGTTTGTTGCTATGCAGCGCTGTTAGAAAAATTGGGAATATTTTCATTACATTCAGTTCTTGCGTGAGTCATTACGCTCCTTTCAAATATATTGCCTGACGCATACACAGTGACCGTAAATAACGTAATGAAGTACTGGTTTCTCTTGTAATCTTTTTGTTTCGTAATTCATTGCATCCGTATTGTTTAGGTACACTAGCGCTGTCCTGAATTCAGTGGAACACATATGAAACAGACTCATTTCTGTCAGGTTGTGTATGGGTTGTATTTTGCCTTAGATTACATCGAAGGCATCTATTAACAAGATATCCAGCTCTCACATTTCCCGAACAAATCATTAGCAACATCCTTTTTTGCTAGCATGGCGCCCTCAGACGAGTCCACATCAAATCTCGTACATAGAAGTAGGGGAGAGAAATGTCAAATTCGTGCGCGCCAAAATAGTAGCACTGCGCACCCATACGATTGACATGAATTGTTGGATGTGATGCCGTGCGATGGCGTTGCTGAGCTGAATATTGATTCCGCTCCAAGCTGACAAGGTCTGATTACACCTAACTACGGCAAGGATGCAAATATTGTTTTCCAGCAAGACGGTGCCTCTGCCCACACGTCGAAGAAAACACAAATGTGATTGAGGGACAGCATTCCTCAATTCTGGTCCAAAGAGATGTGGCCACCTAGCTCACCTAACTTAAATCCTCTGGATTTCAGTGTATGGGCGAATAATGAAGCACGTGTATGTGAACATCCTCACTCGAATTTAATATTTCTATGGACCTCCATAACAAAGCATTGTCACCAGTTTATGTTTCTAAGGTCTGCAAAAGCTTCAGGCGTCGTCTAGAAGCGATCATAAATGCAAATGGCGAACATATTGAGTGGAGAGGAAGCTTAGTTTTCTACAAACATTTTATTTTAATACAGGTTGTGTTTGAATTTGATAATAATAAATAGCCCAAATCAAATTAAAAATGTTTGAGTCTCATTATTTTCTGACGCATACTGTATTCTCTCTAGAATTAGTAAAAGATGGTATTTTAAGCTGTATTTACAGCTTTTTTTCGTGCAGTGCATATGGAGAAATGTTTTATATATTTGGGGTCGTTTGAATCAGTGTACTGATTGAAAAAGCTGTCATATGTGTTTAAAAAAATTGTAGTGTATTCGGAACCTTTTTTGCCTCCGCAATGTTACTGTGTTGTCCCTCGTGTTACGTAATTACCAAGTTTCGTTCTACACTCGCTCTTTTGGATGTTAGGCCATTTACAAGTGAATTCAGTATCTGGTTGCTTAATCAATTATATGAAGACGTTTTTTTACCGCAAAATTCTCTTCATTTGCTTGAATGGATACGTCAACAAACAAAAATGCCATATTTGGGGCAAAAATAATCCACACACCGTTCAAAAATTACCGATGCATCCCAATAAATGAACTGTTTGGTGTGGTTTATGGGCTGGTAGAATCATCTGTCCTTATTTTTTTAAAAATAAATAAGGATGACACGTTACCGTGAATGGAAATCGATACAGAACCATGGTCAATGGATTTTAGTTGCCAAATATTCAAGATATGGATGTTTATGAAATGTGGTTTCAACAGGAAGGTACCACTTGTCATACTGCGTCCGAAACAATCGTCTTATTGAAAGAACATTTCAACGATAACATTGACGCCACTCGATTATTTTTGTGGGGATACGTGAAGTCATTGGTTTAAGTGGATAGACCAGCAACGATTGTTGTTGCTTTGGAAACCAATATTTAACGTGTCATTGCTAAAATATGTCCTTAAATGCTTAAAAAGTGAAAAAAAGTCTTGGAAGCCGTATTCCCGAATTCATATTTAATTGTTAAATACCAAAAAAATATCTACCAAAATACAAAAATGGTCATTTCATAATTTGACATGTTTCATTCACATTTTGAATCTGTAAGCTCTTGAAAAAACGTTCACCCTGTATTATCAGATCAATATTTGCTTGTCCGAGTTTATAAGGCTTTGTTTGTGAGTTTCGAACATTTTCACTGCATACAAATTCTGAGTTCAAAGCTCTAAGCTATCTAAACTCTGCCCTAAGAAGCACCTCCATTTTTACTGAGTATTTGACAGTGCGCAGAATTAAATCGACATTGTTTCCTAAACAGAAACGCCTCATATGAACGTACACCCTAAATATACCTATGGCTGTCCTCCCAGCGCAGGCGTTCTTCCAAATGTGGTATGATCTGCCGCGGTTTCGAGCTTGTACAATGGAATTGAAGCTTGGGATTTGTAAACTTTGTCTGTTTGTGTTGTTGAGGCTGACAAGAATACCCATTTTCGCTAAGTTCTCAACGAAAACGAAAAATACATCCATGGACGACTACTTTCTTCGAATTTTCGAACAACATTGGGGTTAATAAGCGAATGCAACGTAGCCGACCTATTACACGATCACGAAAAGAATAGAATTTTCCCCACTTTTTCTAATGGAACAGGCTATAACTGGAATAATTCCAAAGTGTTAAGTACGCAAATGTTCTGATGCTTTGAAAAGATTAATGCATTAATTTGTTGCACAAAAACGTACCGAAATAATTGCAGTTGAACGGTTTTGATGATTTCAATTATTCCCACAAATGTTCCTAGTTGTAACCTACAGTGCACTGGAGGAATATTCTACTGAAGCACGCCATCGGGGTTTATGTGTAATCCTTTTATGCTTTCTGACTTCGTCGTATGGGAAGAGGGTTTCTTCGAAGGTACAGAACATCAGCCATGTCTTTCTACGAAGCTAACACCAATCCATTTCGAGGTTGATTTGATGTTCCCACCAAATTTTCGTACGCTGGTACTTTGCTCAAGTCTAAGATTTGTAACCGCTTGTTTGCCAATTTCATGACAAACATTGTCGTTCAAACGAGAAAGAAGCGCTCATGTTTTTTTTTGTGAAAATGCTATTTACAGTTTGCTGAATAGGATGTTCGAGTGCCGATACTGCTACAATTCTGTTCGAATTCTTGAACCTATTTCGCCATAAATACCTAGCTATCTTCATGGATGTAGCTTACGATCACATTCGGAAGTGTGCAAAAAGAATGCTGAATGTTTTCCATCAATTTTAGGAGAAAGGAAATGAGATATTAATTTCGATAGCGGATGGAACGGTTATTACATGTTGATGTTAATTTTCTGTCTGGTGCGGGTGGTGCGTAAAGAAATTAAATAAAAATTATTTGTCGACATATTATAAACGATTCAACTCACCTGTGCTGATGGTAAAACCAATTAATTATCGTGTAACATCTTGCTTCGAATGGTATTGAATTCTGGGGTGATCAGTAATCTTGCATGGGACTTATGCACTCTAGAAAAGAAAACAAAATTGATATATGTTTGACGGAACTTAGAAAAAGTAAAATTGTTCACGAATATAGTTGAATGCCAAAAAACTCAAGTCTATGTCAAAGGACATTCAATCCTTCTATGATAATTTTAGGCAAAACGCTTGAGCAGGAATTTTTCTCCTGCGTCACACGTTCTATTGTACCGATGGAATACAACCGCTCATTGACATAATCTTTACTGCAATCTAGCATCAAAGTAGTGCATTTCGTTTGTGTCTATAGTCAGCGGCAGCAATCGATCCGTTTTCGGTTGAGTGAAGGGTTCATTGAAGGGTACGACAAACAATTGTGATTTTCAATCCCTGGAATATACTTTAAAAGAAACCTGGATGTACCGTGATTGTTTATAGCTTCAGTTGCCAGTTCGGATGTGGAGAAAGCTAAAACGTGTAAGTTTCCGTTCTCCCTGGTTTTGGTCGAAACCGGCCTGTTTTGATGCGTATTTAATTCGATAAGTGTTATTTCAAGCCAGCCAAATAAAACAGTTTGAACTGAAATTTCCTTCCCGATAGAAATAAGTTGTCATGACAGAATAAAGTTAAAGACAAGTCAGAATGTCCTGAAATGGAAATGGGTGGGCCTTTTCGGACTTGTGAGGAAGCCACTGAATATAATCTGGTGCAAAATTACCCCACTGAGTTGTTTGAAAAATGTAGTTGTTTAAAAAATGTAGTGTTTTCCAAAGTGGAAAGTAGGGATGGAGCGAGAAGACTGATGTGTGATGAACAGAGAAGATAATTGGATGGAATGTGTCGGACGTGAGGTGGCAAGGATTGGCCTGACTTGTTCGATGGGGTTCAAGTTCTGCCTCCGGGTGTACTTTTTTCCCAAAAAAATCAACTGTTTTGAGAATTTTAATTTATTTAACTACTCAATCTGTTTTCCACTCAGTCTTTGTTCGTTAGGTGCAGTTTTTTTCTCGGAATCCTGAACGGTCGCTCATGTGTAGTGCGCTCAAGGAAACCTATTCCTTCTTATGAGATTTCCGGTCAAAACACAAGGTACATTAATAAATCGTTGGTAACTTACGACAATCAGCTGATCTCATGGCAACATCCCAGAAACTCGTTGAATTCTGTAAGCTTTGCGAGAAACTGTACACTGAAACATTTACATCCAAGGACTACGGAAATGCTACTGCTACTCTGATTCCAAATAAGGGTTACAACTCCGATTCTAATAAGTCGTGAGCGGGTCATTTCGACGAAAGCCATTTCGCCGAAAGTCGTTTAGCCGAATGCCATTTCGCCGATTAGGTCATTTCGCCGAATAGGTCATTTCGAAAGTCGTTTCGTCGAAAGGGTCATTTCGCCGAAAGAGTCACTTAGCCGAAAGCGTCATTTTGCCGAAAAGGTAAATTCGAATACATAATATTATTTTTTTGTGTTATTATGCCTCCTGTATAACTGATGTGGCGCAGCCACATAACCGAAGCAAAGATGGATCTTGCATACAAACCTGTAACCGCCTCGTTTGCCCGTTCTACTCAAAGCAAGGTTTCTTTGCTTTAGTTAAGTTCGAACGAGCGGGAGCGACCAAATGGATGTGGCGAAGCCGCATTAGATATTTTTTCACTGAGTAAACGGAAAATACCACATACATTTGCTTGTTAGATACACCTATGCAATTGCTTTGATGCTTAGTGACTAATAGTCAACAAGTTTCCTTGGGAACTCTGTCCTGAGGTTAATGAATCAATCTTTATTCCAGAGTACAAGAATCAATCTTTATTCAAGAAGTACAATTGTAGGTAAAAAAAACGGGCGTTAACGTATTATCATTCATTTGTGTTTATTTTAAATCAATTCCAATTATAATATTAAGACAATTGCAGAAATCGGCGAAATGACCCTTTCGGCGAAGTGGCCCATTCGGCGAAATGACCCTTTCGGCGAAGTGACCCATTCGGCGAAATGTCATTCGGCGAAATGACCCTACTTATACCCCGAGAAAAGGGATCTTGAGATTTCCTGTTACCCAAGATATAGGAATAAATAAACTTAGACGCAGACGCAGAAGTAGTTGAGGTTTTCATCACAACTTTAATGAATTTGACCTCCGCTATGGTTGGGATATGGTTCAGAATTTGAACTTCAATTATGAATTAAGGAATTATTTGAACTGTTATTAGTACTATGCGAAATTTACTGGGGCCGGTGTCACCACGGATCGCATATTCGCGATAGGACATGTACACAAGAATTGTTGTATTCCCCTCTCCCCCTTCCCTTCGCCCGTCCTCTCTTTGATACAACACCCGGTGAACGACCAAAAAGGTGATATTCGGGTATATTATTATTATTATTAATGTTATTTTATTTCGACCCGGTTTTAGACATTAACGGTCATTCGTCTGAGGGTTTAAATCCGGGTATAGATAAACGACAATAATTTTAATAATACAGAATGTTCGTGAATAAAATGTACCCACATATCCACCAATTAACAGTTATGGCTCCGCTGCTAATGTGACACGTAACTTTGAGAAGATGATGAGAACATACATCGGACTGACAGCCGAAGCTAGGCGTAACGGACTGGCCATTGATGCGTCAAAAACGAAATACATAAGAGAACGAGGCTCTAGAGAAGAAACACTACACCTCCCACCACGAATATTGATAGACGGTGATGATATCGAGGTGGTTGAAGAGTTCGTGCATTAACTTCAGCTGCGATTTGTATAGTTCGCTTAATTTAACTTCGCTGCGATTCGTATAGTTCATTTGTTTATTTGTTAGAGCAGGTAAAAACCTTCTTGAGTTGACCAAAGTGTACTTACTCACTTCGAAGGGCGTCTTTTCGTATGAACAGATATAATTTAATCCAAATGAAACATAAATGTCTTAAAACTTAACTAATACTTAAGATACTTAATAAATTAAACATTAAGAAACAACAACAATACATAGTATCTTAGATTAAGTCTTTGAAAAAGGTAAAAATGAACGCCTGAGAAAGTAGCGAGACAAATTAAAATTAAACAAAATATAACAGCGATTAAATATACTACCTTGAACAAAAAGTTCCCGGAATCACCACCGTGTGCCGCTCTCAGTCACCCGATCATATTTTTTCAGTCTCTCACATCTGTCATTGATATTCTATCAAATACTCAGCTTAATAATTGGACATTTGTAAAAGTTACGCTGTATTGAATACATCTGCAATTGTGCGTGTCCCTGATTTTGAACAATTTTTAAAATGGAATTGAATTTGCAACAGCAAGTTTACATTAAATTTTGCGTTAAAAACGGTTTCAATGTTAGAAGAGTGTTTCGGAGTGGCACGAACGTTTTAGAAGCGGCAGTGAATCGACGTCGTTTTCAGTCGAAAAAGAAAACGATGCTCACAGTTTTCGTTGATTACAAGGGTGTTGTGTATTATGAATTCTTTCTACAAGGCCAAACCGTCAACAAGGAGTATGTGCGTTATGAGACGTTTGCGTGAAGCAATTTGCCGAAAAAGACAAGATTTGAGGGCAAACAACTCGTGAAGCACCACGATAACACACCGTCACACAATGCCATCGTTATCCGTTAATATTTGGATAAAAGCGAAACGAATACCATTCAGCAATCACCGAATTCACCTGATTTGGCCCCCTGTGAGTTATTCCTATTCGGTCGACTCAAGAAACCGATAACTGAATATAAAAAATGTTTCGAGAATTGGATCAAGCGCTGGAAAAGTGTGTTGCAGTTGATGGGGAGAACTTTGAAGGGGACCATATCGATTTTGATGAATAATCATGTATTTTCAATTTTCTGAATAAATTCCGGAACTTTTTGATTCATCGTCTTATTCGTTGTTGCAAGACATTACGCAAGACAATTACTTGCTGTAGAATTCCCAGGGCCTCTGCAAGCATTTGCGTGTCGTCTTTATCTATTAATGCTTGCAATTTGGCGTCATCAAACAATTTTATCATACTGGAACGGGTGACGTTGTTAAGCTCAAGATCTTCTCTAAATTTTCGAAACCGGGTTTCATATGTTCGAAGTTATAGATCCCGATCCCCTTAAACATCCACAAGCGGATGGAGACTTTTTTTTTCTTTGATCGAACATAAAAAGTAATGCATGGCGTATCCCGGGTAGGTGTAAATAGCAAACAAAGATCAAAATAATAACAACTTTTACCATCATTCCTTTCGTGACCGTCGTATCGATCGGATGGTAGTTTGCATTAGAGCAGCTGTGCGTTAATCCATTCTAATCCGTTTCAAGGTCATTTAATATCAGATCTTTTGTTCGTGAGCTTGTGCAGTAGATCAATACAGTATAAACAATAAATACCGTTAGACAGTGCCGGGTGCTATTGTGTTAAAACAATAAGAACAGTGAACCGACGTTTAGTGTGGTGCCGTGAACCGGTGCTGTGTGCATATTTATTCTCGGAGGTCGTTGTAACTAACGCTTGGCCTCAGCGGCCGAGTTGCTACGGATCATTAGCTAAGTATAATATTTTTACCCTTCGTGTCCCTTTCTCGTCTTATATTTTGACTCCCCCTATAATTTGCGCGGAACCTCAACCGCGCTATGGCAAGTCCATTAAATTCTCCCCTGCCCCCCGAAGATAAAATGGAAACAGATTTTAAATCTGCCCCAAATAGTAAGACTCACCGGGTTAAACAGTATCCCGAAGAGCCTTCACCCTCGGCCGGCCTTTATGTGGTTTATTTTCGGACCAAAGAGAAGAATAAACCGCTTAATATTTTGAAAATATCTAAAGACTTGGAGTCGAAATATACAACATTGAAATTTATTTCAAAAATTCGTCCCGATAAGCTCAGGGTCTCGTTGACCAGTCTGAAACATGCTAATGAGATCGCTCGAAACGATCACTTTACGCGGGACTACCGCGTTTATATACCAGCTCGCGAAGTCGAGATAGACGGAGTGATCACGGATCCAAGTCTGACATGCGAGGACATTCTCAAACATGGGGTCGGATGTTTTAAAGATCCCTTGCTTAAGAATGTCAAGATACTGGACTGCAAACGTTTGCATTCAGTATCGATCGCCGCGGATGGGACAAAGTCTTATCCCCACTCGGACTCGTATCGGGTGACCTTCTCCGGCTCGGCTTTGCCGAAATTCGTTCTCCTGGCCAGGGTTCGTCTACCTGTACGACTTTTCGTACCACGGGTAATGAATTGCACTAGTTGTCAACAACTAGGACACACAGCTTCCCATTGTGGAAATCGGCCCCGCTGCTCGAAGTGTGGAGAGAGTCATGCGGATGGCGTTTGCGACAGAGACATTGAAAAGTGTCTTTACTGTGGGGCGGCCCCGCATGACCTCACAGCATGTTCTGCGTATAAATTGCGTGGAGATCATTTGAAACGATCTCTCAAGCAACGATCAAACCGCTCGTTCGCAGAAATGCTGAAAATCGCCACACCACCTGAACAGAACCCCTACACCTGTTTGTCTGCGGACGATTGCGACTCTGACGATCCTCAAGAAGGTACATCTTCAACTGTCCCTCGTAGTTTTAGGAAGAGGAAAAATATATCATCTCCTAAACTCCCTAGAAAGGGTTCGAAGATATCTCTTGAAGGCCCTCCAAAAGTAACAGCAGAAGGAAGTGTTGGTAAAAAAAACGAAAAGAAGAAGCCAAAAGCTCCTAGTTCCGGAGACTTGAAATCGGAGAAAGAATATCCAACACTTCCGGGGACACCCAAAACCCCGAAAGTCCCCAAGGAACCAGAAAACACATCAAGTGCTGGACTTGTAAAATTCAGTGACATTGTGGACTTTATATTTTCCGTCTTCAACATTTCTGACCCCCTAAAAGGTATTTTGATGACTTTCCTGCCAAAAGTTAAAATGTTTTTGATGCAGCTGACTGCAAAATGGCCCCTCCTCTCAGCAATCGTTTCCTTCGATGGCTAATTTTTCGAACGAGGTCAAGGATTCGATCACTGTTTTACAGTGGAACTGTAGAAGTATCATCCCGAAAATAGATCCTTCTAAATACTTAGTAAATAATCTGAAATGTGACGCATTTGCATTGTGCGAAACTTGGTTAACTTCTGATGTATCACTAAACTTCCACGATTTTAACATTATTCGCCTGGATCGAGATAATCCCTACGGAGGAGTACTTTTGGGGATCAAAAAGTGCTATTCCTTCTTTCGAATTAACCTCCCCTCGATATCAGGTATTGAAGTTGTCGCATGTCATGTCACAATTAAAGGCAAGGACCTTTGTATTGCTTCCATCTATATTCCCCCTAGAGCCTCAGTTGGGTACCACTGGCTCAGCAGTATCATGCAACTTCTTCCCGCACCGACGTTAGTTTTAGGAGACTTTAACTCTCACGGTGCGGGATGGGGTTGTCTTCATGATGATAACAGATCAGCTATGATCCATGATATTTGCGACAACTTCAATATGACAATCTTGAATACGGGAGAAATGACACGAATTCCCGCACCACCAGCAAGACCAAGTGCGCTGGACTTATCCCTCTGCTCGACATCGCTACGGTTGAATTGCACGTGGAAGGTAATCCCTGATCCCCACGGTAGCGATCATCTGCCTATCGTAATTTCAATCGCCAGCGGATTAAGACCATCGGAAACAATCAATGTTTTGTATGACCTCACACGAAATATTGATTGGAAATGCTACGCAATATCGATATCTGAGAAACTAGAAACAACACAAGAACTTCCTCCGGAGGAAGAGTATACGTTTATGGCTGGCTTGATTCTCGACACTGCGATTCAAGCTCAGACGAAACGTATACTCGGCGCGAATACTAACATTCGTCCTCCCAACCCGTGGTGGGACAAAGAGTGCTCATCACTGAACGCGGAAAGATCTTTAGCATTCAAAAAGTTCAGAAAATATGGAACACCTGATAATTATAGAAATTACGCAGCGCAAGATAAGCAAATGAAGAACTTAGTTAAAGCAAAGAAACTAGGTTACTGGCGACGGTTTGTTGACGGATTAACAAAAGAAACATCGATGAGCACTCTTTGGAACACAGCCCGACGAATGCGCAACCAAAACACAACGAACGAAAGCGAGGAATATTCTAACCGCTGGATATTCGATTTCGCTAAAAAAGTATGTCCTGATTCTGTTCCGGAACAGAAGATATCCCGCGCCGCGACTTCGAATACAAACGAAACACCGTTTTCGATGGTAGAGTTCTCACTTGCGCTCTTGTCGTGTAACAATAAGGCCCCGGGGTTAGACAGAATTAAATTCAACTTGTTGAAAAAGCTTCCTGACTCTGCCAAAAGGCGCTTGCTGAATTTGTTTAACAAGTTCCTCGAGGGTAATATTGTTCCACACGACTGGAGACAAGTGAGAGTTATCGCCATTCAAAAACCTGGGAAACCAGCCTCCGATCACAATTCGTATCGGCCGATTGCTATGCTTTCCTGTATCCGGAAGTTGTTCGAAAAAATGATTCTCTTCCGTCTAGACAATTGGGTCGAGACTAATGGTTTACTTTCAGATACACAATTCGGCTTCCGCAGGGGTAAAGGAACGAACGATTGTCTTGCGTTGCTCTCAACCGAAATTCAAATGGCATTTGCTCGTAAAGAACAAATGGCATCAGTATTTCTAGATATCAAGGGGGCTTTTGATTCAGTTTCTATAAATATCCTATCTAAGAAGCTGCACCAGCATGGTCTTTCGCCGGTTTTGAATACCTTTTTACATAATCTATTGTCCGAGAAACACATGTATTTTGCACATGGTGATTTGTCGACAATACGATTCAGTTACATGGGTCTTCCTCAGGGCTCATGCTTAAGCCCCCTTTTATACAACTTTTACGTAAACAATATCGATGAATGTATCAACACATCTTGCACGCTAAGACAACTTGCCGACGACAGCGTTGTGTCCATTATAGGACCCAAAGCTGCCGATCTCCAAGGACCATTACAAGATACCCTCGACAACTTGTCGACATGGGCTCTTCAAATGGGTATCGAGTTCTCTACGGAGAAAACTGAGCTGGTCGTATTTCCAAGAAAGCGAGAACCAGCACAACTACAGCTTCAACTAGGGGGTGGAACCATAGCTCAGGTCTTCACATTTAAATATCTCGGGGTCTGGTTCGACTCCAAAGGCATCTGGAGATGTCACATTAGATATCTGAAACAAAAATGCCAGCAGAGAATCAATTTTCTTCGCACAATAACCGGAACTTGGTGGGGTGCAAACCCAGGAGACCTAATCAGGCTGTACCAAACAACGATATTGTCCGTAATGGAATATGGATGCTTCTGCTTCCGATCTGCCGCGAACACCAATTTCATTAAACTGGAAAGAATTCAGTATCGTTGTTTGCGTATTGCCTTAGGTTGCATGCAGTCGACTCATACGATGAGTCTCGAAGTGCTCGCGGGCGTCTTACCGTTGAAAAACCGATTCTGGGATCTCTCATATCGATTGCTAATCCGATGCGATATCTTAAATCCGATGGTGATTGAAAACTTCGAAAGGCTTGTCGAGCTCAATTCTCAGACCCGTTTTATGTCCTTGTATTTTGAATACATGGCTCAGAATATTAATCCTTCTTCGTTTGTTTCCAACCGTGCTCATTTCTTGGATACTACTAATTCTACTGTGTTTTTCGACACATCCATGGGAGAAGAAATTCGTGGAATTCCGGACCACGTGCGCCCTCAAGTGGCCCCAAATATTTTTTATAATAAATTTAGAACAGTCAACTGTGAAAAGATGTTTTACACTGACGGATCAAACATCAACAGGTCCACAGGCTTCGGAATCTTCAATCAGAACATCACCGCTTCGTACAAACTCAGTGATCCGGCTTCAGTCTACGTCGCAGAATTAGCTGCTATTCAGTACACCCTCGAGATCATTGAAACCTTGCCCAAAGACCATTACTTCATTGTCACGGACAGTCTAAGCTCAATAGAAGCTCTCCGGGCAATGAAGTCAGGAAAGTATCCCCCATATTTCCTGGGGAAAATACGGGAACATTTGAGAACTTTATCTGAACGGTCTTATTTAATATCGTTAGTCTGGGTCCCTTCGCATTGTTCCATTCCGGGCAATGAAAAGGCAGACTCATTGGCTAAGGTGGGCGCATTAGAAGGTGATATTTATGAAAGACCAATCTGCTTCAATGAATTTTTCAGTATCTCTCGTCAGAAAACTCTCGAAAGTTGGCAAACTTCATGGAGCAATGGCGAACTGGGACGATGGCTGCATTCCATTATCCCTAGGGTATCGACGAAACCTTGGTTCAGGGGGATGAACGTGAGTCGTGACTTCATTCGTGTGATGTCTCGGCTCATGTCAAACCATTACACCTTCAACGCGCACCTCCGGCGTATTGGAATCGTGGAGAGCGGTCTCTGCGCTTGTGGTGACGGTTATCAGGACATCGAGCATGTCGTATGGACGTGTACGGAGTATCGTGACGCCAGGTCTTTATTAAAGGACTCCCTAAGGGCCCGAGGTAGACCACCTGAAGTTCCGGTCCGAGATGTGTTGGCTAGTCGGGATATCTCTTATATGCTTCTTATATACCAGTACCTCAAACACATTAATATCCAAGTGTAATCTGTTATACCTCGCTCAGAAAGTATAATCTCCACCTACAGGTTCGACACTAACATCCGCTCGATTCTCTCGATCACTGTCCCTGTCCACCATCTTCATTGGAACTAACAAGATCTTTTTTTGTCACTAACTTTTCGTTCCCCCCTTCCATGTCTCTTCACCATCTCGATGGCAACTAATTAGATCTCTGTAGTTTTCAGACATTTTGTTTCCATACCCCCTATTTACCTCGGTTTTCACAATATTTACTTTTTTTATTTTCTCATCTCTTCGTAACATCACCATCACCGCCTACGGTCCTACGCTCCAGACGATGACCAGCATGCGGGCCACCCGCCGGGCCTTCGTAGCCTGGGGGTGTTTCCCGCGGACCCACACGAACCGAAAGGAAGCGGCCATATATAGCACCATTTGGAATTCATGCAATATTCAATTCACCGACACCTGCCGAATACCAGCTAAAAGCTTTTTTCAAAAATTCTAGACGACATAATCTAATGATACTATTCTAGTTTTAAGTTAGTCGTTAATTAAGATTAGGAAATACCCTTGGCATCTTAGAGCTTAAGCAGTGTGCCTGAAAATATATATTATACTATTGAAAAAAAAAAAAAAAACTTTTACCATCATATCTTGGTTTGATGTTTCTGTGTTATCACAGCGATACTTGATATTGCATCTAAGGAATCAAGATATTATACAATATCAGTTCAACATTAAAATTAGTTATAATATCTTATTTCGTTATTGATGAGCTATTCTTATTTCATTAAGTAAATTGATCCCGTAGCTCTATCTTCAAATGAAATACTATTGATTAAACTGCATCAGAATCAGATATTGGAAATACTAATGATATTACTCTATTCTGAATGCTAGAATATAAAATAATTGAGAAATTCATCTTCTATAAATATTTTGTTCTTGGTTTCATATTACAATGACAGAATTTAAAATTTTGTTGCTCATGCAAGTTTTGTTATGATTTTTGATATTTTAACTCTTATTTCAAACTAAATAATGTTAATTTCTACCATTGAGATGTTTGGATTTAATAGCAGAATTTGTTATTGGTTTGCAAATAACTTCTACCCGGGATATGTTCAGTTGGTTCGTACGCCGACAACTTTGAAACGCGATAAAATCTTATTAAAAGAACGAATCGTCAACATAATTTCGACTATCAACACTACGAAATGCAATGACACCTATATTTTACCAATGACAACACGAATCTTAGTATAGTATCATCGATCGGAAAACTTTTAAAGTTCACGTCCTGAGCAGGGCTGGCAATAATCAACTCCGTACTTCATCATCACCGAGTTCAGCTCACCTGCAAATAGTGATGTATTTTATTACTCGATTAATCAAAATAATCGAATAAACGGCTAAAGTAATCGAGTACTTGTAATCGATTAACGGCATTGCCACTAATCGAGATAATCGATTAATAGCAATCAATTAATCGAGATCTATATCAGTTTGTAGATAACGGTTAGTCTTAGGCTGCAGACAGAGTGAACGCGAGAAGCTGAGCTAAATGGCATTAGCAAACCAAAAGCGGGATTGATACTAGCATCAAATCAAGCGAGACTCAGCTTTCACTCTAACAGGGTTCCCTTTGAATTGCCGTAAGTACATTTTCCGCTTTGATCAGAATCAAGCTTGCCTCAGCTGCTCGCGCTCACTCTGTCTACAGCCTAAGGTCGATGTCAGACTGAGCGCGGAACGCGGACCGAAGCAAAGCGATTCAATGCGATGAACTGTTTTCGCATCGCATTGACTCTGACAGGTTTGCTTTGATCAAATGCAACTAGCTCGCACGCACGCCTAGACGCTTCGCGTTACGCTTTCACTCTGACAGCAACCTAAGGTTGAGCTCTAGGACAAGACCAGACGACTATGTACATATTCGCTTATGAAGCCAGCCCACGATTGGTTAAAATTGGGCTTTCTGACAGCTCACTTATTTATTTAATATTTTTTTTAGCCGAATATTACTCACGTACCCGAAGTCAAAATGTTCCGTGAACTTGACGTTGTGTCCCTTTATATCGGCCCCCTGTCACGACGCCATCTTGATGAGATCTAAATCGGTACTTCAAAATCAGCTGATCACAACGTAAATATGCAATCAGCAATGCAATTGTTTTCTAGTTTATGTTGTTTATTGCACGCAAATTAGAAATTTTTGAGGCGATTCTCTCACATTTATTTGTCGGTTTACCTAAAATTCAACTGATAGTGTTTTGTGACATCAAGTGGAGGTAATTTTTACAATTTGAAAGTCGTGATGAGTATCAAAACATCGCAGTGTTTGGGGCTCGAAACACGAGGGGCTCAACGTAATCGGTGTACTTTCAAATGGCTGATGCTAACATACCGGTGCCATGTGGCTGCTTTATATGAAAAGCTTACAATTAATGTTGTTGTTCCGTAACCGTTCCATATCGGTGTTCGTCGCTTGATGCCACGTGTGAATTGCTCTTATATATTGTTTTGTGTTTATCAGGAAATATATTGGCCACCCATTTTTCACTAGGGTCGCCGTTAATTTTTCACCGGGCATAGCAACATCAATTAGATTTTTTATCGTGACGTCACAAATGAACAAGCATTCATCCTTGACAGTTCAGCGGTACTGTTTACAAACAAGCTTAAACAAAAATCGAAGAACACGTTTTAAACAATCATCTTTAAACTTTGCGACTAGTCATTGTTATTTAATAAATCTCAAGAACAATCGAATGTCCAATCGTGAACAAATGTTTTAAAACTCTATTTAGGCGATATGGACCGTAAATGGTCTCATCCAAATTGTTAAAAGACAAACAAAAAAATCTCTGTAAATGTCTGTAAATGAAGTTTACGTACCGCAAAAAAAAACCGCAAAACTCTGAAAATTCGCAAAAGAAACTGCATAACTCTGAAACTTCGCATAAAAAACCGCATAAAAAAGACCGCATAAAAAAAGACCTTAGTGTAAATATAAAGTGCAAAGCATTGTTTTGTAAGCGGATCAATTCGAAGAATACACAATCAAAGTTCTTCAGTCAGTACTTTCATATGGATTGTAATTGAAGTTAAATTGAATATTTATTATCTTTTAACTGTTCTGGTATCATTGGTTGAAAGCCTTTTAAAATTTACATCAGGGATCCACAAAAATAAAAAGATGCATTTCATATTAAAAAAAAAAGCGGATGGAATCATATTCGAATAAAACTGACATGGCCTTTATCACACATCCGAAAAGCGATAATCAATCGATAATTCTGGAATCGGACTCTAGAACTAGACTCAAAATCTTGGACAGATTTTGTACATGAATTTAGTTCTAGAATTCAGTACATGAATTTAGTTCTAGAGCTATGAAACTGAACTGAATCGAACTTCTAGAATTGAATTCTGTATTTGAACTCCAAACCTGAATAAAGGAACTGAATTCAGTTCCAAAATCTAGTTCCAGAATCCAATTTCGGAATATAGTTTCAGCATACATGTCTTGAATTCTGAATATGAATTCTGAAAATGGATGTACCAGAATGATGAAGGTGTGAAATCGCAGTACTCATTTTTTAAAACTAGGAATGAGAGTTGAATGTTATGAATTCGAAACTGAGAACCATCAATACCATCATAATTTGATGTCAGTAATTCTCTGTATAGGTGAGTGTGTTTGTTTAGATCAGCGATGAGTTTCATCTTTACCATCATTTTACGAATTACATCGTAAATCTGATGGTAAGAATGAATATGATGAATAGAAAAAAATCGAATCTGATGAGCGAGTTTTTGCCACCCTTGGTCCTAAGCGGGGGATCCAAAAATTTCTAAGGTTGCGTGTACAAATGTTAAATGTTAAATCTTAATTCTAAAATTCATTTTTAAAAAAAGTGAGTAATTTAATTATATTTTTGAATCAGAATGTTATATTTTTGCTCCATCAGAATAACACTTTACTGGCCTAGCCTAGCAAAGCGCTGCTTTGACCAAATTCGATGCACCGGGAGGTTGCCGATGCCGTTCTATAGTGAGAGAGTAATCAACGAGTGGTAGGCAAACAATTATCCTAAATGCTTTTCTATTATGCTCCATTTAGGCTCTATTTCATTGATTTTCGAGGGCCCATTAGTATCAATTAGTAGTGATATTGATAAAACAGTTCAGATTTTCAAAGCTGTATCAGTCTTCAGGGCAACCACATCTTTTGTAGTTTGTTCATTTGCATTTCGTTTCGGATAGAAGGGCTATGCAATCACTGTGTAAAACCGATTTTTCAGTCGAGGCCCGTAGCCCCGAGTGTCATGGACTATTCGGATCAGTTTGTCGCAAATTTGAATGTCTGCATTTTGGAAAAGTTATTAAAGATGGACACTGAACATATTTGAACATCTTCTGTTTTAATTCTTTCTAGTTTTATCATTTTATACCGATTGACGATCAATTAGGTTATAATTAATAAAAGTCTCATCATACGAGCTGTGATTGTTTATTACAAAAATTAAGTTAAACAATGAGAAGGAGGTTATTCCACTAGAATGTGAATTAAAACACAGATTTTGCAGTTCAATTCGGCACAAAGCATAATCAAAGAAAATATTGTTTTCTGTTGGTTTTAACTCTATTAAAAGGAACTGCAACTACCTTTTAACGTCAATTGACAGCATTTTCGCGTAAATTTATCACCGTCACCGGGCTTGTACGGCAACAAACCTAGCTTAATTTATAGGATACTGGCATGTGGTCGTACCATGAGCGGGGTAAAGAAAAAGACAAAATCGTGCCACCGGGGAAGCATAAATTTTGGCACGATGAAACACTCTACCAGACAGCGTGAGATAGATTAAACAGTATTATCTGCGCCGGTGTCCCCCGGAGGCGCTTCAGTTCCTCCGTTCCGGAAACATCAGTTGGCAGTACCGGATGTCGGTGCTGGCGGGAAGGAACAACTTTTTGCAAATTTCTCGTCATTTCATCATGTTTTCTTTGCTTTTCTCCTTCCAGACGAGAGTCGCCGGATTCTTGTTCGTCGTAAGGTGGAGGACAGTTCTCATTCGCTTCAGAAGAAGACACTAAAGTTGAAAGGCCTCTTCCGAATCTATGCAGCCTTGTGGTTAGAGAGGCCTCTAGGGGAAGGAGGAGAAACTTTTCAGCTCGTTTCATCCCAAATAGGTTTTTATTACAAATTATTTAATTTCCCACTGATTTAATATTTGCTGGGAGGTGGAAGGGATTTGCGCGAACTGAAGACCTAGACTGACGTTTGATGGGTTAGGGAATGGTAGCGACAAACAAGGTGATGAATATTTATAAACATTTCGTTTGCTGTAGATAGAAGTAATAGATTGTGGCATGATGTGGAAGACGCGACAGATACGATGAATTTATTGAGCGATAAATTTGGTGTCTAGTTTGAAATTTCATTACCGCTTTGAATATGTTATGTTATTCTACAAAAATATCCAAGAAAAAAACCACACCAAAGAAAATGCGTTTGAGTAAAGCAAAGATTTGTATATTTTGCTCGAGATTATCGATTAGTTTGATCAATTACGAGTAAGTTTGGTTCACTTTTTACTCGATTGATCGAAAGATTATTTGCAGTAGAACAATTAATGTTAACTAGGCATTGATATCTTGATCATTGACACCTTTGCAACGTTCAAACGTGACCGAGTTTGTCGAAACTAGTCGAGATATCTATGAGAAAGTAGTGCGTTTTGTAAGTTACGTCACTTATACAATTTTATATCCATAATCCATTTGAACGTGACCTGTGACCATACTGAAGCTTTAAATGTGCCAAAGTTTGTCGATTCACCCATCACTGAGATAATTATGAGAACAAAAAAGTAGGTTTTGTCGGTTATGTCACTTATACCATTATATTTCTAGAGCCGGATGTGTCAGCTATTTGATATTGGAGTTTCCTAGCGATTTTTTTGTATTTTTTTATTTGGCTCAAATTTTACATATGCGCATTCTTTATGATCAAAAGAGATAATTTTCATCATAGATTTGACATTTTTACTCTAGCCTTACTTTTGAGAAGGGACTAAAAATCCCTTGAAGCCGAGGCAGCCATTTGAATGAAATTATATTCCACAATTAACCGGAAGGATTGTACTTTAATATGAAAAAATAAATTTTGAAATCGGATGAACCGTTTGTGTTTTATTGCATGTTTAAAAAAAGAGTTACATTGCGGACCCTGTAATACACCCAAACCTCCATTTACGTAATAATCGGGACTTCGTAAATCGAATTATGACCCGTTTCGAAAATACCTATACTGTGAGGGTTTTCAAGGAATATCAATAAACCGGAAGTCGCCATCTTGGAATTCAAACTATCTCAAACATCGTTTTTCGACATCTACTAATCAAACCCCTTTCCAAAAATACCCATATTGAAAGGGTTTTCAAGGAATATCAATAAACCGGAAGTCGCCATCTTGGAATTCAGAACCACCTCAAACATCGTTTTCCGACATCTACTCATCAAACCCGTTCCCAAAATACCCATATTGTAGTAATTTCCATGGAATATAAATGAGCCGGAAATGATTTTCATTGTACGCAAAACCCTCTTTTTACGAAGTAGGTTCGTAAAAAAAGTTTACGTTATTAGAGATTTTGTTTGTAAAAAGAGTTACGTAAAAAGAGGTAACGTAAAAAAAGTTTACGTAAACGGAGGTTTGGGTGTACAGTGATGTTTTTTCACGCGGTTTCTATATGCGTTCTTTTACGCGGATTTTCGAAGTTACACGAGTTTTTTTGACGCGGATTCTCGAAGTTACGTGGTTTTTTAGGTGAATTTTCAATGTTATACGGTTTTATTGTTTTGTCTTAGAAATGCATAAAACGTCGAGATCTGGTGCTATCCCGTTTTTTTTAAGTCAACTCTATGACACTGACATTTTCAATAATAATTTTGCTTAGAATCTACCAGATGTCGACTTTTCATGCATTTCTAAGATATTTGGCATAAAAAAAAATGTTCGGATTTCGGAAATCTAAAAATTTTTCGAAGTCCCAGATTGGATTTTTATCAGGATTTTTCTGAGATTACATCAGATCTGTACGTTTCATGATTTTCTAAGACATTTGGCATAAAAATAATCTTTCAATTTTGCGGATTTTTTCTACGCGGATTTTCGAAGTTCTCCCAAAGTCCCTTTTTTTCCCAAAATTTTTGTTTTAGGGTATCACTATATCTCAATGTATTTCTAGGACATTCGGCATCAAAAAATAAAAATTCGATTTTGGAAATCTCAAATTTTCTCCCAAAGTTAAAGTTTTTTTTGAGATTACACCAGATATGGACGTTTCTAAGATATTTGGCACCTAAAAATAAATTTCTTTAGTTCGGTGGTTTTTTATGCGGATTTCTGAAATTACGTGTTTTTTTGCGAGGTTTTTTTTTCCTCAGTGTATATATTTCAGAAACGGCCCGATCGATGATTTGTTTTTTTTTATTTTAAAAATAACATATCAAATTCAATTATTTAAGAAACGTGTTCTCGATTTTTTTGAATTTTTTTCATATTTTGTAGATGAAGTCCAAAATGAAATACTGTCAATTTTTTGTCAATTTGTGTGTTTTCTATTTCTCAACCAAATTTTTTGAACTAATGCTAAATTTCCAATAAAACTTGTTTTAATCCACCTAGTGGTGTAATGATGCCTTTCTCATGTATAATATTGTGGTATTCTATTCAAAATTTTTCTCTTCGATTTTTGAAAGAAACCAAGAGATTGTTTGTGCATCAACTATTATAACATACAGAATGAAACAGTGCTTTGTTCGCGTAGGTCATCCTTAAAAAAACGAAGTGGGTTCACTATTATATGCACCTCAGGTACCGCAACCCGCTAATCGGTTTAATCGAAGTCGGTTCGTACGGCCACCAACTAACATGACGTAAAAACTCTACTAATTTTTATTCAAATTTTGAAGATTTTATACAATTTTGCCATCGCACTCTAAATGACGATTTAAATATTTGTTGTATCCGAAAATATGCAGTAATTTTTGGTAGCTTTTATTTGACCCTAAGATTGGGAATAACGGTTTTGAGTCCAGTTTACAACATTTTTTACGTTTTTTGTTCCGCCGGTTTAAGTGACGGTGTACAATATTGAACACACTTTACCCTATAACTCCTGAACCGGACGTCGGATCCGGATGAAATTCAGGAAATCCGTATGGGACCGTGAGACCTTTCATTTGAATCTAAGTTTGTGGAAATCGGTCAAACCATCGCTGAGAAAAGTGAGTGAGATCCATTTTGGTATATATGACCACTATTTCCGGTGCTTCTGGAACCGGATACCGGGAACCAGGATAGCCTAAATCGGTTTGTTTAGTTGACTACTGATAATGACTATCGATTTGTGTAGTTTTGAAACCAGTTTATGAAATTTTTTACGTCTTTTGTTTCGCCGGTTCAAGTGACGGTGTACAATTTTGAACACACTTTACCCTATAATTCCGAATCCGGATGAAATTTAGAAATTTCGTATGGGACCATGAGACCTTTTATTTGAATCTAAGTTTGTCAAAATCGGTTTAGCCATCTCCGAGAAAACCTAGTGAGATTATTTGACACATACACACACAGACATTGCTCAGCTCGATGAACTGAGTCGAATGGTATATGACACTTTGCCCTCCGGGCCAATTTTTACTAATCGGTTTTTCAAGTGATTGCATAACCTTTCTATATGAGAAAGGCAATAAGATGTTAATCAACATTTTGCTTTATGTTACTGTTCTCGAGGTACAGTGGTTTGGAAAAATAATTATTTTTATTTTTGTAACGATTTTCGAATGGTTATTTGAAAAAAAAGTTTTTGTATCCGAAAGAATTTCATTTCAAGTTCTTATACAATACTTGAGTCGCATTTATTAAAGATATCTGTTCTGTTTGGTAATATCTACTGTTATTAAACTAGCAATAATACATTTTTTGAGATATTTGAATTTTAGGTGTGATTTTTCAATTAATAATAACTAAAAACAAATTTTCAACCGTGCTAAAGATACCTTAGAAGTCCTTAGAAGATACCAAATCGATCGGACTCATCGTTTCTGGGATATATATTACTAAAAATTTCCAAGGAATTTTTTCTTAGTAACTTCTCAAAAGTAAGGTTAGAGTTAAGATAGCGAACTGATGATGCAAATTGTTTCGCTTGGCCATAAATAACGTTTATGCAAAATTCTAACCAAATCAAAATATACAAAAATAAAATTTCGAAATAAATCTGTCATTTGAGGTGAAATTGTTCATGGGAGCATAATCAATGACTCAATTTATTAATAACGTTTTATGCCTTCCCAAGACTGTTCAAAAATTTCATACTTCTTAGTACGTCAAAAAGCTTTAACCAAAACGTTTGTTATCAGTAGTGATACAAAAGGATTCAACTCAGCCAACGACCAAAATCCTATAACTGCTCCGCCAAGTTAATTTATTATACGTACGACTCTCGCTCATTGAATATGTGAAGGAGTTGAATTTTCCTCAATAGGAAGATTGCATCTATCTCGTGCCAGTTTTCCCATCACCACATCATCAAAAGTAGAAGCAAACCGGAACGTGCTCTCTTATCCTTATTTCTTCTGTTATCTGTTCAGCTTTTCTTACGGTCACTCTCCCAGGATCTGCTGATAATCCATGATGTATCAGCTATTTTTCAACATACCTCTTGTCATCAGTTCCCATCCGGACGAAACGCCAAACGGGGGATAGATTAATATGTCTAGTGTTCTCAAAGTGGAGACTTTTACTAGATCTACGCGACCAGACTTCGGTGGTTTTTTGAATGATTAGATCACAGGAGATTGACTCGTTGTCGGTCGTGACGAGATGTTTATTTCGTTCAATCTCATTTCCTTTTTCCGGTAGCCCGAACAATGTGAAAGAGCGAACCCTCGGACTACAAATTGTTAGTCACAGGAACATAATTGAAGCAAAGATTGAAATCAATCACTCGTGTGATGGCTAAATTGAATACAGTTTTTACTCTTTTTATACGATGCAGGACCATGTGTGCAGTTCACAACGTACCTGATACGAGTTCCTACATCCTTCGTAATTGTCATACGTTTATCCTTTGCAGCCTATGGTAAAAAGAGCTTATTTCGAATTAAATTCGCGCATTCCATTGTAGCAATGTACGGGATTTTTTGCCACGTTTTGTAACAAACAGAAAGGCGCATAAGAAACCGAATTCCAGACGCGTTATCTTCTCCAGCAGACAGTAACAGGCCCATTTGAAAAGTTTCTTCCGTTTCGGGTGAGGAGGTAGTGAGGGACTAAGATAGTAAAAGTGTACACATCTGTTGCAAAGCGCATTTCGGAGGCAACATTTCAGAGTCGCGGTGGAATGTTCGCGGGTGTTTCTGCGAGACATGGAAGTCCTGCCTGTTTGAATTTGAACTGCACACTGCCATGGCTCCGTTCCACGACAAAGGCACAAATCTGCTCATATAGTGTTGTAGTACCTTGTACGTAGAGCTTATGTAGGAAACGAATGGATACAAGAAAAAACGGAGTGCAGTTTAAAATTGGCTTTAGGCAAACAAACAGAATGAATTTCCGCGCTGCTTTCCTTGCTTGTGCTCTGTCGCGGGCACAGTAAAATAGAAGTTTATTTAGGAGACTTCCTTGGTTGGGGCCTCTGGTTGCTTATAATGGATCCGTATAGATAATGTTTGAAACAGTTGAATAAATACAGAAAAGTAGAATACAGAATACAGAAGACAGAAGACAGAAGACAGAAGACAGAAGACAGAAGATAGAAGACAGAAGACAGAAGACAGAAGACAGAAGACAGAAGACAGAAGACAGAAGACAGAAGACAGAAGACAGAAGACAGAAGACAGAAGACAGAAGACAGAAGACAGAAGACAGAAGACAGAAGACAGAAGACAGAAGACAGAAGACAGAAGACAGAAGACAGAAGACAGAAGACAGAAGACAGAAGACAGAAGACAGAAGACAGAAGACAGAAGACAGAAGACAGAAGACAGAAGACAGAAGACAGAAGACAGAAGACAGAAGACAGAAGACAGAAGACAGAAGACAGAAGACAGAAGACAGAAGACAGAAGACAGAAGACAGAAGACAGAAGACAGAAGACAGAAGACAGAAGACAGAAGACAGAAGACAGAAGACAGAAGACAGAAGACAGAAGACAGAAGACAGAAGACAGAAGACAGAAGACAGAAGACAGAAGACAGAAGACAGAAGACAGAAGACAGAAGACAGAAGACAGAAGACAGAAGACAGAAGACAGAAGACAGAAGACAGAAGACAGAAGACAGAAGACAGAAGACAGAAGACAGAAGACAGAAGACAGAAGACAGAAGACAGAAGACAGAAGACAGAAGACAGAAGACAGAAGACAGAAGACAGAAGACAGAAGACAGAAGACAGAAGACAGAAGACAGAAGACAGAAGACAGAAGACAGAAGACAGAAGACAGAAGACAGAAGACAGAAGACAGAAGACAGAAGACAGAAGACAGAAGACAGAAGACAGAAGACAGAAGACAGAAGACAGAAGACAGAAGACAGAAGACAGAAGACAGAAGACAGAAGACAGAAGACAGAAGACAGAAGACAGAAGACAGAAGACAGAATACAGAAGACAGAAGACAGAAGACAGAAGACAGAAGACAGAAGACAGAAGACAGAAGACAGAAGACAGAAGACAGAAGACAGAAGACAGAAGACAGAAGACAGAAGACAGAAGACAGAAGACAGAAGACAGAAGACAGAAGACAGAAGACAGAAGACAGAAGACAGAAGACAGAAGACAGAAGACAGAAGACAGAAGACAGAAGACAGAAGACAGAAGACAGAAGACAGAAGACAGAAGACAGAAGACAGAAGACAGAAGACAGAAGACAGAAGACAGAAGACAGAAGACAGAAGACAGAAGACAGAAGACAGAAGACAGAAGACAGAAGACAGAAGACAAAAGACAGAAGGTTGAAAAAATTATATTTTCGGAATCTTCACAAAAAATGTTCAATTAACACATGCTCAATGATTCGATGTTTTTGTTGCATGAATTTAAGCATTACTTGTTTTGCGGACGCCCCTTCGAATGAGGTCGTGCAGCATCTTCATTATCGTGAGTGAATTGAATCGAGAAAACTTTTCCCTTCTTTTCAACTGTAGCTCAGAAAAGCAAACTGAGCCCCCGGGGTAAGCAGAAATATTTGTACACACAAATGTCTAAAAAATGTAGTGAAGGATGGGGAGTTGCACTCTTGCATTTCATCTTGTGCTGATTCGTCCCAGAGTGCCCAGGGCAAATTTGACAGCTGTCGGGATCTGTCGACTGTCAGCTATGGTGACGACGCGTCGACATCTGTGATATTTCATCAGTTCGGTTAGGTAAAATATGTGGCTTTGATTTTCTGGGTTTGCTTTTCAACTGATTATACACCCTCACACTTTATAATAATTGAATGAATCTTGACCTGAACCTTATTCTCAACGGTGGTTTCCGGGTTATGCATATACAATTTGACTTCTGCTCTTGAACGCTCTTTGCAAACTTTATTGGCACTCTACAAAAATAGCCTGGTCGGGCAAACTTATTTCCATCTAAGACGACGGTATCCTTTTCCCATCGAACCCTTGCCCTTATCGGTGAGGTGCCTGACTAACAAAACCGGATTCAACCCCAATCATCACTTTTGTATATATTTCTAACCTCGCTCCTTGGTCCAATGACTAGTCTCAATATCAGTCTGTAAACCCAAGTTCCACATAGATAGAAAACGTCTTACGTGCGAGTTTTGGTTGAACGTTGGGAAGGAATACTACTACTCTGCTATTATATAGGTGTATCCTTTTAACTTAAATCAATTGTACGGTCATTTGTTGTGTTTTTCAAGCTTCTTTTTCCTGTAACCGACCGACTGGGATCAACAGGAACAGTCTGCTCATGTTCCCATAATCCAAAGGATCTTTTCGTGATGTTTTTTGTGCTTAGTTTTACCAACTTCTTCGGTTCTTCTGCCAACTTCTTTTTCGGTAGGACGAATGTCTATGGTTTGTCGGAAATAATAGGATAGCAGCTCCGCCGTACTCATCCTTAGTGGGCAGCATGTGTGTGTGTCGCTTAGACCGTGTTTGTTTATTTCTTCGTATTGGAATAATGCCGGACGAGACTGATGATTGTGGGTTTATTTGCTTTCATAGCAAAACTTTTATTCTGGGACAGGAAAACAAGATTTGTTTGCCATCACATCAAATTGTAGGTGTTGGGTATTTGTTACACGGTGGATCTCGTGTCATATAATTTTCCACTCAGTCATAATAGGAAAATATGGGTAAAGAATTGGATATAAGTGTCACCGATTGTTAAATCGATTTTCGATACTATTATAATGAATTGTACAACGCTCTTTATTTCTACAAAATTTTGAGATCTGAGTTTTGCTGTTAGGCAATAACATACAATGCCAACATTTTAATTTCTAATTCGAAAAACGACCAAATTCAAAGAAATTGAACAAAAAGAATTTGGTAATTGTATTAATGTTTGAATCCGAATATCTTTTCCAAGTTACAATCCGCAACTACTTCTAATACGACCAAGTGCAAACTATGCGGAAACAAGAGCACGAATATGTTTTATGTTACACTGGTTAAATCAAGGTGACGGCAATCTTTCTTTATAACATAATTAGTTTTAAAGTGGTTATTTAAGTTTTCAATCATCGCTATTTGGCCATTTTGAACAATTATTATTAAGTATTTTTTTAATCCCGTTATTGTTACTCAATTCGAACATACATTTGATAATAGCTACACAGAAAAAAAAATCATGAATCATACAGGTGACATAATTCTACAAACGATACAATTCATAACTACTTAATTTTTCAAATGGCGCATAACTCCACTCTCACTGAAATTTACAGGCTCCGAGTGCCACTCTATGGATGGATTATTCATCAAGCGGATATGGACTGCTGTGGTTCAGTCGATTAACTGACGTGCTTTGTGATCTAATGTTTCTCGGTTCATGTCACGCTGTCGCTATCGATCTTTTGCTTTTTAATTGATTCGATTTCAAACTCCTTCAATTTTGAATTCACACAATTTTACATATTCTTTAATATAAATCTGTGTCAAATGCTCTATTTATGTGCATCTTAAAAACAGTAAATTCACAAGACTTTTTCGAACTGTGTAAGCTTTTAAAAACTAATTGAATATAAGTTTATTTGACGTAGCTAAGCCATTATGAGCACATAAGCGTATGTGCAAATCATTATCGCGAATTGATGTAGCGGTAGCATAGATATAACTAGATTGTAACATACAATATGCGCATTCATCCAGATGGCTATTGATTGATTGCGGCAACGTAATGGTAACTAGGATACATTTTTCTATTATCGTTCAATTCTGTTACGAGTATATCACGTCACTATACACATTCACTGTGTATCTCACAACACTTAAAATCATGTATAATGAACGTCACATCACAGATACGTATTTCGAATACAACTTGTATTACTCTTCAGTGTATCAGGTTTTTTTTTTAAATTATTGATTGTTTGAATTGAGCGCTCCGGATATCCATTGAGCTTTCCAATTTCGAAGAAAAAATTTCCTCTTCCACTACCGCATCTTCTCTGAGGGGTAAGGTTAGCATTCTATGAAAAATATGATGAAATGCTGTCATTTTGTGTTGGTGATAATGGTTAGAAATATTAGGTATAACTCGTTCTGTATTGTTTGGCTTCCTATATACTTCGAAAGGTAAAATTTTTTCCTCTCGTACAATAAGAACATCTAAGAAAGGTAAACTATTGTTTGTGTCCTTCTCACAGGTAAACTTGATGTTCCTATGTAAATTGTTGTTAAATTGTTTTTGAGGGACAATCGAATACTGATGTGGCTCGAAAAAAAGGTTTTTTGCTCCTGTACTGATCAATACATTCTGGGTTTACCCGAAGATGTACATTGAAGGATGATTTGTTTTGATTATCTAGAAATTCTCTGTACAATTTCAGCTAATCTCGATCAGTAACAGAGTAGCAACCAGAGGTGGTCGCTCAAGCTCAAGCTTAAAGTCTACGGCATTAGTTGCATACCACTCTTGTGTACATTTTTATCGTGCTGTGTCGAAAAGAGCAGAACTGTTTTTGGAGAGACTCAGTTTGTGATGCTTTTGGTCCCGAATTGTTCACTTTGTTTGCTACAAACGCATATGGTCTGGCAAATAAGGTACAGCTTTTTTTTTGTTTGAAACAGTCATATTTATAGTAAATTTACTTTGGCTTGAAACCTTACTGTTCCGGAAAATCCGCATTGATGTAGGCCTTATCATCACTGATGTATCTATTTATTTATTTATTCAACAAATTTAAGTCCTAATGCTTGTTTCTAAGAATATTTGAAAAAGTTTCTCTCATTAGGCTGCGGGAAAAATGAAAATCGAATCCCGTAGAAACACCGTCAACATCAATGTTCGTTCCAGAGCTCTCCTCACCAACAACCTCCTCAGATTGCCTCTACGTTGTACTAACTACGGAATCAACGGTGCCGTCATTGGATTGCAGCGGGCACAAATCTCCAAATGTCAAGGGGAACGTGCCATTTGAGCCAATTTGTTCTGATTCCTGATAGTACAACGTAGAGGCAATCTGAGGAGGTTGTTGGTGAGGAGAGCTCTGGAACGAACATTGATGTTGATTTGACTAAGAAGTGCTGGGCAATCGATATTGTTCGCCAAGACATCGGCAATCAGCATTGCACGGAATAGGTCACGACGCACTTGCAAAGTATCGAGCCCGATAAGCATCCCACGGCTTTGGTAGCTCGGCAGCTGATGAGGGTTGTTCCAGGGCAATTTGCGAAGAGTGAAACGAACGAAACGTCGTTGGATTGACTCAATTCTGAGAACACCGTTAACATAGTGAGGGTTCCATATCACCGAGCAGTATTCGAGTGTTGAGCGAACAAGTGAGCAGTAGAGCGACTTCAAACAGTATACATCTGTGAAGCGTTTAGCAATTCTCATAACAAATCCCAAACAACGAGAAGCCTTCGTAACTATGTAACCAATATGGTGCTTGTAATTCATTTGTTCGTCTGCATAAACTCCATGATCATTGACACAAATGACTCTTTCAATCGCTGCTTCATGGCAATAATCAAACCGCAAAGGGTCTTTCCTACGAGTGAATGTGATAATAGAGTATTTGCTAATGTTTAAAATTATTCGGTTGATCTCGCACCACCTTGACGTCAGTTGACGCTGAAGGTATGAAGCATCCTCTGCACTCTTGATTATTTGGTATAACTTTAAGTCATCAGCAAAAGATAGTCGTGGGCCTTCCAGTGAGTAATTCACATCGTTGAAATAAAGGAGGAAAATCAGTTGACCGAGATGGCTTCAATGAGGTATTCCGGAAATAGCAAAGAACTCCTGCGATAGACTGTCATTGATTTTAACCGCCAGCCGTCGATTGCAGAGATACGATTGTATCCATCGAAGAATATCCAGCCTATCCAGTTTGGTGATCGTGATAGCGTGATTGATTTAATCAAAAGCTGCGGAGAGATTCGTGTAAATAGCATCCGTTTGGAAGCCATTAGACATAGCATCAATTATGTACGTCGTAAAAGATAAAGTACCATTGGAGCGTTTTGGCATGAATCCGTGATGTATTGTTCACAGTGGTCGAAAATTTGCTTAAGAACTACTAATTCGAACAATTTAGAGATGGCGCTTAGGGCAGTAATTCCACAAAAATTGTCAATGTTCTTTTTGTCTCCTTTTTTGTGAACTGGAAACATGTAGGAAGATTTCCACATAACGGGAAATACTCCGGTCGTGAGTGATAGTTAAAACAGTTGGCATAAGGGAGTTACTACTGCACTTGAACATCTCTTCAAGACAACTGCCGGGATGCCGTCGGGTCCAGCAGAGTGTGAAAGTTTAAGTTGTACGATTGCCGTTACTATAGCGTCGATGTCGATATTCATTAAATACAAAGACTGGCTCGATATGGGAACATTAAGAGCCGCCTGCAGTCCTTTTTGAACTTTTCAAACGTAATAGCTCTGCGGTTTGCCACGGAGCCTGTTTAGAGGGTTGGATAATTCTCTTAGGAACGTATTGATCGATTGCATACGTCATAACGTTAGAAAAGGTTTGAGTCGCAAGATTAACATCGTCGTTGTCAAGAATTTCACTCCATGTCAAGTTAGAAAGAAAAACAATGATACTATTGTAGTCGGCTTTTTTGAAATTGTAGCTGATGATGCGAGAATTATATCGGTCGTGCGACGGTCCATCTGATTCGAGTACAATGTGGAGCGGAGGGTGGTGTATAACGGATTTCACCAGAGGAAAGGGTGCTGCGATAATTCTGGGTGCACAATCGGATTGGCTCGAGAAGCAGAGGTCGAGTATTCTGCCATTCTCATTTTGAACGTGATTCACTTGCCGTAACAGGTTTAGACTGTATCGGTCATGCAAGTTCGTGATACCAGTGTGGAAGGAAGAATGCAACGCAGGAAACCGTCGGAAGCGGGGAGCCATTTCAGGCAGAGAAAATTGAAATCACCGATAATAAAGATATTATCAGTAGGTCGCATATGAACGGAAGTAATTTCTAATTTCGTCTATCGATTGTTCATGCGTATCGATCAGTGACAGGTCACGTATTCGGTCCGGTGGAAGATAAACCACACAGAGAAATAATGATGAGCTATCCCTCAAACTGATCTTCACACATACCTGCTCAACGTTCAGAAGCCTTTTTAAAAGTTGTGCTTTCAAACGACGACGCATAGCAACAAGAACTCCACCACCGATGATTTTGTTACTATTGCGGGAGCTGCGATCGGTTCGAAATACTTCGTAGTTCCTATCGAATGCTTGTATGGACAGCATTTTCGGTATTTTCGGTCAGCCAAGTTTCTGTTAATGCGGTGATATCAAAACAGTCGTCCGAACAGGCTAGTCGGTAGTTCTCCAAGCATGAATTCATATCGCCAGCGTTCTGATAATAAACTTGAATTTGTAAAACGTTTCGAAGAGCAGGTAGTCTATGTAAGTTTGCGCTGGAAGCAGGGAGGCAGTCAATTGTTGAATTGTGCAAGTTGCTAGTATACTTGACGGCGGTGACGGGTTGGAAGACCTCTTCACCGCTCTCGCACACTGGACCGGGACGGCTGACGAGCGCTGGCTGCGATGGCACGACTGTGGCGAGGGGATCAGAGGCTTCCATAATACCAATTGCATTGCGTCCCAGTGTCCGGTGAGTAGAAGGCATCGAACTGGAACCGGAGAACGAATCAGCGCATACATAACTGGGAAATGATGAATACTTGCCATGGTGAAAAGTTCGGAAAACCCCTTCACCGCATCCGCCCACAGGACCGGGACGGCTGATGAACGCTGGCGGCGACGGCACGACTGGGGCGGGGGTGTCGGAGGCTTCCATTAATCGAACAACGATGAATCCCAGTGTGTTACATCCAGTTATTGAACGAAGTTAGTTCGACGACAAATAAATAAATAAATAAATTGTCGAGCAGCATCCACTAGCGGCGATGCAGGAGTAGGAGACGGGTCCACTACAGGAGGAATTAGAAATTTTTGAGTAGATTTGTCCTCAAACTTGCGAAAGTAAATTCCTTGTAGCCACGTTGCGGGATTTAAAGCGACGGACTCCAACCCTCGATCAAGACCGACTTTGAACGAAACAAAAGTCATGGTGCTAACGTCAGCACCTTTGGCAACCAATTTAACAACAACCGGGTCCTGTGCTAGTCCGAGATTGGCTCGTACCATGGCAGAAATCTCGTTATTCGTGACATCAGGTTGAATACGAGACAAATAAAGCCAAAACTTCTCAGACGATTGTTCGCACACTGGAACATGAACGACGTTATCAACTATAAGTTTAGATCCCGATCTCACTCGGAAGCTTTTTGTTCGATATCAAGTCCACGAGGTCTTTTAGCCGGACGACGATGGTCCAAGGTTGGCCAGGGCTGATTGAATGGATTGGGAGTCCGTGGAGTCGGTTTAGATAACGCTTTTATCTCACTCTGTAAGCCGTTTATTGCCTCCGTGAGTGATACCAATGGCGACTTCTCGTCTGCAGCTTTCGTGATAGATCGGAGATGCGAGTTCTCGAACAAACTAGCGCAAGCATCACACATCCAGAAAAGATTTTTTTGATGCGATGTAAAATACCCCAAAAGAGCGTGTGAGACTCCCGAGCATGCCATGTGAAACGAGCATCCACAGTATCCACGGCAAACTATTGAATCAATACCGGTAATGACTTGACTGCATTTACGACAATTTCATCCAGGGAAGCGCCTTTGATTAGGCTATACACCAAGCAGATGACTAAGTATGCGAAGAACTCGATCAAGACGATAGCTTGTTGTTTAAACCACAAAGCGACAGCAGCTGTACAAATAGCACTAAGCACGGCACGAATAAACGTAAATCACTAATCAATATGCAATTGATGACCAAGAATAACACCTCACACAGATTCAGACAGCATGTAGTCAATCACCAGTTGAAATATGAACTATATAATGATGCGGAAAACAGTTTAAATTGCAAAAATAACGGACTTTTAAAAACACAACAAACTTAATTTAACAGTGTTCCCAGAAACATTCACCTGTATTTGATTAGCTGTTTCTTTTAGAGTTCGGCAAAACTTTAATGGCATTCATCCGGATCTGTAAAATCTTGACCATCTGGATCAAACTTTGCGAGAAATAATGCTTTTTGGTCGAGCTCCTGGTTTGTGGTCCATTGTCATCAATTCTGGGAAGTTTTGGATGACCCTTGAAATAATTTTCTTATTCTGTTACTACATCGAGAACCCGGGAGTCGTGCAATCTGTTGACCGTTGACCGAGAAATAATTTCGATTGTTTAGATGGCTTCGGTAAAATTATTGTGTCGTAAAGTAATTTTTTCACATGTTCATAATTAGTCAAGTGCTGCTCAGCAAATGCATGAGACATCGATGAAAACGAACGATAGTCGGATGGGGCCAAGTATGGTGTGTGAGGGCGAATGATGTATTTTATTGCTTTCGTTGTGTGGGCGGTTGCGTTGTCGTGATGCAAAATGACTCTCATTTTTTTTTTGGTTTATATGTGCGTTTTTTGTCATTCACACTGAGATTCCGACGTATAAAACCACTTAAACCAACGTTCACAAGTCGCCACCGATGCTGCATGATTCTCGTAAGTTTTAACAAGAATCCGATGAGATTCAGCCGCACATTTTTTAGAACAAAAAAATGAATCAACACTTCCCGCAAATTCTCTTCATTTGGCAATAATTTCGAAATGTTCACTTCACTAAATGCATATGCCAAAAGAATGGTTTTATGAACATCACGTTCTAGCAAAAAAAAAAAGACGGAATGGTTTCGATGGTGAACTAATCCCTGTTTGCTGATTCTAACTAATCCTTGTTTGCTTGAAAAAAATTGCGCATTATCAACTGGCAGTGCGCATTATCAACTGGCACCAGGGTTTGGATGAATGAAGCAGTAAAGATGAGTATACATGCTTCACGGCGTATGATATTCATGAATATACCTGCTTTATGAACCAAGTCGCTTTTGAAGAAACGTGGACCTTGTTGCTTTATTGGAATGGTTGTCCATGCACGAGAATGGAAGAGAGCAAACAATATTCACCCCTACTACTGTTTCTCCTTCTCACGGTTTCTTAATATTCACGGGGCTAGAAAGTGACGAAGATTATATATTCAGTTTTCGCTAACAGACTGATGACTGGCTCTTAACTGTCGAATCACTTTTCAGCAGGAACTTGATTTACAGAAGTAACAAGAGTGCAGGAGCTAGTTTCTATATAAAACCCAGCAAACGAAGCGTTTGTTTGTTAGCAGTATTTGCTGAGATCACCAGATCGCCATTGCTAATTGCTGCACTCCTGCTACTTCTGTTTATAATATTCAAGTATAACTAAGCATTCTCACCCTCTACTAACTTGACACGAATTAAATAAGTGATATGCAACACTTTTCGAGGCATAAAGTCATCAATAACATCCGTTCGCGCTCGGAGCCAGTCATCAGTCTGTTAGCGAAAACTGAATATATAATCTTCATCACTTTCAAGCCCCGTGAAGATTTTTTTTCTTCAGATCGTTTATTTGATATGGCACATAGCTTTAGCTCAGAGGTGCCAAAGTCTGTATTGTATTTTTTCGTACAATATAATTACAATTATTATTTAACATATATACATACACATACAAGGTTGGTGGGAGAGTTAAAGAGTGGGGAATACATTCATGGTTAAACTATAGAAAATTTAAGGTTAGTGTTGAAAAAGGGAGCCGAATTACTGGCGGTTACTCCAGGTTAGTATGGAAAAAACAAATAGTTACATACACACTCAAACAATATACAACAACAAAAAACAGATAATAATAATGTAATAACTTCAAAGTCTTCGTGTAATCTTCGTTTCATTTTGGCTCAAAATTTCCGATGTGTGATTACCAAAAACCAATCAGTACGTCACCATATGGCATTTTGGGGAAAGGTGAACTGTAAAGGATGTAAATAAAGAAAAGCAGTAACTAGATTGATAAACCAATATTTTTCAGAAAGATGTGAATCGAGTACATATAAGTGCAATCGCGACTTGCTAGTACATCTCGCACCGGCACATTTGGTGGCCTACCTCGGGCCCAAAGGGAGTCTCTTAACTGTAATCTTGCGAAACGATTCAGGGCACATGACCACACAATATGCTCGATGTCGTGGTAACCATTGCCACAAGCGCAGATACCATTTTCAGCGAGGCCAATTCGCCAGAGATGCGTACCCAACTCGGAGTGATTAGACATAAGTCGGGACATCACACGAATGAAATCGCGACCCACTTTCATCCCCTCAAACCAAGGCTTCGTCGATACCTTTGGAATTATAGAGTATAGCCAACGTCCTAGGTCTCCATTGCTCCATGATGCTTGCCAACTTTCGAGTGTCTTCTGACGAGAAATGCTGAAAAATTCGTTGAAGCAGATTGGTCTTTCGTAAATATCACCTTCCAATGCGCCCACTTTAGCCAATGAGTCTGCCTTTTCATTGCCCGGAATAGAGCAATGCGAAGGGACCCAGACTAACGATATTAAATAAGACCGCTCAGATAAAGCTCTTAAATGTTCCCTTATTCTCCCCAGGAAATATGGGGGATACTTTCCTGGTTTCATCGCCCGGAGAGCTTCTATTGAGCTTAGACTGTCCGTAACGATGAAGTAATGGTCTTTGGGCAAGGTTTCAATGATCTCGAGGGTGTACTGAATAGCAGCTAATTCTGCGACGTAAACTGAAGCCGGATCACTGAGTTTGTAAGAAGCGGTGATGTTCTGATTGAAGATTCCAAAGCCAGTGGACCTGTTGATGTTTGATCCGTCAGTGTAAAACATCTTTTCACAGTTGACTGTTCTGAATTTGTTATTAAAAATATTTGGGGCCACTTGAGGGCGTACGTGATCCGGGATTCCACGAATTTCTTCTTTCATGGATGTATCGAAAAACACAGTAGAATTAGAAGTATCCAAGAAATGAGCACGGTTTGGAATATATGAAGAAGGATTGATATTTTGAGCCATGAAATTAAAGTACAAGGACATGAAACGGGTCTGAGAATTGAGCTCGATAAGCCTTTCGAAGTTTTCAATCACCATCGGATTCAAGATGTCGCATCGGATTAGCAATCGATATGAGAGATCCCAGAATCGATTTTTCAACGGTAAGACGCCCGCGAGCACTTCGAGACTCATCGTGTGAGTCGACTGCATGCAACCTAAGGCAATACGCAAACAACGATACTGAATTCTTTCCAGTTTAATGAAATGGGTGTTCGCGGCGGATCGGAAGCAGAAGCATCCATATTCCATAACGGACAATATCGTTGTTTGGTATAGCCTTATTAAGTCTCCTGGGTGAGCTCCCCACCAAGTTCCAGTTATTGTACGAAGAAAATTTATTCTCTGCTGGCATTTTTGTTTCAGATACCTAATGTGACATCCCCAGGTTCCCTTGGAGTCGAACCAGACCCCGAGATATTTAAATGTGAAGACCTGAGCTATGGTTTCACCCCTTAGTTGAAGCTGTAATTGTGCTGGTTCTCGCTTCCTTGAAAATACAACCAACTCAGTTTTCTCCGTAGAGAACTCGATACCCATCTGAAGAGCCCATGATGACAAGTTGTCGAGAGTATCTTGTAATGGTCCTTGAAGATCGGCAGCTTTGGGTCCTATAATAGACACAACGCTGTCGTCGGCAAGTTGTCTTAGCGTGCAAGATGTATTGATACATTCATCAATGTTGTTCACGTAAAAATTGTATAAAAGGGGGCTTAAGCATGAGCCCTGAGGAAGACCCATGTAACTGAATCGTATTGTCGACAAATCACCATGCGCGAAATACATGTGTTTCTCGGACAATAGATTATACAAAAAGTTATTCAAAACTGGTGAAAGACCATGCTGATGCAACTTCTCAGACAGGATATTTATAGAAACTGAGTCGAAAGCCCCCTTGATATCTAGGAAAACTGATGCCATTTGTTCTTTACGAGTAAATGCCATTTGAATTTCTGTTGAGAGCAACGCAAGACAATCGTTCGTTCCTTTCCCCTTGCGGAAGCCAAATTGTGTATCTGAAAGCAAACCATTAGTCTCGGCCCAATTGTCTAGGCGAAATAGAATCATTTTTTCGAACAATTTTCGGATACAGGAAAGCATAGCAATCGGCCTATACGAATTGTGATCGGAGGCTGGTTTCCCTGGTTTTTGAATGGCGATCACTCTCACTTGTCTCCAGTCGTGTGGTACAATATTACCCTCTAGGAACTCGTTGAATAAATTCAGCAAGCGTCTTTTGGCGGTGTCAGGCAGATTCTTCAACAAGTTGAATTTGATTCTGTCTAGCCCCGGAGCTTTATTGTTACATGACAGGAGCGCAAGTGAGAACTCTACCATTGAAAACGATGTGTCGTTCCTGTTTGATGACGTGACGTGGGTGATCTTCAGCTCCGGAACAGAGTCAGGACATACTTTTTTAGCGAAATCGAATATCCAGCGGTGAGAATATTCCTCATTTTCGTTCGTGGTATTATGGTTGCGCATTCGTCGGGCCGTATTCCAAAGAGTGCTCATTGATGTTTCTCTCGACAATCCCTCTACGAACCGACGCCAATAACCGCGTTTCTTAGCTTTAATTATGCTTTTCATTTTAAAATCTAACGACGCGTATTTTCGATAGTTATCTGGTGTTCCATTTTTTCTAAACGCGATGAAAGCTGAAGTTTTTTCTACTTTCAGCTCTGAGCACTCTTTGTCCCACCACGGGTTGGGAGGATGGATGTAAGTTTTCGCGCCGGGTACACGTTTGGTCTGAGATTGAATCGCGGTATCGAGAATCAAGTCAGCCAGAAATGTGTACTCTTCCTCCGGAGGAAGTTCTTGTGTTGTAGCTAGTTTCTCAGATATCGAATTTGCGTAGTATTTCCAATCAATATTTCGTGTGAGGTCATACGAAACATTGATTGTCTCCAATGATCTCAATCCGCTAGTGATTGAAATTACGATCGGCAAATGATCGCTACCGTGGGGATCAGGGATTACCTTCCACTTGCAATCCAACCTTAGCGATGTCGAACAAATGGAAAGATCCAGTGCACTTGGTCTCGCTGGTGGTGCAGGAATCCGTGTCATTTCTCCCGTATTCAAAATGGTCATATTGAAGTTATCGCAAAGATCATAGATCAAAGTTGATCTGTTATCATCATGAAGACAGCCCCATCCCGTACCATGAGAGTTAAAGTCTCCTAAAACTAACGTTGGTGTAGGAAGGAGAGTTATGAGATCGCAAAACCGTCGGTGCCCAATCGAGGCTCTTGGGGGAATGTAGACGGAAGCAATGCAAAGGTCTTTGCCTTTCATTGTGACTTGACATGCGACAACTTCAATATCTGGTATCGAGGGGAGGTTAATACGATGGAAGGAATAGCACTTTTTGATCCCTAAAAGTACTCCTCCGTACGGGGTTTCTCGATCCCAGCGAATAATGTTAAAATCGTGGAAGTTGAGGGGTATTTCAGAAGTTAACCATGATTCACATAAAGCAAATGCGTCACATTGTAAGTTGTTTATTAAGAATTTAAAAGAATCTATTTTAGGAATGATACTTCTGCAATTCCACTGTAGAACAGTGATCAAATCCTTAATCTCTTTCAATGATTTAGCCATTGAAGGATACGATCGCTGAAAGGAGGGGCCATTTTGCAGTCAACTGCTTCAAAAATGATTCAACTGTGGGTATAATAGCTATCACAAAGCTTTTAAAAGGATCAGGCATGTTGAAAGTAGATAGGATCCACTCCACGATGTCGGAAAATTTTATAAACCCAGCACTGGTCTGATTCTCTGACTGATCTCGTGGAACACTGAGGGGTTTTGATGTTCCAGGAAGTGCTGGATACTCCTTGTCGGATCTAAGATTTCCTAGACCTGGAGCAATTTGCTTTGATTTTTTTGGAGCACTAAGTTTAGATGTTGTATTTGATGGTCCCTGAGAAGATATCTTCGGGCCTTTACAAGGAAGTTTGTTGGACGAAATATTTTTTCGCTTCCTAAAACTTCTAGGCACAGTAGAAGATGTACCTTCTTGGGGATCGTCAGACTCACATTCGTCAGCTGACAAGCAAGTAAAGAGAAGATTGTTTGCTTGCAGTTAAATATTTTGTGAGAAGAACGACGCTCAGACCAACGAGAGAGAAAATTATATTCACGGCTTCTGTGCTTCATGAAGACTCTAATACCAGCACACTGTACCATCTGTGCATATATGGAATATATTTGCTTCCACTAGCGTTTTGTTTGTGTGGTTCTGTTTGGCTGGAAAGGCGTCCTCTTTGTGAGCGGTGGAATTGTTCGTTCACAATGCAATGGAAACTATATATTCATTCACCGGTGAATGAATATTCCAAACCCTGCTAATCCCCGGAAGTTGCGAATATCAGCCATGATTTGAGTATTGGTACATATGGTGCATACCAATAGTGTGAAAATTTAAGTATGATTGAAGAGTTTTCACAGAGACGGCTTCTGAATTTGAACAGATTTCAATGGTATTTTTTCTTGAATGTCCGTTTTAATTTGCATGTTTGTGTAGTTAAAACAATAACTCTTATAACTCTATTTTCATTCATTTTTTCGGTTAATAGTATTAACAGTTCGGCTGAAAAGTTCGTATCGTTTAATAGAAACACACATTTTTTTGCCAAAATTCGTTTTTATTATTCAACATAATTGCCATCAGAGGCGATACAGCGATTATAGCGATCTTCCAACTTTTCGATACCATTTTTGTAGTACGATTTGTCCTTTGCCTTAAAATAGGCCTCAGTTTCAGCGATTACTTCTTCATTGCTTTTAAATTTTTTACCAGCGAGCATTCTCTTGAGGTCTGAGAACAGGAAAAAGTCACTGGGGGCCAAATCTGGAGAATACGGTGGATGAGGGAGCAATTCGAAGCCCAATTCGGTCAATTTCAGCATGGTTTTCATCGACTTGTGACACGGTGCATTGTCTTGATGAAACAAAAGTTTTTTCTTCTTCAAATGAGGCCGTTTCTTTAAAATTTTGTCCTTCAAACGCTCTAATAACGCTATATAATAGTCACTGTTGATGGTTTTTCCCTTTTCAAGGTAGTCAATGAAAATTATACCATGCGAATCCCAAAATACAGACGCCATAACCTTACCGGCCGATTGTTGAGTCTTTCCACGCTTTGGGTTCGGTTCATCGCGTGCAGTACACTCAGCTGACTGTCGATTGGACTCCGGAGTGAAGTGATGGAGCCATGTTTCGTCCATTGTTATATATCGACGAAAAAAATCGGTTTTATTTCGATATAACAGCTCCAAACACTGCTCAGAATCATCAATTCGTTGTTGTTTTTGATCGATTGTGAGCCATTTTTTAGTATCGGCGGAACTTTTTTTTCATTAAAAAGTAGTGTTTCATCAACACACGAAATTCCTTTTTTTCCATTTTTTTCACAATAACAAAAGTAGCTTCACTCAAAATGCAATATCTCACAAACTAATAATCAGACAGCCGTCAAATTTATACACGTATCTTTTGAAGGTTGGTACTAACTGAAAGAGGTATGGATTTAACTCTAGTGGCGCCCTCTCATGGAAACGATACGAACTTTTCAGCCGATCTGTTAGACTTAAAGTGTGAATACTTTTTTCCGTTACTAGGCTGGATCAGAATAAATTCTTATCAATCTTGCATAACGTAGGCTTACCGTGCTTTGGAATCAGATATTTTTACACTTCTAGAGTGGCTGAATTGACAGATCAGAAATACAATAATTATTATTCCGAAACGAAACGAAAAGATTGAATTTTCATTTATTTGGTGAAAAATATGACTGGAACTGAATATACAAACTCAATTTCCACAGAACTACAAAAGAACGAACTTATTTCCGCTAAACACACATTCCAAAGTTTTCAAAGAAACCACAATCAATCCAATGGCTATACTTTTCGAAATATATCCAACATTTCACTCCAACTACCAGTCTGATGTAGATGTCATTTGCTTGAAACACATGAATCTATTTGTTTATAGATCTGCAATGATGGTGTATAATCATGAATCCGCAACAGAGCACATGTACCACCGAAGACGACAAAATCGTTATCCTTTTTCGCTCTCCATACATGGATTCATGCTACTAAATACAATCTGTTTGTTCGTCTCTGTACTAATGTCAATTGAGTTTTCAATCGAAAACCACTCTGTTGGTGGCACTGCCGTGGAGAGTTTCTGTAGTAGGATAGGGTGGCGCAATTGTCACTCATTGCTTTCACGTTGATTATTCAAACGAATGTTGTTTTGATTTTTCTAATATTATTATATATTGTCTAACTTAAGATTTTCTTTAAGTTATTATTTGGGAAAGGAAATCAGAATTGATTGTGATTGATAGGTTTGAAACATTTGTCAGTGACTTTTCTAGTCTAACAGATAACATAAAATTACCGATTAATACCATTGGATTTTTTTAACAGCTGTATGCGTTCTCGTCCACTCTCTCCTATGACACGAGTGTCTTTCTCGACTGATAGACAGTGCTCGGACTAGAATTCGAATGACGCGATGGTACGAAGAAATGAGGGGAATCAGCCGGAGACGGTGCATGAACGAATTGGTTTTGCGGTTTTCGATCTTCTTCTCACTCTTTCGGTTGCGGCGTGCTGGCAATCCAGTCACTTATGGATTTTCAATCGGATTTTATTGCGGTCAGGATTTTATTTGCTTTGCGTTTCTCAATGACGATGCATTCGGCTGTGGCCTTACCAGGGTCACCTACGTACACGACGAGTCGAAGGGAATTATTGTTTACATGCTGAGGACGATTTGAGGCAACCTTCTAATCTCTGATCGACGATTGGAAGGATTTTGGTTGGCCGTCACAGGCAGGATATTGAATTTCGTTGCTAACTTTGCAATTTCCTTTCCTTGACGCTTAGGTTCGAAAGGACCATCCGTCCGGCCTGCGTTTATATCTTTTTGTTGACATTGTTTATGGTACACAACTGAACAACCGAACTGATTTCATTGATTACGAAAAAACACACGACAGTGACTAATATTGATTAGTCTTATTTAGCGTAGTTGTCGCCGAATAAGGATTTTTTTTTTGTTTTAATTATAGAGGTTTTAACATCTTAAGGTCATTCGCCTCATCGGACCAGAAAATCTTTCTGGCCCTATGTGCGGGGTTGGGAATCGAACCCAGGCGGGCTGCGTGATAGGCATCGACTATCACATCACGCTATACCCGTCCCCCGAATAAGGAATTATTTTTAGTACAGATCAGGTCGATAGATCACTAATCAAAGTTTTAGGTCATAGTTTATCTAACATATTTATTGAATTCAAATCCAGTTATAATCATCGTTCAGTTTTGAAATCTTATACATTTGAATTGAACTAAGATAGCCGCAAGTAATATTAAAATGCCTTGAATAACGTTTATTTAGATTTAGGTTATATACGATTATGTATAATAAACGACACTCTTAACATTGTTGCGACCATTTTCCATGTTCAAGTTAGATTAAAATGAGAAATGCATTTAAATATATACAAAAAATAAAATAGTTTAAAATATAATTTAGAATGGTAAGATTCGTTGTTGGATTGCGTTGTGACGATGGTCTTTCCGAATTGCACACTGATATCATGTTTTCTGCTGATTGACAAATATGAGTTGCTTAGGAGATAGTAGTGAAAATTGATACCATTCCAGCTTAAACTGAACATCCTAACAGTATGATAGCCATAATTACCAACAGCTCCCATCTCTATGATAACGAGGAGACGGAATGTTGATCAGCGCCGGTGAAAGAGTTGAGTATGGTGGGTAGTAAAAACTACCTAAGCTAAAAACAATGGTAATATTAGTATTAGAAATAATAGATCAAATCAAAATTATAGAACGGTAGTTCTCAAAATAGAGCAAGTATGTGAAGATATACCGCAGAAAGGTAAGACGTGGCAAAGGTCATTTGAGCAAGCAGAAATCTTTTAGTAATTTACCTTTTCCCTTTCAGCAGAGGAGCCTAGCTTAAGCATCTCGTCAATGCGAATCACTTGAGTCTTAGATGTACCGGAAAGTACCGATAAAGGTCTTTTACCCTTCACTATCCGAACAGGCAAAAGAAGAATGCAGTAGCAAGTAGAAAGTAACAACTTCCGGTAGCTTTACCGAATCTAATAGTAAATCGCAGAAGACCTTTATCGGAATTTTCTGGCAGATGCTTAAGCTCGACTCCTCTGGTAGAAAGTGAAAGCTAAGTTGCTGAAAGATTTCTGCATGATCAAATGTCTGCATGATAAATAAAATCACTCAAAATCTTTTGACGTTTTTGTTTTCTATATCGGTGTGCAAATTCAATATACAAAAACCCTTCTTAATCCACCTAGTGGTGTGATAATGCTTACTCTTTCTTCAAAATAGTCGAGGTTTAGTGTCATCTTACGTCACTTATACAATCATTTCTCCGGAACCGGAACCGTACAAACAGTGTCCAGATTTTGAACATCTACATTTCAATCATTTTTAGCTGATTTTCCATATCATAACACAAACTGCTTGGAAACATTTCTACGCATCGATTGGATCTGTATCTATAATATCATATTTCAGATAATTGGTGATCGAAACTTCATTTAGTAACGAAAATCATTCTCATGGTTTCCTTTGATAAATACGACAGTTTCGTATACATAAGTTAACGGTTTCCATAAGATTTCTGCGTAGCAATACGTGCGTTCGCGTTTAAGAAAATTACTTATACAAAACAAGATTCTGTATCGAATAGACTTGCACTCTGTGCGGTTCAATACTGACATGGAAAAGGTTGCTAACACATCATTCAAGAAGTCCAGGAAGTAACTACCTTCAAATGCCATATAATTGTTCTAGAACTTTTATAATTTTTCGATACCATCCTTATAGAATGATTCCTCTATGGCCTGCAGTAATCACTTTTGATGGAACTTTCCTGTTCAAGGTAGTCGATACATTTTCGGAGAGCTGTCGCTGTCTGAATGCTGGTGTAACTCCGGATAAAAATTGGGGATCCATGTTTCGTCCACTGTTTCATACCAACGCAATACTGTTTATTGCGACCGATTTTTGTCGATTATGAGCGAACGCGGCACCCATTTGAAAAGATCTCTTTTGTACTCAGAGTTTCGTACTAGATCGTGAATGAACTTCCAGCTCATGTGCTAACCATCTCAGCACATTAAATCTCACGAACTTTGATTGTTCATGCATCACGATTATCAAAACTTGCTTGATTTTTATTTTGTTGACTGCTTCGTTTAGCCACGTTCAAAATCAGAATACCACATACTATATTTTGCCTTTCTCTATAGAAAGGTATTAGAATTGCTGGAAAAACCGACTTTTTAACGGAGCCTTGGAGACCCATAGTTTTATATACCATTCGACTCAGTTCGACGAGATCGGAAGATGTCTGTGTGTGCACTTTTCGAAGATATTTATACGCGCTCAATTATCTCAGAGATGGCTGTACCGATTTTAACAAATTTATGCTCGTTTGAAAGCTACTGTCGGGCCATTTATCAAGTTCAAAGATCAAATGGCTGTGACTTTTGATTCCGGAGATATGATGGTATAAGAGACGTAACCGACAAAACACGTTGTTTTTTATCGCTCTAATGTATGTAAGCTTAAGATGTTATTTATTTAGCTTGAAAATAAATAATGATTTGCGCCCTCGGAAGGATATTTTACTGTATTCAAGAATACTTTCATCCTGCGCCCTGGGAGGGGCGAGCCCCTTTCCAATTCTTTTACCGTGATTCTGCGCCTTGAAATCATTTCCAAGGCTCCCTTCCAAATTATCCTTATTTAGCTTGAAAATAAATAATAATTTGCGCCTTCAAAAGGATTATTAAAAGTATGAAAAATTACTTTAACCAGGGTGGAGAGAGCAATTATATGGAGGCTTTTTCATTTCTTCCACCGTTATTTTGCGCCCTGGAATCTTTCCTATAGCGCCCCTTCGAATTTTATTCACAAATTATTATGCTTAAAAATTAATAATAGGTTCCCTCAATAGGTATTATTGCTTTTGCGCCCTTCATGTTACTTGAATCAGTCATTATCAAAATTTCCAAAAACAAATTTACTCGGTTGCAGTTTCATGAGCTGGTTAGTCACTGACTAACTGTGACTAACCGCAACTACAGCACTGAATTCATGGGTGAAAATGGGTGTTTTTTCATGAGCGATTATGAAATTATTTCCAATCATTACTTTCATGTAATCACCAATTCAACATACCAGTCTATGTGAATTCAACACAAAATGGAATCACATATCGCATCATCAATCACCACACGAAAAATGAACTAAAATTCACTTATACTTAATATAGAATCACAATTATAAACACTTCATTATATTTTCTTTTAAAAAGAAGAATGTTCTACTGTGATCGTTCTATTTTAAAATGGTCATATCTGAACATGTAAGCGAAGTCATAAGCTAAACCGTGCCAAAATCTTTCTTTCTTGCACCATTTCGAAATTCCTAGGAATACTACTAATCGAATTCATGGTTCTTCATTTGATCGACTCTAAAAAATCTCTTATTTAGTATAACGGAAAAATTGTCTTTCGAAGGTATGATTGATTTTTCATCAAAAACTAATCAACATTTTAATATCAATATTCAACAGATGCTAGATCGATAAAAATGAATCTTATACGCTTTCTGAAAGGCATTACTATCAACAGAAATTTTCGTTAGCTTGACAACCATTTAAACAGCCGTTAAAATACGAATATATTCTTCGAATCGTGCCTAGATCCCTCTAATATTGCGCTTTCTTTCTCAACGAATGTACACTGAGTCGCCGGTAACAACCGTAATATGGTACACAATGATGTTACATGGTGTAGAATGATGAAAACTTCATAGATTCACGTAAGTGCCTCAAGATTTACACGCTACTTGCTTGAAATTTATGCAATTTAAACAATTAATAAATTTATCAACTAAGTTTCGAAAATTATTATATAGTACTGATTCCTATGCAAAATGGAACCAAATCTAATCATTGAATGCAAGAATCAGACTAAAGGGGGGACTGAAGCATACGAAAACTGGTTTGTCAGACATTCTCCGAATCTATTCATAATAATATACTATGAAGACATAATACACCGAATGAAATTTATGGTACTTATTGGCAAAATGTACAAATCATAATAACATTTAAAAGAAACCTTTTGCTAACGTAATGACAATGATTCGTAGGAATATTATTTTCTAGATCATAATCATCAATTTTCCGGTTTACATTATGCTGCCAGCAACGGAAAATCCGACAACAATATAAAAATCATAAACGGCAGAACCAGACGAGCGACGAGGTCCCATTCATGTTTTAGATGCTGAAGAAGCAGAGAGGAGAGAGTATATTTGAAGAAATGCTGGCTTTGACACCCACCCTCGTAGTGGTACCCACAAAAGCACCACCAGCAACAATACCACAGTACGGGCAGGGTATCGTTTTAATAACAATGATAATAATGATAATACCGAGTGGGTGGGTGGAACACAGGGTGGTTGGATACTTAGTAAAACTGCTTGCTGAAAGTGGCTTGTTGGAATCGCGATAGCGCTTGTTGGTGGGGAAATCTGTATTACAATCATGAGATAGAAAGATTCAAGGAGTCAATCTGTAGAATTTAATATTAACTTATGGTAATTAAAAAAACGTTCACTGATATAACCATGCGATGCAGATGGAAACTGCTGGTGCTAGTTAGAAGTGATTTTGAGAACTGTTATTAGTCTGTGGTAATTTGATTTCAGACAACAACTAGTTAAAACTGATTTCAAAGACCCTTATTAGTCGACGGCCATTTAATTCGGCTCAACATGCTGATGATGAATAGTCATTATATCATCAATTATCAGTGATTTAAATCTTCAAATTAGTTTACTGTGGCGTCCAATCTTGGATGTCAAGACCTTGAGATTCTCCCTTGATTTTTCACTGTATCTTGGGGGAATTAATTTGTGTAAGATTTTTATACGTGACCGTATTTACCAAACAGACAATTCGGATCCTTGAGCTTTGACAAAAGCATCATATTAATAAGACATTTCCCGAATAAATTATTGGCAACATCCTTTTTTGCGAGAATGGTGTCCTCAGGCGAGTACGGATCGAATCTTGTACGTAGAAGTAGGGGAGAGAAATGTCAAATTCGTGCGCGCTAAAATAGCAGCACTGCGCACCCATACAATTGACATGATATGTTGAATGTCTCTTTCACCATCTCTCTGCCTTCCACCATCTTTTTGGCCACTATTTAGATCTTCATGCCGATTCTAACACCGTTGCTAGCCCAAGCTCGTCTACCACCTTCTCCACCAACCCTTGCATACTATTACCACTTTTTTCTTCTCTCTCACCTTTTAAGGAAGAGTACTATTACTGCCATGTAAGGCTTGGTGTCATCAACTAGTTATAGGGTTATAGATTTAGTTTTCATTGTTAGTTTTAATTATTAGTTTCCATTGTTAGTGTTAAGTTCAAATGTATCTGTTGGATCATTGTAATCTGTTGATACAAATTATGAGAAGGTTTTATGCCTGCTGGAGAAAGATTGCCAAATTTCATTTCCATCGGGCTTTCCCTGCTCCAAAAAAAAAAATAAATAAATAAATAAACACGACTTTTGAACCGAGGACTAAATCTCATGTAACATCCAAATCAGGATAGAAAATTTTAATTTTATGTGGATCTGGCTTCCGATTCCGGGACTACAGAGCAGTGAGTGACAAGAAATGTAAATTCAATAGTTTATAGTAGAAGATTTAAAGATGAACTAATTCCCAATAAATGAGCTCATCTAATTCATAAGCCCTGTAAGAAGAAGGCAACGAAAACTCACACCGAATCCGGTACTGAAAGTACCGGTAGCATTAGTCAAAAACTCCTAAATAGAACTCACTTTAGAAATGTTATTCCTTTTATAGATTAAACATTCCTTCGACTTCTAGTATAAAAGTTGTTGCTTGTCAAATAAACATTAAAGGAAAGGACATTTGCATTGCTTCGGTATATATTCCTCCAAGAGCTCAAGTTGGACAACAGCTTATTGAAATTGTCGAAGCCCTCCCTGCTCCACGTTTGATTTTAGGAGATTTCAATTCGCACGGAATGATGTAGGGTTCCGTTTACAGTGATAGCAGATCATCTCTAATATATATTATTTGCGACAATTTTAGCATGACGGTACTAAATATGGGTAGCATGACACGGATCCCAAGGCCTTCTGCACGTCCAAGTGCATTAGATTTATCTCTTTGCTCGACTTCAATTCGACTAGATTGCACCTGGAAAGTATTTCCTGATTTACCGAACCGATGGATATTTGATTTTGCGAGGAAAGTTTATCCAGATTCTGTTCCAACGCATAGCATTATCAGGGAATCTTTTCCAAATAATGGTTTCATTGATAGTCCCTTTTCAATGATGGAATTTTCCATAGCACTCATGTCTTGTAACAATAACGCTCCTGGGTTGGACAGAATTAAATTCAACTTTGTGAAGAATCTGCCCGACCTCGCAAAAAGACGTTTGTTGGAATTGTTCAACAAGTTTCTTGAGCAAAATATTGTTACACCTGACTGGAGGCAAGTGAAAGTTATTGCCATTCAAAAGCCGGGGAAACCAGCTTCCAATCACAACTCATATAGACCCATTGCGATGTTGTCCTGCATCAGAAAATTGTTTGAAAAAATTATTCTACGACGTCTCTACACTTGAGTCGAGACGAACGGTTTGTTGTCAGATACTCAGTATGGCTTCCGTAGAAATAAAGGGACGAATGATTGCCTTGCATTATTTTCGTCTGACATCCAAATTGCCTTCGCACAAAAGCAACAAATGGCATCTGTATTTTTAGACATGAAAGGAGCGTTTGATTCAGTTTCCATTGATGTTCTTTCAGACAAGCTTCACCAACATGGACTCCCAGCGGTTATAAATAATTATTTGCACAACCTTTTGTCAGAGAAACGCATGCATTTTTCACATGGCGATTTGGCAACATTCAGAATTAGCTACATGAGTCTACCGAAAGGCTCATGCCTCAGTCCGCACCTTTATAATTTTCACGTGAATGACATTGACAGCTGTCTAGTAACCCCATGTACACTAAGACAATTGGCAGATGATGGCGTAGTTTCAGTTACTGGACCCAAAGCTATTGATCTGCAAAAACCATTGCAAGATACCTTAGATAACTTGTCCGTTTGGGCTGTTCATCTGGATATCGAATTCTCTGCGGTCGTCTTCTCAAGAAAGCATGATCCCGCGCAGCTTCAGCTTCATATGATGGGAAGAATGATCCAACAGGTTTCGACTTTCAAATACCTTGGGGTGTGGTTTGATTCCAAATGCACGTGGGGAGGACACATTAGGTATCTGATAACAAAATGCCAACAAAGAGTAAATTTTTTTTCGAACAATAACTGGGTCTTGCTGTTTTCTCTTCCATGAGTTCAACCAATAGCCAGCTATCTTATATTAAATAAAAGTAATGAACTGATACAAACAAACCTGAAATAGTTATAAGATCATGTACAAAACAAATGTATTTTAGTTAATGTAACTTATAATAGCAACTCGCTTGATAAAAACAGTGTTTAGATTAACTAATGAATACCATCATTCAAATATGATATTCGTATTACGTTCAAAGTACTGTGTATTGTGGATGCCACGACGAAGAAAAACTTATGTATATTGTCTATGAAATAAACGTATTTATGAAAAAAAAGAACTCACTTCGTTATCTCACATATGCCTCAACCGACTTTCAAAGTTATTGATTATTTAGAATTTAATCTGAAGCTGACTTCCGTTTCCAGCATTACTGAATGATGAGTCTTTAAAATTTTAAACCGTAGTATAGAGCGACGATGCAAAAATTGTATAATTTTAATAATTTGGACCTAAAATCAATCCTATTTGTTGGTTTTGTTAGTTGTTCTTAAAAACGAACCGACTTCAGCTACGAAAGTTTCCTGGAATCTGATTATGGAAATAGTGGATGAAAACTACAAAACAGATCTCACTGACTTTTCACTGAGGTGGCCCCGATTTTTCAAATTTCGAATCAAATTTACAGTCTCAAACATATCTCTTGAATATCATCCCGATCCGACTTCACGTTTCAGAGTTACCTGGTGATGAATGTTTAAAATTTCAAACTGTCACTAAGAGCGAAGACGCAAAAATACGTGAAAATTTTATAAATTGAACTTTTTTAATAAGTCTCTGGTCATATGAATCGAGTTCGGCTATACTATTCCAACTCCGGAAGTAACATATGATATAATATATATTTATGATGTTTTTAAATGTGTTTGTTGTAATTCTTCATTTTAAACACCATTTAAGTGCACACCGTACATATACAAACCTGTTTTAATCCACCTAGTGGTGTAATGATGCCTTTCTCATATCAATCATACTATCATATATTATTCAAAATAATTTTCTGCGATTCTTGAAAGAATAATCGAAATTGGTTTGTTTGACCGTCTACTGATAAAAACTATCAATTGAAGAAGATTTGAGATCGGTTTAGAATTTTTTTTACGGTTTTCGACCTTTTCAGTGATGGTAAAATTTTTTACACACTTTGCCCTATATTTCTGGATCCGAATGAAGTTCAGGAATTCCGTATGGAACCGCAGGACCTTTTATTTTAACCAAAGTTTGTGAGAATCGGTCGCGCCATCTATCAGAAAAGTTAGAACATATATTTTCATTTTTTAGCATTTCTTACCCCATAACTCCGAAACCAGAAGTCAAATCCAAATGAAATTCAGGAATTTAGTATGGAACCTAAAAAGCTTTCATCTAAGTTTGTGAAAATCGGTTTACCCGTCTTGAAAAAAGTTGATGCACTTATTTTCACAAGTTTTTTCTTATTTTACCCCATAATTCTGAAACCGGGAGTGGGATCCAAATAATATCAACGAATTTTGTATGGGACTATAAGACCTTTCATTTGAATCTAAGTCTGTGAAAATCGGTTCAGTCATATCCGAGAAAAGTTAGTGCAAAAAACGTCACACACACACACACACACACACACACATACATACACACTCACTGACATTTTGCGTACTCGACGAACTGAGTCGAATTTCACATTAATTGCATAACCTTTCTAACAATATGATATAGTCAAAACGCTCAAAAACATTATTGGTTGTATTATTCCCATTTTCCGTGTAGTATCTTTACTTTTACAAGATTTCAGAAAATCATATGCCATGACAAGTAAGAAATGTAAGAAACAAAATAAAGCTGGTTTGTATAGCAATAAACCTGAATACACTTCTAATTTACACCGAAATCCGTAAAAATACACGTAAATGAATAGGCTTCTGGCCTATTCAGTCAGACCGAAGGTATAAAAATATCTGTCAGACGGAAGGTTAAGAGTACGCGTCGTACTTTCGGCAACTTGGAAGTACAGAACAAGTCCCGTGTGAACTTCCTCGCTGCATAGAAGCTGAACAATGTATTTTAGAAGTAGCTTAGAAGTTCGTTCGGTTGCGTTGCATGTGCTAAAGTGTCGATGAGGAACTTGAAAATGAGCAGTTTAGAATTCTATTCATGAACTTCGCAAGTAGCTTAAGTCAAAGCAGTAACTTTTATCCGAATTTTTGGTTTGTGGGAATCGGTACTCGGTTTCCAGCTTCGAACATATTGGAAGTAAGGGAAACTCCGGAAGGCGCCGATATCGACATGCGCCGGTGTCTAATTTCTTAGCAGTCTATAGAACATCAGAACTTTTCATTTGAAAAGACCTCAGAGAAAAATGAATGATTACGTGGCTAATGAATTCCTAGTCATCAGACAGTATTCTTTTCTTCTCAGAATCAGCAAGACCGACGTTCAGGCTTTTCGTGCGAATCCAGACAGAGTAGGCAACCAAAAACTGGAAGTAAAAAAGCAAGCACACAGCTTTCCTGAATACGATAAACAATAGTGTCATTTGAAGAACAATGTAATTTTAAAATCTCAGTTTACTCGTCGCTAAATTCAAAAGCATTTAATTAATGTACTCAGTAGAACTGATATTATTCAAAATTAAATGAATTCAACCACAAAAAAAATCATTAAAACCGCAGTGGGTGTTAAAATGATACGAATAGCAACATGAGCTCCAGCCAAGTAACAGATATTCGAGCAAAAGTGTCGCTTTCCGTTGTATCCGTCGTAGTATTTTTTTTCCTACAATTTCGTTTTCGCTCCACTCAACTGTGAACTGCTGCTAGTTTCGAAATTTAATTAAGATAAACTTTTATAAATCCGGCAAGCTCAGCTGCTAACCAACAGAGACGAAAGCTTTTCAAAATAAAACTAATTCGGACACAGGCGCAAAAAAGTGTATCAAACTTTCTGTTAGTCGTGTACAACAAGCAAGTGAAACGAAATATCCCTCAACAATCATATTGCTTGCGTTAATTCAGTTTCAGTCCCGTTTGAAGCGTCCACTTTTCCAACCATGTCTTTTAATGCATCATCGAGGGATATGGTCATCTGGTATGTCGTGTTTGACGTCTCACCGACATCTAGTGGAAAACAAGCAACGTTCTCATGGAATTAGACTTTCAAAAAGTCATCATAGAGAGTAACTTCAATGTTAGATTTCGGAAACTTCTCCAGCCACTGAGGTAACACTCACTAGAAACCACCCCAACGACATTCAATAATTAGACAACACGTTTTGCTTCGGGCCCAAACCAAATGTCACGATGGAACACGACGAGCAAAACGTGATGTGACCGTTAAGAGCAAAGTGACAAGATAAAACTTAATAATCTTTGGGGTGTTTTTTTAAGAAGAAGAGGCAGCCACGTTTGTCGATTTGATCTTTTGTTTTTTTTTTGGTAAATCGTTTTCTTTTAGTAGGGAAAATCCATTTTTCCCATCTTTTTCACGGGACCAATGTGGTAAACGAATGAATTTAAAACGAAAAGTTTATTTAAACATTCCCTTCTAATAGAATCCGAAAGAAACTCATTCCCGAACGAATATGGCTCTCATGTAAGAACACCCTCAGAACTCCGTTTTAACCCTCATCACCCTAGTGCAAGTGTGACCACAATCAAATCTATAGAAGCAAAGTTCTTTCTTCAGGTTTCGTTGCACGGTAAGCTGCCTCCCTTGAAGTCGTAATCTTGCCAACTTTACTGTGCTAATGGAAGTCGGAATTGTGAAATAAAGAATGGAAAGTCGTCCAAATCAGAATTTGTGTTTTTGCGGTGACGGCTTGAGCACTTTTTAAGTAGTCAGAATTCGTTATATCTGAAGAAGAGAAGATGTGATTCGAAAAATCAGCAACACTGCAGGTTAAGATATATAATTTTCAACCAGAATTGAAACATTGATACCTGCAGAATTAAAGAAAATCTATAGTATGATCGAATATTCCAAAAATAATTCCATTTAACATGTCTGAATTTTGCATGCATTGACTGGAAGTAGTGTTTTAGTGGCAATACGAATGGATATGTCACTCGCATCATTTTTAAAGAAATCATTCAAATATTATATATCTGGGAATCATGACAAGATATTATCAGTGTTGGTGATTGCCGAAAATTTGACAGAAGCTGCTATAATGCTATCTATATTGTATACAACATTTTCAATCCGGTAGGAGATGCTACAAGAACTTGAGTCTCTCAATGCATGAACCGTGACATTTTCATAGACACAACTTATACAAAGGTTATATGCACATAGTTAGAATTAGCGGCAATAGTAAAATGATTCTATCGCAATTATCAACTGCCCATACAGAATCGGATCGCGAAACGAGAATAAGCGACCGTTTGTTGCTTCAGAGAGGATTCCCACAGCAGCGTGCTAACCTTTGATTCTCCGAAATGTCATCGAGAGAAATTCGCTCTCGCACTGGTGTCGGTTCTATGTTAAATGAGCCATGCCAGGTTTTTGTTGTTGCGATGATTTCCGTTTCTCTTTGATGGCACTGATTCAATCGTTGAAGAGTTGCCAGTGAACGTTCTTTGATACGATGAAAGCCATCCTTGGATATTATGACTGGAAGCACCAGTTGTTTGAGGAATAACTATCCCGAACGAGTGCGACAAAGGGAGGAGGCACTGAGTGTAATAGTCAAAGCGAGATTTGTGAAAAAGGTCAGGAAGACGATGACCAATGATTTAAATACTCGCGTTAATTTCAAAGACCAAGTCCAGAAAGTCGATTTTTTCAAAACTTCAAAAATTTTTTTGAGTTAACACTAAATCTCGACGTTTCATGCAAATTTCGATTTTTGGCATCAAAAAAAAATGTTCGATTTCGGAAATTTCATGTACTCCCCCATATGGTGCTTTTCAAGATCGAAAATTTTCAATCTTTAACCGCTGGGCGCATCCCTTACCCGTATCCGATTTAGCTCAAATTTTGCATGAACAATAGCGATTTACGAAATTAGAGGTGATCCCAAAATATTGGCATATTAGAGCGGTGAAAAACAACGTGTTTTGTCGGTTACGTCACTTATACAATCATATCTCCGGAACCAAAAGTCACAGTCATTTGATCTTTGAGCTTGATCGATGGTCCAACAGTAGCTTTCAAACGAGCGTAAGTTTGTTAAAATCGGTTCAGACATCTCTGAGGAAATTGAGCGCGTATAAATATCTTCGAAAAGTGCACACACACACACACACACACACACACACACACACACACACACATACACAAACACACACACACACACACACACACACACACACTCAAACACACATACAGACATTTTTCAATCTTGTCGAACTGAGTTGAATGGTATATAACACTATGAGTCTCCGAGGCTCCGTTCGAAAATCGGTTTTTCCAGCATTTCTAATACCTTTCTATAAAGAAAGGCAAAAGGTTTTGTTAATCCACCTAGTGGTGTAATGACGCCTTTCTCATGTAGCTAATGTTGTTGTTGGTGTCGTTTATTAGCGGCTTTAACCACGTTTGGGTCGTTCACCGCACTTAAATTAAATGTTTACATATAGAATTAAATTAGATTATCTAATATAGTATAAAACACTTATATATTATAAAGTTATTGATGTTGTAATAAGGTGTGTGCAGCATCTGAGTATCATAAGCTGGGTCCATTGAGTGAGACGGATGTCGAAAGGGGATCATTTGGTCCATAATGTGTGTAAAGTCATCATAAGCCACGTGAAGATTCAGCATAACCACATAATCGGATTGTGTCAGGTAAAGTGGCTATCGTTGGGCCGCGGAGAACATCCCCGACGCTTGAACATCCCCGGTAGATGGCCCGTATTGTAAGTGCTCGAAATGAGGAATTAAAAGAGAAAAAAAACAGTCGTGTAAGTTAGATTTATAGACCACATACATATACACGTACATATATATAAAAATTAAACGTACAAGAAATCCCGCAGCTACAAAGCATCGTAAAGATCGTAGCCTTCGTGTGTCCCACTCTTAAACGTGAGAGAGTTCTCTGTTCGATTCGGGAGTTCCGATCAACCCATTTGCTTAGATCTCCCTTGACTTTCTGTAGGTGACCTGAACTGTTTCTCCACTGCTCAGAAAATTTGTTTGTGATGCATCTTGAAAAGTCTTTTATGATATCCGCAGCCGGGATATTGTTCGTGAAATTGCGCTGTACATTTCGTCCGAGGGCTGCTAAACGGTCGGCCTCTTCATTCCCTCGAATTCCTACGCGGCCCGGTATCCAACAGATGGTGACGAGTGGGTCGCATGAGTTTTCAATTTTTTGTATGAACGGATGGCAAGATTCACCGGACTCTAAGGCTTGGATAACTGACAAAGAGTCGGAAAAAATTACCAACGCTACGTCTTTCGATCTATGGGACAAAGCTAACCACATGGCAGCTGCTTCAGCCGAAAATGCGGAGTATATTTATGGGACACTTAGAGAGATACGATTTCCGATTTCTACTGCATCACTGAGTTTTGATCCATCCATGAATAGTTTGACGTGATTGGAGAACCGTCGTTTTACGGGTATAGGCGGATTGTGCCATGCTGGGGACGGCTCCTGCCTTTAATGTATTTGACTGTGATATATCAATTTTTGGGGTCCTGTGTACCATGGACGGCGACTGGTGGAAAGCAGGTCTGCCAGTTCAGGTAGCGGAGAATCTGCAAATTCGCGGTGTATGAAGTCGCCAATTTCGTGAAGAACACCACCCTCTCCCTCTGTCTTTGAAAGAAAACTGAGGATTCTCCTTGTTACTACTAGGGCAACCGCCCAGTGGAAAGGAAGTAATCCGGAGGTTTGATGCAAGACGAATTGAACCGTGATATAGTGGGGCTAGTACGACGTTTAGACTGTTTATGCTGGTGCAAGCTATTTCGATTCCGTAATAGATTCGGCTAAATATGATCGATTTGCATATGTTGATAGCTAGCTGTCTATTACACTTTGGATGACGGGAGCATATAGCCCGTACCAATCGTTTGCGACTTTCGCAATCTAGTTTGATCTTGCGAAGGTGGGGGAGGAATGCCAGCTTTCGATCGAAGGTGATTCCTAGTATTTTAGGCTCTTTGATGAACGGTATAATCGTGTTATTTATTCGGACGGGTCTATCGGTTGCCCGATGAAATGAAGAGCAAAAATGTGAGATAAAGCTTTTTTTTTGCAGATATGCGAAATCCTACTGATAGTGCCCATTTGTTTATCGCGTTGATTGCTGTTTGTAGTTTTATGCGAATTCTACCTGTTGTTTTACCAGTCACTACCAATAGGATATCATCGGCGTATAGACAGATATACACTCCCTTGGGCAAGACGGAGGACTAGCGCTATTAACTGCTAGAGTACTTTTAAAAGGATCGTGGGGACTGAGTAACGTTGATTTGAATTGCGAGGTGTCTCGTGTTCCGACGAGCGTTGGAGCACGGGAGGAGACAAGATTACATCAATAAGTTGACCGGGAAGCGGACTGTACTGGGGTATTGTTTGTTGAGGGATGACATTACGGAGCTCGTTTCGATCGCGGCCGTGTGTTATAATGGAGGATTACTCGGTTGGTGAGTGACGGTGACTCAACGGGACCTGATTGGTATGAATCGGTCCCGTACCAATATTTGATGACTTTGGATCGAAGATGATTTGCTTGGTGGTTTGATAGTTATCCATTACAGCTAAGACAGTGGGCGGGGAACTCTATTCAGACTCGGGAAGATCGATCGACATCGGATCGGCTGAGCTTTCTGTGTTGTTTATTGAAATAGGGCCGAAAGAGACGGATCTGGAGGGGGTTTCGTTGTTCACGGGGTTCCTATTTGGGTTAGTCGTTGGTTCTTGGTGTATAGTGTTGGTGGGAGTATTTGAGTTGTTCTTCTGTTTCCGGTTTGCGATTTTCTTGGATGGCTTAGTTAGACTGAGTAGGGATCGTTCACGTGATCTACCGGTCCGTTTCGAGGATATGCTACTGTCACTGGCCATGTCGGGGTTATTTGTTTCCTACCCGAGGCTTGGTTGCTTCGCTGGTGGGGAGCCTTCGTTGTTGCTTCTGGCGTTGGGTGGTCCCGGTGGATTGGTTGCTTTCATGGTGGCATTTTCAAGGGCTCCGCGCCTCCGAGAAAGAAATTCCTTGATCTGTCTCAATTTTGATGATGTTTTCCTCTTCCTTGTATTTGGCACATTGCCGGGAGCGCGTCGGATGGTTTTCTTTGCAGTTTATGCACTGAGGTGGGAGAGTGCAGGGTACTTCCGGATTTACTTCATGATCCTGCCCACAGTTGAGGCACGTGGAATTACCACGACAGAAGCGACTACCGTGATCGAAATAGTCACACTGGTAGAACAACATGGGTACTGGATAATATGGTCGGACTGCAGTCCGGATCATACCAACTTTAATCGATTCTGGTATATGGGATCCAATGAAAGATAGGATAAGGAGTGGGTGGGGTGAGGGACCACCTCTACCGGTTGACCATCAAGAAGCTGTCTCATACCAAGCAGGGATTGATAAGCTTTTTAGAGGTCATTCTGAGAAAGTAACGAGTGCCTCTGGCCTCCTTAGCTGCGGAGATGAGCTTGGTCGGATCCGAACCCATTACCGCTTGAATGCTCTTGTAAATAAGGAACGGGTTGAAGGGCAGCCGAGCTTCGGTCGTGCCATCTCCTCCAGTCGCACGAAGCTATAAAGTCTGTTCTTCAATTTGGTCTCCGGAGTTCATAAAACCCGGAAGATTGTGACTCGGAAGAGGGGGAAAATTCGCCCAGGAACAGGAGGGGTTTCCTCCATCGGGAGGATCAGGCACCGGCATTGCTGCGGGGGATTGAATAGAAAGAAATGAAAAAATAATAGAGTGACTCACCGCTGTACCGGTTTTTTTTGCGTCCGGTAAAGAGCAAGCGGTGACGCGCTTTTGTGGTCTTAAATACACTTTTTCGAGAGAAAATTTCACGGAATTCACTTAGGGGCTGTCCATAAAAGACGTCACACTTTTTTTGACGATTTTTTACTCCCCCTCCCCCCTTTGTCACAAATTGTCACAGAAGCAAAGACCCCCCTATGTCACATGTCACGAATTCAAAATAAATAAAATTCATCTTAATACATTCAATATGTATGACAAACCATATAAATATGAGGGAAAAATCGATATAGATATATTATTGTTTTAGGTAAAGAATAATATTTCCTTAGTATAGCATACAGGGCTGCGAAAATAAAGACCAAAACCTCATCAAAACGAGATCACTGCCGGAGAATCTTTTCTTTAACAGTTGATCACATTTAAATCACATCGATCAATATCGGTACTGCTCTTCCGTCACACAATGGGTAGTGATTTTGAGCTAAAATGATTCTTGATTTTTATGTAAGTTCAATCATTGGAGGATTCGATAAGCTTTGATGTTGGTGGAGGAAAATCACATATGTTCAAGATAAGACATGACATGATCTACGTCTGAAATCGTTGATCTCCCGCCCTTTTTCAAATGGAGTACAATTGAATAAACTGCATCAGAATCAGATGAGAGAAATTCTTACGATATACTATTATCAATGCTAGAAAATAAAATTACTGAAAAAATTGTCAGTGCATAACTTAAGTTAAACCGTTTGAAGGCATCTTTTTCTTTTTTACTCATATTTGGCAAACTTTATTAATTTCGCTAATTTACTCGCTTCTCCGTACACTTTTGCTGATCAAAACAGAAATGATTTCCTGCATCACTCATTTCCGAATTTACAAGAAGAAGCTTTTACATCAACAAATACACGTTTTCCTATAGAATGTAAACGTTTATTGTGGAGATTTTTTCAGGAAATAGGGCGAAGCAGTAATATAATTAGGTATTTCAAAAATGCGCTCATTGAAAATATTGGAAGTCACATTCCAAAAACCTCCCCCCCTCCCCCCTGTCACAAAAGGTCCCTCCCCCTTGCGGCGTGACGTCTTTTATGGACAGCCCCTTATCCCGACAAGATTTCGCGAAATACTATTCGGACAAGTCGCTTACACCAGAGAACGATACAAGAATTCTGAGCAAAATGTTTGGAAGATGGGGAACGATCCGCACTCCACAAGTGTTCGGTACCTGATATAGCTTATGTTTTCATCAATTTTACTAAGGGATTCTTCAAAACACTGTACTCTAAAATCTAGAAAAACACCAAAAAAGTTTGTTTGGGTATAAACTAGCATAACCTTTTCAAAAAACATTTAGTTTTGAGCCAAGTTTAGAGGAATTCATCGTTTTTTTGCATTGTCCAATTTAATGACGGGTTTAAATTTTGAACACACTTAACCCTGGTGTTCTAGAACCGGTAGTCGGATCCAAACTGAAGTTAATAGCAGTGTATGAGACCTTAAAAACTTTCATTTGAGTCGTAGTTTATAAAAATTCACTCAGCCGCCTCTGACAAAATGTTAAGAGTTCCGCTTATGCCTTTTGGACCACTATTTCCGGTACTTCTGAAACCTGGTGTAGCCGGAATCGGTTCGTTTGGCTGACAACTAACATAACCTGTCAATTGAAATAGTTTTAAGGTCAATTTTGAAAATAAATCCGTTTTTATCTTTCTCTGTAGAAGGGTAATGGAATTGCTGGAAATCCCGACTTTCGGATAAAGCATTGGTGAACCATATATACCATTCGACTCAGCTCGACGAGATAAAAAAATGTCTGTGTGAGTATGTGTACGTGTCTTCATTTTTCAGAGATTTTTTCACCGCTCAATTTTCCCGGAGATGGCTTAACCGATTTCAACACGGCACTTAGGCTCGTTTGAAAGCTACTATTAGACCATAAATGGAGTTTGAGTCACTTTCGGAGATACAATGGTATAAGTAACGTAACCGACAAAACGCGTTGTTTTTTTACCGCTCAATTTTCTCAGAGAGCACATTTTCTTACGCTTAGAGTCGTTTGAAAGCTGCTATTAAATTGTTAATTAAGCTCGACCATCAAATGGCAGTCTCTAATCGAGAAAACAGTTTTTTGAAAATAACATGCGAATAAAACTATGTATTGAAAGCCGCTGTTTTTTTCGGGTTTCATTACATAGTATTCGCATGTCATTTTTCTAATCTGTTTGTTTTCAAGTTCGTAGATCGAATGGCTTTGACTTCTGGTTCCGGAGATATAAGAGTATATAAGTGGCATAACTAACTAACCGCACATTTTTCATCGGTTGAATTTTCTCATAGATAACTCAATAGCGAACATTTCCGACTCGAGAGATGTAATATTATATGTGACGTAACCGACTAATCTCAGTATTGTTCAATGAAACAAAATTTCTTGATGTTGAAAAAATCGATATCGAAATATCTTCGTTTGATAGCTACTATAAGGTTATTTGATAAGCTCACGTTATAATTGGCCGAGGATAGAATCTTATAAATGTTTTTTTATGATAATATTTAAATAGCAAAAGAAAAACATTATTACATCACTGGGTGGATTAAGAAGGGTTTTTTTCCGGAACCGAAAGCCGAATTCAGACGAAATTCTACACCAACTTGTTATCAAACAATACTTATCATTTGAATTTAAGGTTGTGAAAATTGGTCCATCCGTATCGGATGAACAGGAAATAACGCTCTGGGAAAATTGCCGCTTTTTCGAGTTTGTAATTATACCAGTGCTCTAGAATTGTAAGCGTCAGTGAAGTTTCTCTTCGTGAGACTACAACCAAAAGGTAACTAAAAGTGCGAATTATGTTTTATCTGTAAATATTTATAACCGATAGTATGTTGTTAGTTCCGTTGCAGTAATCGAAATATTTATTAAAAATTGACGATGAAGTAAACGATGGTGTGCCACTTGAAATCTATCACAAAAGAATGGCATAACTCATTTTCGTGACAGATAGAATGTTATTAAAGATATTTTTACAATCACAAGCAAAACATTTTTTTCATCGTCATTTGAAATTAAGCGTCGTCTATGCCTACAAATCGGTAGAGACGCCGCACAAAAACTACGGGAGAGATGTCGCCTTTTCAATATTAAACGCGTGACGTAAAATGCGCCTATTCTTGATCGAAGAATGTTTTGTTTCTTATTTATAGCATGCTGAATGCCTACCCAATATAAAAGGAAGGCTAATGTAATGCTTTTTTCTTCTTCTCAATTTTCGATCCTACATTCTGTGGAAATGGTTAACGAAAAACAAAAATACATTTGAAACCGTTTTTTTTTCAATCAAGACCGAGTACTTTCTTTTCGCCTTACCCACTAACGACATAAGTATTGATTTTCACTGAATAAATATATTGGAATAATAAGTGATGTTTGAAGTATTTTTAAAAATATTCACAGGAATGGTTCGCTAATTCCTGCTGATTGTATTATTCGGTGTAAACGCTGATTTTTCAGAAGAATTCAGAAAAAAGTTTGATATATTTAAACTATTGCGAATCGTTTCTTGAATGTTTTACTTGAGTTCATTCGTTTGACTATTCGCATAATATTAGACTCCCATTTCCAACACCTATTTGACAGATTGTTAATTTGTAATAATGATGTGCTAATACAAACCTAAAAATGTTAGTTGCAACCTATTTATGCTAATGCGAAAATAATTAATTTCCGTTCAGGAAGGTCCCTTAATTTTGCTGAGCAATAAAAACAAACCACGAGAACACATCAAGGGTACTGATAATTAATTGCCTGCTGATGCATACCAGCCATACTACCACTACGGCCCGGAAGACCCGTCTCCTTTTCCTGCGTTCGCGCACCTTAACCAAAACTTAATATCAAATTAACCCTCACACAGCCCGTCTGATTTGTGTCGTGTTTTCAATTTTCCTTCCTAGTCTACACCGAACACTGGCACCTCGAAGGACCATTTTCCCAACAGGAATGTCTGAACTGCCGCCGCACGGTTGTCACATTCTTTGGTTGTCCCTTGCTTTCCTCCACTTTCTACAGGTACACAGCAACGGATTGCCGCTTCACTTGTGAGTGACTGTTGATTTCACAGTTCGATTCACCCCGTCTGAAAACACTCGAAATAGAATTTGGCGACCGTTCCTGGATCCCACTCGAGTCAAGCCTATTATTATGGACGGTTCATACAAACCAATTGCCCTTAGAATGAATAAATTGAAAAGCAAAACTTTGCCTATTACCGTATTACCTTCTTCAGTGAAGTGAACGGGGTTTTTGGACTGGACTCTTGCTTTGCCTACAGTACTCTCTTCAACAATCATTTCAACTACGTATTACAAATCTACCGCAATGTATATATAGCAATCATTGGTCATTCGTTTCCCAAGTTTTTATCCTGTTGTGCGAGAAAAGTATATTTGTTGAAAGAGTCTTTCGGCCGTATTTGATGAAAAATACAATTCAGTAATTTTTTGGGGCATACAAGCGCTCAACAATATATTTGAAACTTTGTTGGTACGATGCACTTAAACGTAGATTGGCGTGGTTGTGCATCGTTTTTGAGTTTAATGAATTATTTCACACAATTTCATTGTCTCTTAAATAAAGCATGAAAGAAACTCAATTTAAATGAATGTTGTCTTGGGCACTTTTTTCATCTCTTAGCTTTTATATTTTCACTTCAAATTAACACTTGACCGAAAACATTGACATTTTAACGTATAAGCACGGTATAAGCGACATTGAAAATTTAATTTAAACTGGAAACGCAAACATGCCGGAATCAACTGCCGACACCGTAATCAAATTCAAATTTATTCAGTTCCGTATCGGTTTCACGTGCTTACGTACGGTTTTTCAAATGGCCGTTTTTTCTCAATTTTTTGACAACATAATCTCACGCCTATTCGCGAATCCTAGTAGGATTCTTCCTTCCGGCCCATTTGGCCTGGTTCTGTTTACAGTTTGTCACACCTGTCGCCTATTGTTCGCGTCGATGGGAATAACACCCCAGAACAGCAAAAAATCAAGAATACCTTTTTTCCGACATGTCGATGTGATGCGGATTTTCGAATTTTCAATCAAGCAACCGCCCCCGTTCCGAAAGCGTTCGATGGAAAGTGCGGCAGGCAAAATTAAAATTTTCCTACAAGACTGCAAAAGCACACCACAGCTGTCAGCCGATGTCGATGGCAGGGTGGGAAAAACGGGTCGAAACGAGAAATGGCAGTACACTTGTTCGAAGGATTGAAAATTGGGTTACCGAACAGGAGGGAGAAAAACTTTCTGACATTAGTGGCAGAACATTGGCCACAGATTGTCGGTTTCGTGGGAAGTGAGTGTAAGTTTGTAGAATGGATGTGGCCAATTCATTATGGACGCATATATTTTTTCCCTATATCCTGTTGTTTTTACGAACTTGGTTGAAAAACAAACTGAACGGATTTCTACATCTGAACAATAAATGATCGTTTATAACGATGGTGGTTTTTATTCGAAACTTATGTCGTGTTCAACGAATTGTTCTGACTGGGTAGGGTGCCGTAAGACCTGACCAAAGACAATGCTCCCGTGAAATTAGTTTAAATAAATAAAATATTAAATATTGTGGTCACCAAAATTATTTAATCATTCGTTTTCAACTTTAATGGAGATGATTTAAACCGTAGCAGAGAAGTACTAGAAATACGTCATGAGGTTTCACATGCAGTGGTTAACTATTTCCAACATTTTACTGAGTCAGTTGGCGTAAATTGAAGGTATGAGCTTCAAAGTAGTTCGTAACGCAATTCGAAACATGTTGGGAAGTTTAAAACTGTCCCTGTTAACCAAAACCTGGGCCGGATAATCATGCAAGCTTTCATCCGTAAAAAAGGGTGCTTTCGTAAAACGCTGGGATCCTCAAAGAGTACCATCGATCGAGCAAAGCTCAGGTACAAAGCCAACGGAGTCGAATTTGTACCCAAGGAGATGAAGTCTTCAAACTGTCCTCATGCGAGGCCAACTGAAACTTTTTGGACCACGACGATAATATGCTTATTTGCCGAAAAACGTGTCAAGGCATTAAAATTTCTAGAAAGGACTGGAAAAGTATCTCAAATCGTTGGCAAACAGTCTGTGTTGAAGCAAGTGTGAGATCAAGAGTACGCTCATTGGCGTACAATTAAAGGAATCTCGAGAATGTCTCGTCGAATCGTAATAGAGTATAACCATAAACTGAACAAGTTTGATTTGCTCAAAAATTAGGCTAGTATAGGAATTTTTAAATCGTGCTTAGACTTACTGAAATTACACTGGAACCTCAATTTATGTGCAGAGCCGGGGGTTTGTAGATTAAATTTCGCGTAAATTAAATAAAACATCGCGTTATTTCTGATTTTTTGCGTAAAAAAAGGTTTTTCAAATTTCATTTGATTTTATTGTGAATAACATGAACAATCCTACTACGTTCGATGATTTAGCATCTGAGGACCCTCTGACTATGTTCTGAGACTATGGAAATGCTTAAGAGATGTCCTAAGATCCAAGAACTACTTGAAGTATTGTCCTTAGGGACTACACTGTGGACCGAGAACGATAAGGTCGTTAATACACTTTGTTACACTGCTAGATCTTAAGGGGCGGGTAGGGTCTAACACTTTTGAAAAATCATTTATTATTTTCTTTCTATTTTCTGATAGTAAAACATTTCAAGTATATTCTGTGAAATTTTCAAGCCTATCGGAACAAAACTTTGCAAGTTATAAGAAATACGAGCTGCGCACACAGGCCCAAGATTTCTGCTTCGATTGACTTAAAAACTTGACAAAACATTCTCAAAATGTTTCATTATAACAAACTACAAAAGAAAAAATATGGCTTTTTAGAATGTTTGAGTCAACGTACTCCCTTAAGTAATAAATTGTTTTCGTTTGATTTTATAGACAATAAACTTCAAACGCGTTTTTCTCGAAAGCAGGGTTTGAAAGTCCGTGTCCATCGTCATTCAAAAACTACTGCACCAATTTTTTTCAAATTTTGCACACGTTTTCTACTATATGTAAAACCAGACCCCAACGTTTTCCTTTTCGTTGTTTGTTACTATGGGGAGGTTTTACAGCTACAAAATGGCCGATTGTTCCGTGAAAAATCTTACTTTTGAATCTCAACAACCACCTAAAATTCAAAAAATTAAAAAGAAAATCAAACAGAAACGTTGGGGTCTAGAAACACTTCTGCTCTAACTATGCTGCTTTGATTTGTTCACTTCTGATTAGTCTGCGCTGAGATACAGTGGATACCGCAAATCATGATTTTTATGAAGCGTCCTCAAAAAAGTCCCTCCCCTTAAGGCCAGAACTTCATGTAGTTTTTGGATGGATCATCAATTTTTGCTTTCCAAATAATTCTTGGATGCCCACGATAATTAGATTCTTTGAAACTAAAAAAATCATTAATGTACATTTCACGATATTCAATTTCCTGAAGTATGTTTTGTATATGTATATAAATTAAGATCTCTTTCATTATGCAAAAACCTGTTTTTACGCGATCATCGCGTAAATTAAATAACAAATCGCGTTATTTCGAATAAAACGCGTGAAAAAGTAACATAAATTAAATTCGCGTAAACTGAGGTTTTAGTGTACTCCGATTTAGATAAAATTTTAAACACGTCTTCTGTTTTGCGAACCATTTATTTTTGTCGCATGAAGAGGCTTATTCGATTAAAGATTGATTTTAAAAAGGACGGATCTTTTTTCTTGTACTTTTTGTCAGCGTATTTCTCTCTTATCGTTCTTTTACAACTTATTCTTGGACGTCATTTTGGTACAATTAACCGTTTTCGAGTTATAATGATTTAATAAAAATGCATGCAAAAATATACTTCCCTTTTTAAAATTTGTTTTGAGTGGTTCCATATCAAATAAATGGTTCACCGAATTGAAAATGAGTGCAAAGTTTCATCCAAAACGAAGCAGAGTTAGTAAAGTCTACATAGTAAACTACATTGTTGGTATGACTAAGAAAGCACTTGATAGTTAACTTCTTAGAACTTTTCTCTGAGTTTGTTTCATAATAGAAGAAAGTTCCTTCTTTTAATTATTCTGATACAAAAATCTTAATCATAACGAAAGTTTAATTACGTAAGCTCAATTAGGTGATAAGCTTAATTAGGTGTTGTAGACAGCAGAGTTACCATATTTACAGAATTTTTCTGTAAAACCACAGTTTTTTTGCCTACTTGCGCACAGATTCTGTGTCATAATTCACAGATTTCTACTGATTTTTATGAATATTTCATAAAAAATGACAGATTTTCCACAGATTATGAGCGTAAAAAAAGGTTTTTGCATAATGAAGGAACCCGATCAACAGAGCATAACAGGATTCTATCAAAATTATAAATTATTTTAATATTTATATCTCATTATGTTATAAATATGATTCCAAATCAGAAGCAAACATTCAGATTTGATTAAGATTATAGCAAGTCCAGATATTATATTAAGGGCTGTTATATTACAGGAAAAATTCTTCTAGAGAATTGAGAAAAAAAGAGTTCAAACTTTTGTCGATCATGTTTTTGACTTTCAACCCGAAAAATGCTATACTTCAATTCAATCAGCAGTAACAAACATATTTTCCAATTTCACATACATGGAGATGCTTTTGAAAACAATAATTTTATGTTTGAATATCAAATGACGGCCTAAACTTTGAATTTGAGAACGTTCCTAAGTAATTGCTACTTGAATTGTGTAATTGTGTAATTGTGTGTGAATATAAACTTCCAAATTTTAATTTTGAATTGAAAATATATATTTTTCTAGATGATTTTGCGATTTTTCTCTTTCGAACAAAGAAAGGTAAGGCAAAAGCTTTAAAACTCGAATAATAAATATTGAAAAAAGTGATATAGCATTCGACTCAGATAATTGAATTCTGCAATGTTTCCTCAGACATGATTTTCACAAATTTGAAGTCAAATGAATGCTTGAATTCTTCAATTTTATCGGTGACCGATTTTTGTTTCCGAAAACACAGAATGATAAGTGTTCAAAACTTCAAAACGTTTTCAAAAGTGACGCTGCAATAAACGAAAAACGAAATCTAAACTGGTCCAAAAAAAAAAAATCTAAACTCAGCTCAATACTTTTTCGATTTATAGGTCTTTTAGTTGCAGACTGAAAATAGCGACTTTATTTTTACCGGACCCCGGATGTGCTGGAAATAGATCCAAAATCAGTAAAATCGAAATGAGTTGGTCAGGTCATCAATTAATAAAATCTACAAATTGCAGATATCACATTTTGCCCGTTGTCATCTATATCATTGCAATAACATTTTTATATTCATGAATCAGACAAAAACAATGTATCGCACCATAGTACTTTCGATTTGAAAAGTTCAATCTATCAATATCTGATAAATTGATGCTAGTCTCATTTCGTAGTATTTTGATCCGGACTTCCAATCCGGAACCATGAACTGAGATTCGAAATTCGCAATGTAGAGTTTAAAGCAACCGACCCGCATTATGAGGCTTTCCATTTGAATCATTTTTTTCTGTGAGTCAATCTAGGGTAGATATCAAACAATCAAACCCGAATGAAAGTTCAATTTTGATGGTTTTTGAATTTTTTTTTTTGAACATTGGCTGCGGATATTACAAACTAATGTGACTAATAGGCAATTGGTTCATCATCAATCATAAAAACTTGATATTTGAATCGATGTTATATACACTTCTAATTTTCATTGACTTTCAAACGAATTTTTATTCTAATCTAAATTTACGAAAATCGATTCAGCCATTTCCGAGAAAATTAAGTGCACATTTTAATCAAATATACCCGCCAATCGACATACATACACGTACAGACAATTCACTACTTCAATTGAATGAGCGAACTGATGTTATTTGAAAGTCGGCCCTCTTGGTACGAAGAAGAAAAAACTAAAAAACTATCATTCATTAGTAAACTTCCTCAGATTCTGTAAGGTAGTAAGAAATTTGTTTCGCTGAATTTAGTCATTTCCGTTCATTTATTACTATTCTTCAGCACCAAAAAAAGCTTGCTAATAGTTCTAAAATACCCCTTTTGTCATTCGTATGCCGGTTGGAAGGAGACGACGAAAGAGGTGAAGAGCGATAGATTATTTTTGTAGCAATATGGACTTACACTAGTTATTATATGATGCCAATATATCCTTCCAATCTCAGTTGGTTCTCATGCCCCGATGCAATCGTAGCGTATGTTGGCAACTCAAAACTTTCCGGTTCGGAACCAGTCGCTTAACTGTGCATGCAATTTTGTCTTACTTCGATCTATTTTTCGATTTGCACGGTAAAACCTTTCCCCCCAAAAAATGGGTAATAACAGCTGAAAAGTCGTACTAAATTTGTAACAAATTAAGATATAATATTGATATTTACATATCAAGGTTTGTAATAATTTTGTTATTACCTAGGATAAATTGAGTTATAATTTTTGATATTTTAACTATTAACGAGGCCAAGATTATGACTAATTTAGATAGAAAAAACAAAACAACCCCAGATACAATTTTGTTCTCCCTTGTTGATCGAAAAATCTTAATTTTTTTACATATACAAAACATTCTAACATGCTTCAGGAAATTGAATATTGTGAAATGTACATTAATGAATTGTTTAGTTTCAAGAATCTAAATAAGATAGTGGGCATCCAAGAATTATCTGAAAGGCAAATACTGTACATAAGCACTTTTATATGACTATTGAGTGCGGTATGTACTCGTAGTATTATTCACAGAAAATTGACATACTGTGATAAGATCTGTAGAAGAACTTGAACCTCCTTGGTAAAGACCTTATGATCTACCAACGTAACCGATGCTCTATCCACAAACTACTTGAAGTTCAGGCCTTAAGATCTACCAGTGTAAAAAAGTGCATTAACGATCTGATCGCTCTCGGTCCATATTCGTGATGTCACATGCGATCAATAGGACAATTGTGATTGCTCTAGGCCATCCAAAAACTACCTGCAGTTGTAACTATAAACATCGTTGAAAAATTATACATAAATTGTTGAATGTTCGTGTAGTTCTTGGACGACTCGGAATGTTCCGAGAAAAGATTAAAATACACAAGTAAGCAGTATGTAGCTCTAGGACTATGAGCAGCATTGAAAAACTATACATAGACTGCCAAATGCTCGAGTAGATCTTAAGACCTGTTTTCACCGAAGTTCTTGGACGACTAGGGACCTACCTGGAACAGCTATAAATAGACAAGTAAGCAATGTGTAGCTCTAAAAGTATGAACCACAATCAAAAAATGTATTAGGCGTTGTAGTTCTTGCTGTGACACAGTGTAGTCCCTAAGGATAATACTCCAAGTAGTTCTTGGATATTGGAACATCTCTTAAGCATTTTCCATAGTCTCAGAATATACTCATAGGGTACTTAGGCGTTAAAGCATCGGACGTAGTAGAACTGTTCATGTTATTTACACTAAAATCAAATGAAATTTGTAAATTAAAATAACGCGATGTTTTATTCAATTTACGCACCCCCGGCTCTGCGCGTAAATTAAGATTCCAGTGTACCGAAATTTGATTTTGCTACGTTTTTTTCGCACAGTCCATTGTCGTCTTTTACGACATGGGAGCAGAAACCCAGCGAATCTTTCTGTGGTTAAGCTTTTTTTAACGCCGGATTCACCACGACATCTAAGCCGTTCCCATCCGGAGAAAAATAATATATACTATCAACCTCCTAGTACCTTTATTTAAGTGACACTGCGAAGAGTGCAAAAATTATAAGAAAATCGTACAAAAAGGCCAAGTTTTTCGACTTGATCTCCTATTGCTGAAGTATATTAATGCTCTTTAATGTGGTTTCAAATTGGATTCAAATTATTTTTTCTTAAAATCCGTCTGTAAGAGGCTGCAGGTTAGGATACGATTGGTAAGTAAAAGGACATTGTATGCAAGCTGGAGCATTGTTACGATCGGTCAATGTAAATTGTTTATACAGTACCGAAGATCAAGAACTTAATACTCGCCGATTGCTTGCCTTTTTATGGAAACATTACATTGAGGCGAGGTTTGGTCGGTGAAACGGTGGCCTCGGAATACGATTTGCTTTGTGTAGGGTAACGGCAACTACAGTAGTATTTTTATATATTAATACCGTTAGTTAGAGTGAGATCTGCTGTGTCTGTTCGATAGATTGATTTTAAGGGTAAGATGAAAATAGGTGCACTTCGAGTTTTCGCGTCGCTACAACAGCAGTATTACACAACTATCAAACTATTTTTTTCTGTGGTTTTTCTCGAAGCTAAAATATTGTATCTGATTTTATTACAATTCGTCGATTCAAAGTCGAGTAATCGCTATGTTATTCGACTCTACTAATGAGATGAATATTGGTACAATAGCCGAACTGAGCTAACACATGTCTGAGTCCTGGACTAAAAGTGATTTCCATCTATATATAAAAAAACTCAGCCAACCAGAAAAAGAGGCTTGAGATAGGTTAAACACAAAACACACACACAGTACAACTAAAGTGATGTTTTCTTGACATCCTAGAGTTTACAGCGTATGTCGTTTAAAACATGAATTAATGGGCGGGTAGGGTCTAGCACTTTTAAAAAATAATTTATTATTTTCTTTAAATTTTCTTATAGTAACACATTTGAAGAATTTTCTGTGAAATTTTCAAGCCTATTGGAACGAAACTCTGGAAGTTATGGACCTTCATCTATCGCTATCTCATTCTACGAAGAAGCAAGAGCTCGGCGCACAGGCTCAAGATTTCTACTTCGATTGACTTCAAAACTTGACAAAACATTCTTGAAATGTTTCAGCATAATAAATTATAAAAGAAAAAGTATGATTTTTTGAAAATGTTAGTAGAAATACTTCTACTTCTACTCTATCTATGTTGCTTTGATTTGTTCACTTCTGATTAGTCTGCGCTGAGATACAGTGGACACCGCAAATCATGATTTTCAAGAAGCGTTCTTAAAAGTACATCTTCACCGACTCATTTCTCAATATTTTTCCACGAAAAAATTACAAAATGTTGTTCGAATGGTTTTTTTTATCATGCACAACATTGGAATTTATTTTGTTGAACGATAATTCTGGCAAAAATTCGCCAAAATGATTATTTTTTTCATCGTTTAGACCCTACCCCCTCCCCCCCCCCCCCCCCCCTTAATAAAAAAAGAAAACTAATATATCGAGGTACTAAAATAAGGTAAATTTACTCGAGACAAATTTTTGAGCATTATACCGAAAGTGCACCATTTTAAGTTTAATGCTAGTTCATTAGTTTAAAACTAAGCCAATGCAACGAGCCGTAACAAATAAAGAGATGTAACGAAGCAAAATGTAGAACCAAAAGGATTACCTATTCACATTTGAACGTAATGGTACGCAAGCTCTATATGTCTAGACAAAGTTAGTGTTTTCATCTAATTTTCTGGGAAAGGGGCGTTCATCTGGAAACGTCGATTGGAACAGTCACCGAAAGCCACCGGAATGAACAGTGCCGTGTTACCACATTACAGACATCAGTTAGACAGTTGCGATTAGTGGAGCATAAAGTTTCTGCCGAAGATTGACTTTTAAAGTTACTCCAGGTCTTTGTTTCTTGTTGGTTGTGGTGATTCGGCACGCTCGCTGTCTCATTTCCAGTGGGTTCACACTCGTTAAAGATCGATATTGGAGAATTGCACATTTATCCTTGGCACACCTGAACCGAGCCGCAAAAAGTAAGCGGATGGTGCGAAAACAAAGTTTACCCACAAATGTCGTAATAAAAGATTTATACGTAAAATCCGTGTTTGCCGTGGTAAAGTTTGGTTGAGTTTATCCGCGTGAGTCAGTCAGTGAGATCGTTGCCAAGTAACTTTCGGATAATTAGATGAAAAAAATATTAGATTTCGATTGTCGGAAGAGCGTTAGTAGGATATTGATTCTGTTGCAATTAATAGTAGGATTTGGCCCGTTGCCAATGGTGGATTGAAGTATTCCAATGAATATTCTGGAACTTCACATGGTTCTAAGTTCGCTCTTACCAAAGTATAGAAACTTCTGAAAAAGTGTGTATTTATTCGAGATGGTCAAATTCTCTTTTCTATTATAATCAAGCATATTTTCTCTCCTTGATTGAAATTTAATGTCATAGTTCTTTTCCCACTAAACATTTTCCTTAATTTCAAGCACTGTAGCTTTACTTTCGTTATGTGGAACGAACTTATGTATTTAGTTCGGAGAAATGGAACTTATTTATTTGTTTAGGTATAATCAACAGACAAAATATGATCCTAATGATAATTTCCTTAAATATATAAATATATAATTGAAGTCGAATCGTAATGATACGCGATTGAATCATCTCTTCAAGCCAATAATAGCATTGTTAGCACCGTAGTTAGTTCGTCGTAAAGACGAACTTGTAGTGTATCGAGACCGATTAGTAATCCGCGACCTTCGTAGCTTATTAGTTGGTGAGGGTTGTTCCACGGTAAGCGCCGAAGAGCGAAGTGAATGAATCTGCGTTGTATCGATTCGATTATATGAGCACCGTTTATGTATGTTAGTGAGGATTCCAGACAGAACAGTACTGCAGGGATGAACGAACAAGTGAGCAATACAGAGATTTTGAACAGTACACGTCTGTCAAATGTTTAGCCATCCTCTTTACAAAGACTAAGTTGCGAAAGGCTTTATAAACAATATAGCTGATGTGTTGCTTGAATGCCAGTTGCTCATCGAGTAAGACACCAAGGTCTTTAACATACGTCGTTCTGACTATCGGGGATCCTCCGAAGTTCAACAACTGCATCTTCTGAAGTTCGAATGTGGTAGTAGATTAACGTCATCGGCAAACGGCAGACGAGGGCTCTCTAGAGTATAGGTGACGTCGTTGAAGTACAGCGATAAACTCACTGGAAACGTGATCGCCGATTTTCACTGCTAAAGGATCCATAAGATATGATTGCAACCATTGAAGGAAGTAGGATTCAAGGTAACAAAACAGTCAGTAGGTTCTTTAATTTGATTTCTCTTAATTTCAAGCTAGAATATGATATTTCTCGCTTCTACATCAAACATCAATAATTATATTTTTTGGATTTGAAGCAAAATTCTGATTCAGACTAACGAACAAATAATTTGTTTCGACTGATTTTATTGTTGGAACAAATTAATAATTTTTCACATGTCAACAAAGTTGAGTTTATGTTAGTAATAATGTATTTGTTGAGTCAATCATGCTTTACCTTTATATCAAGAAATAAATTGGATCATTTTATCTATTATCTTATTTGTGTATGATACAACAAAGTTTCTTGCTTGAATGAACCGTATTAGTCTTATTCTTATGCACTAGGGAATTCGTTTCTTCCGTGTTTTAGAAACCAAATTTATGTGCTTCTTTCGGTTCCTTTGGAGCTTTTCGACAATTCAAGTGTATATATGGATAATTAAAAAAAAAACTTACTGAAACCTACATAGCATTACACTACACGTCTTTTTTTTTACAGAAAACATTTGATGAAAGATCTATATCTGGACCGGACTGATGGAGCATCGAATCATTGGATGCAATAAATATACCAGGGGCTTGATTGTGATATGTGAAAAAGTTGAAAGCATTTGACAATATGAGAATGGATAAAATCGAAATAAAAGTAATAATAAAAAAATATGACTTATTTTGACGAACAAAAAAGTAAGTTCAGTCCGCTTTCACATTTAATCCAATCCAGTCGATAGAACAAAACCACTTACGTTCGGGACGGAAGAATCCAAGCACAGTATTGTGTAGTGAACAATATAACTAAAGAATACAATTATTGTTGACTTCAGGCAGTGCAAAATTCGACCTTCGATACGAGAGCTTGAAGGTTTGATTAAGGAGCAAATGCATCTTGGCATTAAACGTGTGCATTTACTTTAATTCAATAAGACAAATAATGTTGTTTACATCCAGTTTTATAAAGAGTTGGATGCAATTCAATTCACAAAAGACAATAGCAATGTGCACTATGTGGAGCACGAAAACATTAAGTACAACATTCCAGTATATATGGAAGATAGTGCTATAGAAGTGAGTGTGCATGGTCTTCCCTCAAGCGTCATCGATCCTTATATTCGCAAAACTATATCCCAATACGGTGAGATTCTCTCTATCGAAAAGGAAAAGTGGAAGAACTTTTTCCCCGATCTTTTAAATGGCGTACGTTTGTCACACATGCGCTTGAAGAAGGCTGTACCTTTTTATGTGACTTTCGGTCAGGATACAAGAATGCCGTGTAAATCACTTGTTACCTATGACAATCAGATGGCCACGTGTCAATATTGCCAAAAAGCTGTTCACTACGGTAAGCCATGTGATAAACTGGACAAGGGGACAACTACACCAAAGGACAACGGTGCTTCCTTCACGCCAACCCCAACCTACCCCAGTACACCTGTGATAGCCACCAACAACAATGAAGCATCCCCCTCAACGAAACCATCAGTATCCCCTATAGAACAAAGTACACCAGCTGCAGTTAACAACTTACCCAACGCAAATAAGTAACGATTGTTCCGCCAATATTTATTTATTTATTTTTTTTATTTCGTCAAGCAAATGTAGACTACATATAAATTGTTTACAATGTTCACTTACATACTACGCATTATTTCTACGACAAAGCTGAGATTTGATTTGATTTTTTGACATAGTAAGGTCAAGATGTTCGCAGTATTGATTGTAATGGCGCATTATTCGATTGACTGGACTGTATTTTGCATAATTTGTTCTAGCATGTTATTCTAAAAATAATTTCCTGGAACGTAGTTGACGGCTAGGTATATAAAAATTTAATTGCGATAGTAATGGAGCTGATTGAATGCGTTGAGAAATAATGTCGCTGATAAAATAAAGCATTGCAAAGTCGCGGCTTTCTTTAAGTGTTTGTATATTGATGAGCATGCAGCGTGCTTCATATGATGGTAGAGGAAATGCTGTCCAGTTTAATTTACGAAGTGCATATGAAAGAAATTGTTTTTGAATAGATTCGATGCGTTCTTCGTGAATAATATTGTATCGATTCCATACTAGGCTGCAATATTCCAAAATAGGTCTGACATATGTAGTGTATAATAATTTAATTGTGTATGGGTCCTGAAAGTTATGACTGAAGCGTTTAATAAAGCCCAGCATGCTATTAGCTTTATTGATTATGGTATTGTAGTGTTCCACAAAAGTGAGCTTGGAGTCTAAGATTACGCCTAAATCTCTTACAGTTTTACATTTTGCAAGTTGATTTCCTAAATGTATGTTTGTAGATATAGTTTCATTTTTCCTACTGAAAGTTATTGAGTTACATTTTTTTACATTGAGTTGGAGTAGACTTTTGCAGCACCAAATGTAGAATAGATTGATTTCGTTCTGGAATATTACAGCGTCGTTGATATTTTTAATTTCCATGAAGAGTTTCATGTCGTCTGCATATATAAGGACTTTCAGATTTTTGAGTATGAAGGAAATGTCGTTTATATGTAAAATGAAAAGGAGAGGCCCTAAGTGAGAACCCTGAGGTACGCCAGAAGTTACATTAATTGTATTATGTATTTATATCAGTATTGTATCTCAATTTGCTATAGATGTTACCGTGAGGTTCTAGAAATATTTTTTTTTAAAATAAACTTGTTATTGCATACTTTCGGGCGATTTAACTTGTAATTGAAAAAGAGAAACTCGCTGTTGGAACTTGATTCCTGAAAAATATGGATTAACAACTGACGCTGCGAATGAATAAGGCTGAGGAGAAAGTATTATAAAGCTGGCCAAAACGCCGTCCTTCCTTTTTTAAGCATTCTTGACTAAACCAAAGTTTTATCACTATCACTATCTTTTCGTAGAATCTGTCGTTTGCTGGAAAATGTGAAAAAACTGAAAATATTATTAGACAGGTTTTGACTTCACTAAATAAGCATTTTATCCGTATAAATGTCTAATGGTCGGTTGCAACTTAGTAACTAACTTCTAGCAGTGCTATTGTATCTGTTTACGGTATAAATATGCAGAGAAACAAAGACCTTTCTTTGATAAACTAATTTTTAAAAACAGTTACCTTACGGATATTATGCCCCGCCCTCGATTTAACAGTATGCTTCGATTTAAAATATTGTTTTATAGATTTATAACGATTATTAAAACATAATGTAGCATTAAGAGGATCGAAAATGTTGCTTCCCAATTGCTATTAGTTGATTACGCAATTAATTTCTGATGCAAATAATATCTTCTTTGTCTGTTTTTCTTCTATATCGACATTTCAAGGGACAGATCACCTTATTGTTGTGGGACGTAATGTCTCTTGTTGTGGGACATACCACTGGTTTGCTGTGAGGCATATTATACGGCTGCTGGGGCATTATGTTTATGGCAAGCGAAAACTTCTACCGGAATCATTGAAATTTTTAGTTCAGTCTCCGTTTTTTCATTATCAAACTGTTCTACATCTTTCCGTGGAACATACACAGAAGAATTGGTCAGAAATTCGGATCAATCAGTAGTATGCGAAATATTTGGTAAGTATCATTAGTTATCAGTCAACTGAGAAGTTATTTCATAAAACTCAACATACACTATTAGGCTTATCTGGAGCAGTAGCCAGTTGTTATATCGAAATCGATATACAGCCAGAAGGAATCGATTCAAACTCTCTGTGGCTACACCCGTCTGTTATTAGTTGAAAAGTTTGTCTATGACCGGCAGCCGGAAATTTTATCAATATGTTCTGCCTTAATAAAACACGAAGAAGAAAAAAAAACTAACTACTCACCCGAATACAGAAGCTTCAGAACTGATGCTTCTTCTTGACGTTCTAGTGAAAAACTTTGTGGATAATGGAATCTAATATGAGCACAAAAAATATAAAGTGGGGTTCGTTTGTCATCAATGGCCGTCAGCCGGAGAAACATGGTCCGTAACTGTAGCGGAAATATGAATGGATCTGTGCTGACAAGCTGTAAAATGGGAAATTTCTCCTTTGACAGTCGCGCTATGGAAATCTTGTTCCGGATAACATGCTGGTTTTTGTCGGTATAACCGAGACGAACGGAAGACTTTTAACTACCATCTTTCGTATGAAAGGTGTGACAACATTTTGAAAACCAGGTGGCTTACATCACTTAGCATGATATTTACCATTGACTTGACCATCAGGGGCATTGGTTATTTCTGGCCTAGTGTGCAACCCGTAATCACAGAGAAGTTAAATGCAAAGTATTTAAAGTTACTATTTATAGAGTAATTTACAGTCTAAAAGTCATCTGCAGTGGATCAGTTTTACAACTGATGTACTAATAATGAGTTTAAAGGCTGACTCAAAATAGATTGGTATGCACAAAATGGCATATAATTCGGAATTCAACGAGTTTAAAAATACCTATGATGTTTACTTCACAGTATTTTTTATTAAAAGTTCAAAGTTACAACATAAGATGGTTAGTTTACTCCAGTTCGAACGAAATCTCAAACCTTTTTCTTGATGGAATTTATCAGCGCTCGCGCAGTGAAAACGGACACAGAATAGGTGATTTTTTTTCATTTTGCCTGCATTTGCATTAAATGTCCTTGACTGCCCCGCTTGGGTACAAAATTGATAGCTCATATCGCTCCAGAATCACCTTGAAATCTCTCCAAAAGATCACTTTGCTTGCCTATGCTATAGGAATAAACGGCAACACACGCTTTTTAGGCATACTTTGATATAAACTTGGGATGTCATCGTCTCAAAGTCTAGTGGCGATGTAAAATTTTTTCTTAAAAACGAGTATGACATATATTTCGTCATCGATCAGAGTGCAGCCCTTGTGTTTCACCAAAACACGGTCGGTAGGTATGCAGCACTTGGTAAATTGTTATTTCCAACATGTTTAGTTTAGTCAGCTTGGACTAGATTTCCTGATTTTTCAGGTGCTTTTGCACAATATTACGAGTTCCATTTGACCTTATTTTAAAACGCGGGCGACTATTTTGATGCACTTTGCGCAAGTCAAAGATTTTTGTGTCCCAACTTAAGAGGCTAATGACTCGGTAGGGGAGACCGGGGCCAAGTTGGACACGTTTTCGAAATTTGAATTGAAGAAAACATGCATTACAACAGGGGTTTTACCCAAGTTCGCTACATTTAGCTTTAACTTTCAGTTACAATTTCAAATATGTGTCGTGAAGAACTGATCAATCCAAAATCCAAAAATTCAGAACCCGCGGTGTTAAACCGAACACTTCTTAGACATTTTACAAATACCCATTACACCTAGGTTTTTACCAAATTTATCTCTACAGCTGGACACACCTTTCGCGTGACAAAATCCTACTCAACGAAAATATAGGTAAGGGGGTAGTCGGCAACCTTGGGCCACTCGTATTTTATCGAAAAGTATTGAAGGAATTTATTTGATTTTTTTATTGTAAGTAAAGTGAATAATTTCTGTGACCTCCATCCAAATTTCATCAAAAATATTGGATTATTTCAAAAGAAAAAAATAACCTTATTTTCGTGACGACAAGTTCTTGGTTTCAAGATTCATTAGCAGTTTAATGCAGGTTGTAAGTTATTTTCGTCTGTTTTGAAGAATACTGAAATAATGTATCAGAAAATATGATTTAATAGATTTTATTACAATTCGAATGTTGTAGAGAATGTTTCATATGAGCCGCAATAAAAAATAACAAAAAAATATTCATTGAAATCGAACGAAGTTCTGTGCTTAGAAATAACCGAGAGAAATTCCTATCATTAGTACCATGAAGCTTAGTTATCAAAAAACCCTGCTGTTTAAAGTATTACTTTTAATTTTCAAATGAAATAACGATCACCCGATGAATATGTTAATATAGCAACTTTCATCCTGTTTACATTTTGCCTTTCTCTATAGAAAGGTATTAGAATTTCTGGAAAACCGACTTTCGAACGGAGCATCGGAGACCCATAGTGTTATATAGCATTCGACTCAGTTCGACGAGATCGGAAAATGTGTGTGTGTGAACTTTACGAAGATATTTTTACTGCTCAATTTTCTCAGAGATGGCTGAACCGATTTCAACAAACTTATGCTCGTTTGAAAGCTACTGTCAGGCCATTGAACAAGTTCGAAGATCAAATGGCTGTGACTTTTGGTTCCGGAGATATTATGGTATGAATGACGTAACCGACAAAACGTGTTGTTTTTTGCCGCGCAAGTTTCTCGGAGGTGGCTGAACCGATTTTAACAAGTCTAGGCCAGTTTGAAAGCTATTATTTGGCCATTGCTCAATTTCGTTTGTAAAATAACTGTGACTTTTGGTTCCGGAGATATGATGGTATAAGTGGTATGGCTTCTCGGAGATAGCTGAACCGACTTCAACAAGCTTATGCTCGTTTGAAAGCTACTATTAGGCCATTGATCAAGTTCAAAGATCAAATGATTGCGACTTTGGGTTCCGAAGATATGATGGTATAAGTGACGTAACCGACAAAACGCGTTGATTTTTTACCGCGCAATTTTTAGATTAGCATCACTCTTCTCATACAAATAGGCAACGTAAATGTCAAGCGCTTGGTTGATGCCTTACTTACCTTACCTAACAGCTATAGGCCTGGGGTGTCCTTTGCTGTATCAAGCATACGTTTCCACATAACTCGGTCCATGGCTGCTCGTCGCCAGCCACTCAAGGCACGGATGCTTCTGAGATCACCCTCCACTTGATTGATCCACCTTGCTCGCTGCGCTCCTCTTCTTCTTGTACCAGTCGGATTAGATTCAAGAACCATTTTCACTGGGCTGTCGTCCGACATCCTTATGACATGCCCAGCCCATTGTAGACGTCCGATTTTAGCTGTCCGTACGATAGGTGGTTCTCCTAGCAGCTGTTGCAATTCGTGATTTATACGCCGTCTCCACGTTCCGTCTTCCATCTGCACTTCGCCATAGATGGTCCTCAGTACCTTCCTTTCGAAAACACTGAGGGCGCGTTGGTCCTCTGCCAACATAGTCCAGGTCTCGTGGCCATAGAGAACAACCGGTCTAATGAGCGTTTTGTAGATGGTCAATTTCGTGCGGTGGCGTACTTTTCTCGATCGGAGGGTTTTTCTGAGTCCAAAGTACGCACGATTCCCTGCCAAAATACGTCTATGAATTTCTCTGCTGGTGTCATTATCGGCGGTCACCAGTGAGCCCAAATACACGAACTCGTCAACAACATTGCTTTGTTGTTCCTTAGCAGGGGCTGGGAATCTGTCGTCGGCTGAGCGTGCACCCAGATTGATTCCTGTACCGTTCTCTGTATCTTGTGCTTCGCCATTCAGATGCTCGTCATAGTACTGTTTCCACCTGTCGATCACCTCACGTTCGTTCGTGAGAAGGTAACCACTGGTATCTCTGCACATTTTGGCCTGTGGCGTGTAGCCTTTACGTGAGCGTTTCACCTTTACATAGAACTTCCGTGTGTCATTTGCGCGGTACAGCTGTTCCATCGCATCGCGATCTTGGTCTTCCTGGTGGCGCTTTTTTCTTCTACCTTCCCGCCGTGGACAGCTGTCGTAGGTTCGTTCCAGCTGCGCGTAGAATGCTTCCTTCTCGTCATCGGGTCTCGTCTCATGTGGGCAGTGCACGTTGATGATGCTGTAATTGATGAAACGGCCCTTGATCTTCAATACGCACATTCTATCACTGATTGGTTGCTACCCAATCACGCGCTGGCGCATCTTGCCCAACACTACGAATCCTGTTCCTAGAACGTTGGTTGTGCCACAGCTCTGGTAGAAGGTAGCCGCTCGATGCCCACTTTTCCACACCTTCTGTCCCGTCCAACAAAGTTCCTGCAGTGCTACGACATCGAAGCCGCGGATTTGAAGCTCATCATGCAGCATTCGGTCGTATCCTGGGAAGCCAAGCGATTTGCAGTTCCATGTGCCAAGCTTCCAATCGTAGTCCTTTGTTCGTTGCGTAGGTCTTTGGCGATTATTCCGAGTTGTATTTCCTTCTTGATCGTTCGTAACATATGTTTTCCGGGCGGCTTGTTAGGCCTGCACCCACCTCCTGTCTCGCCGGAGGGCCATCGTGTCAGCACTGTTTAGAGTCCCACACTGACACAAGGACGGTAATCAGCCGCTTCTAACATGGTGAACAGACGCTGTTTTGAGCTGTCCCAACATGGGGAACAGACGCTCGGGTAGGCTCGCTCTCTGTAAAGAGAGGGCAAGCTCCCCCTTCCCTGTCAGCATACGACCAAGGTCCCACCGGGGTTGGTTACCCGATCTTTCCTATGGTTGCTCGTACCCTAGCCGGCACCGGCTAAGAACCACATTGGGGCCTGAATTGCGCATTGTCCAGTCGTTTATCAACCCCAAATGATGCCTACTATGTGATATAAACTCTGAAGAATGAACTACACGATTCCATCAGAATTAATTGGTGTCAAAAATGAGCCCAAATTAGTGTCACAAATTTTTTAATAAAAAGATAAAAAATGTTTTGCCTTTCTCATATAGAAAGGTTATGCAATCACTTGAAAAACCGACTAGTGAAAATTGGCACGGAGGGCCAAGTGTCATATACCATTCGACTCAGTTCATCGAGCTGAGCAATGTCTCTCTCTGTGTGTGTGTGTGTGTGTGTGTGTGTGTGTGTGTGTGTGTGTGTGTGTGTGTGTGTGTGTGTGTGTGTGTGTGTGTGTGTGTGTGTGTGTGTGTGTGTGTGTGTGTGTGTGTGTGTGTGTGTGTGTGTGTGTGTGTGTGTGTGTGTGTGTGTGTGTGTGTGTGTGTGTGTGTGTGTGCGTGTGTGTGTATGTATGTATGTATGTGTGTGTGTGTATGTGTCAAATAATCTCACTAGGTTTTCTCGGAGATGGCTGAACTGATTTTGACAAACTAGGATTCAAATGAAAGGTCTCGTGGTCCCATACGTAATTCCGGAATTTCATCCGGATCCGACTTCCGGTTCCGGAATTATAGGGTAAAGTGTGTTCAATATTGTACACCGTCACTTAAACCGGCGAAACAAAATACGTAAAAAAAATTTCTAAACTGGTCTCAAAACTACACAAATCGATAGTCATTATCAGTAGGCAACTAAACAAACCGATTCCGGCTATCCTGGTTCCCGGTATCCGGTTCCGGAAGTACCGGAAATAGTGGTCATATATACCAAAATGGTTCTCACTCACTTTTCTCAGCGATGGTTTGACCGATTTCCACAAACTTAGATTCAAATGAAAGGTCTCCCGGTCCCATACGAAATTCCTGAATTTCATCCGGATCCGACTTCCGGTTCCGAAATTATAGGGTAAAGTGTGTTCAATATTGTACACCGTCACTTAAACCGGCGAAGCAAAAAACGTGAAAATTTTTCTAAACTGGTCTCAAAACTACACAAATCGATAGTCATTATCAGTAGGCAACTAAACAAACCGATTCCGGCTATCCTGGTTCCCGGTATCCGGTTCCGGAAGTACCGGAAATAGTGGTCATATACCCCAAAATGGTTCTCACTCACTTTTCGCAGCGATGGTTTGACCGATTTCCACAAACTTAGATTCAAATGAAAGGTCTCCCGGTCCCATACGGAATTCCTGAGTTTCATCCGGATCCGACTTCCGGTTCCGAAATTATAGGGTAAAGTGTGTTCAATATTGTACACCGTCACTTAAACCGGCGAAGCAAAAAACGTGAAAATTTTTCTAAACTGGTCTCAAAACTACACAAATCGATAGTCATTATCATTAGGCAACTAAACAAACCGATTCCGGCTATCCTGGTTCCCGGTATCCGGTTCCGGAAGTACCGGAAATAGTGGTCATATATACCAAAATGGTTCTCACTCACTTTTCTCAGCGATGGTTTGACCGATTTCCACAAACTTAGATTCAAATGAAAGGTCTCCCGGTCCCATACGGAATTCCTGAGTTTCATCCGGATCCGACTTCCGGTTCCGAAATTATAGGGTATAAAGTGTGTTCAATATTGTACACCGTCACTTAAACCGGCGAAGCAAAAAACGTGAAAATTTTTCTAAACTGGTCTCAAAACTACACAAATCGATAGTCATTATCAGTAGGCAACTAAACAAACCGATTCCGGCTATCCTGGTTCCCGGTATCCGGTTCCGGAAGTACCGGAAATAGTGGTCATATATACCAAAATGGATCTCACTCACTTTTCTCAGCGATGGTTTGACCGATTTACACAAACTTAGATTCAAATGAAAGGTCCCATACGGAATTGCTGAATTTCATCCGGATCCGACTTCCGAATCCGGAGTTATAGAGTGCGTACTAGAAGAGTTTGTGTGTCATGTTAGTTGGTGGCCGTACGAACCGACTTTGATTATACCGGTTCTCGGGTTCCGGTGCCGGAAGTGCATATAATAGTGAACCCATTTCTTTCTCTTAAGGATGGCTTACGCAATCAAAGCACTGTTTTATTCTGTATGTTATGCATAAACAATCACTTGGTTTCTTTCAAAAATCGAAGAGAAAATTTTTGAATAGAATACCACAATATTATATGTACATGAGAAAGGCATCATTACACCACTAGGTGGATTAAGACAGGTTTTTAAGAGACTGTTTTTAAGAAAAGGAAGGCATTATCACACCACTAATTGGATTAAGAAGGGTTTTTAAATGTTTATTATACTCTGAGAATCATCAAAAAACATTTATTACAGAAAAATACCAGTTTAAGCATTTGAATACAAAGAATTTGTTTTTTATTTTTCTCGTTGAACTGTTTTAATAATCTCGAAGGAATAACTTGCGTAGAGTTTATCCACAGTGTATTTTTCTCCTACTCGCTGTTGACTCAGTTTAGGTTTCTAATTTCACATCCACCCACGTCAAACTACCTTGAACTATAAACATCATGCGGATGGAAGCATTGCATGATAATTGACTTAATTACCGGGTTCATTTCCAACTGGATCCAGCTGATGAGATGAAGATAAACATAACTGCATTGGATTATGGCAGGGGCAGCAGCAGAAAACTAGTCGCAATAATTTTCTGAACCCAAGCTATTCTTGCATTTGTAATAAAAAACTACCACTTTATCGGCGAATAAACGAACGACCAAGTTGTGAATACATTTTTAATTACCAATTATAATGATGCTAGCTCATTTCAGTCGTACAACAAACTGGGATTGGACTTCAATTTAAGTTGCACTAGGAACGAGATCCGCTGCATGTTTGGACTTCAAGCCGGGTAAAGGCTTGAATTTACTGGATTATGATATCAATCATAGTGAGGATCAGTGTTTTAAAGTTATAATTGAATCAGAATTGCTTAACTTGGACACATTTAGATAGTGATTGGAATATGAAATCTCACAGGCTCCTGATGCACTCTTTGTCGCACGGTCCAATTGCACAATTTAATTAGTCCATCGATTTTAATCGGCTATTAGTAGCATATTGATGGATGAATTAAGTGAGGTAAGTTCAGGTAAAATAAAATTTTAAAATATCTTCATCAGGCGATCGCTAGTTAAGAGTTAATGCTGTGGACTGGCTAAAATGTGTAAATGTTTCCATGCGTTACAAAGCCAGAGAATATCAAACATAAAAAGCCTCACAAGTAGTACACAGTGTACATGTACGGCACTTTGCTCTATTGGACCATTCCAATGTGTTTCTCCACATTTTAATGGTCAAACAACAGAACATATCCACATGTTAGCCAAATTTTGCAGACTCAAGTTCCCTCGGGGATACATTTCCGCAAGTACAATTTTCATTATTTTAGTCAACGAATGTTTTTATCTAATTATTATGATTTTAAATATTTGATCTTTGGTCTACGTTTATTATTTGATTTAAGCTTTAGTTTTTAGCTCCATTTGTTGTTAGGTTGAACTATTATTTATAAAAGAGTCAAGAATGAATTAAAGGAAAATTCTCTTTCATGGGCATGGCAAGGAAAGTGTTGCTTGTTATAGTTAATTAGCAACTCTTTACAAGCGGAGTTTGTTACGGAGAACAATATACATTCTGATGAATAAATAAACATCGAGCACAGGACCTAATTTATACTCGAGTACCGAACAGATGATTGCGAAATACGACTTCACCTAAAACGGAATAAGTAGTATTTTGATTAATGGTGGTATGTATATTTTAGCAAAACGGTTTTCGGCGAAACGACTTTCAACGAAATAAGTTTCGGCTAAATGGCATTAGGAGAAATGACTCGCTTCCGGCGAGAGCAATAAAAAATAAAAAACCCGGGGAAAATCAGTCGAACAAAATTTGATGGTCGGGGTTGAAAAGAAAGGTGCGACCATTCGTGACGGGATACGGAATTGAATAAAACTTTTAATAGTTGGGCCCGAGGTAGACCGCCTGAGGTTCTGGTTCGGGATGTGTTGGCGAGTCGGGATAGTTTATATATGCTTCTCATATACAAGTACCTTAAACACATTGATATACAAGTGTAATGTGTTATCCCTCGCTCAGAAAGTGATCTCCACCCACAGGTTCGACACTAACATCCGCCCGATTCTCTCGATCCCCGTCCCTGTCCACCATCTTCATTGGAACTAACAAGATCTTTTTTTTTGTCACTAACTTTTTCGTTCCCCCTTCCCTGTCTCTTCACCATCTCGATGGCAACTAATTAGATCTCTATCGTTTTCATACATTTTGTTCCCACATCCCCTTTTTACCCCGTTTCCACAATATTTACTTTCTTTTTCATTCTCTTCCGTAACATCACCATCACCGCCCAAGGAAGACCGCTCCAGTCGAAAACCAGTATGCGGGACCGCCCGCCGGGCCTTCGTAGCCTGGGAGTGTTGTCTGTGAACCCACACGGACCGGACCGAAGGATGCGGCCAGCATAGATATTTACTAACGCCATCTGGAAGACTCATGCAACACTCAATTCATCGACCACTACCGATCGCCAGCTGAAAGCTGGATTTATGAGAACCCGAGATGACATAGTCTAATGATACTATTCTAGTTTTAAGTTAGTCGTTAATTAAGATTAGAAAATACCCTTGGCATCTTAGAGCTTGAGCAGAGCTAAAATAATATTACATTATTGAATAAAAAAAAAACTGTTAATAGTATTATTTTTATTCCTTTGAAATTAAAAAAAACCTGTTTTAATCCACCTAGTGGTGTAATGATGCCTTTCTCATGTATATAATATTGTGGTATTCTATTCAAAATTTTTCTCTTCGATTTTTGAAAGAAACCAAGAGATTGTTTATGCATAACATACAGAATAAAATAGTGCTTTGATTGAGTAAGTCATCCTTAAGAAAACGAAATGGGTTCAGTATTATATGCACTTCCGGCACCGGAACCCGAGAACCGGTATAATCAAAGTCGGTTCGTACACCCACCAACTAACATTACACACAAACTCTTCTAGTACGCACTCTAAATTACGATTTAAATGTATGTTGCATCCGAAAATATTTTAAGTGACGGTGTACAAAATTGAACACACCTTACCCTATAACTCCGGAACCGGATTAAATTCAGGAATTCCGTATGGGATCATTAGACCTTTCATTTGAATCTAAGTTTGTGGAAATCGATCAAACCATCGCTGAGAAAAGTGAGTGAAATCCATTTTGGTATATATGGCCACTATTTCCGGTACTTCCGGAACCGGATACCAGGAACCAGGATAGCCGGAATCGGTTTGTTTAGTTGCCTACTGATAATGACTATCGATTTGTGTAGTTTTGAGACCAGTTTAGAAAATTTTTTACGTATTTTGTTTCGCCGGTTTAAGTGACGGTGTACAATATGTAACACACTTTACCCTATAACTCCGGAACCGGAAGTCGGATCCGGATGAAATTCCGGAATTCCGTATGGGAGCACAAGACCTTTCATTTGAATCTAAGTTTGTCAAAATCGGTTCAGCCATCTCCGAGAAAACCTAGTGAGATTATTTGACACATACACACACACACAGACATTGCTCAGCTCGATGAACTGAGTCGAATAATATATGATACTTGGCCCTCCGGGCCAATTTTCACTAGTCGGTTTTTCAAGTGATTGCATAACCTTTCTATATGAGAAAGGCAAAAATCCGATAATCGGTTTAGTTTTGGTGAGTATCTATGGGTGTGCTATTTTTATCGAATAGATCCTTTACTAATTGAAAATTTGGACCGACTTGGTTTCCATTAGATGAAATTAGGTCAATAACCCCGTAAGGAGTATAAGATTTAAAGAGTATTTTTTGCAGCATGTTACATCGTCTTGCCGTGCTCAGCAATCGCACTCATATCATACCTGATGTGTTTGTCCTGAAGATTGTTTTCCTGAAAATTTCCAGCAGCTTAACGTTACTTGTGTAAGGTTCCCCCTAATAGGTTTATTTGCATGCAAATTTCGATTAATAAAGTCTTCCTGATAGGATGAGGATGCTACGATAGGTATAAAAAAAACTGTGGCAGTTTACTTTCCTGAGTTCGAAAGACGGGTAGGCTGCTGATGCCCGCCGGCAACGACACTCAGGTGTATAATTGTTTCATATATATATTTACATAATTTGATTAGATTGAGCTTTAGTTTTGTCTCATTCTCACGTTGTATTGCAATTGATTTGACAGACCATTCACAACGAGATAGTTTGTTATAAATACATGTTGTGAGATCATTCTAATCGAACTTAGAACCGGTAACCGGAAATGGTATGCAGAGTGCTGAGAAAAGCTGCCTTCCCCATGCAGGCAGTGGATAAACAACAACGGGTTTGGGTTGGCTTGGTCCAGTGAGATCACAGTTAAACAGACTCCCTGTTGTATACCGGGCTGGGTAATTTGAGTGTTGACACTATATGCAATTACCGGCTTCGTGAAACATCTCCCGTATTTAAGCGTGGATATTTAGGTTCTCATCAGACAGCACCAAGCAAACCCCCCTACTTAAGCACATAATTTAGTTTAATTATTGTGTCATCAGGGCCACCTAGGCGTCGTTGTCGACGTTAGAGCGCAACTATTTTTGCTGCTGTTTGGTAAGCAATGGATGCTCCCGGAACATCCTGGCTGGTTTTATGTCATAGGACCTGGGACATGACAAACATAAAGTTACTGCAGCAAGCTCGTTGGTGGTAATTTTGACAATGGGGGTTGTTTCAGTTATTTGTAGTGAAGTTTGAACGGTAGTCTGGTTTATTTATTGTTAGGTGTCAAAATAAACATTTCGAATATGGTTTTGACACTCCTCACAAGTGCATTTGTTTGTACTAAATTCTATGTTTTTGACAAAATAAATTGCAGGTAACTGCTTCTATATGCAGAATTATCTATCACGCAATATTTTGTTGAAAGTGGAATGAAAGATTTTGGGTTTACAATAAAAGCGGTCATTTTATTAAATGAACTTACAAACATTTCATGTTATTTTTCAAATGTTACGTTTTGTAGTATATTCGGAAGAATTTTTCATGTTTGGATGCAACATGGTGTGAGGTTGGTTGGTTGCTTAAAGGGAAAACACTGTGGAAGCTGGTAAATTTATTCTCCTTAATCCAATTTCATCGTGCGCTATATGCACACACTTTGCTGGGCCAGCAAATCGTTTTTTGTGCTGTTGTTGTTGTGGTGCCATGCTACAGGATCGAAAACAACCGACATAAGACAGGGTACCAAAACTGCGCTGAAAAAAGAATAGTAAATTGGATTAATTGCTAGAGTGGCCACACTGCTCCGGGCTGATAGGTAAGCTTCTATCATTTCCGGTTATATCTTCTTACACTCAGAAAATACCGTTAGCAACAATTAGTGACATTGTGTGAGTTTCCGTAGTGCTCACTCCTTCATAATAATTCTTCTCATAAAGTTAAAGAGAGATAAAATTGAATGCTTTCTTCAATTATGAAATTCCAATTTGTGTAACATTATCGGAGTGTCACTATAAACTAACGGATGTAAATTCTCACGACCACTGGTTACCAATAAGAGTATTAAATAGGATTACTATTATCGTGTGTAACTCACTATTGTACGATGCCTCCGGACCGCGACCGTTGGTACACATTGTGATGTTCGGTAAACAAAAAATATCCCGGTGATGTGGAAATCGCGAGAGCATGAAAATTGTTGTGCTGGGAAAATAGTACTTAATAAAGCAATGCATATTTTTTTCACTCGAGTATTCAACCAGTTCGGTTAATAAAACGGTTTCCGGCAGCAATTGGCTAGTGATAGAGCTCCCATCACACTTAAGATTCACGACATTCATGTAGCGGTGTTCGAACTAATGTAATAAAGAGAACAGTTGATACAAAGTTGGTTTTTTGGAGATGAGAATGAATTGGCTTGAAATGTTGGTTGGTATTTATAGCTATCTTATTTAGATTAATCGTTAGAAACGCTGCGTTGTGAAAATCGGATTTTGAATCAAGGTCGCAGGTTGAGATCGCAAAAGATTGTGCACTAATTTTTCTCGGAAAAGACTGAACCGATTTTCACTTACTTCGATTCAAATGAAAGGTCTCGAGCATTCTATCTTGATCCAAATTTCGATTCCGAAATAGCAGGGTGATTCGGTTTTTGAACAATTTTTTTTTAAATTGGTTTTCAAATCCTTCTTATTTGAAGATTTTTTAACAGATAAAAAAAATGGCTTTACTTCAGCTATGCCGGTTCCGGAAGTACCGGAAATAGTGATTCAAAGCCTTCAAATAAAATTTATTTCGATTTCACTTTCAAAACATTCGAATGCTATTCGAACTTTTGGTTCCGGAGTTAAAGGGCGGCGAGTACTTAATCTTTCAAACCGTTGCACAGTGGGGGAAAAAACGATCAAAAACGTGACTTTGATCAATAATTTCATAAAAATTTAAGCAAATATTTTCAAAGTTAGTATTTCTGATGCAATTTTTTCAGTAGAATCGATTTATGATAGTTAGCAGATCCGCAAAATTCACTATCATGCCCGTTTTGCTCCAATTCCTCTTTTTTCAGACTTTACTTCGAAAACTAACTGTGAAACTAAGGAAAAAAATCAATTCGACCAATCGGAAGGTATTCCTGATATGCTCATAAGTTATATAAATGGATTTATTTTTAATAAGATTGACCACAAATAACTATATTCTGTTTTACCCCCAGTCATCTTCTTCCATGAATTTACAGAAAAAAAGTTCTACTGATCGGTGTTTGGACCAATATTGCTTAAACAAGACAATTCTATGTTTCGCATATAACCTCAAATAATAATAAACATATAGTCTCCATGATCGCATGCTTCGTGCTACATCGTTTTACCCCAATTTTCCCACAAATATAATTTTATGTTGAATTCAAATCCCGAAGCAGATCCAATATGACCTACCAATGTTGGTTCATATCACGTACAAAACATCTGTAATCCAATCAAACACAATGTGAATGACAGTACTAGCCTGTTGAACCCGTTTTACCCCAATTTATTTCATAAGTCGTTTTTCTGGTTAAACTTTCTTTTGCATACCGAAAGCAGGCTGATTGCCTAATTTTTAGTAATTGAGCCTTTGATCTACAATTCGGAAGCGCAGATCCAATACGAACTATCAATACTGGTCCATATTTCGTAAAAAACTTCAACGATCCAGATACATTTTTCGGTTTATAATTGTCATTGAATATTCTATAATAGTTTTGAGGTAAAATTTTACTGAATTCTGAAAGGAGTCTGGTCGAATCGATTATTGATAAAACAGATTGGTTATATTACCTTATGATAAAAAAAGAACCGGAATTTTATTAAGAAACGCAAAATTTCAATTTTTAATAAATTTCTTTATTATCGCCTTCAAAGTACTCTCCTGCGGCAATACATGCATGCCAACGCTTGATCCAATTTTCCATACAAGTTTTATAGGCCGCCGAAGGTATGGCCTTTAGTTCACGCAACGAATTATCTTTCATGGTCTCTAGGGTCTTAAAACGCGTTCCCCGCAATAGCAATTTGAGTCTGGGGAAGAAGAAAAAGTCACACGGGGCCATATCTGGAGAGTACGGTGCTTGATTGATGATATTGGTTGAGTTTTTGGCCAAAAACTGCGACACAACCAACGCTGTGTTTTTGAATGAAATTAAGATTTTTTGGCACCAGCCGAGAAGCGACGCGTTTCAAACCCAAATCAAATGTGTTCGGCTGATCCATAAGAGATGCCCAACAACACAGCAATCTCTCTAATCGGCACAGAACGATTTTGCAACACGATTTGCTCCACCGATTCAATGTTTTCTTCAGTAACAGATGTTGTTGGGCGGCCAGGGATCTCATCATGATCCAAGCTTGTACGATAACCTTTGAAGCGTTTATACCACTCGAATGCCTGTGTTTTTCCTAGACACGATTCACCAAAGGTCTTTTCTAACATTTTCAACGTTTCGGAACACTTAAATCCATTTGCAACACAAAATTTGATGCACGCACGTTGTTCTAAATTTTCATCCATTATAAAAATCGCCGCACGAAAATTTTTTAACTTCTTTGTATAAACGCCAAACAAAAACTAATCGTACGATATGCGTCAAAATTTGACAGAATGTGTATAAAAGTGTTGCCAATGTTGAGAGAATGAAAGTTTACCAATTGGACAAGCGCGGAAATTTTAAAATGAAAATTCCGGTTCTTTTTTGATCATTAGGTATACTAACATTTTGTTGAAGCAAGTGGCTTAAGCAACTCTTTGGACATTTTCGCAGTAACATGATCAATGTACCTTGATTTGAAAAGTTATTAAAATAAATGTGTTCCTATTTTCAGGCCTTTCTTCGTAATATCAATCGATTTTCATCAACCGCAATCATCCTGCTTTCGGTATGCGAAAAAAAGTTTAACCAAAAATACGACTTATGACATAAATTGGGGTAAAACGGTATAATAAGATTCGTGCGGTCATTGAATACATTTGTAATCCTATTTTCAGGTCTTTCTTCGTAATAATAATAATCGATTTTCATCAACCGCAATCACCCTGATTTCGTTATGCAAAAGAAAGTTTAACCAGAAATACGACTTATGATATAAATTGGGGTAAAACGGTATAACAAGAAGCAGCCCGTGGTCATGGCATCCCTTCAAGTATCACAAATTGGATACACACAATGCTTAGCAATCGACTTCTTTGTTCATCGCTTCGGCAAGCAGAGATTAGAAAGCTGAATGTCAGTGGGTGTCCTCAAGGTGGTGTACTATCCCCACTTTTATGGAACCTAGTCGCTGATGGTTTGTTAACGAAACTTAATAACCTTGGATTTCCGACTTATGGTTTTGCCGACGATTATCATATATTGCTGACCGGTATAAGCATTAACACTCTCTTTGATTTAATGCAGCAAGCCCTGCGATCTGTTAAACAATGGTGTTGTCAGGTTGGATTATCTGTAAATCCGGGCAAAACATCAATGGTGCTTTTCACTCATCGTAGGATAATCACAGGAGCTCGTCCGTTACAGTTCTTCGGTTCAGAGGTCACTGTGGTCGATCAAGTTAAATACGTCGGGGTTATTTTCGACTCAAAACTGAATTGGTCTGCTCACATTGACTTCAGGATTAAAAGAGCTTGCATGGCTTTCGGCCAATGCAGACGAGCTTTTCGAAAATCATGGGGACTCAAACCCAGATATATTCATTGGATCTACACAACTATTGTTAGACCAATTTTAGCATATGGATGTCTTGTATGGTGGCAGAAAGGAGAAGTCGCGACAGTTCAGTCAAAGCTAAATCATCTCCAAAGGATGGTCCTGATGGCGATGACAGGAGCATTCACGACAACTCCTACTGCTGCTCTAGAGGCGCTACTGTGCATTAAATCACTACATGTGTTCCTGAAACAAGAAGCATTATCTTGTGCATACCGTCTTAAGGTTGCAGGGCTCTGGAACAGTAACCCTATAGACTATGCTACTAGCCACACTCGCTTGTGGTCTCAAACGGTTACCTAGGATGAGTATTTACTCGCTCCTAGTGACCTGAATCTCACATGCAGTTTTCCTTTCAAAACATGTGAGCTATCCTCTTCGTGAGGAATGGTTTGGAACGACGACTTGATGAACACATAGTTTGTTATACGGACGGATCTCTGTTGAATGGTCGTGCTGGTGCTGGTGTCTACTGTCGTGAAATGAGGCTGGAGCAGTTTCATTCACTTGGTAGATACTGTACTGTGTTCCAAGCAGAAATCTACGCAATTATGTGTGGAGTACAATCGGCACTTCAGCAGAGGATCTGTGGTAAACGAATTTATTTTTGTTCCGACAGTCAGGCAGCCTTAAAAGCACTCAGTTCGAATGACTCACGGTCGAAACTAGTGATCGCATGTCGAACTTAAATTGTAGACCTCAGCATTTCAAATGCTGTTTACTTCTTATGGGTACCCGGCCATTCTGGTATTTCTGGAAATGAATGGGCTGATGAGTTGGCTAGAGCTGGTGCAACGAATGATTTCGTTGGTCCTGAACCAGCTTTACCACTTTCAACTAGTTGGATAAAGCACAAGATTCGTTCTTGGGCTACATCCAAACATGCCAGCTACTGGCGCAGCTTGCAAACTTGCGCTCAGACAAAAGCATTTCTACCAGATTTAAATCTGAAAATGTCAAAGTGTCTACTGCAATTCTCCAAGCATCATTGCAGTATTCTGGTCAGAGCTCTGACAGGACATTGCAAACTCAATTATCACATGGATACTATTCAACGTGCTGAGTATTATTCGTGTGATTTGTGTGAATGCGATTATGGTACTTCATATCATCTGATATGTAACTGTCCCGCATTGACACAGCTACGTATCCGGGTTTTTGGTTCTCCATAGATGGTTGAGTCTGTGTATGCGGAGCTAAACTTGAAGGATATTCTCTCGTTTCTCACCCAATGTGGTAAGGAGCTGTAGTCAGAAGGGTTCATCGTTCTTCCTGGAGTGAATGAATCCCTTCTGTATTCACCTTAAATAGGGTTTAGCAGATTGTTTGGCATCCTTTAAAAGCAAAGTCCTGGCATTACATTTCTTTTGTGGAATTTGGCCTTTCTGTTTCAACAGACTTCGCAGCCTATTCTTAGTGTACAGAATCATTGCATGGCTAGTACTATGGATCCTACTGACACTAAGAATCCTTCCAGGTTGGGGCTCGAACATACGACAACTGGCTTATAAGACCAGCGTCCTATGCATTGAATCGCCAACCCGGGACGCATCCTTTAGGGGGTACCGAATTTACTTCTGCTCGTAGATACTGCGGATCGTTCTGCATTCTTCCGGGAGTGCAGAATGGTGTCGCTTTTGTAAGATCTCTAAATCCTCTCGGGGGTTGGAGGTTTTATTAACAGCAGACTGTTCGGGACCTCGTAGAGGTTCAGAATTTACTTCTGCTTCCACTAAATGTGATCCTCAACAGATTGTTCAGCATCCCTTAGGGGTGCAGAATTTACTTCTGCTTTTATGTGTTTTTGTGTCGTCAATTTTTCCCATACTCCTAGTTCAACCCTTACCATTTCCTTTCAATCCTTCCATCTTATATATCGGGAAAATGATGCTAAAAACAAATTGATGGCAAGGCACAAATCTTCAAATATCAAGGGTAACGTGCCATTTGAGCCAATTTGTTCTGATTCCTGATTCTGAATCCTATTTTCAGGTCGTTCTTCGTAATAATAATCGATTTTCATCAACCGCAATCACCCTGCTTTCGGTATGCAAAAGAAAGTTTTACCAAAAATACGACCTATGATATAAATTGGGGTAAAACGGGTTAAACAGGCTAGTACTATCATTCACATTGTGTTTAATTGGATCACAGATGTTTTGCACATAATATGAACAAATATTGATAGATTGTGTTGGATCTGCTTTTGGATTGTAGATCATATTTCAACTGAACATTATAACTAGAAAAGAAATGGGGTAAAACGGTACAATGAGTTTTCTGCTGTCAATAAAATAAATAAATTCTTCGGTTTCATGTTACAGAGTTAAGCTTTAATACAATGCAGTATAAAAAAGGGAACTTGGGGTAAAATGAACATGATAGCATTTCGTGCGGTCCTTCTAAATACATGGAATCGATTTTACTGACCATTTTACACCAAAAAAGTGCTTTGTGGTGAGCTGTATCATGCCTCCAAAAAAATCGTCGCGTTTTTTGTCCATTATGTAAAAAACCGTTAAAAATCTTTAAAACTCTTTTTTTAAACTCTTTCAATCCAAAATGAAATTCATTCACTTTTGTTCGAGACGGCTCAACCGATATCCACAAACTTTAGTTAAAATTAATGGTCTTATGGTACCATATAAACCTACCAAATTCTATTCTATACAGGAGAATGGTTTTGATTGACTAGCTCGATGGATGTCGTAAAACGCAAATATTAATTGGGAAGTAATTTTGTGCCTTCCGTTTAACTAGCTGCATCTGCAGTAGCCGAATGAAATAGCATGGACTTTTGTGAGTTAGGATCTATATTATTTGCGGTTTTGTTCTACTTTCCTTGCAAAAACCATAAATAAATCGAATTTCAACTGCAGCAATAACTGCATCTGCAGTAGCAGAACTACATCCATAAGCTCTTTGGTAAACCTTTGGAGCTCGGGAGGGAACTGTAATAATAGATTTCTGTGGTTTACAGAACAATACAAATATCAAGTACCATATTCTTTCGCATGAACGAACAGACAACCAACTGTCATGTTCGGAGAGTTTGTCTCATACCTGTAGAGATTCTGGTTATCGGTGGCACACTGCAATCGTTTCATCCATCCGTGAGTCCTTATGTAGGAAATTGGCTGTGTTTTGGGTTAGAACAATACATTTCGAAATAAGTCATTAGTGAATGGCAATTAATCAAGAAGGAAAGTACACATTTTACCAACCGGGAAAATGTATGTACAGACATTTTTCTGCCCGAAATCCTCTTCCGGTAAACCTTAACTGTAAATCTAGCTCCTGCTGTTGATGCCTTAGTATGGCACCTAGAAATAATGCTAACAACTTTTCTTTCCATTTGGGGAATCTTTCCTCGCTGTGCATGGTCATTTCGTTTCGAGTACAATGGGGTAACGAAAACACTCGAACACCTGTTCGTTGAGTAATATTCCAACGGTAATTCGTTGCTAACAAAACAGAATAGGTCGTAGAATGTGTGAGAGAGAAACTCATCAATTGAGTCGTTTCCCCATTTTTCATTTCCCAGGAATTGTTGAACCCAATCGTCCTATACTCGGATGGTGATCAAGTTCTACAAGCAGCATACGATGGTGAAACATGGAATGATAATACACTGTGCAGGGCGGATTTTGTATAATGGGAGAAAAAATAGAGAGATTTGAGAGGGAGGTATCCTGCCTACAGTAGAGAAGACGAGAACTATGCGAGATTAAACACTTGATCAGGGTTTAGGTTCGGATCCTAATGAGCTTGCTGATTGAGCTTATTGCAGTCTGACTGTAACCCTGATAGTACTCATCGGATTGTACGATGTATTCTAGTGGAATCGGTTTCTCCGAGTAAAGTAAAACAGCAAAAAAGTAAAGAAACAATCATTAGTATCCCTTTTGTTTTCCTCAACTAGCGAAGTAGGTGCAATAGTTAATCAACATTCCGGTCGCTGTCTGCGCCTGGGAAAGCTATCCTCCATGGTTCATCACCTCTAATCGATGTTTTAATCTTGCTAATTGTTTCCACAGAACGGGTTCCGAAAACATATGTGCTCAGAACAATGAGGAAAATAGCACAACACACAACAGCATTTATGTATCGCAGGAGGTGTTTATGGTGTAATTTCATTCTGTACGTAAAAAATCAACATAGTTTATAAAAAGTAGTTTTAGTTCTCCTATAGAAATGAAGATACTATTCTTTTGAACATATATAAGAAATGAGTCTATTAAAATAATGCTTATTTGGTCTAAGTATGAAAACAAGAATGTTTGTTTCGATAGTTGATTTATTGAATAAAATTGGGTGATAATGCAGCTTTCACAAGCGCCTACGCTAGAGAAAGTCTGAGTGCTCGTTTCTTAAAAATCATGTTACATATTCAATTTTGCTAAAGGTACGCCAACAGTTTCCTTTGCTTGCTATTTAGAATCCGCTTCAAAAATTTCTCTCGACAATAGCAGATCGGATCCGTTTTTACTGTGAGGGCGCTGATGGGCTCCTTTAGGCTCGAGATTGGGTTCGAACTGGAGAAACAATATAAATATATATCAAACATACATAGCATCTAATGCTGTCACTTTGGTGATTCACGAATTACAAGCCTTTTTGCGCGTACCAATTTACTTTTGATCAGCCTTTACAAGATTGCTGGTTGATTTTTAGAGTCTACATGAAATATTTCGAAAAAATCAGTAACTTAATAATCATTGGAACACAGAAAGATAACCAGAGTGGCTTGTGCTAGGATCCTACTCACACTAAGAATCCTTCCAGTTCGGGACTCGAACATACGACAACTGACTTGTAAGGCCAGCGTCCTATGCATTGAACCGCCAACGCTGGGTTCTTATATATTGCCGCCAACAGTCATCTTTGTCCTTATTTATGTACAATGTTGGTGAGGTTTTATGTTTTATATTCATGTTCGTTTATGTTATCTAAATTTCTTATACTAAGTTTGACTTTAACTACAACTATATTCGTAGAAAAGTTAAACACTGGCATGAGAAGGCAATTCAACTGAATTACGAGTAGATATTCCTTGTCCTACTCAAGGGTAAACTATAGTGTCAAATCTTTTTGAAGCGAATAAAGTTGACAAAGAGTTAGCACATGCGACATTGGACGATTTTTACCATTCTATTTATATCGTGTGTGCCTTATGTAGCACACTTATTTCCTTCTGCGATGTTCGAAATAATTCCTTCTTCAGAATGATGATTCTCCAATGGTAGAGATTTAAGATGACAATAGTCTCTTCCTACCACAGAAAGTTCATCGCTCTAGTGCACCCTCGGGAATCGTCTTGTACGCTATAAATTGGTGAAAGTTGTCGATATAAATAAGTTTTATGTTTGAAGTTGAGTCATCCTGAGGCTTCGAAACGAATCGCGATGTCGAGTATGTTTTGCTGCAACCTGAAACTGCTTTGAGAAAATATATTAATTCCAGTAAAATAGGATAGGAAAAAAAACGGAACTTATTATGAGAATGTGTAGTATTTTTCAACGTTTTCAATTGGATGACTGAGTCGTCCAATCCAAAGTAACAGTACCATTTTGTACGTAAGTGACAGGGTTTGCTTCTATATGCCGGATCATTATCCCCCTGGAGAATTCAATAGTCACTTTTCTTCTTGTACCAATTTTAAGCACACAAAAAATATTACGTTGCAGGAGTAACGATTATCGTGGATAATGTTTACTGTACGTAATGATAGGCTACTGAATCAAAACAATACCTGAAATTGTTGCACGAGACTATGTACGTACAGCTATACACAGGTTGAAATGTGTTACGACTTGTTGATTTTGAAATATAAGCAAACGGCCAATGATAATTTTACTAGAACATTTACTTATTTTTGTGAACCGGTTCGGAAAATGATAAATAGACCTTGAAAACCCTTCCCAAGTAGATACGCACTCGGTTGAGGTCGGAGTCGTATTTTTCAGTTTGCCAAATGTGAAACAACGCAACTAACCAAAAGTTTGGATGAAATGGACTAATTTGGCTTAAGCTGCTTACGAAGTTCATGAATAGAATTCTAAGCAGCCCGTTTTTTTAGTAGAGCGATGGCATCCTATTACATCTTATTTGTAAGTACGTTACCTCAAAAACCTGATTCAGCCACTAGAATCACATATCATATTTCTGCTTAATTCGCCTTGCTCCACATCGGAATGGATTTTCTTGAAAATTAAACTTATGTTCATAAAACAACTTAAAACACTTGTGATATGTTCATTACTCTGTTCCAAATTTCATCTCAATGGATTTTTATTTATTCTATCGTTGGTCCTATATTTATCCTATTAATTAGCAGTATCAGATTTTTTATCTCAAAAGGGCCTAATGTCAACTGTGAGACAACACACGATATTTTTAGAACCAGTTTGGAATCATTTCAACTTTTTAAAATTATTGGGTCGTTTCCGTTTCTTTTCTTTTTACTTTTAAAATTTTACTGTAAGGTTAATCTGGAATGGCCGTTTCAAAACTATGAAAATATGAGATGCACAGCCGATAAAACACACACATTCAACAGCATTATGTTGACATATATTGGAATGAAATCAATGCTACTAGATTTTACACAAAGATTATTTCGTTAGTATTTAACACATACTTTCTAGTAATATTCGAACCCGAAACAGTTTTATTAATATCAATAATATAACTGATGCCACGGATGATAATACTTACAGATGATAATTTAATTAGGAAAAAAAGTTGTTTCACAGCATTATAAGAAAACTTGGCAACCTTGCGATACGAAATGAGATGAAAACAAAGTGCAACCATGTAAATAAAGAGCAAATTTTCATCGTCGTGTAATTTTAGAATTTTTCAATAATTAATTTAACAAGTGGAACGTGACAATTACTAACTATGAAGTCATTTAACATTGCATAGTGGTGTAATTAAGTGAAATAGTGATCATGTATTGAGACGAATCGTTTAGTAAATATTAAGAAACATAACGAACTGTAAAACTTGAGACGAAAATGTTTCCCAAATCGAAACACTTTTCGGTCCTATATTTATTCTATTATTAGTTTATTTTAGATGAAGATTACGATCGCTGA